>NC_079290.1:52966569-53578569 GCF_023638135.1 Falco biarmicus
TTTAACAGAGAGACTTTAGTAATAGGGTCTTCCCTTTTTTTTTCTTGTGTAAGTCTTATACCCCTCTGCACATTTTTCTGCTTGATCACTGATTTCCAGTGATCAAAAGTTCCTTGGCATTCTGACTAAAGGGTTCAGATCATTATGAACGCGGGCAGTTTCATGGGTAAGTTTTCTGACTTATTCTGCAAAGATTTTTCCATTATGTTGGCCCAGCACAGTCATTCCTAGCACCTGATGCTGAATAAGTTATTGCAGTTCAGTCATTCATTTTTACCAAGAGATAAGCTTTGACTAAACATGCATATTTCTTTCTGAATCAGTTGTTTTGCATGTGTATCTGATAGTTTTTCTAAAGCCCTTAGGTATACCTAGTTATTAGTCAAGGAACTTGCCTGCATAAGAATTCATGGAGTGTTCATCTTGTGGTGTTACTTTCAGTCAGAAAAGCGGAAAAAAAATAATGCAAGCACTTGTGGTGTGCAGCTGACTTCAGAAGGACAAATTATGAGACCTCATGGGAAATGAGTTTTCACTTAAGCCAGACAATTATTTGGATGTGTTCTTCTTGTCCATTGAGGAGGAGAAATTGTATGCCCTGGAAATATTTATTTGAGCTATTGTGCTTTACTGATACGGCCAAAGCTTTAACCATTTCTACATCTGTCTGTTGTAAAAGATAGCTTATCTACTGCCTTTGCATTAATAAGACTGTTTCTATAAGTAACTGTCTCTGCTTGCTTTTGTACAGCTTAGTCTGTTTTGGGTAATCTTTTGTGTTCAAATTATGTAATGATATTATGGAGAGTATCATGCAATAATTGTGCATCTTGTGAGATCCAGTGCTAGATTCTTCTGAATACAGTGCAGAGGTTGGTTTTGGGACTTTCAAGTAAAAAATGTTTTTTTGCAAGGTATCCCCAATGGTGAGTTCACTTTCTTAAATTTGCAGTTGTCCTTCTTTACCTTCATTTCATTGTGCCTGTATTCTTTTTTAATTTAATTTATGATGATACTTGGAATATTCAGTTTACAGATACTAGTTTTCTACTTTTCTCAGTAACTGAACTCATTAAAACAAAGTTACGGAAGAATTGGCAAGGCTTAGGCTTAAAATATCACCATTTAAATGTTGATGTCCAAAGGTGACCTGCCTAGAACAGTCTTCATTGAAAAAATGTGTTATTTAAATTTAACTATGTGTTTTAAAATTGGAGTTGAAATTTTGCTATAGTAGAAATTAAAGGAAAAATATTTACCTGTTTGAATCTGACTCAAGCGAAGGAAAAACCCAAATATTTAAGTTGTAGTGTTGGTGGTTACAGCGATGCTGATTTTTAAATTTCTGTAGGATATGCTCTCAGAAATTATTTTTGCCTTGCTATATAATCAGCTAATAGCTTGAGATTGGAGGATAGAATAGTATCAAATCTGTTAGAAGTTATATTAAACTTCGTATCATTTATCATGCTTAAAAATACTGCTAGAGAAAGTGGTGTGGTTTAAACCCGAGCACCACACAGCTGCTTGCTTCCGCTCGCCCAGAGGGATGGGGAGGAGAATCAGAAAGGAATGTAAAACTCAAGGGTTGAGATAAGAACAATTTAATAGGTAAAGCAAAAGCTGTGCATGCAAGCAAAGCAAAGCAAGGAATTAATTCACTGCATCCATTGGCAGGCAGGTGTTTAGCTGTCTCCAGGAAAGCCGGGCTCCAAGCAGAGCTCTAGCACATGCAACGGTTACTCAGGAAGACAAATGCCATAATGCCAGATGGTCCCCCTCTTCCTTCTTCTTCTTCCAGTTTATATGCTCACCATGATGTCCCATGGTATGGAATACGTCTTTGGCTAGCTTGAGTCACCTGTCCTGGCTGTGTCCCCTCCCAGTTTCCTCTGCCTCTCCAGCCCTCTCACTGGCAGGGCCCAAGAAATCAAGAAGTCCTTGATTTAGCATAAACATTACCCTGCAACAACTAAAACCATCAGTGTGTTATCAGCATTGTTCTCACACCAGTCCAAAACACATCACTGTACTAACTACTAAGAAGAAAATTTACTGTATCCCAGCTGAAACCAGGATAGAAAGAAATTTTGATTTAATTTTTTTTCTTCATCTATAAATGGAGACTGATCAATGAGATTTCCTCTTTTACTGGCTCCAATAAATAGTGAACTGACATGTATTCCATTTCTCAGACTTGCAGTCAGAGGACTCATCCATTTGACGTGTCCTTTGTGGCAGTGAGTATACAGAGATTATCTGGAGTATTGAAAAAACACCACCAATAAAAACAATTTTGAAGCCTGTCTGTTGTAGCTCTTAGAGATTCATACATCTGCATCATATGAATGATCCTTACTGGGCTCCGAAAACATGGGTAGTTGCTGTTATTTTCAGCAGATTGAAGTGATCTGTATCTTTCTAATATATTTTGCTTACAAGGAGGTATACCTGTACAGACTCAAATGCAGTCTCGCCATCCCTATGAAATAAGTTGGGGTTTATTGTTAAATTAAAAATAGTGAAAAACTGGTGTTAAATATTCAACAGCAAATCAAGTAAAAATGTTTGAAGGCATACAGGTTTTTTGCTGCTTTTTTCTCTGATTGTTTTGTGTGCTTTAAAACCACTTCTGGCTAACAGTAAATGTGTAAAAACCAAACAAACAAAACTGGAAGTTGAACACTTACTATAGGATTTGTTGATGTTTGCTATGTATTTCAGTCTGTGATTAGGATCCAGTTTACAGCAGTTTTACATTACTTTGGGTTATTGTTCTTCACTGCAAAATTGTTTAATGACTGTTTAACAAACTAAAGTCCCTATCCTGTAGTTGTGAAAAATATTCCTAGCTCCTAGAATCACAACTGTAATGTTTTGGAAGCAATCTTCAGTTGAGCTCTACTTATTGTATGTTCAGAGTAGTTTGTAGAATTTAATCTTTAACACTTTTGTGTTAATTTGCCACACATGAACTCTGCCAGTAGTGTATTTATAACTCTAGTATTGCTGAGAATAATATCATATAACCTTGAGACGAGAAGAGATCCACGTGGGACTTGTTCCAGAAACGTCCCCATGAGATGATTCCCCATTTACAATTACTAGTGGAGAATTTTGTTAACCTAGTTGAATCCATATCAATTTTTATGCATTGTGTTGAATGTGCTTTTCAAAAGTCCTGTGAAAACAGGTGTTAACTAGCAGATGAGTTTTGGGGGCACCTGTTTTCTGTAAAGATACATTTATTGGATTTGAATTTTGCAGCATCCCTGGATTCTCTGTGAAGTAACTCTTATCTGAGCTTTTCAGGTTGTTTTGGTGTTGGTTTTTTTTTTTTCCTTCTGGAAGATCAGTGTATAATGTTGCTATAGCTGCACTGATGATCATCTAATTTTTGAAAGGTGTGTAGTGGTAACTTTTTTCAGTAATTGCTTTGAAAGCATTCTTGAGATAAAGCTTCTTTCTTGTGTGTTTTAGGGTTTTGGGTTTTCTTTGTATGATAAAAGCTGCATTTTGAAATGAAACTTATGATCTCCAAGTCTGTTCATCTTTTCCTTGGCATTTAAGATATCATAGTTGGTAATTTAGTTAATGCTTTTCTGACTGTCTTGTTAAAATAATCACAGCTCTAACTTCCTACTGTTCTTCAGAATGTTAGTCATTGATCGGGTTTTAACTTCAGTTGTTCTGTTGTATGATTTACTACATTGATTGCTTCTAAATGCATGGTACATTGTTTTGGCTTTGCTTTAGTGTACCTATACAGCATGATAAATTACTAATTTTTTATATAAAACTGAGTGTTGTGCTATTTCTGTGAAGGTAAGGGCTGATAAACTATGCAGTGTTGTGAGAATTGCTTTAATTTTAAGTGTACTGCTTGGAAGGAGCTTGATTCCCTAATGGAGAGTGATCTGTGAAGAGACTTTTTTTCTTTAAAAAAGTTGTAAGTAGTCCTTGGGTGAATATTTAAATAACAGGAAGCTACCTGACATAAAAACATTGAGCTGTTTTAACAGATATTTTTATATTTTAAGAATTAATTCATCCCTCCCCCCAATGGTAATGTTTTCGGTCTAACACATAAAACTATTAATAACTAATGAGCTCTAAAATCTGGAGACAAAAAGATGATCCATCTGATATTTTTAACATCTCCTCTGAAATACAGGATGATCCCTTTAATGCCCTAACATGCTTTATCAGAATGAGTGTTAAATAATGCCCTAAACCCAGGACTTTTGATGACTGTTGTGTGGCTGTGTTCATGATTGATGATACAGATCTGGATCAATTACTAGTGAAAGTTTCATCTGAATTAGGTATGAGTTCATGCTCACGCTGCAGTTGCTTTAGGTGGAACATTGAGTATGGTATTTATTCCAATGTGTCCTATGTAGGTGCATTGTTTTATATCCTGCACTACACTTAACATTTGCTTACCTTGTAAACTGTGACAGTCTGGATTCGGTGTGTTTCTTGCATCAGAAGTGCTGTTTCTTACTTACCGTGGACGATGTGCAATGAAATAGGAAGAGTATGAATGAAACTAGTTCTAGGTGGTTACACTGTTAGAAGTTTTCTTTGGTTAAGTGTGGAATTTTGCCTTCCTGGCTTGTGCATTGTCTTGCACTGTGACAGGAGTGATGGTTGGTACAGATGCAGAAAGACTACAGTGGGAGCAGATCACAGAATCACAGAATAGTTGAGGCTGGACGAGGCTGCTGGAGGTCATCTGGTCCAACCCCCCTGCTCGGGCAGGACCACCTGGAGCTAGTTGTCTAGGACCATGTCCAGATGGCTTTAGAACATCTGAGGATAGAGACTCCACAACCTCCGTGTGCAATGTGTGCCAGTGCTCGGTCACCCTCCCAGTAAATAAAAGTTTCCTGATGTTCAGGTGGAACCTCCCGTGTTTTAGTTTGTGCCCACTGCTGCTGCTCCCGTCGCTGAGCACCACTGAAAAGAGCCTGACTCTGTCCTCTGCACCTTCCCTTCATATGTATTATATACCTATGTCATGTAAAGAAGCAGGGGGGTTTCCTCAAACCCTTTATATTTGATCAGCCTGTCAGTTTCTGAAGGAAGATGAGACCCCTGTGTCTGACCAGCCTGTCCGCTACCTGTGTTTTGACAGCCCACTGTATTGGAGGGTGATTCGACCAATCTATTCAGGGATCTCCGCTGACAGCGTCACTGAGTCCAATCCCTTATCACAACTACTCAGATCTCTGGAGACTTATAAAAAATGAACTTCAGCTGAAGATATTTATTTTACAAAATACAAGTTTGTGACAGTGTAAGGTTTGAAGATTGCTGGTGGTAATATGCTGACTGTAAAACAAGCTTAAAACTACACACTTAACAGCTAGCATGAGCTAGTTATAGAATAAAGTTCTTATCCAGCAGGCATCCCTATGGGGGAGAAGACAGGTTTGGCCCATCAGCTGATCCCAGAAGTTACGACGCAGTGTTTCCTAGTTTCTCCCCGCATTTGTCCACTTTTTATACTTCATAGTACATTGCATATTCATCACAGGATAGGTTAAAAGTTTCTTGCTTCTAATATAAATTAGTATGCATACTCAGGTAACACTGCTGAAGTTTTTCACTAACTATGTGTGCTCTCCAGTCAGGGATTTGCCCTCTTTTGGGGGGGCTGTTTGAGTTGGAGCTCACGATCTCCTGCTACCACATTACCTGTGTTCTACTGTCAACCAGATTTCTTTGATTGCAACACTTGTATCAACTTACCTCTTCCTGCAGCCAGAACTTCCTCACTTGGAGGTTTCCATGGGCATAACTTTTAACAGTGTTCTTTTCATCATCCATTCTTTGTTTCCCATTGTTCCCAAGGCTGACTGCCTTGGTTAGAAGTCCCCTCATTTGTGACAACTGTAAAAAAACACTGAACCAGTGTGTGGTAGTTTGGGAGTTTTGACAACAATTTCCTGACCCTCCTTTGGACTTACTCCAGTCCAGGACTAGTCCATTTTCTTTAAATTCAGGTGCAGCTTGAGTGACTCTAGTCATACTTTTTTTTTTTTTTTTTACCAATTGATATCATGTTCCCAGTAAGGAGTAGTAGTACCTTGGAGGCAGGTCACTTTTTGGTGGAGGTGTGTGTTAGTGTTACAATGAGATTATTTCATCCGAGAAGAGTAATTTTGCCACAGTGGTTGGCTCAGCAGTGGACATCTCGTATACTGTTCACGTGACAACTGCTGTGCAGCTTATCAGCTGTGTGGTGCCATCAAGTTTCCATTCCTGCAGGGAGCACAGCAGAGCCTGGCCGTGGGGTCTCCACTCTGTTCCACCTGCCGTTACTCCTATCAGCAGGTGTGTTGCTCAGGCAGCTGCAGTAAAGTAGATTCTGTGCATGCCAACCACCCTGAAAGTGATAGCTATATTTTACTCTAAAAAACTTTCTATAATCCTATGCTTCTGTTAGGTCCTAGTTTTCTCTAATTCCCCCCCCAAGTAATTTTCCCACAACCTATACACCTACCCTTTATATACATTAATATGATCCCTCTAAGCCCTCTCTTCTCCAGACTGAACAGTCCCAGCTCTCTCAGCCTTTCCTCATAGGAGACATGCTCAGATTCATTTGTCTTCTTCATGGCCCCTTTGTTGGACTTTTTCTAGTATGTCCATGTCTTTATTCTACAGTGGAGTGCAGAACTGGACACAGTACTCCAGGTGTGGCTTCACCAGTGCTGAGTGAGGGCTGGGAAGAATCACCTTGATCTGCTGGCAACATTCTTCCTAATGCAGTCCAGGGTGCCACTGAGCTTTGCAACAGTGGCACATTGCTGGCTCATGTTCAACTTGGTGTCCACCAGGTCCTTTTCTGCCAAGCTGCTTTCCAGCTGCATGCACCAGGTGCACGGGGTTGTTCTTCCTCAGGTGCAGAACTTTGCACACCATATTGAATTTCATAAGGTTCCTGTTGGCCCATTTCTTCAGCCTATTGAGGTCCCTCTAGAGGGCAGCATGGCTTATCACCTCGGTGTCATCAGCAAACTTTTTGAGTGTACACTCTGCCCCATCATCCAGATCACTAATGAAGATGTTAAGCAGGACTGGACCTGGTGTTGACCCTTGGGGTACATCATTAGTCACTGGCCTCCAACAACATGCTCCTGATCCTCACCTTTTGGGCCTGGTCAGTCAGTTTTTGATCCACCGCTGTTTGCTCATCCAGCCTGTACATCAACAGCTTGTCCATGAGGATCTTATGGGAGACAATGTCAGAGGTCTTACTGATGTCCAGGCAGACAATGTCTGCTGCTCTCTCCTCGCTTGAGGCCAGTCATTTCATCATAGAAGTATATCAGATTGTTCGAGCATGACTTCCCCTTGGTGGAGACATGCTGTATACTCTTGATGATTTTCCTACTGTTCATGTACCTGAGAAATGGTTTCCAGGTTTAGTTGCTCCATCACCTTTCCAGGGATTAAGTTGAAGCTTGTCAGCTTGTAGTTCCCTGAGTTCTCCTTCTTGCCTTTCTGGAAGATAGGAGTGAGATTTGTTTTCCTCCAGTCCTTGGGCACTTCTCTCAGTTGTCATGATCAATCAAAGATTGTTGAGAGTGGCCTTGCAATGACATCTGCCAGCTCCCTTGGTGCTCATGGGTTCATCCCATTGGGGCCCGTGGACTTATGTCCAGTTTGCTTAAGATTCCCTGACCTGATCATCTTCCACCAAGACTACATCTTCCTTACTCCAGCCTTTCCCTCTGGTCTCTGGGACCTGGGATTCCTGAAGGCTGGTCTTGCTGGTAAAGACAGATGCGATGATGGCATTCAGTACTGCAGCCTTTTCCATGTCCTGTGCACCTAGGTCCTCTGTCTCATCGAGCAATGGGTCTGCATTTTCCCTAGTCTTCATTTTGTCACCTGTGCACTTATAGAAACCCTTCTGGTTGTCTTTGAAATCCCTGGTTAGATGCAATTCCATTTGGGCTTTAGATTTCCAAACTGCACTGCTGGATACCCAGACAGTGTTTTTCTATTCCTTCCACATTATTTGTACTTGTTTCCACTTTTGGTATGCTTTTTGTGTTTGATTTTTTTTTTTCCAGAAGGTCCTTGTTCATCCATGCAGGCCTCTTGGCATTTTTGCCTGACTTCGTATTCATTGGGATGGAGTTCTCTTGAGCTTGGAGGAGTTGATCCTTGAATATTATCCACCTTTCTTGCCCCCCTCTTCCTTTGAGGGCTTTATCCCATAGGATTCTTCCAAGCAGATATTAGAAGAAGCCAAAGTCTGCTCTTTTGAAGTCCAGCATTGTGAGCTTGCGTTTCCTTCTTCCTGCCCCTAGGATCCTGTACTCTACCATCTCATGGTCACTGCAGCCCAGGCTGCATTTGATCTTCGCATGCTCAATGAGCACCACCTTCTTGGTGAGTGTGAGGTCCAGCAGAGCACCTCCCCTTGGCTTCTCTGTCACTTGTGTCGGGAAGTTTACCACCAGTGCACTCCAGGAACCTACTGGACTGCTTTGATCTGGCTGTGTTGTCCCTTCAGCAGATACTGGCGTGGTTGAAATCCCCTATAGAATTACAGAATCATTCTGGTTGGAAGAGACCTTTGAGATCAAGTCCAGCTGTTAATCCAGGACTGCCAAATCCATCACTAAACCATGTTGCTAAGCACCACATCTACGTGTTTTTCAAACACCTCCAGGGATGGTGACTCCACCACCTCCCTGGGCAGCCTGTTCCAATGCTTGAGCACCCTTACAGTGAAGAATTTTTTCCTAATATCCAATTTAAACCACCCATGGCATAACTTGAGGCCATTTCCTCTTGTTCTGTCACTAGTTATCTGGGAGAAGATATCAGCCCCCATCTGTGTACAACCTCCTGAGAGCTGAGGAGAGCTGTAAGATCCCCCTTGAGTCTCATCTGCTCCAGACTAAACCATCCCAGTTCCCTTAGCTGTTCCTTGTAAGACTTGTTCTCTAAATCCTAGACCTATAGGAGTCATGGTCCTATGAGGACTTGGGCATGTGAATGTAAGGCAGTTTTCATATCTGTCTGTAGAGGGCACGATCCACTTGTTTTTCCTGGTCAGATGGACTGTAGCAGACACCCATTTATGGGTTAGGATTAAAGGTAATTTTAATTGTAATCCGTAAGTTCCCAGTCGGCTCCTCTTCTGTCCTGAGGCGGAGCTCCATGCACTGCAGCTGCTCTCTCACAGAAAGGGTGACTCCCCCTCCTTGTCTTACCCTTCTGTCGTCCCTGAACAGCCTGTACCTGTCCGTTGCAACGCTCCCGTCATGGGAACTATCTCACCATGTCTCTGTGATCCCAATAAGATTGTAGCTGTGGAACTGCACACAGATCTCTAAGTCATGATGTTTATTCCCTGTAGTGCATGCATTAGTGTACAGGCACTTGAGTGGGCACCCCAGCATGTTAAGGGTCATACTTATGATGGTATAGGTAAGGTTTGTGGAAACCTGTGACAAGCTCAGGAAGATGGCTGGTATTAAAGTACCAACGACAGCTGAAAAGAGGATTGTTGTGGAAGTCATCCTTGGTATTCTGCTGTCAGTCTTTTCCCTCACCATGCTAGCAGAAAAAGAGATGCTTCTCTGTTATGCTTCTGGCCTTCGTGGATTCTCTTGAACGCTAGTTGCTGTCACTGCTGGTTGATGTGACATGTGAACTGTGCTCTTTTCCACAGGTCTTTGCCAACAAACCTGTGACAGTAGATGAGACTTAATTTTAGGACTAAATTAGTATCTTTTATTTTTGCCTGATGCTTTTAGCTTCTGAAGTAATTAATTGGCTACTTGAGCATGTGCTGCTACCTAAGCAGCTGTAGAATGCCAGTGGAATAAACTGGTCAGGTCTATATTCCTTGTAACCATGATTGTGCTGGAGACCCAGGTAGCCGGGGCAAAGAGTGCACAGAAAGGAAGATGTTTCATTGTGTTTCTATATTAGTGTATAGCTGGATTGTGAGGTGACAAGGAGATCAGCCAGGAAGAGGAGGTGTTGGATTGGGGTAGACTGCAAGAACAGCTTGATGAAAAACATGGCAAGGCTAGATCTTCCTGTTAGCAAGAGGCAGCTCTTGAATACTTAGGCCAAGGTGGCAGCAGACTTTGCCTGGTTGTTTTTGTAATTCTGTCTTTTCATGATGCCTGCTTTTGAGAGAAATCTTTTCTAGCTTTGTTTCTCACAAAGGTGTGTGTTCTACTTTTTCTCCTCTTTGTCAGAAGCAAGTTGTCCTTCAACAAAGGGGAGATGGATGCTTTTGTGGAAAATCTGTTTTATCAATGTTTATGTCTGCATTATCTGGACTGCAGTAAAGTTTCCCATAGGAACTTGGAACAGTTATGTGGCCCTCTTGACTTTCTTGTGGACTTGTTTGAAGGTCTTAGTCTCAGTTCTGTACTGTATCATGTTCATAAGACTGCAACAGTAATATGCTTGAGTAGATTTTTCTAATATTCCTTGCAATGACTTCTGGAGCAGGTCTTTCATCTCAACCATGTCTGGAGAGTATACTTACTGTCTGCACAGTGTCCATAATTTCTGTCACTGTGTGTGTAGTGACATCTATCTCTCTTAACAGCTGAAGTGTTTGCAATCAGTGTGATTTGGTAGCAGCCAGAAAAATTCACAAGGGTGGTGAACACATAAGCAGAAGAAAGAGCTATGATCTGCTCATTAAGGAAGATGGTATTCTTAGCAAGTTTGTAGACAGGGACTTGTAGTGTTGATGAAAAAGGAACAAGAAGCAGCTAATGAAATGATTTATGGGCTATCAGAAAGAGGTCTCTGAAGACACATGCTTTGGACTTGTGACCAAAAAAAGTGTTGATAAACACAGTGTTTTAGCTGTTGCTTAACTGCATTTGCTTTTTATGTTTCCCACTTTGTCCCCCACAGCAAGTAGGCTGGGGGTGGGCAAGAGTTTGGGAGGGGACAAAGCTGGCACAGCTGATGTGTAGTGACCAAAGAGGTATTCCATACCAAGTACCGGCATCTCAGCAATAGAACTGGTGGGCTTTTTTCTCCTAAAGTTATCTGTTGCTTGGGGACTGGCCTCCTGGTTGTGAGTTCTGCAGTGTGAAAAACTCAAAATAAGTGGCTTTTGGTATTACGTTAAAAGGGAGAACATAGCACAATCTTCTGGACGTTATCTCTGAAGTCAGTATTTACTAACTGATTTGTACTGAAAAAGAACATTATTTTAGTGTTGGAAGAGGAAGATATTGAAGAGAAGATCTGTACAGTAATACATGGAGAAAAAAGAAGGGTGGATACCAATTGAAAATATGTTGAAAGTTTGAATAAAGTAATTCTTTGTTATATGGGAAAATTTTTTCCTATTTGAAAGGCAAAAATCGACTTAGTTTTACTTTCAGGGTAGTCTTGAATTTTGAAATGGAAGGTAAATGATTGTTTTTGGGGGAACAGATCAAATTGCTTTTATATTGATTCCTAAAGAAGGAGGTTTCTTGAGTAGGTAACTTGCTGTGAACTCAAGAATTGTACAGATTAACGGAAATGTTTAATACAGACAGATGTCATCATTTTAATCCTAAAAAATCAGAGTTTGAGTGGAAAACTACAAATATAGGAAAATTATTAGAACCCCAAAGTACTACTTTACAGTGAATTGGGTTGAAAATTCAAGAAGTTTTTGTGCAGGTTTTCTGTAAGGAAATATGAATGTTATCTGTTGTCTTGGATCCAGTTGCCTTAGATCCCAGTAGGAATCATTCTTGTTAGGTTTCCTCCCTGTGTTATCAGGCCAAGGTTTTTTTTTGGGTTTTTTTTTTTTCTGTTTTAGTGGCATGGGGATGTTGAGACAACTTCAGGATCCAAGTAGCTGAGTAACTTTTACACATGTGTAAACTCTTGTTAATCAAAGTAGCTAGTCATGCTGGCTAAGAGTTTGAGAACTACATACCATGCATAGCACCTGACATGTTCAGAGCCTGTCTTATTAGTGATAATATTCTTCATTCTAATAAGGAGTTCTTTGAAGGCCATGAGAGCCCCTCCATTCATTCTTTTAAAAACAAAAATATTATTGTAGAATTTGCAAATAATACTCCTTAAAAGATTTTGTTGGTATTTGTATCTCTGTGAGTGTCAGTAGTATTGTTTGCTAATGTGGTGGAATTAGTCCCTGTATTTTCCTCTGGAAATGCCCAGTCCTTTATAAACAGTTCTCCGTAGCTCTAGTCTCTTTGTGTTGGGCTGTAAGAAGATATTAACTGATCTGGAGTTAGTGTCATGCCACTGGTGCTGGGTCACCTGATGGAGTTCCTGAGATAATTTTGTAATTTTCTTTAATCTTTTCAGGCCAGATTAAGATTAATTTGTTGTTTTTCTTTTCTGTTTGGTTCTTTCCTCCAAAGTCTCACAGCCCTTTTTGGTTAGGGTGGTTACTAGTTACAGTGAGCCAAGTATCTGCCAGACAAGTGGGTGCTTAGCACAGGTGAAGTGACAGATGATCCTTTTGATTCTTTTTGCTAATCAGCATAAAAACTGTTCTGCCAAGAATTTGCCCTTCCCTGTACATTATTTTTTGAGCTCTGTGAGTCCTGGATAGACGTTTGCTTACTCAGATATACATGCAGCTTCTTTTCTAACATACTCTGTTCAGGCAAAGGATTGTCTTGACATCAGAGTTGGGGCTTTGAGTGCAAGGCTGAGACAGGGAATTACTTCATGCAGTTGTTGTTAGTGAGTTGCTTAATTATTCAGAATGATGATTTACTCACCGTTGATGCCTGTAATAAATACTCCACATATAATTATCAAACATTAATACTTGGAGATTGGTAGTGATTTGTAGCAGTTGTATAATGAAACAGCTGTTGGGGTGAATGAGTAGCAGTACATTTTGACTGAAAGTTGTGTCAACTAATGAGTAAAAAGAGGGACTGTTCTGTGGGACTGAAATACTTTCTAGATGCTTTTTGTCCTATATTCTATGATGTATATGAGAGATGTATCTACGTATGACAACCTTTTTATAGATAAATTTGATTGTTTCTTGGCACTGTCAGTTGCTTTTTGTAAGTTAAAGAGAAATGACAGTCATATAATGTGTATTGACATTTTGTAATTTTGGGTTTTCATATAGGCCTGTCGTTATGAACCCATTTTATTCTTTTGTTTTGTTGCTGTTAAGTTTTACTCTCTGTGGTTCCTCATCTTGAAGGATTAATGTTCACCAGTCATGGATTCAGACACAGCAACAAATATTGAACACGTTATAAATGGATGTTAAAATAATTTGGAAGTACCTTATTGTAATTCAAATTCAAAATTGTTTTTTGTTTTACCAGCAAACACGTATCTCTTCATGGTACAAGCTCGTGGTATAATGTTAAGAGAAAATGTAAAAACAATAGGACACATGATCAGATTGTACACTAACAAAAACACCACACTGAATGGCACAGGTAAGAATATTTATTTAATTTCATTTTTATAAGAGTTTTATTAGGGAAAAAAATAAAAATGGCCAAACCTTAATGACTCGTCTTGGTACTGAAAGCCTAGACCCAAGTGCTACTTCTCTGTAACTGGTGTGAAGGCCAGACAGTTACTGTTTATCAGTTCACTTTAGTAGGAAATATTTGTCATAGCTGTAACAAAGTTTTCTTAATTTAATTATTGTTCCTTTAGTGTGGTAATAGTAATATTTTTTTTTAACATGTGGCTAGGAATTTGTTACTTACAAAGTTAATGCTCTCACCTGCATGATGGTGTGTTACAAATTCAGTGTATAACATAGGTTTTTCAAAAATCAATTCCTCTTTTTAAGATTATCCTGAAGGAAACAATTCTAGTGACTGTGTTGCTCAAACAACAATGTATCTTCCAGAAAACTTCACTTACTCTCCTTACCAGGCTTGTCCAGAGAAGCTGCCTTACATGAGTAAGTTTTAAGCTGACCTTAATGTTTATCTCGTAAATTGGATTGTACTTAAAAGGAAATGCAATTATTTTACTGCAAAGTGTAACTGTAAGGAGTTGAAATATATAGCAGAAAATAATGAATAAAATACATCTAAGAATGGACAATAATACTTAGCGGAATTTTGCCTGCAGTTATTGTTACTAATCACCTAATGTGTTTTAAATTTTATTTACAAATAATTTTACTTTCTATAAATTACATACTAAATATTTTTATTAATATGTAGGAATACTCTAACTTTATATAAAATACGCATTCGGAGTTGCATATTTTGATAAATAGTTAAAAATTTGCTTTTTGGAAATGGTATTCCTAATACAAAGATTCATGAGTCAGAAACTAGTTCTCAAATCTTCATCAGCTAGTCACAGTTACCTCAATATATAGGAAACTGAATAAGATGGTGAAGTGAGAATTAATGGAGGTAAAAAGGAGCTAAAGCCCTGTCATAATGAGTACTTATATAGCAATTGAAAAGTTGTGATTATCAGGAAATTTTAAAAATAACCTGTGAAATCCAGATGTTTAAGATCCCAAGCTATTGAATAGAACTTGATTAGGTAACCTAACTTAATTCATCTTTAAGCCTAGAATCTAAACGTCTAATTATTTTGTTTGAAAGTGTTTAGTTGCAGAGGAATCATGCAGAAATAAGAAACTGAGTACTTGAGTAGCATTGCTGTTTGGGTTTGCTGGGTTTTTATAAAACTTGTAATATCACAGCTGTCCTGAGTAGCAGTATACCAGTGTATGTAGAAGGTGTTATAAGCAGGTATTGCACAACTAAAGCAGTTACACAAACTGCTTTACACAAAACTGGAAGAGTTCCTTGATGATGAAGAAATTCTTCACTGTGGTGGTGAGAGACTGGAACAAGTTTCCCAGAGAAGCTGTGGATGCCCCATCCCTGGAAGTGTTCAAGGCCAGGCTGGACGGGGCTTTGAGCAGCCTGGCCTAGTGGAAGGTGTCCCTGCCTGTGGCAGGGGGGCTGGAACTGTATGATCTTTAAGGTCCCTTCCAACCCAAACCACTCTATGATTGTATGTAATTCAGTGTCCTTAAGCTGACTGAATAATGTGGCCGAAAGGCTGTCGGCATGACTTTTTTATTTTCTTTGTGTAGACAAAGTAGAGCTTTATTTGGGAATATTCTTAAAAATTCTTGTTAAGAATTGTAAATTTTCGTGTGAATTCCCCTTTCCCGCAGACTTGCCATTCTTCAGACTCAGACAAAATTCTGGGCAGTTTGCTCTCCTGGCTTGTAGAGAAACCTATCCTTAAAGATCAAGAAGTGTTAGGTAGGAGATCAGTTTTGAATATTAAAAAGAAAGAGGCAAATCACTGCTGGTGGTGACTGCTTTACCATTTGACCTTCACCACTGATTTTTGCTGTTAGAGATATTTCTTATATTTAACCTATATAAAATTGCAGTCCCTTGGCTAAAACAGAATTCCTTCTTAGAAACTGCTATTGAGTTTTCAGCTTTTTTTCTCTTAATGTTAGGAATTGTTGTTGTATTATCAGAGTTGTTGTAGGAAGCAAGGGATGATTAAGTATAAATGTTTTTTTTGTGCTTTACATTTGGAAGAAATCATAACTTGAGTCAGTAATCCACAGAATTTCTTCAGTTCTAGAAAATGTTTTGTAGAGAGACAATATTTTTGAGTGAAGAACCAATAGTGGCATAAGTATAGATCTCAAAACTAATCAGTTAAATTGGAAAGTCTCATTTGGTGTCAGAAGGTACCAATTAGAGAAGAATCAACAACTCTCTGTAAATAAGTGTAAATATATTACTAGAAGTGACACATCATTAGTATCTGGCAGTATCTGTTATGCTAGCATGTTTATTTTACTTGCTGTATTTAAAATCAAACAAGTAAACTACTGATTTGTAAGAGGGAAAATTTGAAAGTTTCTGGAGATACTTGTGATGCCTTCCAGAATTCTAACCTCTTGTTTTTTGAACTAACATCTGACTTAAGCTGTGTGCTGTCACTCAGCAATGAGCAAGTAATTAAATATTTGTTATAGCAGTTGAGCTCCATATCATACCAGTGTTGCCAGCCAAACTAAATGGCTGATCTTTTTTTCTTCAAAGAAAACTAGTGGATTTTATTAGGCTAATCTAGGTTCTATTATAACTTCTTTTTTAATCCCAACAGAGAAGTTTCTCCAGTGAAGAGTACAGTAACAGTGCTTGTTATCTGTCTTTTCAGCACCTCCAGATTCTAAACTTTGTCTCTTACATCATAAATATACAGACATAGAGCCAAGAGCATAAATCAGTTGCTGTTGCTTATAAACTTAATCATGTAGAAAACTGTCTTAAGCCAAGTTACAGTTAGCCACAGTGTGATTACTTCCTTATTTCAGTCTCTTCCCCTCCAGAAACAGGGTTCGACTTTAAAAATCATGTGGATGTTCATTTCTATAATATTGCACATGTAAACAAATAAAACTAAATTATTCCAATAGTAAATATTTTAGCTACTTTGGGAGACAGATAAAAAGTTTGAAAAATGCCTACTCTGGATAACCAGAGAAACAAGAATGATGATTATGCTCGTTGAAAAATGCATATAATAGTATCTGGCAGTTGAATTCTGCCAGGTTAGTTAGTTCAAAGCTGTATGGACTTCTGCTGCCAGTTCCACTTGTGTATTAGTTTGCTGTCCAGGAGTGGAGGGATGAGACAAGTTAGAAGGTACTTAATAGGTCAGCCTTCTTATAGAATGTTATCTTAAATCATTGATGCAGATTTGTTTGCAGTGACAAGTATTTAAAATTGCTAGAGTAGGAGTGCATTCTACTCTGCCATCTTTGCTATCAGCCTTATTGGCTATATGTAACTTTACTAGAATTTGTCTATAGGTTCCCTTATTACTGTTCTCTTTTTATGTTTTTTTTTTCCCCATCTCTTTGTACTTATTCTGTCCTGCTTAATTTGATAGAGAAATCATAATTTTAATAGGAAATATCTAACTGGATAACTGGATAAGTTACTATTTAGCAAAGAGAGGTATGCCTCACGGTTTGTTTTTCGTGTATACCTTTTTAATCATCATTTTATGTATTTAATTATAATCTAATAAAATAGATTTAGTTTCTGAAAATTATTTAATGCAGTGAAATGTTGTAGGTGGTCCTGAGATAGCCAGGGAAGAAAGCTTCTTGACTGACATCTATTTTGACCTGCTTAATAGTCCAAGGTTATTACAGAAGTCAACTACTCTTCTTTACATCAACTTTCCAGATTTGTATCGTGAAAGGAGTATGGTATAATCATGTCTTGTCCCAAGTACATGTGTTCTTACAATAGGACTAACCAGGGTATTTTGTGTGTGACTCAGTCTTTCAGGTTATAACCCACTGGTTGAGCACTGCTGTGCTAATTCATAAGCAAGACACCTCTAGTTCAAGACAGTAGTAGTACAAACGTGTCTTTGATTAGCATAATTTTAACACTGACTTGAGAGGTAGACGGAAAGCAGATCAGTTTTTTCAGTTATATGAAATAAACCCCTCATGTTAAGAATTTTTAAGCAGTCACTTCATGGTTTTCTTAAGAACTGGCTCTTAATGAGCTATAAGAAATACCCAGATCTTCCAGTGTGATTATCTCAGTACACTGTGAATGAATGTACCTAAACCATTTAAAATAGATATTAGAAAAATCTATTCTGTATTAAACACACACAAAAAAAGTCATCAGTGGAGGAAGTTCTACTGTCCCCACAAGTAATATATTGTATTAGTCCTTCAAATGAATAGTTAAGCTTTTCCTAATACTCAACCTGCTTTCAGCCCACTGCAAGTTAGTTGGATTTCTGCTTGCCTGCCTTGATGCTTGGAAGAAAGTTGGTTACCATCTATGTACCAAATTATTATGTCTTCAAAAGACTTACTTTTTCGTCAGTCTCTTCCTTTGTAGCTGAACCAGTACTTTCAGCCTTTCTAGACTACATAGATTCTAAAGCTCTTGTTCTTGATTTTTGTACTGTAATTTGAAATCATTTTGAAGCATCATAACCAGCTAAAACCCTGGTTACAAACCAAACTAGTAATTACCTTCTCTGTCTTTCATATAACAGCCATTAATGTACTCAAGAAAGAAATTTGTGATTTCTATGCAATTACATTTCACTTTATTGTCCCATATTAATAAGAGATCCATTATAAACCATCAAAATATCTTTCTGTATACTGCAGTATAGCGTGGTATTTCCTGTTTAGTGCATGTATGCTTCATTTCTCCTTCAGTAACAATCCATACTTTTTTAAATTAATTTCACTCTGTTGATTTCAGTATGTATCTGATTTGTTGACATTACTGTGTTTTCTGATTCCGTTCTTCAAAATTCTTTCTGCTTCCTCAGCTTTCTTTTTTTGTGGATTGTATAAATGTTTTGTGCAGCATGCTAGCCAGTAATGGAAGTAGTGAATACTAAGGCCAGACATTTACTGAGATGCCTTCTGCCTCCCACCAGTGACAGGAGAATACTGCTGATTTCTGTTTATCCATCTCTTGTGTACTTTTGATAGTACCAGTATGTCATGGTTTACTGTAGCAACTTTTTAAACAGTCTGGATGGATTTTCATCATGTCCCATCAAGTTAGAAGTACCTGCCTTATATGAATGCTGTTTCACCATTCCTTTTTTTTTTTCCCTTGGTTTCTGTGGGTTGGGTTTTTTTTTGTTGTTGTTTTTTTTTGTTGTGGGTTTTTTTTCTAAACTCTCTAAAAGTCTGATCAAAACTAAACTTTTCTCTGGAGTCTAAGGCAGCGCAGTCCTTTGCACCATGTGTTGCTTGCTTTCTTTTCATACTAATTGACCTTTATTTATTTTCCTATTAGATTCTATAAATAAACAAAGTCTCTTGTTGCTTCTCTGTCTCTTGATAGTTGAAATTGATTTAATGGTTTATTTTTTTTAAATTTAATTTGTACATGTTTATACTCTATATACTGGTCCTTTGTTGATTGCTTTTGTTTCTGCTTTTTGTAAGATTTCATTTTCAGGTTATTGAAGAGTTTCAGATACAACCATAATGATAATCTAAGTTTTGTTGCTGGTTTTTTTTCTGTTTGTTTTTTTTTTTTAATTGAAAGCTCTGTATAATTCCTTTTTCTTTTAAAATAATCAAAGTTGGTTTGTTTAAATCTGTTAAAAAATCTCTTTATTGTGCTGGTTTTGATCCTTTTTTTCCTATAATTTTCCTTTTTTTTAAAGTTACCTTCTACGTTTACAAGTAGTTTGACATTTAATCATCTCCAAAACTAAAATAGCTCTTGCAGTATCTTCTGCCTTCTGAAAGCAATACTTATTCCTAGTATGCTCCAAAAGTTTCAGTCTTTCCAAAAGATGTAGATAGCTAATCAGTACAATGTTACATCGTGAGGCAATCATTTGGACGCAAATCGGGTCTTGTGGGTACGGACACAGGGGAGAAAATGGGAGTGATTTCTTTCATCGACTTTAAAATTCCAACCCTTACCAAAAGACTTAACCTTTTAGACAATAATAAGTAGCATATTTTATGTTGTCTATCAGATAGTTATTGCAAGAGTTTTATTTGATGATCTAGCATTGTAATTGCTGAAGAACAACTTGAGCTTATGTTTATTAAGTATTACACTACTCTTCTCCCTAGATTTTCATGATTCCTTCTATTTCTGCTTTTGAGGGTATTTACTGTGAAACATTATTTCCAATTTTGAAATTATATACATGCATAAGCTAATGGCTGACAACTTTTAGCTATCAACTAAGTGTAAATATTTTCTCATAGTAAGTACTAACATGATTTTTTTGGTAACATATTGTGGTATTTATTCAATATCTTACTGAATTCCACTCTCATCAGTGGTCATTTACGAATGCTTTTCCCGTTGGAGTAATTAGTTCTATCAGTGGTAATTCTCAAATCTAACCACTTACTATAAATTGGTTTGATGTGGACAGTGGTGAATTAGTGGATGAAGGCTGTATGTGAAATGTGCATTATTACCTAGAATTTAAATGGAGGAAGTTTGTTGCATGTAGTGATGCATTATTTTTTTTTTTTTTGTGGAGGTGCAGGTAGGAAGAAACTCAGAATTTAAGTATCAGTTCAGTAGTGCAGATGATGTGGAATTGTTAAAAACGTACTTGAAACTAATTTTTGTTATGTGGCTAATTTTCTGGAATAGTTACAGAATTCAAATGACTTGGCTTGTTTTGTGTCCTCTGAAGTTATTATTTTGCTTATAGGATTTATTGAAGGATGTTTATATTGGGAAATACTGAAATTTGGTCTGTAAAAACTGAATATTAAGAGTGCAGTATAAGTTGTTTATTTTTTATCTGTAGGTAGTGTAACTACAATTTTCTGATGCTGTTTGTCTATGCTATACCTTGTAACATTAGATCTGATGTCCTAATTGAAATTAGTAACTAATTTTTTTTCCTCTCTGTAGGAGGCCTTATTGATGTCAATATGAGTGAAATTAGTTTTGATGAGATTCAGCAACTGTTTTCAAAAGATTTAGACATTAAACCAGGAGGACACTGGAAACCAAAAGACTGTAAGCCACGATGGAAGGTGAGATGCTACTTTTCTGTTGGGTTTTTTTTCCTGTTGGTGTGTAAGAATAGTTTACCATTGCAAGCACTCAGTCTTTTACTGCTATATATTTTATGTAATATGTAGTATGTTGTAAGATATGTATCTGTGCTCAAGAAGAGACTAAAGCTTGAAAAAAACTTGAAATGGATTGTTAAGAGAACTTACAGAGGTTCATTAACTGTTGTTACTAAACATCTTTATCATGTGGATGCCAACTTGTCCTATGTGTGTGTTGCTTGAAGTATAATTAGAAGCAAGTGAACAAAAAAGGAAAATATTACTTATATTTTACTCAGATTTTTTTTTTCTTTTTTTAATTGTTTGAGCAAAATTCTAATTCTTTCTTAGCTGGAACAAAAGTGTAAAACACAGAGCCAATTTAAATGTAAAAGTTGAAAAACCTGTGAAAGCCATGGGAAACTTGATCTGTATTGAAACATTAGAATTTAAAAATGCTAATATAGTAGCTTAAAATCTATTTGATTTTTTTGAAGGTGGCGATCCTTATTCCTTTTCGGAATCGCCATGAGCATCTTCCAATTTTTTTCCGTCATCTGATACCTATGTTGCAGAAGCAGCGGCTGGAATTTGCCTTCTATGTTGTTGAACAGGTAACAGCATTTACTTGAAAGGTGACTCTTTAAGATTCCTTACTAAAAAGAGATTTGATATTCTTACCAAGATTTGAATGAATTCAGAATTTAAAAATTTACTCCACTGTTCTAATACTTAAAATGAAAAAGGAAAGTTCAGCTCCATTCTCCAGTTTAGTGGCCGGATACATGGTTGCTTTGCTTCGAATACAGGCTGGTATTTCATATGTGATATCACAGTCTCTTTGAATCTGTTGTCTTTTTAAGTCTTCAAGGATAAAAACATGGGGCTACGTTTGGCTGGTAACCAGGCACCAGTGCTGTTCCTTAGGGCTCAATTCTAGGGCCAGTTCTGTTCAGTACATTTATCAAAAATCTGGATGCAGGAGTTGAGTGCATTGTTAGCAAATTTGCTGATGATACCAAACTGGGAGGTGCTATTAACTCTCACGAGGGACAGGATGCCTTCAAGAAGCATTTAGATAGAGGAGCATTGTGCTTTGATTAATGGGATGAAATTTAACAAGTCGAAATGCTGGATTCTGCACCTAGGAGAGTAAAGCCAGGCACAAGTACAAACTGGGAGAGGAGTGGCTGTAGAGGGGCCCTGTAGAAAGGCATCTGGGGGTGTTGGTTGGCAGCAAGCTCAGTGTGAGTCAGCAGAGTGCCCTGGCAGCCAAGAAGGCAAACCGCATCCTGGGGGGCATCAAACACAGCACAACCAGCTGGTCAAAAGAGGTGATTATCCTGCTGCGTTCAGTGTTGGTGTGGCCTCGCCTCGAGTACGGTGTGCAGTTCTGGGCCCACAACTCAAGAAAGGTGTATCCAGAGGAGGAGGGCAACAAAGCTGGTGAAAGGGCTGGAAGGCACGTCCTGTGGGGAGTGGTTGAGGACTCTGGGTTTGTTTAGTGTGGAGAAAAGGATGTTGAGGGGTGACCTCATTGCTCTCTACAGCTTCCTGAGGAGAGGACGTGGGGAGGGAGGTGCTGAGCTCTTCTCCCTGGTACCCAGGGATAAGATGTGTGGGAATGGTCTAAAGCTGCATCAGGGAAGGTTTAGACTGGACGTTAGGAAGTATTTCTTTACCAAGCAGGTGGTCAAACATTGGAACAGGCTTCCTAGAGCGGTGGTTGATGCCCCACTGTTTAAGAAGCATTTGGCCAAGGCCCTTAATAATACTACTTTTGGTCTGGCCCTGAATTGGTGAGGCAGCTGGACTAGATGGTCATTGTTGGTTCCTTCCAACTGAAATAGTCTATTCTATTCTAGTTGATTGTTTTAACAAGAAACAGAACAGAATGTTTCTTTCTTAGTTTATGTCAGTATTTTTTTAACTCATAATGTCAAGCTGTATTAATCCAAACCACCCATATCTCTATACTTCAGTGTTGCTAGTGCCGTTAAGTTTTGTGTAAGAGGGGAGAACATTTGGACTTCCTAAATCACAAAATACGGTTGATGTAGTTGATACTAACCAGAGCTACTGCTCTGCTTAGCCAGTGGAATAACAGTCATCTTTGTCAATGACTTTTTTTTTTTGTTGTGGAGGATGTGTTTCTCATAGTATTGAAATTTTCTCTTTTTCTTCTTGATCCTTACAATGTCTTCTTTGTTTTTTGTTTGAAGACAGGTACACAACCTTTTAATCGAGCAATGCTCTTTAATGTTGGCTTCAAAGAGGCTATGAAAGATGCCGTCTGGGACTGCATAATATTTCATGATGTGGATCACTTACCTGAAAATGACCGAAATTATTATGGATGTGGAGAAATGCCACGCCATTTTGCAGCAAAGCTGGACAAATATATGTACATGTAAGTAATTAGCTTTATTCACATTGTTTCTTAAAGACCCAGAAACATTCTTTAAACTGTGTATGAATTTTTGTGACAGTATATGAAGTAGGTGAAACCAATAAAACAGCCTCCTACCATGTCTTTTACATAAATGAATATCTAGTTATTAAAAGGAATATTTAAGTTTAGTGTCTACATTTGATATATTGCTAGTGTGAAGATTTTGTTTATAATTTTCAGTGTTGAACTTGTTGCAGTGAGGTTGATCTTAAAAAAAAAAAAAGTTACGTGTGTCAAGGGGGAAAAACAACTTGCTTGTTAGAAATATTCTTTTGCTACATAAGACTTTGCAGTGGCTGTTAACAAGGTTAAGCAGATAATCTGCACCAAATTACCACAAGAAAATTTTTTCTTTATTTCTGCTTTGTACTGATTTTTAAACAGAAGATTTTTCTTACTGCTAGACCATTTCGTGTCTTGTATTCAGTCACTATTGATATTTGATGGATGTAGTGAGTCCTGCAGTTTTGTCTTTTCCTTCTGCCATTTTACATTAATGATGTTTCACTTGCTTTTTAACACTCTGCTGTCTCATGACACTCTTCCAATGACTTCATGTAAACCTGTAGCTTATTGCATCCTACGTGTGTGTATTTGCCATCCTGAAACCTTATTTGTGAAGTTGATCAACTTGACAGCCTGGTCAGTGTAACAGATCAAAAGCAATGCGTTGAAAACATGACTCTGTGTGGTCTTCAGGTTGTCAGCCAATTAGCAGTCAAACCTTTAAAGATTTTATATGTGTTTAAAAATATATAAATAAACACACCTGATTATATAAGAGGTTTCATCTGTTTATATATGTATTTATAAAATACTTTGTGTATTTATATGTACACCTAAAAATTTATAAAATGTCTAAATACAGATAAATATTTACATAATATGTATTTACAAAATAGATGTATATATAAGTACACATTTATAAAATATAATATTAAATATATATTTTTGTATATATACAAAAAAGTGCACATGTACCACACTTACATGCGTATGAATAAACACCTCAAACAGTTCCATGAACTGTCATACCCCAGTTGTTTTTAATTTTGGTTGGTGGGTTCATTTTTGGGTTGTTGGTGAGTTTTGGTTGGTTGGTTGGGGGGACAGGGGCAGGGGTTGGAGTTCTTTTGGGTTTTTAGAACACCTGTTATTTCAGTTAAGTGTTGAAAGGGATATATGGTAACAACGTTCCCCAAAAGCTGTTAAGGTTTGGTTGAATCCTGTGTTTCCACAGAGATCAGAAATTACATGACTGTGTATTTCTTTTTCTTTCCCCTTGCATTCTGGAGTTATTTGTCCTTCAGTGTGGCAATTGTGTCCTAAGCAATGGTAAATCTTTTTGTAGATAGTCCTAACTCCTTGAAGGTCCCAGATTTGGAAGCATCTCCTGAGAAATATATTCGGTTACTTTTATTTGATGAAATTGTGTGCTGTTTCTGAAATAGGAACACACTTCACTCCAGCAGCTTCTGGCTTAAGGGTACAAGTCAATATTGATGGAAATAAATGTAGATACTTAAATATTTTTTTTTATTATTATTTTTAGATTGACAGAGTGTTTGGAGAACTGGAAATCACATTGCCTGGGCCTTAGTATGTTATGTGATATAGCTATAGTGGCTGTTCTTGTTGGCCAACTGCTTAGTACTTAATAATAAGTGTTAGTAATTACTGTATGCTTACTGACAAAAAAGTCTATAGATCCTTCTGATTCAAAAGTGTAACTTCTAAAAACTGGAAAACTGTTTCTTAAATAAGCGTGTGTTTCACTGTGGTTTAATATGTACTGTTAAACTGCTCCTCTCAACAGTTCTGTAGAATATAGTTATGAATTAAAATTACTGAATTGATGCATTACTGATTTGCAATATTTCAGTTGTTTAAAGAGCTGTTCTTTCAGCTGAACAGGGTCAAAATACAATCGTTTGAGGGCTTCACTTAACACAACAGCTATGGGTCTAAATCAGCCATCTGAAATACGTGATAGACTTCTGTTTCATGCGGTGACACTAATGTGAGCTACAGTTTAAGAGTACCTTTTATGCAAATCAGACTACTGCAAACATTTTATTGAACTTCTACATATGTTACTTAATGCCAGTGATCTGTGAACCAGTCTCCCTTAGTGAATACATACAGCATCTGTTTGTGTCCTTAGTTTGGGGTTCTTGTTTTCTGGAAAGGTGTTGTTCAAAGGGAGGGCTACCTATCGTAAGTTCAGCTAATAATGCAGAATTTGTCTTTTGTTTTCAGTCTCCCATACAATGAGTTCTTCGGTGGTGTAAGTGGCCTGACAGTGGAACAATTCAAGAAGATCAATGGATTTCCAAATGCATTTTGGGGATGGGGTGGAGAAGATGATGATCTTTGGAACAGGTGCATGTTCAGTGCCTGTGTCTTTCTCCTTGATCTGTGGTGTATACCCTTTGAGAACAATCAGGTGTTTTTTCTGTCAGTTGTTAATTTGTTTTAAATGAACAAATCCTAAAATTTCTGAAGAGATCACTTTAGAAATATCAGAACATATCATTTGAAGGGATAAGCATTACGATTGTTTTTCTTGGCCTGGGGACAGTTAACAGGCTCTTAAGAGAGAGGTCTTGTAACAAATAATGGATATAACAACAGATAACAGTATTAAGCGTATTTAGTCTCATTCCTTCTAGTCTTCTATGTGTTGCTTTTTGATTTTAAGTTACATCTCTCTTGCTGCTAGCATAATGGAATACCATCCCACAGACATGTAGAGTAAGAATGAGTTTAAGTACCTTTGCTGTCTAGGAGCAGTGTTTGAGAGAGGGGTTAGGTTGTGACTATATTGACAGTCACAAATTGGACAGTGGACAACAATGCTCGCTATTACTAACTGCTCATAGTAAACGAGTGTAAAATGTTCCAGTTAAACTGTTGAAACAGTGTCTGCATGAATTTATATATGAAGAGACGTATTTTAAAGGAAGAGCTTGTATGCTTTTATTCTTTTTCCTTAGGATTTTCATATTTTTATGCTGTTATGCTTTAAGAACAAAGCAGGAAATACTAATTATGAAACTATTATTTCACATTTCATTGGTTTTGCCAGATCGTTTAGTTGTAGGGTTAGGAGTGTGGGACTTTTTAGGGGGAGAATGTCAGTGAATGGGAATACTTAACTTTGAAAGATTTGATGCATATTTTTAACTTTTGCTGTAACTTGTAAAAACATCTTTTTAATACTTTTCATACAAATATTTATGTATTATACTGCAGGGTTCACTATGCTGGATACAATGTAACGAGACCAGAGGGAGATTTAGGGAAGTACAAATCCATTCCTCATCATCACAGAGGTGAAGTCCAGTTTTTAGGACGGTAAGAAAAACAAAGAACTGTTCAAATATTAGACTTAAAGATGTAGAATTTTTTCTTACACACATACAAATCTTCTGCACACAAATAAGAAGTCAGTGCTTATCAGTGTTATTCCCTCTTTAGTGCTAAACTTTGTATTTTCTTAAACACATTATGCTTGCTGTTCAGATACTGTTTATTTAACCGTGAGAGAGACCAAGTTGGTGTGTCAGAAGATATTATTGTCATAATCTTTGATGCAGAATGTTGTTCCTTAATAGTTTGCGCATTAGTACTGGCAGGGCTCCATTAGCTAGTTAATTTGGATATTCTGCAAAAGGAAGTAGTACAGCTGGGGAAGATGACTCCTGCATGAAAACAGACTCTAAAACTCCTCAAGGATTGCTTTCTTCCATCATATTTTATTATTTTCTGAGATACAGGTCTTCTAATTTCCTGCTTACATTGACATGAACTTCTTTTGGGGTTCCTTTCTGTTGCTGCAAAGATGCAGAATACTTTAACTGGCCAGTAGGTTCTGGCTGCCCTAGATTGGAATAGCAACCAGAAAGCAGCTGATGAGCTAGACCTAAAAATTAGAATGTGAAATGTAAAATAAAGGGTTTATGATATGTGTTTTCACATAATTGGAAATACTGCTCAATTCTGTTATCAATGGTGGTCTCTTTCTGGGAACATCTTTATATTTTGCTTTATTCACAATTTTTAAATACATATGTACAATAGACGTGAGTAAATACATCATATGAAACTAAAATGTATGCATCAGTAATCTGGAGGAGAGGAAGGAACTTTTTTCTAATCACCTCAAATTGAAATGTTTGCAAGTGCAGGAGTCTCAAGAATGAAATGAAAAACAATTCAGGCATTTAAATGTACAATGAACATTGAAGGTTCTTAAATCTTCTCTAAGCTCCATAGTTGAGTTTTATAGCAAAATTAAAATTATTTAGTCTTAATGTTAACTTGTATATGTGAACAGAAATCTAAGTGTATTAAAAACAGAAAGTGGCTTGCTTTTAAGGCTTAGTTAGGTAATTCGGTAATACCAGAGGGCTGAGAGGTTTCAGAATGTGAAGCATATTTCAAAATGAAATGACAGTGTCATGCCTAACATCAATTGAATTGCTTCTTGCAAATCTTTCTCATGTTTTCTTCTTCTAAATCCTTCTGCAGATATAAACTTCTGAGGTATTCCAGAGAACGTCAGTATATTGATGGGTTGAACAATTTAATATATACTCCTAAAATACTTGTCAGTAGATTGTATAAAAATATAACTGTTAATCTCATACCAGAACTTGCTCCTGTTAGAGACTATTGATGGAAGTGGAATGACAAGCTACCCTACCAGAATGAACTTTTAACACTGGAAGCTACTAATAGACACTGTAAAACAAAACAAAACCAACAAACAGCAGCTTACAAATAGAGATTTTTGACCATTTGATGATGCATATTTGGGATGAGAAGTGATTGTCTGTACCATGCATTTTGTTTTGAAAGAAAAGCCAGCAGCCACCACTCAGATGTTTACAGCATGAGACTACTGTTGAAGCCTTCATTCTTCATATTCTCTATCTTAACCACTCAACTAGATAAAACTGCAGAAAACAGACTTGTAGCTTCTCTGGAAGTAGGGACAGAGGCCTCTTCTTCCAGGAATTTTTTTATACTGAACTGCACCCCCCCCCCCTATTTAAATGAATGCTTTTGTTTCTTTTTAAAATGTGTTTTGTAAATATGTGATGTAAATTAATGTGTGTACATTGCTTTTAAATTGCTCAATATTTTATGCTTCAGTATGTATTTGAGTGTGTTCTTGTTTGAATTCTATAGGAATGTTTTTATTAGCATGAAAGAACAAGTGTAAAATGTAAGTATGCTTAAAAAAAAGGTTATACCTTATGTGAAATGAAGGAAATATTAATTGTTGGCCAGCTATGACTGTAAACTGTTATACTAGTTTTGAGCTCTAGGCCTCCTGCATATCAGTATAGAAAAAAAAAAATCAATTTCATATATGAACTTGCTAGAAAGAAAGCTTTTAATTTTATTTATTGCCAGCAAAATTGTATGATACCCTGCCTGCCATCTAAAACCTATTTATATGCATATTGCATGTGTATTACGAAAAATCTTGCGATTGTTGCGTATTATGATCTACAGGAACTCTTTAACTGTTTCCAAGTGTGCCACTTGTGTCAATGTCAGGGATTTTAATGCCTAAAACAATGTGTCTGGGTGCATACAGTATTTTGGTATTGTTCTTTTTTAAAAAAAATCCTAGTAGACAGCACTTTTATTCCTCCAAAATCAGAAGAGCCAAAAATGTGTCTTCATTGGAAGAATATTAAAGTTAGATTTTTAAGAAAATAATAAAACTTAGTTCTAATAGTTCTAATGCTTGCAGTGTGGGGTTTTCAGAACCACGGTGTTGGTCAAACTGTTCCGCTGATGATGATGATGATGACATAAGCGGACCTGAAAGCAGGCCAATCCCAAGTGCTTTTTAAAATTCCACTCATAATATATTAATCAGTATAGCTACTTAAGGGCCTATTCTGGTAGAGTGCTGAGTGCTTCTATGATGCACTAAGTATCCTCAAGTCGATGACTTTCAATGAGATTGAGGTTGCACAGTCCCACTAAGGATTGGTCCTGTCTGTTTCTCTATTTTTGTGGTGTTATATGTATGAGTAATTAGCCTCTTTCCTTGGCTTATAATGAAAAACATATCTTATTTTCTGTTTGCTTGTAATGCTATGCTACCTAAAAGTATCCCACTGCTAAGCATTATTATCTTTTCCTAATATTTTTTTACATCCCTTGTTAATACTGAGGAAAAGGACTGGACCATTTATTTTCTATGTTAATGCAAAGATATTGACCAAGATCTACTAAACTTTTGTTTGTCACAGTTACTTAACTCTTTAGGAACCAAAGACTGACTTCTGCTCCCATGAAGAATGGAAAGCGGCATATAATAAGGATTGTTTATCCATAAAGTGTTCTGTAAGAGTGTTGACAAAGAATACTAACTTTAACTCATTACTGTGTGTTGTTTTCCTGAACTGCTGCCACAGATGGTGTGGTGCTTTGTATATTTGAGTTTGTTTGCCATGAACACCATTTATTTCTTTGACATCCCAGCAGCAAATTTTTCCCTTAGCCGTTCTTCAGGAAAGTTATGAGCTTAGTTGTAGGCATCCCAGATATTTAGTAGAAATGTAATGATTTAATTTAAGTAGTTGAGAACAATTGTAAGGGTTATTTTAAACTGCATTGGAATTACCTTAAAATTTACCAGTTAATCTAATATGCTTTGGGAATGATGTAATGCAATGAAAATAACAAAAAGCACGCATAAAGTGAACAAAACATCCTTCAAAAGCATGCTTAAGTGGTTTGATCACCTCCTGATATATTTTTCTATAACTGAGTGTATAGGATATTCTGAACCATATGGATGAAGGGGAAATAGTACATTGTATGAACAATTATATCTTCAAAATAAAATTAGTCTTATTTCATAATAGGCTAATACAATTCTTTAAGAACTGTTGAATAAGTCTTTAAGTCCCTGATGTAATTTTGAAGTGATTCCTGGTTTTCAGTACAAGTTCACCTACAATTTAACACCTATGATTATGAAACATCCTTTCGTACTGTAGGTCTATACTGTTTTCTGAAGCATGCTTTTGTGCCCATTTGTTAGGCATTTTGTGCAATTAATGTGCAATTTTAAAAAATTCTAATGCATATATATGTATAGATACATACATATATACACACTATATAACATATGCTGTGGCTGAACTAATATAATTTTACAGCTCTAAGTGATTAATCATGTATGGTCTTAGAAAAATGTGATTTAAACCAATATGTGAATGGATTATGTCATATAGCTGAGTTCTTAAAAAGTTTACATTTTGGTGCCCCAAAGTGATGGATGTTAAATCACAAATTGCTAACCAAAACTTTTCTCTAAATACCTTTTATCACTTTGTTGGGAAGTTTTAAAAATTGCCATCTTAAATTATATCAAAATAGTGTTTGTATACCACCTGCTTGAACTCAGTACTATTCTGTAGTAAATTTTAACATAGACAGTGCCTTCAAACAAAATAAATGCGATGCAGAGCTTAAGAGTTGTGCACATTCCTTTTGATATTTTCATGATTCTTGTAAAACGCAGAGAGAAACCAATCACATTGGCTTTTGCATTGCTGACAAGGTAAATTAAGGACAACTCTTCAAGGAGTGAGCATGGAGGGAGAAGGAAGAGAGAGAGGTAGTATTTTACAAGATTCTGAAGGTCTTGCAAATTAACAAGTAAAAACATTACAGAAATATTAACAGTGGAATCTGATTGATATGCTAAGATACTTTTAAGCCCATTTGCTGTATTTCAAATTTAAGGAGTAGAATATAAAATATAATAAAATCCATTTTGCAATAGACAGTATATTGAAAAGCAAGTGCAAACTGTACTTTTTTCTTGGATCTTGCCAATCTATTTTTCTATCATTATGTTTACTAATGACTGCATTGTAGTGGGTTACTAACAAGCCAGTTATTTAAAAACATTAAAAGGATCCATTGCGTATCAACAAGAGGAAGTGTACTTAAGATTATTTTATTTGTAGAGGTATGTAAGAGAGGCTTAATGAAAAATGCACTGAAACAAATGCTGGGAATTTCCTGTGTACTATCATAGTTTCGGTTTTTTGTTGTTCATGAAAATGTTTGTACTTTTTTATCATTGTCTTTTATGAAATATAATGTTCTAAAGATGGCGTTGGTTTGTTTATTCCAAGGTTCTGTGGAGAACATACCTTCTTGTATTTTGTTTATAGACAAAGTGCTCAGTTCTTTAGTGCTGGGTTCCTCAAAGTAACAACAAAAGGAGGGGATACCTGGCCAGTAAATATGTCAAGTTAGGCTGAGATGGGATCAGGCCTTGGACTAAAAAATTTGTTTTCCTTTTATTGGTATTCATATGCTTTCAGGTTTTGTTTTTATTAGGCTAAATTACTCAATGTTTTTGCATGCTTTTCCAAGATAGGGCTGCTCTTCCGTTGAATCTCCTTATGGCTCTTCTATATACTTCTGTATAGAAGTAATCTTCCTCATATATGGATTACAAGAATGGGAAATAGTATTCATCTATATTTCTCCTGGCATTAAATAGGGAGCTGGTTTTCCCAGGAATCATCAACTATCTGTCTTTTCTGTGTATTTTACAGCTATTACAAAAGCGTCCAATTGTGTTAGAGCTATGCAAGTAATTTTTGGGAGTGCTTCAACCGGGGACAAATGTATTTGCAGGATTTTATGAAAATATATGAATAAACTTCTTCAAGTATGTTTGCATATACTTTTCTGCAACGCTGAGTATGTACTCTCCTTGAAAGTGTCACCAGTTACAGTATCTTGGAATGCAGGAAAGAAGGCCTTTTAAGTACATCTAGCATCCTTAAGTGTCTTCTACCTTGCTGTCATTTTTAAGCTGCTTTTGCTTCTGTATCTTAAAAATCAGAACTGGGATGTGAGTTTACCTGATGATTGCGTGGGGCCCTGGGTGGTAGTCCTACATGATTTCATCTATTGTGGATGTCAGTAGTAAGGTACAGATGACAGTAGGTGGTGGATTGTATTTACTGTGTGCTTACTTTTCATAAGACACCTTTTAGGTATGTTTTGTTTGTTTCCTTTGCAAGTATAGGAATGCAGTTTATTAACTTCATGGAAGACTTTGGTTTATTCTCAGAATCCCAGTAGTGGAATTTCAATGCATTTTTTAAAAGTGTAATGTGGCTTTTTGGAACCCTAAACTTTTATTCAGAAGAGCAATACTTACAGAATACTTTTATTCAGAAGAGTATTTGAAAAGAAAGCCAATACACGTTCTTCCTAAAGTTAATAAAGTGAATAAACAACTTGACTGTTATTTAGTGACTTACTATGAAATCCTAAGCTGTTTATACAGTCGGAAACTAAGTTCTTATCATTTATAGAAGTTTTAATTTACACATCTAAATTTTCATGCTTAATGTCAGCTTCTATTCCATTGGCTCACTGACTACTGCTGTAGTTGAGTAAGAAAAGGGACTGAGGACAAAAGCAATGGTGTAATGTCGATAACCAGCGTCATTAGCTGTAAACACCACCTGGAAAAAAGAAAGAACAAGAGAAATGAGAAGTGATCTCTAGATATGAGCCTAGATGGAAACATTGTGATCATTTTATCTAACTTCCCACAAAACTTTGGAAATAACTTCTCTTGTGGTGATTTGATCACTGTGATCTGTGACTGCCTGTCACACAGAGGTTTTCCGCTGGTTAAATGTCCTTTGTTAAATGCATTCATGTCACTTATTTAAAGTTTTATAAAATGGTATTTATTATCCATATTGGGGTTTCCTTGTTCATACCAGTAAATAGCAACATGGCAACAAGATGGGGTTTTTTTAATTGAAGATCTACACGGAACCCCATTGATTGTCTTTATTAGAAAAAAAAAAACCCAACATCTTTCAAGTATTGTATTTATTGCTGCTTTTATGAAATTCTGAACTTTGAGAAACAGAATAAAACATAGTGCTACAGTAACTATCATTAGGCCAATGTTTCTTTAACCTTACTTTTACATATCTAGTAGAGAATGACTGCATTAGTCCTTTTGGCTACAGTGTGGTAATAACCTTATGTATGAATGATTTACCGCAGCCCTTTTGCTACCTCCCCCATCGGTTCATCTCCTGTCCTTTGATTCCTCCCTCTACATAGTAGATTATTTTGTGTTGTGAGACGATGGATGTCAACTTTTACAACATACACAGTTTAATAACCTTCTGTGATGCATAGTTTGTGCTCATTTCAACATTAATAAAAAAGATGCCTATGAAGCAACCAGTGAACTGAGCAAAATGTCCCTCCTGAAGCTTATTTTTAAGAAAGGAGGCTCTTGCACTCTGGTTTAAATTAATTTCTAGTCTGGAATATAGAGTTAAACATTATCTTGATGTATAATCAATTTACTTGCATGCTGTAATCTTTCATCTTGCCTCTTTTATTTCAGTTACCATAGAAGGCAAGACTATTCAGTATTAACCTTCATTATTGTCTAGAATAAGAATGTCATCTCTCATCCATTTCGGGGAGGCAGAAAGAAAATTTAACCCAGGTGTTGGCCACCTTTTCTCCAAGGAGATGAGGAATGGCTATCGGAGCAGCAGTTGCAAACCGTACAGTTGGTGGTGCTCACTGATCTGTCATGACCCAGCAAACAGCTTGTACAGCACTGCTGCCACTACTGAAAGGCCATGTGAAAGGGCTGATTCTGTTGATGGGAAGGGGACAATCTTCCCTCTTTCCCTTGCTTCCCAAAAGCAAGGAGTTCCAAATGCTGCAGCTGGCCTCCGTTGGTACCTGGTTTGGACCACATTCATCTGACCAGTTTATCTGTCCCAAGGCCTGTTACACTTTTTTCTGTTGTAAATTGAGGATCCAAGCATCCAGAACACAGTTTATACTTCCATTATCTTTACAAATCTAAATTGTAAGTTTTGTCTGCAGCCATAGAAAAACTGGATCCAAAAGGCAAAAAAATCCTTTTCCCACAAGGCTTAACAGAGTACTCCACCTTTTGTTCTTCCTCAGGTGTCTAGATAGTCACAGAAGGAATCAGAGGCTTAAGTGGAGGTAGAAGGATGGAAAACCTCATTAGTTATGCTTCTAAGAGCTTATTGAAGAGTTATGGGGAAGCTAGTAACTAGGCTCTCTCATGAGCATATTGCTACAAAGCTTTGAGACTGGATTTAAAGTGTTAATGTGAAAATATTTTAAAGTAAAAAGAAAGTTCAACACATGTGATTAGTAATTGAAGCCTAGACATACAAAGTATCTTTATTTGCAACTAAAGTACAGGAGAAAATGGATACTCACATCAGCATGGTGGTGGAAGGGATTCAAGCCCAGTCTCTTCCAATAAGAGGCTGTGTCAAGCTCAATCTTGTATATTCCTGTTACAAATTGTTCTTTAGTTGTGAGCTCATGGAGTTCTCCGTTGTCATTGGTTTGTCTGTGTGACGGCAGAAAAATGTGTGTCTATAATTTCATTAAAAGCCTGAGAAAAATGCAGTTCTTGGCAATGAACTTCAGTGATGTTGTGTAGCCTGAGTAATGTGATGAATACTTCTATTGATCTGGAATGGCTTACGTCTATCTGTATTATGGATGCTTCAGAGCTTATCTTGGCATTTGCTACTTCCACGATCACCACAACAGATGGCTGCCTGCCCGTGTCACTACTCTGAATAGTTTGGGGGTGAGCCAAAAGCTGGCGTTATTGTTCAGACTCCTGGCAGAGTATTGTGGTTAATTAAATGAATCCACTCAGAGGTAAGACTTCACCACTACTGCAAGGAATGTGGAAACTCCATGATGCAATTACTGTGCAAGTACGTAGGGTCAATTCTCTTGATTTTTCCATAATCTTCTTATTTAAATGTATTGTTTCATAAGTATGAATATTTTTTACAGTTGGCTATTTGAAATTTGAGATCTGCTATTTGAAATGAGTGTAGGTCAACCAGCAGTGTCAGCCTTATGGAATTCCCTATTGTCTGTATTGATCAGTTGGTTTTCCAGTCTCAACAAACAGATGGTTTTGTTTGATTTGAAGATGCTATCAGTGCTATCCAAGGACATAGTACTGCCTTGAAACTATACACCTTTGAACACCAACCAGTTTAGGGCTCCAGAACCAATATTGAATGCTGTCTCTCAAACATGTCTCATGGTTGAAACCTGTTTCTGTGAAATAAGTTAGATAATACCATGGGTTTGATTGGGTGGGTTGTCTGCAAGTAACAGTGCCACTTAGTGCCTGATTTTAGTAGTCACAAACCAATGTTTTGTGTTCTAGCTGGCAAATCTGTACGTATTTTGTTCAAACTGCATGCAGAGAAAAATAATTGAATGTTTTTGTGTCATTATCCAATGCATTACTTAGGATTTGTCCTTTAATATAGCTTATAACTATGAAGTCATAGAGCACCATTTGTATCTTACAAGTTGCTCTGTAGTAAGTTACCAGATTTTTTTTCATGTATTCAAATTCTCTGTTCTTTGTCATAGATTGGTCATTGTTAGATAACTGTTCATTTCTCTAATAAGCTTTCTTGACTAAAACCAAATCGGTTATTTTAACTGAGAACAGTTATTTCAGAATCTTGCTACAATTCAGTTACTTACAAATTAAGAAGCTGGAGAGGTTGCTTTAATATTAAAATGACTTTCGTGTACCTCATCTTAAGGTTACTTTGTTCCTTGTTTCAAACGTTAAGTATGTTTTTAAGGCTTCAGTCAACATCCAGCTGCTCAGCTAAGTATAATAAAGACTCTAAGCTCAGATTTGAAGATAAGTAAACTGAACACCCTCTTAATGGAAAATGTAATGTGTTTCCAGTGGCAGAATACGTGTAAAGCTATCTTACTTGATGGGTGGGAGGCAATTTAAGTAGGACAATATGGAAAGATTTTTTTTCCTCCACCTTGTACAAATATGTGCGGCCTTCACTGTAGCTCTGTTTTTCAAGGACACATATGAGAGCACTCTTGCTTCTGCCAGCCCACTGCTCTATGACACCAAAGAGCCACTTCCATATAGTTTCTCATGAACTTTGTAGAAATGCATCTGAGTCTGGGATCCTGCTATTGAAATTCCTACACAATGTCAGTTTTAGCTCTTATGAGCCTTCTCTCACATTTTTAGGTAGAACAGACTGTTAACACACCTGGATAGGTCTCAGGTGAGACTTTGCAACTGTGTTGAGGAGATAAGTGTGGAAGTAGAATGTTGAATAGGTAGTGTTCACTCTGTGTATCCTGTAAGAAGTTTTTTGATTTCCGATTAACTCAAAATTGCTTTTAAGTTTTTAAAGTGTTAATATATACTAAAATTGAGGGCAATTTCAAAAAGTCATCTACATTTGAAATTCTACAATTATTTTCTTTTTTTTAGAGTCATGACAATGTTTAAATATCTGGGAGATCCTTTTTCTATTTTAGGTGTAATTGCTTCTCTGTGGAGGAGGAGGTGAGAAAGCTTTATTCTCATTTTCTCCTTTTTACTGATTCCTTTTTCTTGAAGTAAAGAAGGCTATCAAATATGATGTGGTATATGTTCAAAACAGTTCTGTTTTCTTTTTAAAGCTGTGGTGGTGTACAAAATGAAAATCCCTTTAGAAAGAAGGAAAATAGCCAATAAAGGTAGGATTCTCAACCAGAACATTAAGTTTCAAACAAACTAAGAGTCTGCCTGATTCTTCTAGTAACAATGCTAAAAACTGAAAAGTGATACAATCCTTTGTAATGAAATTGAAGAGAAGCAATAGTTGAATTAAAAGATAGTTTAAAATACTTTCTTGTGCTCACAGTAATTACAAAGCATTATAAAACTATTTGGGTTGTTGAAAGTATAGCACAGTTAAAAGACAATTTGCAACAAATTCATTCCATCTTATGTTACTTGAGTAAAAAAGACATTACCTTAGTGAATGTGAAACTTTCACTAAGTGAAATGGGAATGTGAAATGAATGTGAATGGGAAATTGCCTTTCCCTTCTTTCACTCATTATTTCGGTATGACTTACTTTGAACTTAATAGTTCCTGAGATCCATCTGCAGCTTCTTTATATAACTTAACTGGAACATTTGGAGCTGGACTTCCTCGGACTGAATCCAGAATTTTTATAAAAAGAGGATGCTTGGAGTCAGCAGAGTCCTTCAGATAGGAAGAGAGAATTTTTATGTTTTAAGAAAGGTATCCGATGGTGCGTAATAAAGCAGTAAGAATTATTACTCTTTAGATCTACAGAACATACCATATTTTCTCAACAAGATCACTGTGTACTGCAGAAACGTAGCCTGAAGCTTTCTGTGGGCTGGGTACAGTGGAAGCAGGGAGGGAGATGTCAGGAGCTGTCGGCAGGAGCACTGGGGAGGCCCTGCGGCTGTATGTGTGAGCACATTTCTGTTTCTCTTTGGCATGGCTTAGCTACACATCATCTCCAGCGTGAAGTTGTAACTAAGCTGTGACCTCATCAGGAAATAGTTAAATCATCAAAGGCAGTAGGAATGTTTAAAAACTGGCAACTCATTTTCTGTATTTTGGAGTGGCAATCTGAGCACAGCTTTCTGGATTTGAGAGCCTCTGATAGCTTTTTGCCATGGACTTAATTCTGCTGTAAACTTGATGAGCAGCGCATACAGACTGCCTCCTAGCAGCATGCTGGATCAGATTTGTCAGCCCCTGGCAGCTATGTGGGGATAGGAGAGGAAAACCTTTCTTCAAAGATGGGTCGGCTGTAGTTTCACTCCCAACATGTTCATCAAAAGCAGTGCTTATTCCCTGATGTTTTACCTAGTGCTGAGTTGAATCAGGGCTTTGACCTTCCATTACCTAATTTTGTAGCTGAAAAGTGAGGAAATAGAGCTTTGTGGAAGGTGCTAATCGGGGAGGATCTCAAAATAGCAAGCACTGGTCTCTATTTAATAATTTTAAAATGAATCGTGATGTCGGTGATAAAATCTTAGAGGCCTCTGGGATGTACTGAGCTGTGATGTTGGGCAGGAATCCTGCCCTATATCGGACCGATGTATTGTTGTCACAGTTATCTGTACCGCCAGCGTGCCCCGACTCCCCGGGTTCCCTTTCTGGAATGCAGAGGCTCCTTGCTAGTGTTTCTTTTGAGGCACTGGCAAGGGGGCTGTAGTGCCACCACCTGTTTTCCTGGCTTTTACACTCTGGGAGCTCAATGACACTTTACTTCCTTGCAACGGTAGGTCAGGTATTCATTTTTGCAAAGATCAGAGCTTGAAAGGAAGAAGCAAGGGGGGAAGACAAGTCTTCCCTGTTCCCAAGTTCCCTCAACAGGCCCTGTTCTAGGAGAATTTTGGGCAGAAGCATGTCTGTAGCTTGCTTTGCTGTAATAAATGAGCCCTGTGGAAGTGGGATCCTGGCTTTGACTCTCTCCTTTGCTAGCAACAATGCGTGCTGAGATTCCTCCCTGCTTGCATGGGATAGAGCTGTAGTGGGTAGAAGAGTAAGGGAGAGGACTAGAGAAGGGCTTTCTCCAGCATGGATCTCAATGATAGCAGATGAAATCCCTCACACCAGGAGCTTGTTCATTGTGTTTTAAGGGCTGTTAGTTACTTCTCAACAGGCCCAAGGCTTTTGCGTAGTGAGTATATTTTTTTTCCTTTCTTGTCTTACATTGTTTTTCACACAGTCACTGAGTCTAATGACAAGTGCTGCATCTGTAACCATAAAGCCCTCTCACTAATCACTAGGGAAGGAGAAAGAAGGACCAGAGATAGAGCAGTAGGAGAGAACTACAGTCAATACATACTGGAAAACTAAAATAATTGCAATAACATGAAATATTCTTTTTTTTCACTTATACTAATTAAATATAAAAGAAAAAAAAAGCTGGGACTACATCAGTATGAAGGACCTCGATCCTGAGACACTTACCGGTGGTGCAGCTTCGGAGAAAAATGCCAGGCCAGCTAAGAAAACAAGAAATACAGAATGAAGCGCCATTTTGCCTACCACTAGGAAGCCTCAGTGTCAGTGAGTAGAAACTGATGAGATTTGTGATTTTTATATCAAGGCCTCTAAACTGAGGCTACTTACCAGAGAACCCATATGACTTTCAACATGCCAATTCATACTATTTACTTAGTAAACAATGAGAAAATAAGTAACCCATATAAACATGAACCTTGTCTGCAAAAATAAGTCTCTTCTATCACTGCCTGTGGAAATACTGTGAATGTTGCCTAGCTCAACTGCAGCGATCTATTTTCTTGGGAACAACATCTATTCTGTTTCCTTTTTCTCTTTTTGTTGAGGAATACTGTTGTATAGATCTCATATAGTTGAGAGAAATACAAATTTCTTGTCTACCTGTCAATTTCAGTGAGAATTTCTCTGTGGTTATGGCTTGGCTTAATTGACTCACCCATGTTTAGCTATTAAGAGATTTCTCTGGTTTTCTCCCCACCACTGGTAAAAGGTAGGTGGATAACGTGTGGGCTATCTAGTTATCTTACACGTTCCCCCCAGAGGAAAAATATGTTACTTTTTATTTCCAGCATGATAACCAGGTACCTACAAACCCATTTCTGAAACACAGTTAAACTGTTTTAAATTCTATCACTTTACTTGATCCTTAGATTCTGAACTTAGAAAGTTCAGAATGTTCCCTGTACAACTGCAAATCGGCTCCCACCAGAAGCATGTGCTTCATTTTAGGGAAATGTTACTTTTTGAAATTTAATTTGTCTTTCTGATCTTTGGTTAGACACTTGTACATAGACTTTCTTGCTAGTTTTATCCTGTCATCAGATGGATGACTGTGCAGAGTAGTTTGTTAGTTTTTAATGAGTACACCTGCATGAACATATTTATGTCCTATTTCGAGGGCTGGGCACAGCTCACTGCAAATCAAACCTACTGGTTTTGAAGTTCCATGAAATCTGCATGCTTTAGGAAGGGCACTGTTTTGAAATTATTTGCACTGCTTACAAGAGTTGTGTAACTATGATAGTGTCCAGAAATCAAGGAAAAAAGGAACCAAATAGTGAAATGTTAAAGGCAAGCTTTTGTAACTTGGAATTCACCTGGTATGCAGTCATCCCAGAAGGCTCTGGGTGTAGAGATAAGCTCCCAAGGTCAGTGGCAGATGAGTGCTGATGGTCTCTGAATGGCATGATTTCGGTGACTATCTCTGTAGTGTCTGTAATCCCATTAAAAAACAATTTCTCTGCTTCAAGATGTTTTAAAAGCAATAGGCCATCAGTCTACAGAAATCACTGCTAAAGCCCTCCAGATTCTTTGGTCAGTTTATCAACAACGTCATTTGTATCGCAGCTTACCTTTTCCTGTTTCTAAAAATATGAAGAGAATATTAAGATGTTGCTTCTGTTTTAGGGCTGTTTTATTAATGATGGCTATAGGTTTGACTTACTACAGATTTAATTGGAATGCACTCGAATACAGTAGCCAGCTCGGTTAAAGATCAAAGTTGTTAAAAATGGTGCTAATTAAAATTGCTTCAGAACTTCCTAGATTGAGCAGAAAACTTGCCTCTTGAAATGACAGTGTTGAGCTTTGCCTGAAGTTAAGTAAAAGTACATAGATCTTAACTCTTTCAGTTCTCTGCTTATATATATTTCAACAGTCTTTCTGCTTTGTTTGTTCTGCTGCTAGGTATTCAGAATTTCTCCTATATACACTGTGACCTAGTCGATGGTGGGACTCTCTCTTCTGTGTGTAAAGTACAAGTAGCATGGATGACTTTTTTATTTTGAGTACATGTGTTTGGTCAAATTTTTTAAGGTAGCACAACTCTATTATTTTGATCTAATGCATTTGATGAGACTTTTTTAAGGTAGTGGAAGAAGATAACAAAACCAAAGCAAGTGCCATGCCACGCATGTTTTCCAGATGTCCATCGCACTTGAATGCAAATCATGACAGCTTAGAATACAATAAAACTTCACCAATAGAATCAAAACTGTTTTAAAGAAGTAACATTTTATTGACTTGTCTGAAGTTTGCCAGGTTACAAAATGGAAAAAAAACCCCTAATGTAGCAAAAAGTTACGCATTAGCAGTAGGAAAAACCTTTCTCCTAAAAGCCTACAATAGTTCTAGCAGAGGAAGGTGTTTGTGTAACGACAGTACATGTTTATTCCTGGGGATCACTGACAACAGCGGTGGTTGAATAAGAGAAAGGACTGAGGAGAGCAGCAATGGTATAGTGGCGGTGACCGGAATCATTAGCAGTGAACACCACCTGGAAAAGAGAAAACTTGTGATCACAATGAACAATGTATGTTTGAAACTACCATATTAAGAATTAGGATGCACACACTATTTCCTCTGCAGAATGCTCTAGCAGTTCTGTCCACTCCGTAATTTTACTGTTCTGAAGCCAAATGCTCAGTGTTACTTTCTGATGTTTGCTGAAGACTGAGAAATCTGAAATTTGGACCAAGGTCCACAAAGAACCTCAGCTGCAGTGAAGCTAGGTGGAGATGCATATACCTGAGTCAGGCAAACTAGTCTGTGATGTGGAATGGGAGGATGACGGAAAGGTCTCTCAGACAACTAGTAAGAAAGATCGAGAGGTGAAATCTCATCTAGTGAACTTAAATACAACCTCTGTGTGAGGTGGCCAAGGGAAGTAGGGAGCTGAAGCCCAAAGCTGCTTTCTGTACTTCAGTGCCTCACTCCTGTTTTTAACACAGCTGGTGGTGGGTCAGTTCTTGCGTTAAGAACTGAGTAGCTAGACTTGCCAGAACAAGGAGCGACCCTTGTCTAAGACAATTCAAATTTGCTGCTTTCCAGATCGGTCCCTGGAACTTTGGACCTTCAGTTCCCTGGAAAGTGTCACCACCTGGGTTGAGCTCCCTCATTCTTTGGCTCTATTTTGCCCAATATTTAATGTATTTTCTGAACTATGACGTACTTTCTGCAAGAGGACTGGAGAGTTCCATCCTACTTCCTGGTCCTGCCAAAGTCTAAGCTGCTGGGATGTGAGAGCTACAGCCTTCAGTTACCTTGTGCACAGGCAGTCATTGAACCCTGCCCACTTCCCAGGATGATTTGTTGACCTGTGGGCTATTACGTCAAAGGAAATCTTCTCTAACAGCCTAGCTGGAACGGTCTCAATCAGGTGCTTTTAAGCACCTTTTGAGGTGAAGCCCCTTCTCTAGGCCCCAGCAACTTTCAGGCATCCAAATGGTTTGGGAATATTTTTGAGGCTTGTTTATTAGACATAAATGACCCAAGCTGCTCCTCAGACTTTTGTGGACCTGGGCCTCAGTCATTTGTTTTAGTCATCCACAGAGCTTCATAAAATTGCGATTTAAAATGTTCTACAACACAACCTGTAGCAATTCCAGACTACTTAATTTCGGGAAACTTAAATTTAATGGCAGATTGGGCCTGAAGAATTTAAACTTTTTTTGAAATGCTAAGTAAATGTAATAGAATAGAGCATACAATAAATAAATCAATGTACAGCTGAAATCAAAGGGAAGCACAAGACACAATTATATTGCTAGCCTGCTTATGAAATTTGACTATTGATGAAACAGACGGCTTTTTCTTAACTACTATAGTTATTTCTTTATATTTTTATGCCTTTTTTTTCTATTGCATATTTCAGTACTGAGCATCTTCTTGTTGTTAAAAGCCACATCAGAAAGAATTCGTTTTCCCTGTAATTACAGGTCATACTAGAATTCAGGGATTTTCAGGTGACCGATACAGGGAAATACCTCTGATTAAAGAATAGCTTATTTCCTATAAAATTAAGGTTTCCAAATCCTTCAACAACAACAGTATTCCCCCCCCCCCCCTTTTTTTTTCCCTTGTTTTTTTAAACACCGTGTACTTTTGAATAATGTAACTCTTTCTGAACAAAGGTGTCTGATGGTCTGGATGGGTGAATGGGCACAGTTCCACTTTAGAAGAGCCACATCGGTATTTGCAGAGAAGTTGGCTACTTCCTTTGCCTTAGCTGGCTATATGCTGCCTTTATTTGCCCAATGTTAAGTGGCAGTGAACCATTTCACGGAACGATGCTGCTCCTTTTATTTGTACAATACTGAAGAACTGTATTTGTTCTTTCCAGCTCATGTCACTACACAGTATATAGATTATTAGGTATGTGTGCAAATACTTACATCAGCATATTCATGGAATGGAGAAAGCCCAAGTCCCTTCCAGTAAGAGCTGGTGTCAAACTCAACCCTGTATATTCCTTCTACAAACTGTTCTTCTGTTGTGAGCTCATGGATCTCCCCATACTCTGTGGTTTTCCTGTAATAGTAACGCGTCTACATCAATATTTTATATTGTCATTTAGATGCTAAACAGAAACGGCTCATGTAGAATATCAAATAGCAGAGGTGTGGCACAGCCACATTCTACACTGAATGGTTTCTAATCATCGGAAATAATTCCCTCCTCCTATGTAGTGTATGTTTCCGTATTGCAAAGTCTGTCCTTGCTACCAACTCATCCATATACATCGCAAATCAAAGCTGGCTGGCTGTTTTGGTCATTTCTGTTGCTATGGCAGGGATTATAGTTAAGGTCCTTCTTTTTAATATTGTGTTTAAGTGCCCTCTGGAACCAAATGTTAGTAGCTTAGTTGTCATGATGAAAGGCAAGATGCCAAATTGCAAATTATAATTAAAGAGAGAAGAGAGATTTTAGTGGAAAATTATTTTGTTCTCTAGTTATTAGCACTGAGGCTGTAGGTTTTACCCCTATACACTGATGCAGTTTTATGTAACCCTAAGTGTTAGTGTCTTGGAAAAGCAATTTAATCATCACAAGATTTTATTCATTTGAATTACAACGCCTTGGTCAAAAAGCAGGGGCCTCTTCCACTGGGTGCCATATAAATTAGCAATAGGAATTCCCAGCTCAAAGAGATTATGCACTCTGCTCATAACAAAAAAATGTGGGTGAATGAAATCCAGAAGACGGAAATACAGCTGGCATTACACCCTATCTGTTTGAAAAGGAGCAAGCTTTGTAGGACAGCTGTTGAAATATTTATATACTTAGCTCCTAAACCCCATTTATCTATTTTCCCACCTTTTATTTTATTTCTGGTTTTTTTACCAGGTTTTTTTTTTTCCTGCTGAAAATATTTATTTGATATTTATAGCACTTCATAACCACATGATATAGTTGAAGGGAAAATGAAGAAAGCTTGAAGAACTTGATGAATTAGTGGAAATTTTCCATCTTACAGCAAGGAGTAGCTGTCTGGGCAGAAAACAGAAAAATCTAAGGAGGAAGAGAGGGAGGGGAGAAAGCAGTGACATGCTGCTTATCAGAGACAGAATCAGGTGTGCTATTGCAGCTTTTCTTTTGCAGCTGCTGCCTCCTCCTTCATCTTATTTGTCATCTTTATTTTGGTTTGAAACATGGTTCAAAGGCAATTTGTGAAGTGTACACATCTGTTTTCTTTTGGTTTAATTAGCACTTCCTGGCTTAAACTATATTGCCTTAATAAAAGGCAATAGGTAAAAGGAAGAATTAAATTGTGAGTGTCCTTGAACCCATGAAACAGAATTGCTGAGATCCTGCAAAAGTGTTCAGTTAACAATAATTAACAATATAAGTTAACAATTCATGCATCTCTTACAAGTTCGATAGTCTAGACAAAAAACCAATTAAAAGAAAAAATGGTGTCTGCCTCAAAATCTTTTTTCAGGTAAACAAGTTTTAGTTTGAGAAAACTGTGGATGCAGCTTGAATGGTTTCCCTGATGGGTGCTGACCCAGAGTTGCAGATGTTAAAGATCCAGAACAGTTGGGAAACTGGAAGCAAGAGTTCACTTGGAGACTCTTGCCCACTACCAGGAGTTAATGGCACTTTCCTCCAATAACTTTTAGTTATTGAGTAGTAGCCATGCAGTGCGAGCTGTCTCACAAGCAAACCCTTCAGCATTACTGCTGCATTGACAGCCAACAGGACAGTGTGCAATTCAGAGTTTGGATGGGGCTAGCACAAGGCAGAGGTGGCCCTGCATTCGGCCGTGGTAGCAAAGTGCTACAAGTGATTCCTTCTGAATAGCATTTGTATTTCTGTCTGAGTGGGGGAATAATTATAGTGTGTTTTTTTTATTCTTAATAGGACGTGAACTACCGGCATCTGCTGTAAGATGGACAATTAGCTTGAAAAAGCTGTGCTTTCCCAGCAAAAAATTTGCAAACCACTGGTTAAGTTGCTATGGCTCCAGCCTTACCTGCAGTCCTGATCCTCTTTTTCACTGTCTGGACCTTAGTTTTATATTGTATCAAGGTTAAATCTATACCACACGTGCCACGACATTTATGAACTCTTGGGGGACATATTGCACTGAGCTAAGCTCTGCCTTTAAATGCAGACTGCTGAAGAAATATCTCAGGATCATGAGTTATTATTTTGGAGTTTAAAAAAAAAAGGGGTGGGGGGGAGAACCACTTCACATAGACAGATTTTTTTTTTCTTTTTTTCTTTTTTTTCTTTTTTTCTTTTTTCTTTTTTCTTTTTTCTTTTTTCTTTTTTCTTTTTTCTTTTTTCTTTTTTCTTTTTTTCTTTTTTTCTTTTTTTTCTTTTTTTCTTTTTTTCTTTTTTTCTTTTTTTCTTTTTTTCTTTTTAATGACCTACAAGCGTTTGGTGAATACAACTCTTGAACTACATGGTAAGACCTAGACTTCCAAAAATGTGAAGTAGTAAGAAGGTCAAAACTAGTCATAGGAGGAGCTCATATAGAACCCAGATCACATGCTTCCCAGGTCTCTGTGCCCTAAAGCCTTCCTCAGAGTGTGTTGCAGCTCGAGTTACCTCTTACAAATTTTTGGCTCTTTAATATTGATAATATTGAAATAAGCCTCTTAATAAAGTCAGCGGTTGCTATGCTGACTTCCTCCCTGCCTTTTAAATACTATTACTCCAAATTCACCAGTTGCTAGGTGCACTTGTTTAATTCCCTAAAGTGCATTAGTAAAGTAAAAACAAACAAACAAAAAGGTAAAAAAATAACATTTGTAGAAAAGGCAGCTTTTCCATATGCATCTGCTAGGTACCGTAACTTCAATATATTATTAACTTGACAGGAGTAGTTAGAGATTGTGTTCCTTAATTGCAGTCAGATTTTTATCTGGTTTAACACAGAGAAACTCTGGTTTTCCAAAAAGAAAAAAACGTCAATCACATGCGAAACCCCAGTTCAAACAAGTGTCATCAGCTAAAGTCAGGGGTATCGCTGAAGCAGCCTTGGTTAAAATGCAAGTCAAAGGAAAGGTCAAAATCTTTACCTGCAATAAAATTAGTAATTTAATGTTCCTCCGCTATCTTCCCCCAGAAAAATGGTCCTCACTTGCCTAAGGTGAATCTTCTCAATTTATATTTAAGAAGTGATTTGATTTTCTCAGGGGTGTGTACTGACATGAAGTGTCAACAAAGGTTGGCTAAGAATAACTGCAGGGTTTGTCTCCTTGGGCTTCTTGAGAGCAGCATTGTAAACACAACAAGAAAACAGGCCCAAAAAGTGAGGGCACTTAACACCGGTGTTGCATTTATCTTATTCCTCTGTAAATTGTATTTTGTTACATGTTCAAGAACACTTGATGAAACATTTGAAATAATCTGAGTTTCCTAATAATGGCAAATACTTGCTAAGGACAAGACACTGTCCTTGTCTCTGCTTTCCTTGAAAACAATGTGTCATTTTTTCATGGGGTTTCTCTTTTTATTAAAGTACATAAATACATTCTGAGAATCCTTTGTTCCTAGGTTAACACTCAGCATTTGTAAGTGGAGGTGTTTTATTTCTCCTTCAATCTAACCTTTCTTGTTCCTTTTCAATGGGGAAAAGTTTTATAAAAATCAACCCTTCAGATGGAGAAAAAGTCCTTTGTAGAGAAAGTCCTTCTTGTAGTCTTCTCCTCTCTTATGGTTTTGTTTGTTTCTTGGTTTTTTTTTTCCCCCTGCAGCTTTTATGTAAATCATGCTATAAAAATCCTAGTAAGACAGTTGGATGCTCTGGTGGCTGCTGTCCATGCTTCTGCTTGGCATTCTGTGCTTGACTATTCTGCTGTTACTGGAGGTTTCTCTTGACTTCTTTAAAAAGGTGATTCAATGAGTTATCACAATGAAACTTAAATGCCTCACCTATTTGAATGTTAGTGAGCTGTATTCCTTTGTTACCCTTACTTTTCCCACAGACTGAAGATAATGCTATTATTGCCTGCCCCTCAGTGGTGTTCTGAGGATGCTTTGCAAGCATTAAGCTGTCATTCTAGCAAAAGCCATGCAAAGCTATGGAAATGACCACAAACAAATGCTGAGATTGTGTTTTTATATTGTATTACGATGGGATTCTTTAAAACTCTCTGGTCAAGGAGTTTCTTCCAACCAGCTTGTTTGTTATGCAGGAGAAGATGACGAATGTGCTCATTATTTGTATGTGCTCGCAGAGAGGATTTTGTTTGTGACTGCTGCAAATAAAGCTCTATATCCATTGCATATGAAGACAGTAGGTTAGTCCAGATTGCCTACAAAATTCTGGTAAATAGGGGTTTTTTTGTTTGTTTGGGTTTTTTTGGGTTTGTTGGGTTTTTTTGTAGAAAAGAAATATAGTACTGAAGCTAGGAGAAAAATAATGACTAAACCTACTCCCTTACAAAGATAAGATGAGCATCTCAACATATTTTTGTGATTAGCATGTATTTCAGTTGTGAGTAATTTCTTCTTGAATTGAATCTGATGGATTTTAGACCAGCATTCACATGCTGTTAAAAGTGATAGTGTGAAATGTGCTCAAAAACATACTGCTTTTTTAATCAGAGCTCCATTCAATTGCTTGCCTGAGGCACTTTGGAAATGGCTCCATAAGACCGTATAACTTACCCAGTAGCAAAGTCCTGCCAGCTTCCATCTCCAGCCTTTTTAAAGACTTTAACAGCTACGTTAGCTGCAGGACTTCCTCTGACTGCATCCAGCACTTTCACCATGAGAGGGCATTTGGAATCAACAGAGCCATGGGAGACCTTGGGGAAAGCAGGAGAGGTTGTATAGGAGCTGTTCACCAGCCCTGCAAAAACCTTCTTCCAAAGATGAGTTCTTATTGCAGAATTAACGTTGACTTAAAAGCAAGCTCTTTGCCAAATGGTATTCAAAGTTAGTTCACAAACATCTGTTTCTTATAGTGGAGTGTCTTAGAGCTTGATGCTAATAACTTTACTACATGCACACACACATGCATACACAAACAGATTGCTTGATAAATATTTAGAGCTGCGTATGGCCCTGGGAAAATGTTGTAAAGTATACCTTTTTAATGAGGTCACAAATTAAACAGTAGTTAGTTATTATAACTGCAGGCAGAGTGTGTTAGCCTAGGAAACTAAACGAGAAATACCTATGAGATCCATAGGGCTGAAAGAATATTTGTTTCTTAAGCTTCATTATACTTTAAGAAATCCTTAGTCATTCTTCAAAAAATATTTTTTTAGTGCTTTAAAGAAGCATTTTTTTGGTGAAGAAGGTAAAGTTACATCTATATTGAAGTTATGGGATGTGAGTCACAAAATGACAGAAACAGACAGAAATAAAAGGTCACACCTCCTAGACCCCTGACCCTTTCATAATAACCTAAAATAGATCGGTAAATGGCAAAATAAAGTTTTAAGAATTCTGAAGAAGCCACTTAAAAATGGTGGTAAAATAACACTCCAGCAAAGCCTAATGGTTACAGAATTTCATGGATGAGGAGGATGCTAGTCATCTAGAAACTCTAGATTATCATTCTTGTAATGATTGAGTTTGAATAAAAGAAGACTCACCAGTGGTGCAGCTTCAGAGAAAAATACCAGTCCAGCTAAGAAAACAAGGAGCACAGAGTGGAAGGTCATTCTGTCTGCTGTTAGTGAGCCTTGGTGCCAGCAGCTAGGAGCTGAGGGGATTTGGGATTTTATAGCCAATCTGACAACAAAACAGGCTGCTTATTGGGTGCCCATATGACTCCAAATCTGCTGATTCTGATTATTTTCTTAGTAAACAGTCCAATCCTAGAGTCAGTCCATGAATAGCACTGCCATTGCAGTCAATGGAAAGACTACAGGATCACCAAAGCAAAGAGAATAAGTAACGGACACAAACATGACCCTTGCCTGGAGAGATTAGACTCATAGAAAGCCCTCCAGAAAATAATGCAAATGACCTTTGTTAGCTCAGAATCCAACCAGTTCTAGGAGATTTTCTTTACCTTGCCCTCAGGTTGTGCACAATAATGCCCCAATGCTTTCTCTGTGCCTGCTCCGTGTTTCTTCTCAATGTTCAGTGCTTTCTGGAGACCAGTTCCCACATATAGATGCAGACTCAGTATATGGGTAATGGAGGTTTGTTCATTGTCTGGCTCAAGCAGTGCTAATGGTCCATACTGGGAGACAGATTCCCAGGCAGTTCCCCTGCTTGTTGAAAAGGAGCAATGTTTCTTTTTGAAACCTAGTTTAGATAGAATCTGACAATATCTGCCTCTCAACAGAAGCTCCTAAGGATTCATCTTGCCTAATCTTCAGGTAGACGTAAAGACTTTCTCTTAGTCACTGGGAAGACAACTGGAGAGATCTGTTCCCTTGGGAAAGATAAAAGTCTCAGAAAAATAAAATGAGTCCTCTCTTGCTCCATGTACCCCAGAAGAAGCGGCAACTAGCATAGATGGGTAGCTTACATTAACATCTAGCTAACATTCTATTTGCCAAACTCTTATTATGCTGGAAATGTTATTGTTATGCTCTGAAATGTACATTTAGGTAAAAGGTTTTTCAGGGGTGAGCTCAGCCCCAACCTAAGTTGGGAGGAGATGTCAGCTGGGAGAGCAGGCATGGTGTAGCTGCGTTTCTCCAGCTGCATCACAAAAAATTTGTCCATAGTGTACCTGGTGCTAGTTGAGAGACAAAGAAACAGCCCTGATTGGCATTTCCTTCTCCCCATGTCCTAAACGTCCTAAACAACCCTGAGCCTACACTTCTGTTCTCAGGATACAGCACATTCAGATTTTGCTGATTTCACAGTATTCTAATAAAAAGGAATTTTGCCTCTTAACTTGAATAGGATTATGATAAAGGTCTTAGAGAGAAGTCATGGACGGTATTCTCCAGTGGCTTGCATGCCTTCAGGCTGCTTTATACAGTTGTTCTCTTTAGGCAAAGTTGGTTTTTGAAAAAAAATCTATATTACAGTCATCTCCTAAACTGGGATCAAAGTGCGCTTTGCACTTACAGCAAAGCAGGCTGATACGTAGTAGGTAGCAATCTACACTCACTTTGCATGCACATAAAAGTCAATGCAAGTGCCCAGCATTACAAATCACACTGCAATCTCGTGTTTGTGGCTTGTATTCAGGTCTTGGAAAGGTAAATACTGCTCTTAGATTTGTGCATCAACACTTGACTTCATTGTTTTGCTCTCTGTGTTTGTAAATATTTCTCTGAAGCTGCAAAGCTTTGTATGTCAGGAAGAGAATTATCTGTATTGAAGTGCAAGTAGGCTGTCCTGTCACTTGCTGTCAGCTGTTTTTCAAGGAAACAATACCAAGGAGGTGATGATATTGGCACCTGCCTGCATGTGAAGTTGCTCTCCTGTGGCAGAATGACTTAAAAAAAAAATTATTTTTCATAGGTTTTCCTGCAAGGTAACGGTTTCTGAAAAATCAGGTCTACAGGGATAGTACCTTTCAGCTGTCCATATTATCTGTTTTACTTTCCTCTTTTATAACATTTGACAGCTGTTTTTTAAAGTGAATAAGGCGCATGGAAAATTCTAACCCCAAACATGATTTTTTTCCCCGTCCTGCATTTGCTGCTTTTTTTCAACTCTCACCCATCCCATACATAGCCTAGATAGGGATCGTTTGACTATCGGCAGCAGCACCCTTCTAAAGGGAAATTAGACTTTGTGTGTTCGTGAATCCCCATTCACACATTTTGCAGATAACTAGATTATTTCTGTAAGTTCTAAGGTACAAGTGGATTCAGAAACAAGGTAAAAAAAAAATAGTAGTCTTTGTTATATCTCTGATCTAGAAGGCCATGGAGTATCTAGAATTTACACAAATTCCGTCCCATGTGAACCTAATTTAAAATTACTATAGCCTAGTCAAACAAATGCTGGCTAGATCTTTCTCCTTCTGGTATCAGCCTCAACCTGTTAGCACAATATGCTAGTGTTTTCCATAAAATGTACAGGAGGGCTCAGGAATTTGAAACAGCTGCCTAAGAAGAATGATTTCCCCCTTGGTGGAGAATCAAAACATGCGACTGTGAGACGGAAAAGGAGCAAGGCGATGGGTAACTGCTGAGCAACCAGTAAGTGCTGACTGACTGTTGTCTGTCTATTGTTGTTAAACTATTTTTGTGCAATGGGAGTCTGAAGCTTACCAACTGAGTAACTTATCCCAGATTAAAAAAATATGGAAACGTGAGGTGACAAGGAGCTGAGCACTGAGGAGTAAGTGTGGCTGGGAAAACCCTAGAACTTCTGTAGGAGTAGGGAGCCTGCCATGAAGAGCAGGAAACAGGGAAGCTCCCAGAGACTCCTGGCAGGATGCCTGCCACAAGGAAGGCAATGCAACACAGAGCCTTAGCACAGAGCAATAGCATAAAAGCCTGACTGTAAGAAAAGAGTAAACAGAGTCACTGAAAACTCCTCAGAAAGAGATATTTAGGAATCCTGGTGTGGAAGAAACAGAAGGGTTACATAGCTAATGCAGTGATAACATAAAGCTGTTTAGGGGCTAGGGGACACAAAACCGAGAAGAGAGGGTGATCGCCCAGCGTTACAGGGTGGTTAGGGGGTGGGAGAAGAGGATGGCAAAGTCCCTGGTGTGCAAAGTCGTCTCAGCCTTATGGAAGCCAAGAAGTATGAGACCCCCAGTTATGGAAAAAATTAGATAATCCTCAAATATGAAAATTCTTTAAGGCTTATCTGAATTCCAAATCAGTTGAAGTTCATCTCCAAGGAATTAGAATTAATGCCTATTTTTAATGAAAGCATGTTCCCTGCTTGGAAGCATTACAGTGTTCAGGTCAAGAACAAACATGTCCTGCTAATACTCTTGTTTGTGTCAAGGATTTTTCCAACTGCACTACAGTATTTTTCCCTCTCTTCCACGTAGTCTCACACACTTACACTTGTTTTACATAGATAAGCTCCTTATTCTCTGCTCTATTTCCCTCTATTTGATTTTGTTTAGAAAGCCAACTGCTTCTACATGACAAAATGCTCAGACAAGCTGGAATATCTGACTTTGACCATAAAAACCTGTAAGCTTCTTCTGTGATGCTGGAGTGAAAGGGGCTGATAGATGAGTAAACTGTTCAGTAATCTGAATAGATTTCCCTAGTACTTTCCAAAGAATTAATGAATTCCTGAGCTCTGAAAAAAATCCTTTCTGTAGTACAGAGACCTGAATGTGACACCCTCTCTCACTTTTCTGGAGTAACATTCCATAGGGATTTACAGAAAAAGACCTGAGATTTACCTCTTGAAGAAGTTTGCTTGAATTTTCTGAACTGGAGTCAAGAACTCTCTGAGTTTTACTCCCGGTGCCTGCCAGCTGAGTTGCTGTGGCAGAGCTCTGGCACATCAACGAGTGCTCAGGGAAGTACTGCTGAAGCCAGGGAGAGATTTTCTGTTGATTTCACTATTTGCTAATTATGTAACATTTTCCCTCTCTGCAGAACCAGGGATAATACTTTTCTAATTAAAAAATGTGCTCAGCGAGGTTCATGTTTGAGCTTGAATTTCAATTTGTAAAGAATTGCATTTAGGAATAGCGTCATTTCAGGTGTGCGGTATGCATGTGTTTGTCAGCCTGCTGCCCCTTTTGATTTTCAATGACGAGTATGTCTGTGTTTAGTTTTAATAGTCATTCTCAAATTTCTTTGTTCATAGGACTAACACTGGCTATTTTAATGGGCAGTAACACCACTGATATTAAACAGAAAAATAAGAAAATCATCCTTATCTTGTAATCTGTATCAAATCCTGTTAATCTGAAAATTAGGAAGTGTGCACTGTTAACAAAAAATTTAGAAGACAGATGGAATGGGTTGGCCTTCAGGTGTAAAATCTCAGAGTTTGGTCATTTCAAGGTTATGTCCAGAAGCATTCTGGGACATAGCCCAAAAAGAAGAAACATCTAAATAGGTGATTGTTGCTTTGGGGCATTTGTAATGTATGAATTCAGCTGGCACCTGCTCATCGCAGCAGGCTTTTGGTCTGAAGTGCTTAAACTCCAAGGTCACTGGGCACTGATCACTACAAGGTACTACTTAAGTAGCTGCCCCCATAGTCCCTGTAATCCCTGTAAAACAAAATTCTGTTCTTCATCTTTAATACATATTCATGCCTACATACTAATCCATCAGTCTAGACAAGTGACCCCAAATCAATCTATACACAAAGCTAACTGAATAACCTTGTGCCAGCCCTGATGTCTTAACCTTTCCTATTGCTGAAAGATGCTTGGAACTTGCCATAAGATCAATGTCTTTAAAGGTCAATTTCTTTGTTAACAAAACAATTAGATAGTTTGGGTTTTAAATTTATTTCTCATCCCCTTCTTACAGTAAAAGGTACACAGTAAATCTACATGATGCAAATGTTTCTGATAGCAAAAAGCATTTAACAGAGGCTGCGATTTTCTTAGGGTCTTGACTCGGGTCTTTTGGCAGTGTATGATGTTTTATAAGGGAATATCCATAAATTCTCAGTTTATTCTCAGTGGACTGCAGATGTCAAATGAATAATTATAGTAGACATGACAATGAAAATCTTCCCCTAGCTTTTGTGACCATTAAAAAGATTCTGTAGGGTTAAATTATAATCTTGTCTTAGGTTATATATGTATTTGCTAAAGTTATTGCAGCTGTGTACTTTGCTCAGCATCTTGCTGTTCAAGATTGTAAAATGCTGAGTGTAAGGCACTTCATTCTGGTACCTGAATGCAAATAGGTGTGTGGAAATGCCTGTTTTTCCATCATGCAGGGCCAGCTGAGTAGTCTCTTCAAAAGCTTCTTCAAATTTGCACAAGGCCAAATTAGCCATTGGTTAATGGCTAACTACCTTATAATGTCATTTAAATTACTCAATTCTTTCTTGAGTGGAGATCAGTATATGTAGATCACCATATGGACTCATCTGGATGCAGCCTGTATGTGAACTGTCATTAGAGTGCCCGTGTGTGAGTGCCTTTACACGCTGTCATGTTCCCTGGGCTGCCCAGTCCCTCTGTCCCTCCTGCCCGTCTGCCCCACCTCGGGATGAGAGCCCCATCTGCCCTGGAATAAAATCCACAGGGCACGCTGTTGAGCGGGAGGTTCGCCAGCTGCAGTGACAGTCACACATCTATGCCTTTCTTTTTATGAACTGAACCGGCGCCTGCTTCCTGCCAAAAGCTCTGAGGAAATGCTGCACTAATCATTTTATCTCATAAACAGCGTTCCTGTATCTACCGAGGGCTTCACCGAACTTTTGCATCAGCTTCCAAGCACATTTACCAGTGTCACTGGTCTGGCAAAAACAAACGTGTAAGGCATGAAAATGGATCTGGAAGGAAACAGCCTTGTATCTTTTGAGGGATAGAAAGAAAAAGGTGTCTGGAAAGGGCAGGGTCAGGGCAGATTATGATTTTTATGTACAGTAACATCCAGATTTCCTTTTTTTTTAGTCTTTTTGCTCTTCCTCAACTTTTAAGAACACGAATGAAGCCCACTACAACATTTCAAGGACAAAAACTGATGAAGAAGGGCTGGACACTTCTATGTTGCGGAAGCAGCAGCGTGATGCATAAGCAGAAGAAAAGAGATAACAGCTATTGTAGACCAGCCATTGCTCTTAGACTGGTGTAGCTGAGCCAAAAGCTGCTGCTGATTATACCCGTAGTAGATGTGAAGCTAACTCCATGGGCAAGGTGGGAAATAGATGGTGGAGACATGCTATATAACGTATGAGTAGTTCTGAGATTCCTAGTGCTTCTCACCAGATTGCCAGTAAATTGAGCTAGTTTTCTACTTCATGGGATGAAAATAACTTGTACACTTTGAAATGCTGTGGGCTACATGAGTCAACAGGGGATTAACTAGCAGTCATGTCCTGATATATTGTAAGGGAAAATCTAGCTTGTGTATGTTTTCACATATGTAAATACACAAACTCTCCAGTATGCATTCTGTATGAAGTGCTGTCTGCCTTACATTAATTGCAAACGCAAATTGCTGCTTTAGATGGATGAACAAAGGCAACATGTATACTTTTCCCTGATTAAGCCTTTGTGGTTATAACCCCCTTTACCTACTGCTAGCCAAGCTGAGAGACTAAATTCTGATCATTTCACAGGAACATGCTCAGGTTTATAGAGTGCAGGCTTGTGAATATTTAGTGCAACATTTGCTGTGGATAAAAATAGCAGTTTCTTTGCTCACTGTCTCTGAACATAGGATCAGAGCAACTCTTGTAGCACAAAAATAGAATATATATCAGCTGAGACTTCAACTTAACCGTATGTATGGCCGTTGTGCCGCTGCTCTGTATCTACAGTCACAGCTATTATGAAATCTGCTTTTTGCAGTTGGGGTGTGTGTTCTATTCCTGCCCTGTGTCTGTGTATGTTCTTCCTGGGGAACATACAGTTTCTCTTTTTTGGTCTGCATAGTATACAGACCCAACATACCATTGCTGAGAAACTGTTCAGTCATAGGACTGTTCAGGACTTGCTCTGCATTCAAGGATGCTTTTTTAATAATAATAACAAAGCAGAGGCCTGCTGTGTGTTTAGGATGAGATCAAGCAGAAAAACAGCCACCCTATCCAGCAGATCCTCTATGTGTTCATGCAGTATGTAGTGTCCAGGGGGTGAAACAGTAGCTGGCTTACAGCAGCCAGTCAGATCTCTGCTATAGATAGGAGAAAAGATGTATACCTGTATGCATGTCAGAGAGGTAGGAAGTTTTGAGTTCCTCAGTCCAACAGCTTGTTTATAAACCTAGAGTCCACACAGTGATTTTAAATATTGTGCAAAAAAACAGTGTGCAAAGTGGAGTGATCCACAGTGCTGGATGAGCATGGAGGTCTTGCGGGATTATTCCCACTGCCCGCTGTCATGGGCTATGGAGGTCTCAAGCAACTTTCTATGATGGCTCATTTTCCTTGCTCGCAGCAATTCAAGCTAATAGCAGAACTGTCCAAAGGATCCCTTGATGCTGGATGTTTGTCCACTGAATGCTATACACCAATGACCTAACTTCAGTATAAGCCCACAGGTCCTTCATATTCAGGCAATTAATCTAAACTCTTCTCCTTGCTTGGCTCTAAAATCTATAAATTCTATAATGCAGGTTATGCTGTAGAATGTAGCAGTAAAACATGTCTAGGTTGTGTTTTAATTTTTGGGACATTTTTTTTCCTCCTGAGGCTGTTCGGGTTTTTCAAATCTCTGAGGAATTCAGTGTTACTTGACTAAAGTAATCCAAGAAAATCTGGAATCCTTATGGTATGAACTGTGATTGTTGCACCGACCCTTCTAACAGCAGTTCTCAGACCAGAGCTCATGGACCGCTCCTGCTCCTCATCACCCCAGCATTCATGCAGAGCTAATCTGGGTGGCTGCATGAGGTCTCCTGCCCAAAGGCATCTGCCTGGTAGTGCCTTCCCTGTTTATAGGGCAGCACTACAGTCCCTTCAGTACTACATGATGCAACGCACAGCATCCCACATCCTCCTGAAACTGCACCACAGCCCATAATACTGGAGCCACTGGAAACCAGCTTAGGGAAATATGTACTGGTAGACTAAATTAATTTAATCCTCTTCAACTTTGTGATTTTCCCATCAAAGCATGTTTCAAAGGAATTTTAATCCCCTTTCATATAGGTTAGAGAAGGCGTTGAGGGTAGCAGCTTGTCCCATACCTAGCAGAATAGTTACCACTCTGTATGTTCACATACTACCGCTAACTCTCAAGTGTGGCCAAATAAAGAAGTCCTTAGGATCAGTTGGATACCTCAAATTGCTTTGGAATGTCAGATCAAAATCCTTATCCACTCTTGCTAATTAGCATTCTCCCCCAGCAGAGCACAAAAGGCTTGTGTGCTCTGGATGATTTTCTTTGTTCTGCTCTCCTTCATGCAATTTAGAAGGTTTCCTCTGTCCTCAGTATTAGACTTCTCTACACTATTGGGTTCTACTTTGTACTGATGATTTCCCACAAGCTTGACATCGTTTGCTGTTGAGCTCCTGGTGACAGGGAAAATGTAAATTTTAGCTTTTCCTTTAAAGATGTTACTCAGCAAGTAGGAGCTTTAGTCTTTGAGAAATGATGAAAGAAGCATAGCCTGAGATGGGCAAAACCAGCAAATAACTTCAGCCCATGACTGTTATCTGGGGAATATTTGACTATAGACAAGATTGTAGCTGTGTTATTAGTATCAGCTTGATGAGTCTATTGAAGTTCCTCTGCAAATATGAAAAGTCACATAAAAAGAGGGACACATACTAATTTTGGTCCTTCTTTGTACTGTTACGTGAAGAGGGCTGTAACTAGCAGGCAAAGTGTGTACTTGCTAGTCACACTCCGTCAGGCAGTTTTGGTTTTTTTTAAATACAGGGCTGGCATGCAGGAGAAACTCAGTGCATGAAAACACTGAGCTATACGTGACTTATGAGACTTTCCCCCCCAGCTTTGCCTGAAGTGGGATGCACAACTGCATGCTGCATACACACACCTGGCTTGTGGATGGTGGGTTTACCTCCCACAGAGGTCCATAAGTACTCTAGTAGCATCTACCAACACAGGTGTAATTGCTTTGAGAAACCACCCCCTGGACTCTTTTGAAAGCCAGAACTCCTCTGGCTGTTCCTTTCACTCAACCACCCAAAAAAGTACAGGAGAGGTAGCAGAATGCCCTGTTCTGTATTTCCCCTTCGCCTGCCTATCAGCTCCTTCCCGAGGGGACCTTGTCCTGTGGCCCATGGCAGGGCACCCAGTGGTGGTGGAGCTCTGCAGCCCCCTTGGCCAGAGCCATGCCACCACAGTTGGTTTGGCCTAGGAATGAATGGCTCCAGCAACTTGGAGCAGAGTCATGTCGTGGTACAAAGTGACTCTGTTAAACGGGGTTCATGGGTCTGGCATAGACAGGTCTTAACTGCTCAGTGTCAGAGCAAAACCTTACTGTAAAAATCAGAAACCCCCGTGTCCTTGGCTGAAGATAACCAAACACAGCAAAGCAAGGTTAATCCTTTTAAAATGTAAATATTAAATTAAACACTGGTTTTAACAGCACCCTTGGGTCTGTTGCCCTTTGGCTGGAATTCCTCCCCTCTCTCCCCTGCAGCTGGGCAGCACTGCTGGGATGGGAGTCCATTCCTTCCACAGCCTAGGGAACAAATTGCTTAAGGTGGGAGGAAGCTGTTGCTGCTGGAGTCTTGTCTCTGAAGATCGTGACACCTGCAAATAAAAAGGCATCCAAGCTGGACTGTGGGGGAGAATCTGCTGCATGGCAAGAAGGGTGTGCAGTCCTACCACCGAGATGTGGCTGAGCCTAGCTGTCAAGCAACATATAGCATGTCTTTTAACTGCCTCTCTGCCCCCAGATTCATAGCAACATTACAAAAGATGATGGTTTGGCTGCTCCAGACGCTTTAGTTAAAAAGCACAGGAAAAGGAAAAAAGGGAAGAAGAAGAAGAAGAAAGAAAAAAAGGTAAGAAGGAGATGGAAAAAAGAGGCTGAGATGTAAAGAGCATGGTGGTAGGCATCTAAATCTGACACTTTCTGTGATCATGAAAATAGCTGAACCTAGGACAGGGCTGAGGTAGGCTGGCACTCTGTCAGGTGCAGTGTCCCTCAGAGACAGGATGGTGAAGGCCAGTGGCTCTGGGCTGGGATCATTGCAGTAGGGTAACACCCTCCTGCACTATTCTCTGAGCATCTCTGTGGCACTATGGATGCCCAAAATGGTGTAATGACTGTTGTTCTTACCCACCAGTTAAGAGTAATTTCCAGTGCAGCAGTTTTGGCCCACTGGTCCCTTCTTCCACATTCCTCCTGCTTATGGCATATGATCTTAATGCAGTTCGTGGACCTATTTGTTTGGATTAATCCTGTGTTTCTGTGAGTAAAGTTTGCTAATGCTTCTAAACAATTTTATTTGCCCAGCTGAGCTGGACTTTGGGCCATTCACTTGAAATTCAGACTTCTGCATAATAGTGCTGAACGACACAATCGAGCCAGTACCTGGAAAAACTGTTGTGCCTGCCCAGAGAGGGACCTTTTCTTCTCTCTGCTTAGCAAAGAGAGGAATTTTAAGTCACCCTGGCTTCCCATCCTGGGTTTGTAATTCTGTTGCTAAGTGGCAACAAAAGAAGATTATCGGATCACAGATTAACAGAAACCTCTATTCAGTGTGCTTGTGTAATTACACATTTCAGTTACTTATTTAAGAGCTGATTTTTAGCTGCTGTGCTCCTACCCCACCCTCACCCCTCCACAGATCTGTTGCCCTCAGGGTCCTGAAGAACTAGCCTTTCCTTTCCATGCTCAGCCTCTGCACCCGGGGTGGCTCTGCCAACTAGGGTACCCCGGGGGTCTCCGCTCTTAGGGGGATCTCAGAAATTCAAGTCCCTACCCTAGTCCTTCTGAATGGTTTACTTTGGGACAAAGCAGGAAAGAGTGTATAAAGCGGTTTAGATAGTTCAGATGTTTCAGAGGTCACCCATTTGCCTCCTTCATTGAGAAATTCCCTGTTGCTTTTTCACTTTTCCCAGCCAGCACAGTTCCAGTCTCTCAAGCAAAAGTAGTCAAGCAGCTTTAGAAAGTAGAAGAAGAAAAAAATGTGAGTGTTCAAGATAATTACTAAATGATAAGGGTGAACCTCTGGCAGAAATTGCTTAGAGTGAGGTTTGAGAGGGAACCAGTGAAAAAGGCAAGGAAAAATCAGGAAACATCCTAGCTGGCCAGTGTCAGGGATGCAGACAGAAAGGGAGTCTGGGAAGGAGATGTAGTCTGTCAGCTGGGAGGAGGGGATGTGCAGCATGTGCATTCACAGAAGCACGAGGAGCAAAGACCTCTTCATGTGGGAAACCAGTTCACATTATTTTAAGCAGAAAAGCTGCACCGAGTTGAACCATGCAAGGAAGAGGAGGCAGAAAGAAGGGCAGAGCTGTGCCAGGACACATCCCTGGGGCCAAGGGGGAGGAAGGAATGTGAGCTGAGAATTTAATAAGGGTAGGGAAGGGGAGGAGAAGAATTCCCTGGCTAAAAAGGAAGTAAAAGTTAGGATTGGCATGGAGGGATGGTAAGAAACTGGAGCTGCAAAAAGAACAGAAGGGAAGAATGTGTGGAGAGAGGTAAACAAAAGGATACACTTTCAGGAGGTGACAGACACAGACTGTCATGCAAATACAATACAGAAACAGAAAGCAGTAATATATAGAGAAGCAATTCTGTGGGCAGTTCAATATACCTGCTTTTTCAGGGGACTGGTATTTTCTATGTCTTTTATGCTTGAGTCTCCCAGGGAAGCAGTAACTCAAGAAAAAACAGGGCTGAAATAATATTTTCTGGGGCAGTCTCTGTGTTTTAAACTGTAGCTGACACTAAACGTGCTGCCCATGTGCTTGCTCAAGGCCCTGTGTTTGATGAACATCGTGCTTTACAGAGCCCCTTGAGAAGAAGACACTGGGTTTGGGGGTTTTTTTGTTTCAAATTTTAGAAGGAATTAGAATACTCATTGTCCTTTTTTCTGAAGAGCTTGTGTTATTCCCCTGTCACCCCACTCTGCCTTAGCCTTGCATGTAAGTTCTCTTTGGAGGTAATGGTGCAATTTTCAGATGGAACACTGTTTGCTAAGATCGGTTTTAGTTCAGTGGCCACAGCAGTGTAGCCGGTGCCTAGAGCAGTGAGTCCAAAAATGGAACTCCTCTTGCTGGGATGTGTTAATTCAGCTGATCAAACACAAGGCAAACATTCACTTTGCAATTCCTACCCCAGAAGAGATTTTTGCCTTGTATGTTATGGGTCTCTTTCAGACTCAAACAATCAGTTTTGATTTCTCTTCATCCTTAGCAGCAAGCTGCTGGAGGTGTTTTCTGCTCTTGTGGCTCTTGTGTTTTGGCACAGCAACCTGGATGACGACAGGAGGTCACTCCCTTTCTTTCCTTCCCATCTGAGTCCATTTGGATCTTCAGCTCGGAGACACAGGTTTTTTGGATTTCAATCTGAACAGGTGGCACTGACTTCATGACGGCAGTGCCCAGGGACTCCTCCAGAAGTAAGGGCCTGGGAGAGCTCACCATGTGGAGATGGTGGAAAGCAGGGGACCGGCATGTACTTCTGAGTGGTGATACGCCCAGCCTCTGCTTTTGAATGTTGCCCCCATGAGCAGTCTGCTTTTTTGGGGAAAAAAAGGTTTTGCCTAAGATCAGGTAGGACACTTTACCTGAAATCATTTTGTAAGGAAGAAAAATACCCTTCAAAAATAGAGAGCATTCTCTTTTCACTCTTACAGACATCCTACTGTTTTTGTGACTAGTCATCTGTGATCTAAACTCCATCTTTGACCAGAGTTACCAAACCTGAATTCTTTGCACCCATGAAAACTAAACTGCTAGGACTATGGCAGCCTTGCTATTTGTCAGAATATCCAGTTATGACACAGTGACTAATTTGTCTCTGACCTCGTAATTACATACATTTCCCTATATGACTGCTGTGATTAACATAGCAATTCCCATTAGAATTACACTTGCCTCTCATCCCAGGCTGAGCTCTGCTCAGAAGAAAAAGGAATTCCTGGACCCTCTGGTGGTGCCTTTGCCTAGATGCTGAGGAAACTACCAAGTGGAACCTGATGAAGCAAACATAATAGCGCCTTCATGGCAAATAGGCTCTAGTCTTGACCCTAGGTCGTCTAGTCTCCTCTTATGACTCTTCCAGCATAGTGGGATGGAAAGGGTGGACCACAAAAGAAAGAAGCACTGATAGAAGAAAAACAGCTTTCTGCAGAAAACCTACAAAGCAAGGAGAGAGAAAAGGGGTGGAAAATATACTGTGTTGCATAGCACATAACAAGACCGTTAGCTTTCTGAGGGAGGGGACATCTTCTGCTGTTCTGTGTAATTTTTTTTTTTTCTGGATCCCTTCTTAATTTTTGCTGTTAAAACTGTTATATCCATACCGGGTCTCTTTTCTAAAGGTGTCACTGCTCAGTTGTTCCTTTTGACTTAGGGTGACCATCATACAGAAACCACCGCACAGTGAACTGGGATGCTGGGACATCTTTTCCTCTCTGCCCCTGTAGCTTGAGTCACCGCCTGTAGAAGCCCAGCACGCCGGCGGAGTTCCCTGAGGTTAAACTCCTGCCAAGTTGAGAGGAGGAAGAGTGAAGGCAAGGGGGGCGGGGGGGGTCGCTCCCTGCTGGAGGCTCTGCTCTGGCATTACTGGGTGATAAGACCAGTAAGGGAAGGCAGTGCTCCCCCGGGATGACTCTCGGTGGCTGCAGAGCTGTAACCAGGCTGAGCAGCGTATTCCTTTTCATTGCAAAGTGTGTCAAAGCTTCTGACAGAAAAATGCCGTCAAGTGTTGGCATGTTGCCAGAGAGCATCTTCTTTAAGAGATCGGTGACAAAGCTAGAAAAATCATTATTCCTTGGATTTGTTACCTACACGAAAGGAAACATAAGAGAGAGGCTGTTTTGCAGCCCAGGATCTGGCTCGTTCTTCCCACGGGCCTCATGGAGCACAGCCGCTGACACTAACGCCCGAGAGGGCGCCTCGCTAACCGGACCGAAAACCTGACAGATGCAACGGCGCCGGGGCGGCCTGCCGGCGGCGCGGCACTGCGGGGGTGCGTGCGGCCGCCTGCTGCCTGCCCGCTGCCCGCTGCCCGCTGCCCGCTGCCCGCTGCCCGCCCATTGCCCACTGCCCGCTGCCCGCTGCCCGCTGCCCGCTGCCCGCCCATTGCCCGCTGCCCGCTGCCCGCCCATTGCCCACTGCCCACTGCCCGCTGCCCGCTGCCCGCTGCCCGCCCATTGCCCGCTGCCCGCTGCCCACTGCCCGCTGCCCGCCCATTGCCCGCTGCCCGCTGCCCGCCCATTGCCCACTGCCCGCTGCCCGCTGCCCGCCCATTGCCCGCTGCCCGCTGCCCGCTGCCCGCTGCCCGCGCCGTTGGGGTGCGGCGGCACCGCCCCAGCCCGCAGCCCCGGCCCGGCCGAGCCTCTCGCGGCGCCCCCGGTGTCCCCGGGCGGGAGGGCGCGGCGCGATCGCGGGCTGCCACCTGGCGGCCTCCGCTACCCGCCGCGGGGCCGGCCACCGGCGCCGGGAAAATCCCTCTTTTCCCAGGGAGGGGCGGGCGGGGGAGCGGCCGCCCCGCTTTGCTCTGCGGAGGGGAAGGTTTAGTTTGGTGGTTCGGCGTCCAGAGAGGTGCCACCGCCCTGGTGCCCCCGGGGAGGCGGCTGGGCAGCGGCCGGCGATGGAGGTGATAAACCAGTTCCCAGTGGCACCAGGGCAAACGCCTGTCCATTCCCCGGCGCTGTGGTTCAGAGCCTTATCTGTTCTGGCAGGCGGAGCCAGCCGTAAAGAACTAAAAGTAATTCTGTCACTAAAACAAACGAATTAAAAAAAAAAAAAAAAGCAAAAAAAAAAAAAAGCAAAAAAAAAAAGCTTAAGGCAAATTTCCCTTCCCTTTGGAAGCCTGGATTTCTTTCCTAATGCTCCACAAACGCAATGCACCCGGATGGGTCAGATCCTGTCAGACTCCAGCTCCCCTAAACAAAAAAAGCGCCAGGTCTGCCGGATGAGTAGGCGGCACAGGGGAGTATTTCGATCCCTGTTGATCCTTTAATCTGGCTACAGAGCGCAGCAGGAAAAGGTGGATGTGGGAGAGAAACAAAGCGGGGTTATCTGAGGGGCAGGGCTTTTCAAAGGAGGCTCTCCCTGAAAAGAATCCTGGGGGTACTAACTGCTAATTTATTTGTGGTACAAATTCCATCCATTGCAGCAAACACTCCTCACAGATTATTTCTCTCTAACACACAGCAGATAACTTGGTAAGCTCGGGCAGAGAGGTATGTTCAGCACATTCTCTTCCAGAAGCAGTTTTTAAAATAACAGCTTCTTTCCTTCTTCCATGCCATCACGTATTGTGTCACACTGTCCTTTTCTGCTAATCCCAAACTTCAGTTGATCCAATATATCAGCTTTCAGGAGCCTGAGATCGTTTCTGCAGCAGAACTTCAGTGCTCTGGAGCTTTCTACCTCAAATTATTTTCTTGCTCCTCACACCAAATCACATCAGGAATGTTCCTGTTCCATCCATCTGTGGCAAAAGCAGTATTCTTTTTGTTTTGTCATAGGACAGAATACTATACTCATCAGTGAAAAACCTGAATAGTATATCTGAAAAGTAAATACAGACACTTTGGGACAGCACCGCGTTCTGCCCTTCCTCTTGGATTTCCCACCGTGGCTGTAGAATTCCAGCTGTCCCCCCTCCCAGCGCCTTGCCTAGCCCCAGCCTGCTCGCTGGCAGGGCAACGTGCGAAGCAGACAAGGCCTTAATGCTTGTGCAAGCACTGTTCAGCAATAACTGACACGTCCCTGTGTTATCAACACTGGTTTGGTCACAAAGCCAAAATGGAGCACCTTAGGAGCTACTATGAAGAAAATTAACTCTATCCCAGCCAAAACCACTAGTGGGATGCCAGACTGCACTACAGGTTACCAGTGGGATTTGTAGGGAGGGGAACACAATAAAATGGCGAGATCTTTCGTAAATAATACACTGAAATCTCTCTTATAAGTGGGTTAATGGGGGCCTTGAACATTCAGGATTTTTTAGCAGAAAGCTTCATTAAATATCTCCTTTAACAGACTCCCTTAATCCTTGAATAGCTAACTATACTTCTCTACTGAACTGGATTAATTTAGGAGTCCAATTTTACTGTGGGTGTTTTCCTAGATCCTAATATTGTGTTATGCTCAGCAGGTGCAAAGTGTTTATGTCTTCTTTTAATTTTAAACCAGTTTGCAGGAGTTTTCTTGGATATGAAAGGAGGAGAACAACAACAGGAAGGGGTGAGGATTTAAAGGTAGCTGAGATTATTTTTTTTCTAGCTGTATGTTTCAAAAAAATGTGATTCAGAATGTCTCACAAGTATTTTGAGCTAATCTTATGAAGTAACATCAGCAGAATGAGGCACAGTTTGTAATGGTGGTTGCCTCTTTTCAAGTTGTAAGGGAAATTTTCATTAAGACCTGCATTCAGCTCTATCTCATCTTCCCGTTCTTTGAGAAGAGCATCCAAACTAGCAGCTTCAAGGGTGCTGTAAGGTCACTCTGCTTGGACTTGTTTCACATGGTATTAAATATTTAAATACTCATCAATTTGAAGAATAGGGATGTGAGAATGATCCTCCACCCCTTCTTCAGGACACATCCTTGAGATCCGCTCCAGCTGTTTACCTGCTGTTGTCTTCTGGGCTGCAGCTGCCCCAGTTGACAGCCATTTGTCCAAAGTGCAGTAAGATCAGCTACTAACTAATTCCACTAGCACCACCCATTAGGGTGGTATTTAACCTGGAAAAGGGTGTTTGGGGCATTTAGGGAGCCAGCAGACTTTTCGTCATTTTATACTAAGTCTAATTTGCTTGTTTGCTTTAAGAGATGCCTGAAAATCCTCCCACAGAACTCTGGATACGGTTTGGTTTGCTTGTGTTAGGGAAAAATACTTTATTCTAGTGAGGCAGAGTGTAGGGAGGAAGAATAGCCCATCTACAAGTTACCAGGACTGTGGAAATTTTTATGGATCTGTATTTCAGTTCTCCCAGATCTTGCTTGCAGGAACAAAACAAAGGTAGGATGGATGATAAGGAAGCTTTTCTTAAACAGGCTTATTATTTTGACAGTACCTCGCTGGGTTCCCAATTCAAAAGGAGTGTGAGAGGCTTTCCTTCTTCCCTGCTGTTGCAGAAGTCAGGCTTGCTGGCTACAGGACAAAAGTGTTAAGTCTACCACAGGATGATAAATCGCAAAACACGAGGGCCCTTGCACACAGAGCACATCTCCCGCTGCCAGCACTAGCTGTGTTCTCAGATGGGAGTTACAGCAGGTGTAATGCATCAGCCAGGAGACGTGATTTGGCTCCATCTAAGAGCTGATGCATAAATACATAATTCCTTCTACTTGGAAGCTCTGCTTTTAGTTTTCTTTTCTAGAAAGGATGAAAGGAGTAACTGGTAATGCTTGCAGACTAAAAATAAAAGAGAAAAAATATCTGCCTTACATCAGAGAGGCGATGCTGGGAGTTTTTCACAAGAGGAAGAAATCAAAGGAAGAAAGGAGGCCACCAGCTTGACCAGCGTGGGCGGCAAGAGGTGAGGAAGGCAACCAGCCAGGCTGGAGGTCACCCAGGGAGGCTATCACAGCCCAGCCCAGGGCCCTGCTGAAGCCCGTGCCCTCCTTCTGCCGAGTGCCATGTCACTACCACCAAGCTGCTCCCAGCAGCTCAGTGTCTATCACCATCCTGTGTCCCATACCTGCTCCCAGATACCCCATCCCCAGCAGGAGAAGGGTAGTTGGCTGCTTTGGGAGGCTGGTTTCAAGGCCTGAGGGAGACCTGTCAGTTGGTACCAGCCCTGTCCTCTCAAATCCTGCACTCCCCCAGGGTTTAAACTTTAGCCACGCTGCAAAGATCTTGGATAATCATTAGCCAGTGAATCAATGCAGTTTGTTGCTTAATCATTGGGAGGTAATACATCATCTCTGAGTTTTATTTGCTAGAGATAACAGATCTAAGAGAAATATTATGATGAAACATTTGAATCTTAGGTCAGAAACCAGCTTGAGGCTGAGGCGGGAGGGCTATAAACCCTCCCACCCCCAGCGCCCCGCAGAACAAACTGTTTGCCGTGAGGTTTTCCCCCCAGTGCATCCACAGCACCTTCTGGAGGCATTCTCACCATCCAACTGAAGACACTTTCTGTTCTATATTTCAAAGAAATGAGTTTCAGGGCAATTTTAAAACCAGTGCTAACACTTTGTACACGTATCTCAGTAACTGTAAGAAAATAATGAAGTAACTAGAAAGAACATCTGCACAGTGTGAATCTTCCTCTCTCCGGACTTCCCCAGCTAATACAGGGTAATGACAGAAGTTTCCCTCAACATATGACACATAAAAAAAATTACTTAGTATTAAATAAAAATGCAATTTTTAGCTGTGGCCCCCTACCCTTGTGCCCTTTTCATTACAGCCTCAGTGGCTCCATGAATGGGGAGCTGTAAAAATGAGGATAACCTCCCCATATACCACCCCCATGCAACAGGGGAACAGGTACCCGGTCCTGCTCTGCCTCAAAATTACGTCTGCAACTTTGTCTACTTTGGTGTTTTTTTCCAGCTGTTGAAATAAAGACGTGGTGCAGTGAGAGAATGACATAGCCACTGGTGCCAGTTCTTGGTACACCTTATTTTGTCCGTATCCTCTGGGACTGCAAAACCCAAGATGCTCCAGCAGTTGGTACTGCCCAGAGTTAGCTGTCTTTGTGGCAGGCAGGCTGCCGAGAGCTGCGGACATGGTGATGCTCTGTGCGGCAGCCCCTGAAGTTAGATAAAAAAGCCCATTTTGGGAGCAGCTTTCAGGATCTATTCTGCATAACTTGCATTGCCCTCTATCCCCCTCTTGGGGTGGTGGTCCTGAGTTTGATTTTCAGCTGCCAGGGTGCTGAGCAATAGGATGTGCTGGGGAGACCTGATCACCTGCAATGCTGTATCCTGAGGCGAGGCCACCCAGAGAAACTGGGAGCTGGTGACTGCAAAGGGCTTTGTGTGGTTCAAGGGTCACAACGGCTACGTTTGTGCAGTTGTTTCTTGGCAGAGACTCTCACTAGAGGGTTGGGGCACTGGACATGGCTTATCTGGCAGTCAGGGCCCTATCCTGCATCCGTTTTTTATTCAGGGATTGCTCTCTCTGCAAAGAAAGCAAAACACCCTGTCTCTCCTCCTCCAGTTATCTCCCTAATCTACTGTCCCTTTGCCTCAGGTGACTGCTGTGCTGCTCTCTCTTGACATCGAGCCTCTCCTGGATCATGCCAAGAGTTCTTCTTGTTCTGTATCCCGCCATCATCATAAGGGGATGCCTATGGAAGAAGGCCTTCACACCAGGAGTCTCAGCTATCAGCTTTTCCCAGAGTGGGGACCCCCCCGATGGCTTGCTTTTCTGTGCACTTGTGCCCTGAATCCATGCGAACTCTTTTTGTCATTTGCAGCAGCTTTTGTAACGGAGCGTGTGCTTCAGCTACAGGTGTGCACAGCAGGGCAGCAGACGTTGCCTGTTCTCACATGGAGCATCCCAGTCTGGGAGAGCAGTGGGTTCAAATCCCTCAAGGAAAGGCCAAAAACTCCTGGGCCCTCGGCCACGCTCTGCCCACACCCTCCCCAGCTACGACAGGGCAGAGTGCCGCCCCCACCAGTGGGCTGCAGCCCAGGCTGGCATCCGCAGGGCTGGGCTGTGTGCCAGCTGCGGTCCCTCAGCTCCCTCCATGCACAGCCCCTGGGCCAAAGCCTACATAGGCTCCGGTGGGCAGGGGCCACTTTGCCCGTCCCACCAAGAACAGGTCCCACAGGGGCCCTGCCCTGCAGCTTGGACTTTGCCAGCAAATTTTGCATGATGCGCTGAGCCCCTGCAGGACCTCAGGCACATAGGGGCTGGGCTTCCTAGCTTGTGTCCTACAAGACAGGCTCAAAAACTACTCCCAGCTGGCACTCTGACCCCTCGGGGATCCTGTTCAGCCCAGCCTTGTGTCCTCAGATGCAAAAGCCGTTTGATACCCCCAGCTCACCTCCTGATTTTCACCCAAGTTGGTTCAGCTGGAGGAATGCGTTTGAAAGCCTCCACTGGTACCAGGCAGAGGCCAACTTTCCTGCCCACGAGGTGGGAAGGGCAGATGGTTGTCACTGTTTCGACCTCATGGGGAGCTCAAAGGCCACCAGGGGAGAAGGGGCCAGTAAGGGAGACAGCCAGAGCCACTTGCTCTGCTACTGCAGCTCAAGAGGGAGTGATGCATTTTTGGAACACCTCAAGGCCATAAACGCTTATCATCGTTCTCCTGGGGAGAGCAGCTGATTTATTTAACTATTACAACCCTGATTTACAGCTGATAACCCTGACAAGCTTTAAGCCTTTGATGGTGGTTGATGGTCACATTCCCAGGAAAGAACAGAGCTTGGAAAAGACTGTCCTGTCTTGCAAAGCCTAACTTGGCTCCAAGCACACACCGAGGTCTGACAAAGGAAATCCTTTCTCGTGGGTGCTTGGGACAGGGACTCCCCTCACCCTCCTACTGGGGATGACTGCGCTGTCTTGCAGCAGCCTGGCTCATACTCGTGGAGTCTGCTGTACCTGGTGAGGATTCAGAGGAAACATAAATCATGGAAAAGCAGCATGGATACAGTCCCTGTCATGCTGGTATTTCAGCATAACTGCACTCTGTTATTTTTAGATAAGAAAATTACAGACTTCATTTTTACTTCTGAAAAGTCAGAATGAGGCATCTCTTGAAAAGATAAGTTTCTAGGGCTAGTCCTGGTCTCAGGGTTATCTGGTGGTCAGATGCTAACCAGGCATTTCCATTAGTTTGGGTTTGTACATTCCTTCCACCAGCCACCATCATTTACAAAACACAGTTCCATTAGAAGTGACTTTGTTAATCTGATTGATGTTCTGCCAGCATTAGCACATGCTGATAGCATCTGAAGTCTTGGTATAAGACCAAGCCAAATAATGGGGATTCACTCTTAATGGATCTATTCAAATAGACTCTTTACAGCACTAGCCAATCTGTGATAAAAGTTTTTATATAAACAATACGCAGGGAAGTCAGGATTTCTGTGACACGGTCCTGACTCTTACATAATCTTCTGGATGTTTTAACAACTATAAAACTGAGACAGTATTTTAAGCCATGTTGTTTTGATGTATAAACTCATTAGAAGACTGGACTCAAAGCCCAGTAAATCTGTGGACGGGATGCTGTTTTGCATCCATTCTTACAGAATTTAGTGTGCTACACCAGCAGGCAGAATTTACATTTTTTTCGGAATCTGTAAGTTAGCAGGACACTAACTTTTATTACATCTGCATCTTTCAGGTATTCCTTCAGGCTCTTTGGGAAATCCCAATCCTCATTCTATGTTTAAATTTATTTGCAGTAGGAAAGTTGGTGTTTTCACCGGGGTGGCCATGTTAAAACCGAATGAAGTACATATTAAAAAAAAAAAATACAGTAAGAGTTCTTTATTTCAAGATTGCATAAAACCACAGAAATACTCCATTAAAAAGTTAGAAATAAGTTCACTCCCTCTAAACTGCACGAAAAAGTGGTAACCACTTAAAACTGTGTGCTTGCTTAAAAGTAAATACATGTACTTAAATAACCAACAGGTCCAAGCAAGGGGGTAATTTGATTTGCTTGGAAGTACTCCACTTAATGTAACAGCCTGTCTGTCAAGTTGCCTCCTGTTAAGCATAGCCACGGTTCCTACTTTTTATATTTATATTTTTGAATCAACTTTTACATCCTTATCAGTAAAATCAAATACACTGAAAGCATTTCTAGCCAAAGGCAAAACATACTACTGGAAAACATAACTGCAGCTGCATGCAGGAAAACTCCAGGAGAGATGGAGACAACCAGAAAGTTCCACGGGTACACTGGTTTTGCAGCACCGTATGACCAGCTTGCTGATTTTACTGGTATGAGAGAAACGTGGCACCAATACCTAATCTAAAATACTGCTTCCTACTCTGAGAAAACATGAGGAGTGTATGACAGTTTTTCCTTTATAAAATTAACTTTAAAGTGTTTCAAACTGCATACAAATATTTACATATGCATATGTACATAGTGCCAAACAGTGCAGTACTGGCTTCTGCTTTTACCACATAAAAATGGTCTTATTTGTTGGAGAATTAAAGGCAGCTTTCTCTTGTCTTGTCAGAGCCAAGAGACATTGCTGTTATACGGCACTACACAGGCCTACACAGCTCTGGTACTGGAGCCAGCAGAACCTCACACACAAGCACACGTATCAGGCTGCATTTCTGTGCTTGTACCTGTGACAATTCATAGACAAAATTAAAATCACTTAGTTAACTGCACTTGTAAATCATATCCTACAGATGTCTAAGGGCCATAAACTTTGCTAGCAAAGTTACTGATTGAATCTCTAGCTTTAAAGCTAAGGTTAAGTCCTGGCTGTTTCTCATATATTATTAAAGGACCAGTTAGGAGCCAATGAAAAAATCTATACGATGCAAATGCTTACTTGTCCATGTCAGCCTAGACCCATGGCAAGTAATGGAATTTTTACACTGAAGTACCAAAAAAATTGCAGTTCTCAGCTTTTTTGCTACTTACTCTCTTTAACCCCTGTGCTAATGCTAATATGCAAGTATTGATTGCTTAAGGTACAAATGCTGATAACCCGAAGTTGTGACATCCCTCCAGAAGATCAACACACCACTGCCCTGAGGATGTACTGGCTTTGGTGGCCTTGGCTTCTCAGGAAGGGGAGATTTCTCAGACATCCACCAAGGTGCAGAGATCTGCAGCTGCAGTTTAGGAGGAGCTACCCTGGCCCACAAGGTAATAGATGGCAAACAGGCAATGAGAAACTGATGCCCCTGAAGGGGGACGTCAGCAGACACACTAAACAGCAGTTCAGAAACCTAACCAGCTTTGCACACCACTATCCATCACTAGATTTTAGACTTCTTTTTTCTGCTTTCCCATAATTATGCAGCTGTGGTTATGTGGTATTATTACACTAACTGAATAATAACAGAAATTACAAAAACAGTAAAGAAGAAATTACGTTTTTCCCACACACTTCCACTTCAAAAGGATCGCTGCCAATGTTATGTAAGAGCAGATTTCTTTGCTAGCTTCCTGGTCGTAATCCTTATTTATACAAACTACTGCAAGCAAGTCCATGTCATTCTGAGAGCTCCAGCAAATTCAGGTCTTAAGAAAAAGCCCAAGGCAAGACACACGTGGACACCAGAGTGCTGGACACCACCACCCCTGCAAGGGGCCAGGCTACGAGCGAGTGTACTGCACTGTGCTGTATTTGGTGACCCTGGAAGACTTGCTCAGCGTGGCACTAGCAGGAGGTGGCCCTTCTAAGTTGGAGCCCGCCTGGTTAAGCAGAGAGTCTGTGATCAACACATGCCCTTGCCTTCCCAGGCTGGCACCTGCTGCCTGTTCGGCTCTGCTTTGCATCCCCGAGGCTGTTGCCACCCTTTCATTTACCACCACACTGCACCCCTCTGCCAAAGTGGGGAAGCTGAGTGAGCCCTGCTCTGCAGTGGGCACAAGCACCCTCTCCCGCTCCCTCACCACGACGTACTGGGAGTCAGGGAGATCCTGAACCGTCAGGGCTCCCGGTCCGGCACTCTCCGACTTCACCATCCTCTCTGTAACCACCATGTTATTTCCGTGTGGCAAACTGGGGATTTCCACCAGACCCTGCAAGCTTGATGCAGGTGCCAGCACTCTCTCTGTCACCACTATGTTCTCCTTAAACTGGGGGTCTAGACAGACACTGGCAGAGTAGGCAGGAGCCCCCGCAGAATAGCATGTTTCCACCGTGGTGAAATTGGTCTCCGTGTGGGCTGTGGGAAGGGGCCGGGTATTATGCTGCCCAGAGCAGGATGCAAAGGTTGTTTCCGTGACCACCTTCTTGGACATGGTGTCTTGTCCTGCACCACTGCCCACGTGCACTGGTGGGGTGGGCTGGAAGCAGCTGCCTGGGGCAAAGGCTTGTTTGGAGCTGGAAGCATTCTGTGGATCTAAGAACTGCGACTTTGCATCATTAAGACCAAAACCCGATTCATTCCTGGAGCTACCATCTTTCATGTTGATGTGTCTGCCTATGCATATTTCTGCTAGAGTCTTAAATTTGTCTCCTAAATCATCAAGGAAATGGTCATCAAGATCACCATCAATAAAGCTGCAGCAGCCGATGGAACCGTGGGGGGAGCCTGACTCTCCCTGGGAATAAACCAGGAGACAGTCATTTGCAGCTTGGGCTTCATCTTCATCCGCAAAAGAGACAGCTTTCTACAGACAAAAAACAAAAGCAAGCAAAAATTCATTGATGTCAGCTCTAGACATAATCAATCTGAAAATAAGGAATGCTTGGTCAGAAAGGTTGAAGTAAGAAAATTTAACTGAACCCACAGAAATCATCAACCAAAAAAGGGTAGTACATAAAAGTGTTTTGGTTTTTTGAAGTTAGTCTGAACTTGACAGTACACTTGATGAGAAGAAAAATCTGAGGTTAAACTGAAAATCTTGGGTACTATAACCACCTGCTGCTACTCCTACCAGGAACTGTACCACTTGTGATAACGCTCCATCTTCACAAAACGCTTGCTTTTATTTTGGTTCACTGAATGAACTTCACCTCCAACTAGGTGTTTGTGGGACAGTGCCAACACCATGCCTGAGAGTACCCTAATATTTAAACACACATTTAATGAGTACATGCTGACATGTTATCACCTGCCATGGCTCTTTTCACTACCACAAGCCTGCTGTATCACACCCAAGGAGCCCAACAGCAAACAAATCATGAAGTTAAATGGCTTGATGAGTATGGGAACACAGTCCAGCACATAAAGTTTTAGGCTCTATGCAGGCTGCTTTGCAACAAGGCATGCTCACGGGTTCTCATTATAGTGCTTCCAGGGCCAGCTCTGTCTGAAAACAGCATCTGCAATGGAGCTGCTGCCAGTGCTAGCACGAATATCTGTGTACGTGCTTGCACCAGCTCCAGTTCCAGGAGTGAAGATAGCCAAATCCTCTGGGCCTGCTGAACCAGCTTTACTTAATATGGTTGCTGGCCTGTGCTCAGAACCACTTTTCTGCCACATTTGACGTTCCAGGGCGTATATTAGGCTTAGGCATCTGTATAATGTGGTATATATCCAGACCCAAATTGAGTGGATGATTATTTGTGTTTGATCCTGGAAGTAGGCACACTACCCGAGATGCTTTGACAAAAATCAGCACACATCTGAAACTATTCAATGTAGTCATTTGTGTGGTTTGGTGTTTTTTCCCCCCTATAATCCAAGAAATTTTAGCCTCCCAGAAGCTGTAGAGTACTGTAGCGTGACCTTTACTAAGCCCTCCTGCAGGACTTCAGCAAGCAGCTGTGTTTAAACTATGTCTTAATATTAGGAAGCGTAAAAAGCGGAAGGAAAGTAGAGGTGCTACTGTTGCATCTGTTCACCCAGAAGATCAATAGCTACAGCACTCAGGAGACATGCAAGTATCTTAACCTCAAATCCTTCCCTAGCCTGGGGTGTTGATTCAAATCCGCGCTGCTGCTCCCCTGCAAAACCCCATCATCAGCCAGCTGCAGGGTCTGAAGATGTTTTGTTCGTATAGGTGATGAACAATCCACACACTCCCTGGCATATGGAAGTGAAACTTTCAGCGTAAGGAGCTCAGCAGCCTAAGAACTAATGATGTGCAAAGAGGAATAGCCACAGTGAGTATGAACAGCTTATTGGTCCATGGTTAGGTCACCAATAAAATAGTCAGAAAGGGGATTGCAACATGTGCCTCATATGCTTCTGAAGAATGGCCCTTTCAGGCTGCTGGGCAAAGAGACAAGTCCAGCACCACCTACTTCATCAGCTACTTTGAAAATGCAGACCCACCCTCTACCGTATGACATCTATTGCTTATCTTTCAAAAACCTGCTCCACAGTAAAGTTTGTAGCAGTGACTCACAATGAGTCATAGGTGCCTCCCTACAGGCCAGTTTAATGTGCCTAAGTCCCTGAGATTTAGATCGCAGTCTTTCTCACGGCTTCTTCCTGGGCAAGGGGCTCCTTGGTCACTGCTGAATATTCTGGATCCCATTCCCAAGTACCTCCCTCAGAAGAAGGGTCTCATCATGGGAGACTTTGTAAGCACCCAGTGCTACAAGACTGAGCATTGCCATGCTCTAAGTCCCACATGTGAGTCTAACCCAAAAATCCTTAATGCCCCCAACTCCACAGGCACACAACATTGACCACTGTATCAGGACCATTTGTATATACACTCAACACTAAGTGTAAATATCAAACTACTGTTATTTTCAGGTCATATGCTTACGTCATTGAAGTAGTCTCTTAAAAATTCTTCATTCATGGCTCCTGCTGCTCCCACTGCGACTCCTCCTCCAGCCACCACTGTCTTGCCTTCTAGACCTGCCATGCCTTCAGCCCTTCCAGCTGCCATGGCTCCATACTCCCCACCAGAAAGGAGATGTCTTTGCTCTTCCCATCTGTCCTTAGTAATAGTGGTGTGATGCTCTCTTATGTGAGAGGCAGAGCTGCTTCCTCCTGCTGCAGTTTCCTCTCCACTCATTCCTGCTGCTGCTGTCACTTCACTGGTTGCTCCTTTCGAGTTCCCTGATGCAGTGGGTGGGATGAAGCTTTGCACTGGCTACATAAACAACACAAATTAGGATGTGACATGAAAGCTGTGCTGTCTAGCACACGGAACTCACCAAACCAGCAGTGGGGCTGGGTGGGACCTGGGAGGGTGCTGTCTTACAACTTGCTTGAATTCGCACCTATACATGTTGCTGCAAAAAGGCCTCCTGAAAGAGGGTGCAGCTTCCACAACTGCATTCCCAAGAAGGATCATGGAAATGTTTCCATAGATCACTGCTTTCTTTAAACTCAAAGGCTTGGGAGCGAAAGCTGGGAAAAAAAAAACAAACCAAAAACCCACACCAAAAAAGGGCTTGCAAAACTCCAGGGAGCTCAGCTGTTCCAAGAAAGACTCTGCCCAGCTTTTCTCAGACACAAAGCAAGGGAGTGTGCACTGCCTCTATGGTGCTGCCTGGCTCTTTCTTCTTTTCTAGAAGTTTGGCTTCCCTGTTAATTGTCTTTTAACAAGAATTTGGTGTGATCATTAGCCCTAAATCAGTCTTTTACCTTACTTCTGTTTCTTTGTTATTGTGCAGAAGCATGTCAGTGTCATGCCCTTATTTTTCAAAAATGGGTTTTTCTGCAGTTTTGCACTTTCTGCCCCTTTTTTTTTTTTCTTTTCAATTAACAATTTCCTCTGTTTAAGAAGGCAAATACACAGGGAAGTAATATAAAATGCAGCCTGAAACTCTGAACTAATGAAGAGAAGCTAAGCTGTATAACCCATGCCTTCCCTGCTTCACCATACTCCCAAAGGGGTGCAGAACATTCCAGGCTTGCAAATGCAAATGCTTCAGTCTTTACAGTAAGGATGCTTTCCCCACATTCCTATCTTCTGCTCAGATACCATCAATATTTGCTTGATTGCCTTCCCTTTACTTTGGGATTTAAACATTATGGTTGTTTTTTCTAGAGCTGCTGATGGAATTCATCGTCCATGCATCCTTCGCTGAGCCTCACAGGGTTAATTTTAATTAATATTCATGTGCGGTTAAAATCTGCTGTACAAGTTTGAAACATCAGCCTGTAATGTGGAAGAGGTGCCAAGTGCCAAACCGAACACTTGGATAGAAATCAAAGCGAAATGCTCTTAGGGATACATGCCTTCTCCTCGGGAGCTGCTCCTTCACTGTTCCACTGATGCAATGTTGCTTCACTGTAGTCCGGTATTGCAGCAAATCCCTTTGCTCCTGATCCGCAGGGACACAGCAGCAGTAACAGTGGGACAACTACGAGGAAACAGAAGTTTACTATTAACTATGTGATTATTAGGGTCAAAGCACGCTAATAGCCAATACCAAAGTTTGGCCAGTGCCCACACCAAAATTTATCTTTAATGAGCTAATGATCAGTATGAGAGCTAATAAAGACTGAAGACAGGCTCCCAAATATTCAAGGTATTTCTTAAAAACATATGCCAGGTTGGTTTCCTAGAGAGTAAACTGACAATTAACCCATCAGAGCCTCAGCCCTGCAGATGATCATGCATGTAATGTAGCTATACTTCTACCGAAGATCTCATATACCAAACCCAAGCCCTAAATTTCACTGTACAACCTCAGCATTTCTAACTCCTCCTGCTAATGACATGGTGTCATGTAAATTTCACCTCACTACTCCTATGACATGCCTAGGGCACTGCCTGGGGAACTTAAAAACATCCAGTTTCAGGAGCACAGCATATTTATGGGGCATGAACTTTGTTTTGCCACAACTAGATTGCTACCAGTACAAGCAATAAACTACTGCAGTTCTAAATGCGCTGCTGGTGCATGACTGTACCCTAACTCCAAGCATTCTTCTCTTCTTTTCGAACTTCTGTTCTGTCTCACTAAAGAGCAATGTCATACATTGCTCAGAGCAAGGCACCAGACCTGGGTCTGCAGTGAGGGAGAAAGAAGTGGAGAAAATGCCGTGGTTTGAGTGGGAAGAGTTAGGTTCACATGACAAGATGTGAGAACACAGAAAGGGTTCCTCACTGCTTCCCCACATGTTATTTAGAGCACCATAAACAAATATTAAAGTTGTACATATTGACTTTAAAATGCACTGCTTGAAATCCTTTGAGGGTGAAGCGCTGATGTGACTAAAATTAGTTGGGGATTTGCTGTGACTTCACACAGACTAGGAGTTTACACAGAATATATCAAGATGATAAAACCTGAAAGCCAGACTGTTTCATTCCTGATGCCTTACAGATCATATTTACAGTGCTTCCAAGATAATATGAAACAATTACTTACGCAGTAGAAGTAAAAAAGCCAAGATGATTAGTGCAACTGCTCCTGGTCCCAGACCCACCGACTTATTGCCAATATATTTCTCTTTGCATACACCATCATCTGCACACTTGCAAACTGTCAGTTGCAGAGACTGTGCCTGAGCACAGCTGAACCCTTGGAAATCCTTTATTAAGATGCGAACTTCAGTTCTTCCCAGCTTCAGGTTTTGTGGTACCAACTGTATGCTGGTGCCTGAGGCAGAGGAGGCGGTTAAAGAAAAACAAAAGACAAGAAATGAGTGGAGAGAAAGTTGACTCCTGTAAACTAAGGGAAATAAAACCACAGCCTCCCAAGACCCCTCCAGTTAAATGCAGCCAGTGCAACGGAGTGAAGTTTAATCAGCTGCTGCTACAGTGTACGTGCTCTTATTTTTATCATGTAATTCATGCTGGTAACAAAGCAGCTGTGCTCACTTGCGGTCTCAGATAATTGTGAAGAGTTTCACATCACCAGAGACATCATGGAAGACAGCCCAACCGCCTATGTAGTGTTAACCTACACATCATCCAGGTAGGTAAAGGCTGAATCCACAATAAAACAGCTTCAGTCCTTAGGAGATTAATCTGTCGTAGGCCACAGGCAGAGACTGGGGAGCCAGCGTATCACCTGCTCCTGTGGCCGTGTCACATCAAGGACACAACTAGGCAAGAGATGCCCAGATGATGTTCCCAGCTGGGGAACACCACCCTGTTTGGAAGAGTTGTGACTTCTACAATTGCTACTAGTCCAGCTGCAAATGGGGTGAGGAAAGCTAAGAAGATTCCTTCTTGGTCCTAAACCTGGCCATTATGATGACTGCCGATCGCTTTGCAGTGTTTGCTGTAGTATTACGGAGGACAGAATAATGAGTCTGAAGTGCTTTCTGGTACCTTCGGTCTACCTGAAGCATTTCCTTCAAGCATTTCCCAGGCTTACAGGAACAGAAATGTAAGAAGAAAATGCTGATCTCATTTTGAAATACTCATTAAAATTATTTATGATTTCTGAATTATTTCTGTTCCTACTGTGCTGGACAGTCTTGGAAAGTTTACACTGTTTCCCCTTTTCAAGGCCCACTGTGCAGACAGATTTATTTATTTATAAGTTGGTTATGTTACTGGCTACAGTTACTCTAAATCTGCAAGCTCAGTTTTAACAAAAACATCCTCCATCACTGCATTCTTTTTCTGGAAAGATGGGAATGGCTTGATCACAGCATTACCCATGAAATCATCATCACCACATACGCATCATCAAACTGCACAAATATGGTCCAACTGAGCGAAGGCAACAAGGCCCAGAAGACATGACTGTGCTTTTATAGCATTAGAGAGAAGAGAGCAGAACACAAGTGATGTGTCTTCATGCCTAACTCCATATATACAGGTTGTTTTGGTCTGGATCAGCCAAACGGTCAGTTTGACTGGAATTAACAAATCACAACACTAGGACTCCGAAGAACTGAAAGTAATTAAAAATACATTTTCTTACCATTTCTGGATGCAATAACCCAATTTTTTGCCGTCCCTTCTGGCTCATCAATGACAGCAAAGCTGAAGGGATCACTGTTTGGGTAACTGTCCAAATCATTAGCTGTAACATCAACTAATTTTGCATCTGAACACACAGTCTGCACAGGGTTCACAAGAACTGGGCAGTTATCATTCTCATCTTTAACTTGAATAATGACTGTGCCGGTGACCGTTTTCTTCGGAACATCTAAGATTTTAAATATGAAAAGTTAAATTTATTTGTGCAAAACAATCATCTTAAAATAAAGAATTGAATATTTTCCAATCCACAAACATTGCTGAAATAAGTTGAAAGAGCTCTCTCTGGAGCTTGTGGGAGCACTATTTAATTCCTAATGTTGATAAACATATTGAAAAAGTTCTTCTGAAGGTAAGCTGTTTTACTATTTTACTTTTTTTTTTCTTTAAAAAAAAAAGTATTTCCTATGTGTGGTTACACAGTAACGTGCAGATTATAAAAGAAGAATTCTAATTAGTTACACAAAAAGTTCAGGGAGTCTTTCTGGGTTATCATTCAAGAAAACTCAGTACTCTGAAGGCTGCCAATTAGCATGCTGAGATACTGGCAATTTCTATCTTGACAAGGGATGTTCTTATCAGACTTGGTCTTCGCAAAACTTTTATAGAAGTTCACTTCCATCTAGTCAAAGAAACGAAACAGGCACCTTGGGAACTCTTTCCAAGGTTCATCCTATTTCAGTGTAAGCCTGGGTCTCTCCTCTAAATACAGAGCCTATGGGAAACTGCACTAGGTAACTAACTTTTAGGCAGTTAAAGATAGGGAGGTTAAACCTAGAAAGGCAGTGTAAACCCTACATAAACCAATTAGCGTGAAAACAAAACCCTTGCAACTTACCAGTAGTTATACCCAACATGGTGATAGTGTAGGTACCATTTACTACATAAGACGATTCATAATCAAGTTTATTGGCAAGTTGGATTTCCCCCGTGACTGAGTTGATTGTGATCCAGTTTGCTGTATCTCTTCCTTTCATGTATCTGATTAAAATCACATACAAAGATGTACACATTTATAATGAAGAAAGCAATCATCAGCGGAAAAAGCAGCTTCACAGTTTACTCTTCGTTTAATAGAACAGACAAAATCCCTAGATCTGAGGTCTGACACTCCTGCCACTGGAATTGGTTTCAGCTATAAACCTAAGATTATAAACCTACCCTGAACGCTGAAACCTGACTTTCCCTCTAGAGCCAGGATTTATGTGCGGAGGCATTATAAAAAGTCGACTCGGAGTGAGACTGGAGCAGGAAAGGGAGCTGTGCTCTTGGTCATCGTCCTCTTCCTCTCCATCCCTGTTCACCGCAAAAGCTCAGCAGCAGCCACCCAGGAGAGACTGTATTACAGGTGTGGGGGAGAGGGGTCCACCAGTGGGTACACACCTCAGCTGGTCTGCACCATTTGCAAAAGCTACAGTGGTGGTTCGACGCCATTTTATCTGAAGAGCTACGATTTGAAAGCTAAACACACACACACAGATTTATGTGCTTCACAACCTTTCTGTCCGATCACTACATGTTTCTGAATATTTCTTCCTAAAGTTTCTGCAGATGATGAAATCGGATGAGTAAATTACTGTCAAAATTAAACATGCATGACACAAGCATGGACAACTTCAGCCCAAACACTCATGTCTCACCACATACAACAAAACAAGTAGGATTTTCACCTCAGCTATTTTCTGCATAATAGAATATTGAAGATGATGATCATTATGTTGTTTTAGGTGTAAAATATGCACAGTAGAAAATTACTGCCTTTGAAATTATTTCAGTTCAATATACACACTTTTACAATAAGATGTGATTTCTGACATACTCAGTTATGATGGTTATAATAAGATTCTTACGTAATGTTCTGTGCTATTTTTCCAGTGTCTTCATCATAGGCTTGGTACTGTCCAATAACCTGGTTTATCTGCAGTTTCTCACTTGCTTCAATAATTTTTGTGCCACCAGGGAACACAGGGCCTTCCCGCACATTAACCACATTAACTCTGACTGGAATTGTTTGTACTTTGTAACTGTGTTTAATTGACTTGTGGAACTCTGCTTTGTTTGTAACAACAATGCCCAAGTCCAGGCTTTGCATTTTTTCATAATCCAGCTCCTGCAGCAATAAAAAAACCCAACAAAAACACTCAGAATTTGACAGAATCTGATATCTACACAACATTCATGCATTTAATATTTAAATAATCCTATTTAAATAATACTGTAGCATCCCTATTTAAATATTTAGGATGCCACAGTGCAAAGAACTGTCAGTTAACATGTTACCAGAGTATATAATACTTGAAACTCTTTAGAAGTACATAAGGAAGACTTCTCATTTTTAATGGATGGCACCATAGGGATGTCTTTATAATACTGAATTTAAACTAATTTAAGGTAGGTACAATGAGTCCTACCCATCTATTCTGTCCCTACCTTCAGTGAACTGGTGCTCAATATTACTTGCCTCTTCCATTTGTATGGTTTTTTTAAAACCAATTAATTTACTTAATAACGCTTATCAATCTTTTACAGTTATCAGTTTTCTGATACCAAAACCAGAGGGGAAAAAAAAGAAAAAAAATACTCAGGACACTCTGCATTTTCAGTTCTTGTGGACCGAAGGGGAGTGAAATTCATAAAATAAAGAATTCCATTTATGGAAAATATTTTCATAATTTCAATTTATGGAAATTAATAAAAGTCTGTTGCCCATGGCTCACGGAGTAGGTGTTGTCTGCAATGTTATCTGTGGCCATGGCAAATAAATTTAAACTGAGATCAGTAAGGAGAGCAAAAATATGGGAAACTTTACAGCATTTTTATTAGCACTGTTGCTCAAACAACAGGGAAACTCGGGGCTTCTGCCCCACTAGATATATTTGAGATCACACAGAAAGTAAATGGTAAAGCTGGAAAAAAATAATGATTTTGCACAGAATTACTGAATACACCAACAAAGAGTATGCCAAAGGAGGAGCGTCCACCATGTAAATTTATAGTTTACATACTGACTGAATATAAATAGCTTGTATGGCAGCTTAAAGGGAATAAATTACTCTAATATTTAAAGATGAGTCTCTAAAGGATATACTAACCTTCACAAGAGTCAAAATTCCTTCATTTGTTTGGGTATCCGTTACTATACGAAAAAAGCCACCTTCATTGCCAGAAACAAATGAAAAGTTTGCCAGCCAGTTATCAGAAAACTCTTCATCTTTGTCAAATACTTTTATTCGCAGAATTTCCACGTTTGCTCTGTTTTCTTCAATGCTTCCTTCAAACTGCAATCAAAAAACATTCTTCTTCATAAAGATGTAATGATTTACTTCATTCCACCCGTGCAAGAAAGTTTGCAGAACCTCATTATTAAGCAATGGGATACCAACAGGTGTAATAACATGCCAAATACTGTGATAAATGTACTTACTGCACGATTTTCAACAACAGGCAGATTGTCATTGACATCCAAAATCTTGATTTCTAAAGAACATGTTGCAGCATTCCCACCTAATCCACCACCACGGTCTTTTGCTTCCACCACCAAAGAATAGCTACTTTGTGTCTGCCATGATAAGAAAACAAACGTGTTTAAACCAGCCTAGTTTTTCTTCACTGTGTTATCTTTACTACATTTCGCTGATCCCTCTCATGGTCAATTTTAACTCCTCTCTGGCTAGAAGCAGATCTCACACACAACTACCTTGACAGGCTCTGCTGGAGTAGAGCCAAGGCTTTGAAAAGGATTTGGGACTTTCACAAAGAAGTTAACCTGTACTTACATGGCAAATGAAAAAATTTCAGTGTCCATAAACGGGGACAGGACCAGTGCTACCTGCGTGTCAGGACAGGGCTAAAGGCAGAAGACGTTCCCCACAGCTAACATCCAGATCACCATCTGCTGGCCAGTGAAAATTCAAAGCAAGCACAGGCAAAGCTGCTGGCAATATGTGGCTTTCAACGCTGTTTCACAGTGGCACCCATCCTAACTCTTTGCACCTCGATTTGCATAGCAGGCCACAGAAATCTAGATGCATCAGCAGCTTTGCAGAGGGTGATCTGCGTTGTCTTTGCCATATGCTCTCCAGCAAAAAGAAATAACCCCTCGCTTCACGCAACTGCTGCCCTGGCTGCATGGAAGGGACTGAAAGCAACGACATCAGGCTGGCGCTGTGCTAGGGGCTGGCTGGTGCTGTACTAGGCTGCTGTTGTGACAGGGGGAATACAACCCTGATCCCATCACATTCTCCCTCCTCGGCCCTCCCCTCCAACTCCTGAAAAACATGCATCAGCCAGACAAGGTTTTAATCCCAAGGGAGGCGAAGGAAACAGAGGGCCAGCTCTTCACTCTGGCAGGTAAGGCTGAAGGTGACACAACAGGCATCAGAAGACCACTGTTAACAGATTAGAAGTGGCAGGGTGTTTTTACCTCTCTGTCAAGGTTTATTTTTGCTACTTGAACCTCGCCAGTATCCTTATTCACACTGAATGCAGCGCTAGGGCTTTGGGAAATGATCTTGAAAGCAATTTTGGAATTTAGGTTATTTGGTTCATCTGCATCTGTTGCATTTATCCTCATTACAATTGTACCTGCAAAAAGCAAAAAAAACCACCAGTATTTGTTTACACTGCCATCCTCTGGTAAGTGTTTTTACTGTAACGTCAAAGGTAAGGGCATGTTGTCAGATGCACTGCACAGTTTTCTGACGCTCTTGCCTTTATTTATTTAATTAATAAACTTGAAGAAGCATTCCTGGAATCCAAACAGTACGTGTAAAAACCAATTGTATCCACATATCTGTAACTCAGAATTCAATGCACCAGAATTAAAAAACAGGTTGAATTCTTTCAAAAATTCTGACAGAAAACTGTAGACATCATTCAGAGAAGAAAGAAAAAGTTTTTGAACAAGCTGCATTTCCCTCACACATTATTATTCTAAAGAGAGCACTACTAACTCTTCCACCTGAACAGTATTAAAACAACTGCTTTGTATTGATGCCCTCTAACAGCTTCACTCAAAATACACAGCGGACTCCAATGTGCAATCCTGTCATAATTCATGGCACAGGTTTTGTTCTTTGGGAAATGGTCTAGCTCAGTGCCCAGTGCTAGAGTTAGAATATTAGGTGGAATTCAGGCAAAGCGCAATGACCATATGGTGGCCACTGACCTGAAAGAGAGCTGAGGGAACTCAATACCTCACCCAAGTGCACGGTCAAGAATTTGTTTCCTCGGTTTATCGTGATATGGAAACGGACACAATGTCAGGTATTTATAAGATTGTTTTATTACAGCTTTTACCTTCTGGAAAACAATCTGTTGCTCTTTTGTCTATTGACATCAATAGGAAAACGGCCACTAACTTGTCGAGGGTTAGGTCATGGCCATATGTGCTTGACAGTGAAGTACCTCTCCGGCCCATACATAAAGCAGGGCTTTTCATGAGCATGGCAGAGTGGAGTCCCTCCCAGACAGCTGGGATTGCTAGCCCAGAAGGTAGACTGCATTTCCCATGCAATTCCTGCTGAAGGGCTCTGGTTCCTGGATTTGTGGTCGCTTTGACAGCAAACCAAAGGTGCCGTAAGAGGAAGTGTTGTCCCCTGCTGCATTTATGTAGATGCTTTCCCTTAATGACACCACACGGCTTAAGCCTGAATAAGAACATACATTCACATGTGGATAACCTGACCTATGCAAACAAGAGATCACATCCTTGTTAATGCAGATATGCTGCTGGAAAGATTATATTCACTTGTGCCCTTGCATGTGTGGGAAAAACTAAATAAAAAAACCAATTTAAAAGCAGCATTACCTGTTTCACTTAATTCTTCAACTGAACCAACAAAAACTTCCTGTGCAAACACCGGAGCATTGTCATTTATATCCACAATTTTAATTGGGAGGTCTATTGGCTCTTCCAGTTTTGCTCCAGTCTTATCTAGTGCATGACCTCTGAGCTGAAATAATACAGACAGAAACAATAAGCAAATCCAATGAGTGACTGTAATATATATAAATACATATGCAAAATAGAAATATATAGAAACATGTATGTAACAAACACTAAGCATATATAATATGCTTACAAATACAAGCATGCATACACACACAAATATCCAGAAGCATTATTTGAACAAAATAAATAAAAAATGGATAGAAGATCACCTATAAGGAAAAAAGTTACTATTCAACTCACAAACAGCATTGGAGTCTTTTCTCTGTCAACCCTTCCCGTGATGTTCAAGTCTCCAGTCTTTCCATTGATAACAAATAATCCGTAAGGGGGTTCTGTTACTCCTTGACCAGATATAGTATAAGTTACCACTATCCCTTTATCTTCAAGATCAGAATGTATCTAGCAGAAATATAACAGATAAAATAGCATTTGGTAAATAAAACCACATTTTAAAATGCAACACAAATATTTTTGCAATTTTTGTAATAAACAAAGAAAAAATAAATAGTAAGCACATTTCCCTGCACTCTTTTGAGTGTGGTGATGTTGAGATGAATGCGGAATGAGCTGCATGTTCTGTTTGAGGATCTATTGCAGGGAGACAAGGAACATGATGGACAGCACAACAGTTGGGAACCATGGAGTGGAGAGATCTGTGGCAGAAGAAAATTGGGACTCCTTGGACAAAGAGAGTGGGATAGGGCACAAGTATGAGGAAAGGTTGGACGACCACTGTGATAAGGTGAAAAGCTCGAGTGAGGGAAGCAGGAGGAAAATGATGGGGGCAAACAAAATGTGGAGAAAGATCAAGAGAGAAAAATAATCTGAAACAATAAATTGAGCAGGGGAGACTGAAGTTACTTGAGCAAAGCCTAGAAATAAAGTATGACAAATTTTTAAGGGAGATTAGCCCTAAGCTAGCGAACGTGACCAGGACTGAGGAAGTGATAGGGTGGAGGAAAAAAGGTCAGACCTGGAGAGGAACAGATAGAAGAGGCTACATAGACTACAGACTATACTCTTCCTCTGCTGTCAGCAAATACCTGAAGCATCTGGAAAAGCACATGTGCGTTGTGCCAGTATCACCACCAAGGGCCAGCCCAGGCAGAGGGTAACAGCCTGCTCCATCTGCAGTTACTTTATATGCTGACGTGACAGGTGTGGTGAATTCTGGTTTCAGCACTGGTTCTGAACTAAATGAGTATTGTTCTTGCACAAAGGGTGATACCTTGGTTATTTTTAGCTCTGTTTCCTAAGAAGTGAGGCCTATGTAAATGTGCTCCATGTACACCGTTCTGCCCAGTCACCACCAGCAGTTCTGGTACCCACTTCCTAAGTTCAACCACAGCCAAGTAGGGGTGGTGGAGTGAGAAAAGTATCTTTGTATTGCATTTCCAAAAGTTTTATGAAAACTGGTGGCTGGGAAAAGATGAGACACTGAGCCAAATCAGGCTGCAGGAGTAACCCATCTGCTGAAGGAAGGAAACAGAAGGAAATGTGTCAATCTTCAACTGACATTCAATAGTCCTTTAAAATTAAAGAAATATCTGTGCGTGTGTTTAGGGCAGCCATAACCTCATTCTACATTTTCATCTTTATTTTTATCTCTTTTCTGGGCTTACTCTAGCGATTGGATTCATATAGGAATTGTCCTCCTCTTCCCGTATGAAAGCTGGAGGGACTGTCCATTCTCGCTTCTGTCTGATTAGGCTGTTGGGATGAGACAATATGCCACTCATGCCATTTTGATTATAAACCTGTGAAAAAACAAAGTTGCATGTCAGCATTACATTTAGCCATTTCAGATGAATGCTTTAGTGCTGCTGTAGCCCAGATGTCTGAATAGCTTTTGCTCTTTCAATAGCCAGTAGCTTCAAAATCATGGAGCAGCATTAGCCTTCCGAGCCACAATCTAAGAACTATATGCTCCTCAAGCTGATTGAGGAGGAAAACTACACTAGTCTTTTCATTGAGACAGAATTAGGTAAGACAGGCTTCAAATACCTGAGCAAGTTCCCATGACCGGGGTGGGTGAAATTACACCTGTTCTGGAAGATTTGAGTGCTTGTCATCAGATGTGGGAAGAAGTTTTGCACTAAGGCTGTTTTGAACCACCATCACTGCCTGTTTACCAACCCACCAATACTGCCTTGTACTCAATCTTCTCTCTCAAACACAATACATGAAACAGCCGGCCTCCATTCAACACATCCACTGCCTCTGCTACCCTTGCTCAATTAGCTCTCATTATCACTGGGCGTGACAGCCTTCACTTTTCTGTCCAGCTTCGTCCCTAATGTGTCTGTTGATTTCCAGATTCACATTTGGAAATGTTTTCGATTAACATATTCCATAAAACAGTAGTCGATTTCATTTATAGAGTTAAAAAACAGATATCTGCAAACTTAATATTTTAGAGGAAGTTTCTCAAGTTGAATGCCACTCAGTTTGATGGATGTAAGAATCTATTCACTTACATTTCAGCTTTTAGTTCATTATTCATTACACATCTTCAATGCTTCAGAAAATGGTAAAACTCAAGATATTTATCAACTGAAGTATGCCATGCCTTTGACACTTTGCTCAGAGAACCCTTCTTCAGGCACTGATAAAGACAAGCAGTTTTTCATTATTTCCTACCTTCACATAGAATCCATTTCCATAATTCAAACAGATCTGCAATGGAAGTTATGATAAACATTATTAATTCTATGCCACTTCAGCAGTACTAAAACTTAACTGACATGACCTCCCTCATAAAAACAGCAAACCCATCAGGAAGAGGGCATCCGAACATCTATCATTTAATATTTACTATTTACCCGTAATAACTTCTGAAAAATTCATCCATAGCCATCCACATTAAAAACATACACTACAATTATAAAATTACTAAGTTTTGCACTCTCCTGGCAGGAAAAGGATAATAAGCAATTGACACCTCCCTCCCCCAATAATTGCAGGCTTTATAGTAATTTTTAATCAACCATTTTTCAGTGCTGAATAATGCTTCACTATTCCAAAACAATGGGAATTTGCCATCAATTGAAGTAAGTGCTGGTTGCCAGCAGCGCTCTGAAGAATCCCCTTCTTCTGGGCAAATCACAGATTATACAGGCTGTGGTGGGTTACCGACCGCATCAGCAAACAAAACAAGTTAAATAACGTTTAAAAGCAAGAACTAATCAAAACATCTGCTGAAGTCTACATGACAGAAGCAGCGTTCTACTTGGCACCTTGCTGGGAGGACAAATGGCACACATACATCCCTTACTTAAGGCAGAGGCCCATGCATGCTAGCAGGCAGCTCATGCTTGCTCTGACAAAACCTTACACGCCAGCATTCAGTATTGGGACTGCGCATCTCTCCATGCACCAGGACAGCCCAGGACAGCTCTGCATGCCTTTAGACACCTCAGTTAGGTGCCTCATCCTAGCTGGAAGGAACTGGAACCTCTGCCAAACCACCAGAGACCCTGTGTTTACACCCACTCTTCAGGCACCACAGACTCTGCAAGCGACACACCCCCCCCCCCCCAACAATGCAAAAATGTAGGCACTGGGATGCAACAACAACATGTAGGTTATTACATATGAAACCAACAAATAGAGCTTTTGAGCTTTGTATAGGTAGAGAATACTGTTATGTTCTCGAAACTATTACATCTACCTACATTTCGCAACTTAGGGAATTCTAATTTTTTTTTAATACTAACGCCTAAGGCAAAGCAGGCTCATAAAAGGTAATTTCCTACTGAATTACATCAGGGAGTATTTCTTTATATTCTCTCTGACTGATTTCTAGACTATTGACTGGCCTCTCCCTAATTCATCCCTCTGACTCAGCCTTGATTGCTGCATTGATGACAGCTTTTTTTTTTTTTTAAAAAAAAGATGTTTATCTTTTCCCCATACAATGCAGTGGAAGGTGTTGGAAGAATGTAGCAGAAATTGAGCAATGTAGCAGACGGCTGCTGAAACTTGCCCAACAAAACTGTTCTTCAAATGGGAATTTTCCCCATGTAAATATTCTGAAGGCAAAAATCAGCAAGCACTGAGTTCCCTAATGGTTATGTGCTGTGAGGGATACAATCTTATTACTTGTACGGATTTTTAAAATTTATTTTTATGATTAATGACATTGTACCAGCAAGAGTGACAGGAAAATTTTGGTTTACAGTCAAGGTTTTACAACAGAACCTGCAACTCTTGCAAGGTGAATAGTTGTCCTGATGTCTTCATGAACATCCTTATTTGTTCTTACTGGTAAACTGAAGGGAAAAGTGTTTCTGTCTCAATACTGAACAAGGACAAGAGGCACAAGGTGAGAAGTTTCTTTGTATTGGAAATAGGAGAACCACAGTATAAACAGAAGTGCCTAAAATTCAAGAATAAGGAGGTCTTCCACTGAGTGAAAGTGGAGAAAATCCTATTAGTCATTGTAAACAGAAAGTCTTTCATTAAGACAGTTAAAAGTAAGTATTGCTTTGTTTGCTTAGCAGCAAAGCAGCCTTAAAACTCTTACTGCTAAAACAGTAAAAATACTTTTGCTCTTATACTTTTTAATCTATAGTCCACAGGTAATCTCATAAGGGATTTCTAAGACATCTACAAACAGCGCCTAAAAATGGTGAGTTTATTTACAAGGTGCATACATGTGTAACAAATACATAAAAGGATCCTGCATTTTTACAGACAATTTGTAAAGGTTCCAAAAATGTGGAAAAGCACTTTTCAATGACATTTTCTTCAAGGAAAAGTCACATATCCAACAGCTGTTGCATTCTGAATCCACCTCCTCCCCCTCCCCCCCCCCCCCCTTTTTTTTAATTTCCTAGAGCTGCCTTCTGTTAAATGGCTTGGTAAGAGTAGGAAAGCCCTGTTCATCATTTCATGTGGATCATAGCCTTGGCACAAAAAATACATCTGTTGATAACACAGAGCTGAGAAAGCATTGTCAGAAGAAAACTGGATGGTTACAGAAAATGAGGTAGAAAACCTGAGGCCTGAAGTAATAAAAATGGAATGAAATACTACAGGAAAGCAGCAGGAATAGGCAAGAGGGCAAGGGAAAGCAAGGAGTGACTACAAGGCTGCTCTTGCCCAAATCCATGTTCATGTGTAGTCAGGAAGTGACTAAGGAAGAGATTTTGAACACCCATCTTAGCTTTGTACTGTGAAGATGAAGACTGAGTAAGCAAGAAGGTATGTGTCTGTATTTGCTACACAACAAAACAGTAAGTCCTAGAAACCTTGTCTTTCACATATGCTGTGTGTCAGGAGATTTGGATCCTGCACCTCATGTGAGTCAGTTTGGCGTTGACGACAGTGGGCAAGCGAAGATCTTCCACACTTAAGAGAAGCAGGCTGAAGGGACCATCCAAGATCATCTACTAGTCCATCTCCCCAGGGCCAGGACAAACTACATCTTCCTGACGACCTGTTCTTAAAAACAAGGGATGGAAGTTCCACAGCCTCACTAGCTAACTTGAGGCAGTGCCTAGACAGTGTTACAGATGGGAAGTCTTTGTTAATTTTTATCCTAATTTTATTATGCTAATTTTTAGCTCTTTGCAAGTTGATCATATTGCTGTTTGGATGAGATTCAGTTTCAGATGAAGGCACACAAAATCACTTATCTAAATGAACGCTAAAAGCTTAAACTTCCATGATAATCAACAGAAATACAGACAATACCAACAAAGAAATCGTAGAGCAGTTCAACTTGCCCCAGAGCCAGCCCACATCTATTTCTCTCTGAGCCCCTGACTGTAGCCATGTCTAGTTTGTAAGCCCAACATGAGAGGATTTGTAGAGCAAAGCAGTTGCTGCTGAGAGCCCAACACTACACAACCTGTGTTTTGTGGCTTTTGCTTCAGACTAGAATTAGCCTGGTCCCACAGACCAAATACCCACGAGCAGATGGATGCATCTCCCAGGGCAGTTTCACCCAGGAGGGATCAGATCCAGACACTGCAGATTTGCTTCGAAAGCACAATGTGATCCAACCAGACAGGTGCACTCTGCATCCACTGCATCCCCACTTACCAAAACAGAAACTCAAACACCTTTATTGAGATGTCTTAACCTTTCCCTCTTTGCCATATTGATAATGGTCTTACTGAACAGTGTTAATTCAGGTTTTGTCACAATTAACCCTTTATGTATCTGAAAACTCATCATGGGTCTTTCTCACTCGCGCCCCCGCCCTGTTTCTCAGTTCTTTAATCTCACTTCAAGAATCAGAAAACAGGATTTCCTGAATTTAGACTGTATTTTTGGCTTTCCTCTAGACTCTCCTGGGCAGAATAACTTTTTCTAAAGTCCAGTGTCCAAACTAATACAACACTTTAGTTCAATAGGATGGATAAAATACTAGATCTCACGTATCTCCCACCATATCTCACTGTAGCACAGTTCCTGTCCTGTCATCCCCCACTCCCCCACCCCCCTTTTTTTGGAACAATATTAATTTGTTGAATCAATGTACAGATACTTGTAAATATTTTTACCATGTTTCAACATGTTACTGGTGATAGAAGCTAGGCTGCTTTGAATTATCTCACCTTTGCTCTTTATAAAATTAAACATGGTTTTGTGGTTTGTTTTTTTTTTTTTTAATTTAGCATGTTTCTGTTAATTTTGAAAAGTAATTGCTACTGCCTCTGACATTACAATAGTGATCCAATGTATTGTGGACTGAATTTCATCATACCTAGCCAAAGTCTAACATCCCAAACATCAAGGAAATACAATCTGAGAATATGTTCAGAGAATAAAATCAGTTTTGCTACTTGGGTAGTAAGATTCATACATCTCTGTCAACTCCTCTTTCACTCAAATGTAAGAAGCATTCTAGGATTTCACCTCTTGAAGACGTGATGTCCACCCCCTTCAGAAATGACGGAGAAACCTCCCAGTCTAATAATCCTCGATAGCTGTGCCTGCCCGGCAGGCCCATGGCTCTGGGTGTGTGCCCTGAACACATGCCAAGTCAAGCCCGAGCCCAGCCCTGCAGGAGCACTGCCATCCGGCACACCCGGACATCCCTGGAAAAGGGTCAGAGGCAGGGACCTGGGGAAAGCTGCCACAACCTCTGCGAGGTACCTGGGGACAACAATACAGGGATGCAGGCTGAAGGCAGGGAGGGAGCACAGATGATGAAGACACACTTCCAGGAAAAACAAGGAAAGGAAGAAAAAGTTCTCGATGCTTCTAAGGTAGAAGATGTTTGGGAAGACACTACTTCTAGACTGATTTTGTTTTTCAAGAGTTTCTTAAGGTTTTGACTTTATCAGTACCATCCTTGCATGTCATAAAATAGAAATGACCCCAATCTGATGCTCTCAAACAAGCAACTAGATTTTCTGTCACATGAATGGCTTTGTCCAGATCAGGGAGATGAAAAACCAAACCAACCAAACAAAAAAGGCAAAACCCAGCACTGCCTCTCCTGACATCACTCAGCTAATATTCTGTGTGACAATGAGGCATTCAGGCACCAAACTGAGCTCACTCTTAGTATACTGTACCCTGCCACAGCTTTAGCTGAGACTGAGGATGATCAGGTTTGAGAAAAATAATTTTCCTCTTTTCTTCAGGCAAAACCAACAGCACCCTGTGCCCGTGCAAGCCCACCAAAATGGATGATGTTGTGGCTTCAGGTATTACTGAAAAAATCAGTGAAAACTTTTGTACAAGTAGCATTCCGCATGTTCCCCATGGCTCTTTTGGGCAAAACCTTTCCAACCAAACTCTAACGCCCAGCTTGCTGCAAAGAAGCGGGTGGCCTGTCGCTGGCCGACCCGCGGCCAACCAGAAGTCTACATCAAAGTTATCAGGCAACAGGTCTCCAGCTGACAAATCTGATGTAGCTGGATTCCGAGCCCAGGGAGCAAGTTTCCAACCTACAGCACCCGGCCGCTTGACCACGCAAGCGAGCCGCAGGCCGCCCGGCTCCCCGGCGGCTCCCCGGCGGCTCCCCGGCGGCTCCCCGGCGGCTCCCCGGCGGCTCCCCGGCGGCTCCCCGGCGGCCTGGCCTCCAGCCCTGCCTTTGGCTGCGCCGCAGCCGCCCGGCTCCTGCAGGCGTTCCGCCAGCGTGGAACGGGGAAGGGCTAACGAACAGTGCGGCGGGTATGAAGGTAAAACGCCTAGAAACAGCCTGGAAACATCCTCCCGGATCAAATAAACCGGGCGCTGCGGTTGTGAAACTCTCCTTGCTTTTAGCCTGAGAAGGCGTTTCAGAGGATGGAAGGTCTAAAGGCTGTGGGCTAAAAAACGAGTGAGGGCAGGGAAGGAGAAAGCCTGAAGCGTCTTGGATTGTTAAGAATTTGGTATCATTTCTCTAAGGCGATAAAAACTTCCATTAAATCATACTTCATGATCCATTCTCCCTCCTGGCACTACTCCTTCAAAAAGGCAACGCGATTTCTTAACACAGATAACACGCTGAACACGAAGACGGCAGCAGCCCGAACGCTTCACCGCGTTCCTGTTCCCCCTGGCGTCTCCCGAAGCCCCACCCATCCCGGGTACCGCTCCAGCCGCCTCTTCCTCCCTTCACCCGCCCTCGGACAGCGAGCGGCGATGGCTTCGATGGCTTTCGCCCGCTCGCAAAGCGAGGGAGAAACCCCGTCCCCAGCACCGGCGGCGGAGGGCAGCCAAGGCCCGACGGGACGGGCCCCCCCGCGCTCGCACTCCAGCCCCCCGCGGCGCCGGGGCCGGGCGGTGCCGCCGCTCCCTCCCGCACCGTTCGCGCCGCACGGCGGCGCTTCCCCCCGCCCGCTCGGGGGGACCCCCGCGGCCAGGCGCGCCCCGTCCGGGCCCCGACTCACCAGCAGCACCAGCAGCCGCCCCGCCGCGGCGGCGCCCCGCGACATGGCCACCGCCTTCTCCGCGCCTTGCCCGGCACGGGGTCCCCTGCTCGGGCCGCCCACGAGGGGAAATGGCGGCGGCACGTCGAGGGGCGCACAAGTAGCCGCGGGTGGGTGGAGTGTGCCGGGCGGAGGCAGGTGGCGCTCGGCCCGCCCCTGGCCCCGGCCCTGGCCCCGGCCCCGGCCCCGGCCCCGGCCCCGCCCGGCCCGGCCCGGCCCGCCGCCCTGCGCCTGGGAGCCCGCAGAGGCAGCCCGGGGCCGCCGGTCGCAGTTTCCCCGGGGGTGGCAAGGTTCGATCTCCCCCTCGCCAGGAACAGCGAGCTGGAGCTGCAGGAGGCATGCAAAGCGGCTGCGACAACAAAGTAATCAATTAAGGAGGAATTGGGGGGCGGGGGGGAGGGAATGGAGTCTCGTGGGAAAATAAAACCGTGAGTTTTTTTATCATAACCTTCCCCGTAATCTTCTTTTTAACACTCCCTGGGCCATGTTCTTCCTGCCTTTATCTGGCAGAGATCTTTCCTGGATACACCTAATTAATTGATGCTTAGGAAGGCTTACCTGATTCTTTGTGATGGCGAAACAATTAAATACACTTCCCGTACATCCTATCTTCTTTGGGGCAGGCACGTAATTAATCTTTCTAAGGTTACGCTCAATTGTAAGTAATTCCTGAGGTGGCTGGTTATGATACTACATGTCATACTGTTAGGACTTGGCGAACCAGCCTTATGGGGGGGGTCTTTTCAAATACATTATGTCCCCTTACTACATGTTGTAACAGTGTACGATAAATAATTTCACATTGCATGTGATAGCAGTTGCAACGGTTATAGTTTACATGGGGATTACAAGGGAAACAGCTTTACCTCACAATTTATTCTGAAGTTATGTACGTCTATTTGTATTTTTGATTAGAATATCACAGTTTACGGAGTATGCTGATACCCCTGCATAAATATCATTTCCTTAGTTTAAAGACAACAAAGGGCAGAATCAAAGAAACCAATATATACAAAATGCACAGTGTTAAAGGTTTCCATGTTCTTTCTTGGTTCCGTCACTGAGTTGCTGCGTTGGACTGATCACTTTGGAACCCAACAGAAATGTATACGTTTGTGCAAGAATACACCCTGAGATCCTCTGAGGATCTTCTTCAGGGCAGAGGTGTAGTTTGGTACAGGTTTAAGAGCCAGTGTAGCTAGTGCAACTAATGTTAGTAGAAGTACTGTGTAATTCTCTTTTAGAAATTCCTGTTTGAGGCAAATGGGGCAAAGCACGTCTCAGAGAGTCCTCATATTACACTGCTTTTAATTCAGTGATTTAGAAGTAGATTTTCGTTCTAGCTGTGTATTACATTTTCTAGCCCGATGGTTAAGTGTAACTTGAAAGTATTTCTTTGCATGAAAATGCTGTAACAGAAGATCCTTGATTTGTGACTTTCATCTTAATCTGTGAGTTGCTCTGAGTTCTGAAACAGTTTTTGTTTGCCTGTCCAACACACAATGAGGTGTTAGTAAATACGTATATTTACAGCTTTTGCCAATTTTTTAATGCTGAGATGATGAAGTAAATATCTAATTTAATTTCCTTTCAAAAATCCTTAGCACTGATTTCCTTTTGAAGTTACCGATGTGTTTATGGGAGGAGTGAGTAGAGTAACTCCTTCACAGAGCTCAATAGCCACAGAGAGACAGAAGCTCTTCTGTAAATTATTCTGTTTTATGTTGCTTGTAACTTTAAACGTGGGTCAGCTACATGTCCTGTGCATCTTACAAGACCCTCAGTCACCATGAAAAAGTTTGGGGCTTTTTTTTTACCTAGTTCTCTTGTATGAAAAATGTCTATTACTCATACTTTACAGAAATAATTTGCCTGACACTATGAAATAAATGTCAAACAGTATCATTTTTTTTCTAGCACAGCTAGCTAACTGTGTCACCGACCACTGAAGTCAAATTTCTTTGTGCCTTTCCTGGACTTTAACCTGGCAGCTGCTAAACAGTCCTCCCCCCACAACCAAGCCGCAGCTCTGCCCATACAATCAGTTCGCACGGGAGGATCCGTGGAACATTAGATTTCTGTTTTCCCTCTGGAGACATCAGCAGTTCAGAGTTCACCAACACTGCAGAACCAAGAGGAAGTTCATCTTTGCTTTTCAAGCCATAAAAGCAGATGAGCCCTTCTTCACGCCTGGCGAGGATAGGGGCTTTCCAAGGTGTGGGGCATGCACCAGGTTGATCCTTTCTCAAAGCACAAACATCTGTCTAAATTCTCTTGATAAGCTTTTAACAGCAAATAAATTGTCATCTAAAACAACCTAACTATTCTCGTGAGGGAGAGTGTTTGCTTTCAGGGATAACTGTTGTCAGCACAAGTATTCTAGCAAGTGTCCTCGGAGCAAGGGACAGTGGCTGGCCCTTGGTGGCTCCCCTGAAACCTTGCCTTGTCCTTAGCTCTGCCTGTCACTTCCTCCTTATGCTGCGTAATGCTTCAAAGCAGTGCCAGTCAGCTACCGGCTTCCCTGGGGTGGAGGTGATACTGAAAAATCGGAGACAAAACTCTCTAATACCTGGCTTGGAGTATTAGAAAGCAGGCGTTCTTTATTTTCGGTGCTGGATGCACAGGGAATAAGTCCCGCCCAACATGCATACCGACTTTTTTCTCTGTTCATCTTTATATGGCCTTTCTATACATATTGATGACATTTCTGAGAAACTGTTAGCATGTGCATTACAGTTCCATGAACTACTTACCATATCTACACTCCTACGACGCATGTGGCCTAATGGTCAGGGCTCCTCTGGTGGTCATTTGGGACATCTTCATCCTTTCCTCATCCTCTTCCTTGTCGTCTTCCTCATCTTCTTCTCATCTTTTTCATCACCTTCTCTTCCTCTGGCCCTGTTTCAGCACTCTCAGCTCATGTCTTGGTTTTGGACTGGTTCTTATCTACTTAGCAGCTAAACTATACAATGCAGCTTTCTACTAGTAGCTAAACTACATAATACGACGGCATTGTGCAGCTCGGCCATGCCATGGGTACATAGTTGCAACTTTACAGTTAAGCACACTGGTAAAATTCCTCCAAGTATCAGAAGACAAGGATGTGCTTTACATCAGACCAGCAGAGTCCACCTCTGCTTCCTACAAAAGCAAAGGTGACTTTACTGCAGCTGTGGATTTTTGTTGGGGTTTTTTGTTTGGTTTTTTTTCCTAGAAAAGTACAGTTTCTTTTAGACAAATGATTCAATCAAGAGAGACAAATGCAGTATCTAGCAAACGGTGTTAACTGGAAAACCCAGAGTGAGTCCTTAGGAATGAAATGTTGAAATTAATTTATTATTCATATGAACCTATCAAGCAAACATCTCACATTGTTTGAAATTATGTCATTAATCTTTTCTGCATTGTTTAAAGATTCTTTACTGCACCATGGCCCCAGCTGCCACTCAGTTTTTGGGAAAAGATCCCAGTAGAAAGCAGTGTATCAAGTCTGTGCATGAATATATCAAAATTGCATTTAGTTATTCAAAATATGTAATGAATAATGCATATTCTGTGAAAAAATATGCACATCACAGAGAGCGTTCCTAACCCGCAGACAGCTATTGGGACCGCAGTGGTTGCACTGCGTGCAGTTACCGGCTTCAAAGTGTTTTGCAGGACCAGGGCCCTTGAGGGGGAAAAATGAGTGGACTGAGGAGAGAAGTATATTAGCAACAGGGTTTGATACTTTAAGTAAACACTTGACACTCTCAGAACAGAGTAATTGTTTTTCCCCTGTGCATTAACTGTGTTTTTGATTCTCCATGCCTCCTGTCACTCTCCTTAAACAAATACAAGCTGTTTATTTCCTTATAACCACAGGAATAATTCCCCTGCTTTCTTTTGCTTTACCTGCTCTCTCTTACTCGGCTGCTTTCTCCTTATCTTTCTCTCTTCAGCTCTTTCCCCTATATCCACTCTGCTGTTTGCTGCCTGCCTGGTTTTTCTTTGCCGGTGTGGCCGGGTTGTTTGACTTTCCAGGTGCCAGCTGCAGCTGTAGGCATGAATAAGGCTGCCAAACGGCGAGCTGCGGGATTGGCGGGGCTGTAAAAAAGCCAGACCAGATCCTTGCCCTGAACACAGGTGTTTTGTTACTGTCTGACAGCATGAAATACTGTCTTTTATGCGTACAAAACAAGGAGTGGCAGAGCAACTCTTTTGTTGTTTTCCTCTGCATAGCAACTGAGGCCACTCACTCAGAAATTGTCTCCAGTCTGTATTTTCAGAGTAGTGTGATTTTCTGGGAAAACTTACATGACAGAGAGCATATAGGTAAATAGAAACGGTTGCTTTGCTGTGCAGCTACTTCAATGGAACAGAACAGAACGGAACAGACCAGACTTTCAGTTGGAAGGCACGTACAATGATCATCCAGTGCAACTGCCTGACCATTTCAGGGCCGACAAAAAGGTAAAGGATGTTATTAAGGGTATTGTCCAAATGCCTCTTAAACACTGGCAGGCTTGAGCCATCAACCACCGCTCTAGGAAGCCTGTTCCAATGTTTGACCACCTGCTTGGTAAAGAAATACTTCCTAACGTCCAGTCTAAACCTTCCCTGATGCAGCTTTGGACCATTCCCACACATCTTATCCCTGGGTACCAGGGAGAAGAGCTCAGCACCTCCCTCCCCACGTCCTCTCCTCAGGAAGCTGTAGAGAGCAATGAGGTCACCCCTCAACATCCTTTTCTCCACACTAAACAAACCCAGAGTCCTCAGCTGCTCCCCACAGGACGTGCCTTCCAGCCCTTTCACCAGCTTTGTTGCCCTCCTCCTCTGGACACTTTCAAGGACCTTTACATCTTTCTTGAGTTGTGGGCCCAGAACTGCACACCGTACTCGAGGCGAGGCCACACCAACACTGAACGCAGCAGGATAATCACCTCTTTTGACCAGCTGGTTGTGCTGTGTTTGATGCCCCCCACGATGCGGTTTGCCCTCTCGGCTGCAGGGCACACTGCTGACTTTTACTTGTGTTTGGCATAAGCAGAAATATTAGCCTTTTTTTGGTCCATGAATCTTCATCAATGCTGGACAACTGAACTGTATTGAACAGGAAGATTATTTTGAAAAGTTGCAGCTTGGGCTATGGAAGCAACTTCTGCAGTTCTCACTGTAATTTGTCAAGTCCAGTATCAGCTGCCATGGTGCAGTGCAGTGAAAGTTTTCAGGGACTGTAGATACAGCAATGTGGCATTCCCTCATTCGCTGTCTCAGGATAAAAAGAATATTATTCCATGATTTCTTCTGTCACAATTGAAGTACATGGGCTAATATACTCCAAATTCTTGTGTATGCCTCTACGCTAAGTTAGCAGGTAACCTTAATAGGGGTTGACTCAGCTGAAAAAAAAAAAAAAAAAAAAAAGAGAAGAGTTCTTCATTTTAAAAGTGAAAGAACAACACCAGCACAAAACCAGGTATCAACTGGTCTGAATTTTAGGCTGGAGATTAGAACAGCGAACTCTCAGATTGGTGGGATTTGGAGTGACTTTCAGTTGGAAATGCAGGGACAAGAACTGATTTCAGTCAGTTTATAAAAGAGATTCTGTAATGTGGTTGCCAGTTATCAGTGGACTGGATGTGTTAACAGGGAAAGTTCCTTCAAATTTTCATAGAATCATAACATCACAGAATCATGGAATGGTTTGAGTTGGAAGAGACTCTGCAAGTCACCTAGTTTACCTCCCTTGTAATGAGCAGGGACACTTTCAACTAGATCAGGTTGCTGTAAGTCTCGTCCAGCCTGACCCTGAACATTTCCAGTGATGGGGCATCTACCACCTCTCTGGGCAACCTGTTTCAGTGTTTCACCACCCTCACTGTAAAAAAATTTCTTCCTTATATCTAGACTGAATCTACCTTAGTTTAATTTGAAACCATTACCCCTTGTCCTATTGCTACAGGCCCTATTAAAAGGGGCTTTACTTCTTAAAAAAACAATTTGAAAGTTACATTGGTGTGTGACATATACATCTGAATGCTAACTAAAACCTCACCCTTGGTTGTTTCACCACAGAGTACCTCATCGAAAACCATGCTGTTTCCAAGTGTTGGCTAGCTTGTTGGAGGGTACACGTCTGTCATATCAATAAACAGAGGAGCTGGCTGATGTGTTAGGGTATGTTTTCACTACATTTAGCTCATGTTCTTAGTTGAGAGTCACCACAATACCATCCATGTGCCAAACCCTCTCATTAAATTATGTTAATGATGGCATAGTGGAAAGGATACTTTGACCTCTGGTTCTGCTTCTAATTGTCCTGGTAATTTGCCTGCACTGCAGTGAGGTTACAGACTAAACCGTTGGAGGCGATACTCTTCTAACGCCTACCCTGAATTCATTATATGAGTCCACAAGTCAACTCACAGCCCCCCAGGAAGAAACAGTCCTAAAATAACTCAGCTTATGCCAGCTGCAAAGACCCACCTAAGACCACCTGAAAAGCCTTGGGGCAAAAATAACTGTTCTCATCTTACACATGGACATAACCTCACACATATCTGTGGTGGTGTTCATCATAAAAAAGTAAAATATTTATGAGAGAGAAATCTATTAAAGTGATGCAAAATACCCAAGGCTGAAAAAATGTATGGAATATAAATTTATTCTATCATTATTTATAAGGTTTCCTAACAGGTTGTTGTAGAACTTTGTGAATAGGCTTTTATATTAATCATTCTTACAGAATTAGCTGGGTTGTTCTTTTCACTGAGGTACTTTGCATAGCTGAACTATCAAAAAACATGTTTGATTTTGGAATACAGTGGCATTAGTTGTATTTACACTAAAAAATTACTAGTGTTCTTTAAAAGTTTTATGCAGGTTAAATGAGAATGCATATTAGGCCAAGCAAATATTGTAACAGTTAATAAAACAATTAATATATAATAATAATAAAAATAATTCCAAGTTAACTGAAAAAGCAAAAAACCTCAGGACACAGTCTATATGCATATTCTTAAATTTTCTAAGTTTTTGATTTATAAAGTGAGAAGGGCACTCAGAAGGAGTCACATAATTCAGCCTAATAGAGACAAACCGGTCAATATAAAGATAAAAGGAAATCTTGGTTCCCATGTCCTCACAGAGTCCGAGAAAATCCAGTAAGGCAGGATGAATCACAAGCCCAGGGGGTTGGACTAGATAAACTTTGAAGGGCCCTTCCAACCCAAACCGTTCTATGATTCCATGATATTTAAAAGGACATGAAAAAGGGCTTGCATGCTCTCTGCATTTACAGAGAATGAGAAACTGCAAAAAGGAATATGTAAGTAAGCTACCAGCTGAACTTTCCAGTAGTAATTAAAGGACTTGTTCCACCTGGGAGGCTGAGTTGAATCCTCATTACTCCAAGATCTTAGGGTTAGGATGGCCATTTGTCAGGAAAGATATCAGTAGAGTTGGTCCTGTGTAAAGTCCCTTCTGTTCCCATTTCGTTAACAGAAAGCAATTTGACTGAATAAAACACAAGTTAGACAGGACTGCGAGGTCCCGTCCCTTAAACTGCTGGGCTCTCCTGTTCAGTGTCTCCTGCTGATCTGAGGGGGGCTACTGACGTAGTCAGGTGCTGTTCATTTGTGATCGGGGATGTAGAATCTGACCCTATAACTTTGTGTGCACTTAATTTGTCTTGTAATAACTTGAATGGATGATGCTGAGGTCTAAAGCATTTCCCAGGTTTAGACTTTTCTTTTTTTTCCTCTCTTTTCCCCTCTCATGCCCTCATGCCAACCCCCCCTGCTGCCCTCCAAGGAAAAAATCTAGATGCTCCTTCACCTTCTCTTTTTCTTTTCACCTACAAATCAAAACAAGAATATATGTTGTCAAGAATTTGCCACATTGCCTAGTTTTACATGAACTTTGCACGTCAGCCCCTGTTCTCTTGAATATTGCTTGTGGAATTTACTGTAAATCCTAAATTCACTCTTCACTTCTTTATGTTCATGCTGTAAGGGCTTCATGTGGCCGATCCTCTTTACAAGTACTTACTGATGACAAAAGAGGAAAGAAGTAGTGCCGTGAAGACTCATGCCTGTCATCATATATTAGTGTCAAAGGCCTGTCACAAGTGAAAATACTTTAATCTTAGCTAAATTTAATCAAGGGAATTATTTTGAGGATAAAGGAGGAAGTGACAAGATACAGTTTCAGGAGATTAAAATATCAAGTGAGTCAACCTAGTCACAGCTGAGTCTCTCAACAGAGAACTCAATTCCATGTAAAGTCAAAAAAATCAGCAGTGGTTTGCTTTGTGAGTGAGAAAGACCTGCTTTTGACATAGCTCTTAATTCATGGTGTGTGTAATGGAACCAGTGGAACTTTCGAGATAAAAGTTTTGCTGACGATTTTGTCTGCAACATGGTGCATGGCATGGCGCAGCTTGTGATACATTACACTGAAAGGGACACATATGAAGTTCTCTAAAAGTGTGGCAAGTCTGTCACACATTGGACCTGTTGGTTTTATTCCTCAGTTGGCTTATGCAATATTAAAAATGCAGGCATTCTACATAGGCTTTTCTTAGAGAAATGAAATGTTAAGGGTGATGCCAAAGTAGTTTTCACAACTTACCCTAATAATATTTTCTTTTTGAAGTATAAAATTATATTGATAAAAGCAATTACAGAGTTACTCTGTGAATCGCGAATGGTGATAGAACATAATAAGAGTTAGCTCTGGTGAAGCTTTCATCAGGGTGGGTTGTGGACATGCATATTTCTGTGTGGGATGGTTGCAGGATGTGTATTGCACCACCTTGACTGATATTCTGTTGAATCAAAATATTTTCTGATTTTGATGGCAAAAGGCAAAAAATCCCAAAAGACCCAAGGGCTGCATTTATTTTTTTCCTAATGATTGCACAGCTATGATGGTGAGAAAGTGCAAACTATATTTGTTAACATCAGTGTTAAGGCTGACAGCTTTCCATTAAGACTTGCGTATTTCGGATGCTTTGAGATGAATCCTCTATAAAAAGTGCAAATCCCAGGCAATCCCCTAGAACTGAGACTAGGCAACTTTTCAAAGGTGATAAAGCTATTTTCAATCACTGGTAATACTTCTGCTGAATTTTCAGATTAGATTCTGAACTTGGGTGTAACAAAACTGACAGCACCCCCTGCATGACTGATAAGACAAGAAAGATGGGTGTATTTCTTTTCATTCTGTCTCTGACAACTGCAATGGGAGATGCCATTTAGAAAGCATGTTCAGGCCTGGCCATTGTTTGTAGCCCATCCCCTGGTACTCACCCAGATGAGGCTATTTAGTTTGTATTTATAGACCTGTTACACATGAATTTCCCTAGTCCCTTTCTAAGCCTGTTGATGGTGCCTCTACAGCCTACCATGGTCATTTTTATTCAGTACTATATTAACTAAGGAAATCAAGGAGATAGAAGTCAGACTTACATACCCAGAAACACAAGAAAAGCATTACTTTTCTGCTATTAATAAATTTTGCATGTCCAATAGCTGTTATTTTGCTGTTTATATACAAATAATTGATCTAGAATAGATTTTACATTTAAATGGCATTAATTTTAATAGACATTCAGCATCAGAGGCTCAAAAAGTGCCCTCTGTGTGTGTGCTTCAGACACATTGCTGGCAATATATTTGTAGGTGTTACCAAAACACCTTAACACCTGAGCATATTACAAGTGTTGATGAATTTATAATCATATTCCTAAAGGGAGGAGATTAAGTTTTCGTTCCCCTTTCCACAGAAAATTTGGTGAACGTTCAGAGAAATTAAGCAACTTACCGATCTGGAGAGATCTTTGTCATTTGAGTACTGATCTGGTGTCACAAGATGATTCACCTTTGTGGCAGCCTGAGCCCACACTGACTGGCTCATGGACAGACCCTTGCCCAGCCTTTGGTCCCGGATCACTGTAAGATGAAAGCCTGCAGCTACAAAATTACAATCTGTTTTACCTAGATTTTGACTGGCTTGAATGGAATCCTTAATGAATGAGTTGGAAAAAAGCCTGTAGGTAATATATATTTTTTATATATATTATTTTATATAAGTATATATTTTATTGTTTAGAACTTTCCTAAAAAATAGGAAAAATAAAAGGGCTAAACAGCTAGCTAACTAAATTTGCAGGTAGGCCCAACAGTGTATGATGAATATCAAAGGTCAGGGTACGTGATGGGTGTCAGTTAGAACAGCTTCTGTTTCCTAAATCAACTTTTCATGACTGTTCCCTTTCATACCTTGTTCTGCTGGATCCTGAATTACAAGACACTGTTAAACTATTAGTCACAAAAAGAAAATATGACAGATCTGTTATTATACAAAAGTGCATCCAAAACTGTCACCAACTGTAATTTTCTCATTGCTACCCCTTTTGTAAAATTTCCGTGCGCTTGGAATATGGAACCATAAATATATAACTAAATCATTTTTTGAATTATACATGCACTTTTATAGATTTCAATTAAAGTTGCTTGAGCATAACAAATGGTTTTGTTTAACAGAATTTTGCTTTATTTCCACTTAAGCAGGTTCTAAATATACAGAAGATAAATGATAAATTATCTTTGTTGCACTGGAACTAGCAGTGTCATCAGACTGATAGCAATGTCATTGCTATAAATTGGAAGATGGACAATTTTTTTTATAACTGATCTTCCTGAAAATATATTTAAATAATTATCTGAAGTACATGTGAGTGCCCAAAATAATTCTGTATGAAATACTGAGAAAAAAGATGTCAAAATGTTAAAGCAAAGTGAAATGATACATCAGACTTAGAAGTAAAGACACAATTCTCTTTTTAAAACAAATATTGTACTGAGTTCACATAAACCTTTTCGAAAAATCTCTGTACAAAAAATAATTATTATCATGAATACTGGCTTGGAACATTAGGCAGAAATTTGATTCAGAAAAGTCAAAATGTTTAGGTTTTCCTTTTAGAACCAAGGAGTTTTTGCTTGGTTTAACTCATCTTGACCTGTATGCTCTGAATGTACCTGCAATGCCTGTGCTGCCCAAAAGTGATTCCAGTGCCTTTTGCTCTCTTTCTTCTCTGTGGCTTATGTCCAGCCTTAATCTATAGCTCCTCTGAAGCACTGTTTAAGAGTTGCAGGACAGAAGGGCATCACAGAAAAGGCCATCTAAAGAGAAAGAACAATGCAGAGAATGATGGCTTGAGGAAATTGTACTATAATTCTTGTGAGACCTGGCACATTTCTGCCTGACAATCTAAAACCTAAAGTATCTCAGTGAATCTGATACATGAAACAGTTTAACCCTGGGATGCCCTGTCTTTCTAAACCAGCACTTTTTCTTTTCTTTTTTTTTTTTTTCCTGAAAGAAAATTAAAGCTAGAATTTTCCTGTAAAAACGAGCAGTTTTAAGGAAACTACATTTCCCACTGATAAACGGAGTAAAAAAAATACCCTGAGCCACTCTACTTACAACATGATGTTCCAAATGATCATTTATTGGGGTTTTTTGGTGCCATTAAGAAATTACAAACAAATCTCTAATACTTATATTTATGAAAACACATTAACACTGTAATATTAACTAAATTTTAAATAGAATGAAAATGATGCATTTGGTCACTCAATAGTGAGGAGCATTTGAATTATACAGTTATGTTAATTCAAACAAAACACTAGACTTCTTTTAATTTTGCTTCAATTGTGTAGTCTTTTCATACTGCACATAGTAGGCGCTGCTCACAACAGTTTAAATGTGTTATTTATTACCACAAAATCAGGACAGAGTAAAAAGTATCGAAACCTGCAGTTCAAATTCAGACAGTGTTCCCAAGACAGAAATCTAATGAGACCCTCAGCTTGTGGCTCCATTTTCTTCCATGGCAGTATACTTTTCATGATACCAAGATCTCAATGAGCCTATGTAAAACTGTAGGATCCTGCTCCATAAAACCCAAGTAAAAAAAAGAAAGCCATAGACATGGTGATGCACACTGCTGACACTTTAATAAGAGTTTTTTGCTTGAATGGTTTAGAGAAGGATTGATACCACTACTCAAATTTGTCTGTTGCTCCTGAAAACCATTCATTCTTCATTATTAAACAATACGATTAAAGGTAGACAGCAAGCGGGCTTCTAAATTACAACTGAAGGAAAAGAAACAAACTAATGTCTCCTAGTCAGGATTAAACTATATACTATTTTTCATAAAGCTAGAAAAAGAATTTGCACAGATTTTTTTAATAAACCATGTATTTGTTCACATCTTCAGATAAATTTTTCTTCCACAATTTGTAGTAATCTAAAAATATCCACATCTCACTAAGAAAACAATTTTAAGAAAGTTTGTGAAAATTACACAGCAATATAAATTAATATTAAAAAATGCACTGACAGATAATCTGATTGCTGTTTGATGTGAGACACCAATATAAAAAAATGCTAGATACCTTTCAAAATTGGTATTAAATAATAAGCTTTTGATCTTTAAAAGTTAAAAGTTTAGAAAGTTTAAAAAGGTAGTAGACAACTACTGCATAACCAAAATCTGTCCTTTGAAACATTATTTTTTCTCTATTAATTCTTCCCCTTTCTATTTTTAGACATGCAAAGAAGCCACAGTTAGTTCAGACACTCATACTTCACATAGCATTCCTGTTCAAGAGGGCCACAAAGAATTCAGCATGTGCTCCCAAAGACTAGTTATATTACTTTGAAGCACAATTAGGAAAAATATTTCTGATTTGCATAAGATGATTATGGAAATATTTACACAAGACTTCATTTTCTTTACATTAAGAAATACCTCTAGTGAGCTTTAGCTGTACTGCATAGGCTTTCTAAATGCCCAGAGAGTCATAGATATTTCAAATATTTGCTTTTTTTTAATGTAAATAGTTAGCAAAATGCAAGGGAGCATGTCAGAGATTTAGTGAATTTCAGCACGCATTCTCCAGATATAAAAGGATAGAGCTTTATATATTAATACCTATTTTCCTTCTTTAAAGAATGGTTCCAGAAACCATAGTTACAGTTGAACGCCCATAATGTATAGGAGAGATCATTCCACTGAAGTCAATGCAATTTTAGTGATACATAAGTTAATCAAGGTTAAAGGATGAAGTAAAAATAACAGTACTTCAGATATTATGGGGAGAGCACCTAGCATGCTCAGTTGCTTCAGAAAAGGACTCGAATCCATAGAAGGGACGCTTTCTTGAGGTAGCTTTGGTTTTGGTCATGACTCCTGAGGATTTCGGGTGTTTTCAGCAGTGGCATTGACTCAGAGGGCACTGTAGGTTGACTTTGACAGCAGATCTAGTTGCATTTCCAAAAGTACGTTTTAAAAAACGTTCTGATGCCAAACTCAGAAACTTGTTATCTACTTCTGAGATAAGATAATTTGGATATGCAACTGGAAGTTTCTTTTCTATTTTAGAGAGTGGGAGGTTCACAGGCAACTCTTAAACTACTCACTAACCTATCCATCAAAGCTGAAGAAGCAAAATTTGAGGGAAAACTACTGATTTGGTGGTCTAGCAAAAAAGCTAGTCTCTCTGTATAACTATTGTATTTACACTGAAGCAATGTTGTGTATGCTATTTTTACTATACATATGATACAGAAGTAAAATGAGATAAACACTATATTTCAGTATTTTGCTCCTTCAGGTCATATTCTAAGCCACGTTAAGGTATTATTGGAATAACAGAGTCCAGTAGAGCTGTATTTGTGGGAAAATAAAAGCCAGATTTAATTAAGATTATAGAATCATAAAGCCTTTTTCAATTAACACTTTGAAAATATCAATGCAAAATACATTGACATATGAAATAACAATTCTCCACATTGCTTATTAGCAAATTGATATTGCTCCAAGTGTTTTTTTCTTTTCATGAAGGACTTCAATTACCAGCGTCAGTGATACAATACTTGCTGTCGCGTCCCCACATCACAAAGCTTCTAAGACTTTATTTTCTTGTCAGTGTTAGAAAAGAGAACTGGCATGGTACATTATAGCCCTCTTAATATAACTTGACACTGGAAATTTAAATGGTAGTCATGGTTTGGCACAAAAATCTGACTAAGAGCTCCTGGTTGTCACTGAAGTCCTTTTAGATTTAAGGAAAGCTGTAACGGTAATGGAGAAAAGATGAAGCCAACATCTTCCTGGGTGACAGCGTCAACGTGGCAGCGCTGTGTGCAGCAAATTGCTGGTCATGCTCCTTGCCATGAGAGCATGGCAGGCCGTGACAAAGTATGTATTTTACTGAGAACTTCAGAAAGCAATGAAACTATATTGTGTTTATATGATTATTATTTATAACTATTGTTGGTGATGGGAGAGATAATTGAAAGTGCCACTTTGTAACACTTCCTGTATCACATGCAAACTAAAATTAATCATTTAAAAGTGCTTATTTAGTCTTGAGTTGACTAATTATTAATTACATTCTTTTCCTGTCTTGTCAGTGAGGGGCTATTAAGCCAAATCTGCTTATTGTCAGAGATCACCCAGCAGCATAGTATTTTAACACTCTTTTATAAGACATTAATTCATGCTGATACTGTATGCACACAAAGATCCCTTCTCACTGCTCCATTCGGTAATCAGATCTCTCTCCAAAAATATTAGTATCTGTTTGTACACTTGTAGTGCTAGGTGGAGAGGAAGAAACAAATTTAAAGCTACCTTCAACTTCCCCTTCACTGACAAAGTCCTGCGTTTGACCTTGAAATGGGGCACCCTTCAGAGATCCTCACATAAGTAGGAAACCCTGAAATTTTAGCACTATTTCCTAGTTATAAATAATAACAATATTCTTGATGGGTGGCAGCTAATGAGTGTCAGTGCAAATGGTGATTTCAACAGGAAGGGGCGCTGGCAGAGGCCTTACTGACTGGAGTACTGCACGGTGCTGTACTTTGTCACTCTTCTCCGGGAGGTGCTGGGGGATGCCATGCCCATTGCCTGGCCAACGTGACAGTCAGCACTGAGCATCTGACCAGCACTGCTCAGGCCACCCAGATTCCCCCCAGCCAGGCTTGTCCCCCCCAGGCTGCTCATCCCAGACCCTGACACTACCCTCTCGGTGACTACCACATTGTGGGCGTTCGATAACTCCGAGGGAATATTTATTAAGCTGCCTGGCATGCCAGAGGCAGGCCTGAACACCCTTTCTGTCACCACCACATTTGACCCATCTACCAAATCAGGAATGCTCAGAGAGGCTGGGAGCCGGGAGTTAGGTGCAATTACTCTTTCCGTGACGATAACGTTGGACCCATCTGTGAGGTCGGGGATATCTAGCATGCCACGCAAATCAGAGGCAGATGCAGGACCAACAACCCTTTCTGTTACAACAACGTTGGATGCACGGAGTGGGTCAACGCAAAGAGAGGGGGAGCCAGAGGTGTAGGTCTCGGTCACTGTCATGTTGCCATGGAGCAAAGGATCTGGCATTGGCCTTGGGGGCTGTATGGTTGACCCAGATGTGTAGGTGTTTTCAGTAACAACCGTTGTAGTGCTGACGGGAGGAGGCATAGGTGCACATCCATTGACAACAATGGTGGTTCCAGGTGGTGGGAGGTTTAGATCACTTTCAGGGTTGGGAAAGGTGACATTAACGCATGGCCAGGGCGGGTTGACATCAGGGAAAGGTTCGATCTCTTTACCCAGACAGATCTCGGCCAGGGTCTTAAATTTTGGTCCTAATGTGTCCAAATACGTTTCATCTGTATCTTCTCCAATAAAGCTGCAGCAACCCACAGAGCCGACAGGAGTACCGACTCCTTCATGATCATATATTAATAGGCAGTCATTTGCTGGCCGACCTTCATCTTCATCTGCATACACAAATGCTTTCTGTAGTTTGCAAAACAAGAAAAAATAAAAGAAGAAAAGAAGAACAGAGTGACTTTTCATCAGGTTTTTGAGTATGAAGACTCAAACCACAGTAAGGTTTTTCTGAACATGGTAAGGCCCAGTTGACTTGAAAAACAGGACATCAACAGGACAAATTAAATCAACATTTTTGTAACCTTGAAATAAGTTTTACCCAAACAGTACTGATTTTGTATTCTTGTTTCTGCCAACACTTAGCATCTCAAATTTAGTCTGTCATCAGTGGATCTGACTGTGAGGTGAAGGGAGAGACCAAAAGGGGTAGGGGAACAAATGTACTCTTTGGGCAGCAATATCCAAACAAAGCAGTAGGAAGAGGAGCAAAGCAGGATGGCGAGGGGAGCAGTGGAGAGACCAGGACAGAGGGTATGGGACAGAGGTTTGGTTGGACACAGCAGGGAAGGCTTGGTGAGCCCCGGGGGGAATCTATTTTGAGCAGGGTAAAAATCACTGATTTGGGATGGTGTTGGGGATGATGGGGTGGTCAGTGCAGAGACATCAGGCAGGAAAGAGGAGAATTTAAAGTGAGTATGGGATGAGGTTGGAGGAAGCATGGAAGGACAGAAGGGGAGGCCTGGGAGGGAGAGGCAGAGTAGGAGGAGTAATCTGTGGAGGCCCGTGGCTTGCAAACAATGACTATATACTGCTCCCAGCCTAAGCAGGGAGATTCCTGTCTTGGTGAAGTCCATGCTCAGGACCTCTGTCATGAAGACAGAGCTCAGGACTGCTCTGTTGTCTCCTCCACTGATTCTTGTTTAGATTTTGAAATGCAGCAATCCTGATATATTAATTGATATTTCGGAGACACATGCAATTATAATATTTATGCCTTACGGTTCATGCTAATTATGAAAATATATCCCATTAATTCATTAATCATGTAAATTCATAGCATTTTTTAGTCCTATATGTAAAGGCTAATTAATATGCTGCCAATTACAAAACTGCATATTTGTGTCACTTGCAGTTCATAAGTCTTTTAGGGAATAGAAATGGCAATAAAAATAAGGAGGAAAGAGAACTGGTGTTCACAGTTCTTTAAGGGTAAAAGTCACTTCATTAAACAAGCTGTAGAGGAAGTACCTGTGAACAATTTCACAAAGTTAATATCTATTTATACACTGAAAAAGGTGGCAAATATATAAACTTGGTGGCCACATGAAGCTGCAATAATTAAACTGCTTGCTACCCATACCTGCAGCGTGTCCATCAGTTTACAAAAAGGCTATTGAGCAATCAAATCTATGGTGGCAGCAGCTTAAAGTCAGTGCTACTAGTGCCATAGTTTTTCCCACTAGTGTAGTCAGCTTTGCTCACACCAGTTTTACATGATGGAAGTTTCAATTTAAGTGGAGTTATTTTGGATTTCCACCACATAACCTGGGGAGGAGAATCTAACAGTAGGCTTACAGATATAAAGCAAAGATCATCAGATAATTACCTCAGAGAAGTAGTTGTCTAAGAAGGCCATGTTAACCCCTCCTTCTCGATATTCTTTTATTGTTCCTCCAGCTGACCCTTTTGCTTCCCCTGTTCCAGAAATTCCTCCAGCTGTTCCGTAACCAGTACCAGTGCCATAGCCAACCCCTGTAGTTTCTTCAACACCAGAAGCTACTACTCCTCCTCCTCCTCCATACGTGTTTGTATATATGTCTGAAAACAGAAGAAAAGGTATCCTTCCTGTGCTTTGCGAAAACTTATGCAGATTTTTCCAGTTGTTTTTACAAATAGTACAATGACACTACTGAGTTTCTAAAGGTATTTTAGACTAAGTTCAGTCACCGATCCATGCACAGGTGCCAATATTGAAACTGCAGTAAAAATTAAGCATACATTAGCAGACATCTAAGACCTTGATTTTATTCCTGAGGCTAGGGAGCACATGCATATGTGCTTTACAAAATCAATGATTTACTTGTGTAACTGACTGGAGAGATTCATCTCTGATGTACATACATACTGTCATGGGATTTGCATTAGAAAATCAGGTAATGCTTATGGATAATTATGCAAATACATAAAGGATTATTTATGATCACATCGGGGTTAAAATTGTTTTGCCTTAATTTCTCTTCTAAATGAAATAGCTTTGTAACTCCTTTCACATTTTCTAGCCATTAGATTGTTAAGGGGGATTTGGGACAGTAACAATGGATCATAGTAACCACCAGTGTTCATAATGCAGAATGAAAATGTTATTTACAATAAAATATAAAGTCATAGTTACAGAATTTTGTCTTCTCCAGATTTCTTCATATGTGATAACAAGGCATGAATGGTCTTAAATATCAGCATGTAATATAATAAACCAATTGCTTACAGTAGTCTTGACTATGATTACATTAAGAAACATAGTCTAAATAATTTTGTTGTTTTCATTTAATCTCTTTTATAGAATTTGAACCAGGGACTTTCACCATAATGGTACTGAACAGTAGAAATAAAGTAAATCACAAAGGGGCAGAGTTCAGCTGGAGGCCTGTAGCCAGAGGTGTTCCCCAGGGGTCAGTACTGGGTCTGGTCTTGTTCAACTTATTCATCAATGACCCGGATGAAGGAACGGAGTATACCCTGAGCAAGGTTGCTGATGATATAAAACTGGGAGGAGTGGCTGATACCCCAGGAGGCTGCGCTGCTATTCAGCGAGGCCTGGACAGGCTGGAGAGTTGGGCAGAGAGGAGCCCAATGAAGCTCAATAAAGGCAAGTGTGAGGTCCTGCACCTGGGGAGGAACAACCCCACGCACCAGTACAGGCTGGGGGTGACCAACTGGGAGGCAGCTCTGTGGAGAGGGACCTGGGAGTCCTGGTGGACAGCAAGCTGGCCATGAGCCAGCAGTGTGCCCTGGTGGCCAAGAAGGTCAATGGTATCCTGGAGTGCATCAGGAGGAGAGTGGCTAGCAGGTGGAGGGAGGCTGTCCTCCCCCTCTGCTCTGCCCTGGTGAGGCCCCATCTGCAGTGCTGTGTCCAGTTCTGGGCTCCCCAGTTCAAGAGACAGGGAACTACTGGAGAGGGCCCAGCAGAGGGTTACAAAGATGATTAGGGAGATTAGGAAGCTGGAGTATCTCTCTGATGAGGAAAGGCTGAGAGAGCTGGGCCTGTTCAGACTCGAGAAGGCTGAGAGGGGGTCTTATCGATGCATATAAATATCTTGTGTGAATGTCAAGAGGATGGGGCCAGGCTCTTTTCAGTGGCACTCAGTGACAGGACAAGGGGCAATGGGCACAAACTGAAACACAAGATGTTCCACCTGAATGTGAGGAAGAACTTCTTTGCTTTGAGGGTGTCAGAGCAGTGGCACAGGCTGCCCAGAGAGGCTGTGGAGTCTCCTTCTCTGGAGACATTCAAAACACCTGGATGTGACTCTGTGCAACCTGCTTTAGGAGAACCTGCTTTAGCAGGGGGGTTGGACTAGATGATCTCCAGGGGTCCCTTCCAACCCTGGCCATTCTGTGATTCTAAACATGTGTAAGCCTGAAACTTTTCGTTTGTAATGGCAGCAGAACTTCCCTGAGAACAAAGACTCTTAATTCATGTTTACGCCTCAAAATGTTCTCTTTTATATTTTATCTTAAGAATGAGAAAATTTTTGAATAACCAACAGTCATCAGAGAAGTTGTTTTGTGAAGTGACAATTCTTCCTGTCAGAAGCTAGTGAAAATGGATCTGTACCAGCATCCTTCCTTCCTGTTGTGGAGTAAGGAAAAGGGGAAAAGAGAAAGTGGCACTGCACAGCATTACTTATTCTCTATGGCCATTAAGTTCCTGGGGAAAACTTATCTCAGAAGCATAAATTCATTGTACTATGTAGCAACTTTCTGACTAGTCTAGTTGCAGAAATGGTCAGTAATTAACTGGCTATTTGATAGGTCCTATTCTCCCTTGTAGGAAGCAGAGCCTGGAAAGTGGAAAGAACCGAACCTTTCATCACTGAGTTATGAAAGAAAATTTCCTTATTCTGTCCTTAAGATTGATTTCTACTAAAATTGGTGTCTTTATGTTGTCTTTACATTTACAAATGTTCCTCCATTTACTAGCTGGAATGATAAGAGAAGAAAAGAAAGAACTACCTGAGATTTGAAAGCCTTGGCAGATATTTCAAAATAAATTTAGTTTGCAGAAATGAATCTGCTCAAAGGCTCAAATGTCAGATCCTTTCCTGTGTTAATACTGGAATTCCTACTAGCAGCAGCTTGATGTCTGCAGATATAAGGTTGGAAGGGTTGGGTTATAGCTGCAAAACCACAGTGCTCCGTGCATCAGAAGACATAAAATTCTGCAAGATAGCTTTATAGCACATAGAAAATTTTAGGATCTGCTTACCAGAGGGTTCACCAAAATCACCTCCTGCAGCTGTTGTTGGGGCAAGAATGTGTGAGACATCCTGAAAGACAACATTTTGACCCCTTGAGTGATGAGTTTGAAATCCCCATATGAAGGCCAGGACTTTGTGAATCATGTTAAGAAATTAGCAGTCTAAATTGTTAATAATAGGTATTAATTACCATCCCCATTAAAAAAAAAAAAAAAGATGACTCCAAGGTTTTTTCATTGTCAATGTAAAAGGTGATCAGTGCAGATGGTTTGTGTTACCTTGTCCTACTTCGCACTGAAAAAAAACTTGCTAGTTTTTGTTTCAGCTGAGGGAATAGTAACACCAAACTGTTGGACCAAGCTAACTGAATACAAGTTAAACCACACAAATTTCATCTACAAATGTTAATTAAGAATCACCTTTCATATCTTCCTAGCAATGGTTGACAATGCCAGGCTTCTTTTAGAAGATGACACAGTGCTACAATCACTTTCATGCTTCTAGTCAAATACAGTCTTTTCTGTAAGTATGAGGTAGTACAGGTTTTAGAAACACAATATTACTGACCCGGTCTTCAGGCTGTGCACCTTCTATTCCCCATGGATGAATTGCTCCTTCTGTGCATTCAGGTACAGGTTCAAATCCAGTTCCAACTCCACCCACAGCACCGGGTCCACACCCACAACAGTCACTCATTGACATCAAAATTGGAATTACTGAACAGGAAAGAAACAGGAAAGAGGGATTTAGGACATCTCTTCCTCACAGGAATAGCTGCTTTTCCCAGGGGACAGGTGCTCAAGAACTTTTGAAAATATGTCTTTTAAAATGCTTCAAACCAAGCAGCCTGCATGTCTAGCTTTCAGAATAATTTTGGAAATTTATGTATTATGAAATTCAGAATAATTTGCACCTTCAGTTGCAGCAGAGCAATGCGGGGGTGGAGTAGGGCTGTTACTCCAAATTTATGCCTATACACCTGGGAACAGACTTTGATCTATCTCAGCTGAATGAATCTAAGTTGCATACATATGAAAATTGAACAAACAGAACCAGTTTTGCTATGTATAGCATTCAGTGATATTCATTCTTGATATATAAACATACATTTGTCTCTTCATATATTGTAATTGAAAAGAAATACACATTAGTAATAATAGAGATATGAGAATCAGTGGAGGGATATTCATCTGACTACAGTGATCTTTGGCTGAGGCTCCAGTTGCATTTTTCACATCACATATACATAATGCTTGATTTGCAAAACAATAGAGGCAAACCCCAGTTTTAACAAATGATTACATAGAGTGACTCAGGTTTCCCAGTGTGCTTAGTATTATGCTTAGTTGTTTCAAGAACTCAGTGTTGGAAATCGCTGAATGTTTTAAACGCCAACATTGAAAACATTGCTCATTTTGGAAAGGCACTGCAATATTAATTCTGGCTGTCTTTAGGTCCTTGACCTAGATGGCTAAGTTAGTAACCTTGGATCACTGCAGAGGGAGTGGAGAGAGACAGTTGCCTTCACCAGACGAAGTAGATCATCTAAAACTCTCAGTTTAACATCAAAGTAAACTAAAAAGGGGAAAGGGTTATACAGTGTACAAAGCGCTGCCTTACACTGCATGACTGAGGACATATTTACTCCAGATTACCAACTAGAAGAGATTTCAAAAGGCAGAAACATTAACCACCTAGGAACTACAAATAAAACAGCCTTTTGCAGCTTCAAAATTTTGTGTTTGTTGATTCCTGCTAATCAAAGATCACACACATGCACATTCTCCGCCCCCCCTTCCCCCCCCCCCCCCCCCCCCCCCCCCCCCCCGCAAAACTCAGGAGAAAAATAATTTTCCTCTGGTTTTGTAGTCAGTAATTCTGCACTGGGAAATTTTAGATGTTGATTGCTTGAAGCCCAGGACATGAAATAAAGACAATCACATCTGATTGTGGTGGTCTGAGAAGAAATTTTTTGCACAAAGTTGTCCTTATCCCTGAAACTCATATTTCTTCAAAAGTAATAGGACATGAATAAATGATCTGTTTTGATCTTGTTATCTCAAATGCTACTTATTTTGAATAGATGTAATTTTTTGGCAGCAATAGCCAAAAGGTTCAAAATTTAAGATTATTGTATTTATTGTTCTACTACTGAAATCTGCCTTTGAGTTTAAAGGAAGCTTGTTCTTTACATCTTTTCATACCCAGCTTGGAGCTGATACTTGTCCATTTCTTCTGCTAATGTAACAGAAGTACAAATTGCAAAGTGCAAGTTGTAAGTGACAGGGACAGCTCTTGCTTACTAAATATTTTTATCTTGTCTGATGGTTTGAGAACTGGATAACACCTTAGGAAAAAAATCTTAGGAAGCCAATAGTTATTATGAATGAAATATGTATAGAAATATGTAGAATATAAAATATGTAGAAATTCTTATAATTTAGACTTTTTTTTCTCTGTCAAATGCCCCATGGGAGCCAACAGGTTAACAACCAACCAGAAAAGTCACCTTACTTTAGAAGAATTAAAAAAATAAACTTATTAGAAAATTAATAAAATTCTTTTCTTAGTTTTATACTTACAAACAAATATTAATCCACCAAGAAACATCAAGCCGATGGCAGCACCACTAAGTGTGGTAGTAGATGGCAAAGCTCTGCCATAATTTCCACCTTCGTTATAACCATAATCAGTGGCTGCAGTAACTCCTTCATCAACACCACCGTATCCATCAGTGTAAACCTGCCAGTCTGTGTGGTCTTCAAATTCTTTTCCTCCAGGTCCAGACGGACCCATACCACCACTTTCTTGTCCTGTTCCTCCTCCACCTATTTGGCTTCCTGTTCCACCAGCAGCACCACCGCCACCAGCAGCACCGCCACCACCGCCAGCAGCACCGCCGCCACCGCCAGCACCACCACCACCTCCAGCAGCACCACCGCCACTGGCACCACCACCAATGATAATTATTTTTGTGGCCCCACTGGTGCAGTAATTACGACTATCACACTGACAAGCTTGCACGGGAATTATATGTGGTTTAGGGCAGCGTCGGCCTTGGTTATCTCTTACGCTGACATAGATCCTATAAACGTAGAAGTCAATGTTCTGACCCACTAGTTCTGCAGAGGAAGCTTTGGGAAGAAAAAAAAATTAGATTAAGGTATAGACTACAAATCCTGTACAAATCTAGAATTTTTTAAAGTAATATTCATCAAACAGAATGAAGAGTAAGATCCCCATCCTGAGATCTTCAGTTACTTTATGCCTCTACAGTACTTATTCTAAGCTGAAACTTACAATGCTCATCTGTGCTAGTTTTTTCTTTTGGAAAACCTAAGCCAGGTCAGTCTAGTCATCACTTTTTAACCTGAGGAATATAAAAGGGGCAAATGCACTTTTTAATAAAATGTAGGTTAATTTACCATTTATTGATCTGATAATCCATGTGGTTTGAGGTTCACCGTGTATGCTGAATGTAAAGGGGGCACCATATGCAGCACCGTCCATACCCTTTGCTGTGATAACCACTGATGGGGAATGCATACATATTTTTCTTAATTCAGTATTAATAGTTGGGCAATTGTTATTGGTGTCTTGTATTGAAAGCACAATGGTGCCAGTAGCAGTATATCGAGGAACACCTGTAAAAAGAAGATATTTTTCATCAGGAGGGAATATTCATAGTATAAATAATGCAGTTCAGGTGGGAAAACTGGAAAGAGGAAAAAACATTGAGAGAAATCTGGAACAAAGATACTGTTTCAGAAAACTTAATCTCTTTTCTTACCTCTGGTGATAGCCAGAACCTCTGCTTTGTACTGCCCATTGATTACATAGATTGATTCCCGGTTAATTACTTTGTTCAGTGTGATTTCACCAGTGTTTTGATTGATTCTGAACCAGGCACCTGGATCACGTCCTATACTATATCTGTGTTTGGTGAAGAAAAAATACTCAGCATTATGTTATGAATATGTGTATTAAATATTCATTTTGCAAATAATATTTGCCTCTGGAATATTTTTCTTTAGGCTGTGCTAGGTTCTATTGAATTTCACCCTCTTCAAGCAAAATTCCTCTATACTTCAAAAGATGTAGACCAGAAAAATAATTAGGAAGAAAGTAAATGTGCAGAAGTCCATTATATTTGAAAGTGGTATTACAGGCTAAAAGTAAAAACTTTCTGGACCCTGTAAACCTTTACTAGAATCCCTGTTGAACTTTGTCAGCAGTTAAATCTACAGCTTTCCCTACACATTTTTCTGATTGTATTTGCTAACATATTCCTCTGTTTTAAGAAAAATTGTCAAACCTTTGTAAATTGCATGTCTTTATTTCTACATACATTAAAAAGCAAATTATAGTTCCATTAATTGTCACTAATTTGAGGAGAAATAAATGTCTATTTTTGTAATTTTTTTTTTTTTTACTATTGAATGAGCTGGTAGTGACCTTCTGTTCTGATTGTATAATATTGACTATTATTGGGGTTTTCTTCTTGCTTTTTTGAGATGCCAAAAAATTCCCTATTTGTAGCGAACTTTTCAGGAAAAAAATATTCTTAGGTTGGGTTAGAAAAAAAATCTGTTCTGATTTATTTAAGTTACAGCCTGTTAGAAAAATGGTATTTTCTTTGTCTTTTGCACAAGGCTAAGGAAAGTAGGTCACAAAACAAAAGCAATCATAGCATAAAAATGGGTTGAAGAATATACTATTCTTTTGCTATTTTATTCTATTGCTAAACTATTAAATTTTTAAAGTCTTTTTTTTTAAAGCACCCTTTAAAATACCTACTCCTCTTTCCACTGAAATCTCAAAATAATTATTTCATCCAGGGAGTTAAGCAGAGCAGAGCTTACACAACATTTGACGCAATAGCTCCGGTGTCCTCATCAAGGGCTGTGTATGTTCCCACAACATAATTCACTCTTGTGCTTTCTGATACAGGAAACACAATTGAAGACGGATGAAATCTTGGTGGTTCAATCATATTTTTTACTTCTATTGTAAGGGGTGTTCCAGTGATTTGGTATTCATGTGCAACGGAGTGGTGGAAGGCAGCTACGTTCCTGACACCAATAATCAGTGAGTGAGTTTGGAGTTGTTCATAATTCAGTTCCTAAAAGATAAACCACAGACAACTAGATAATAAAAGTCCCTTTAATTTTATTTAAATATTTTCTATTTTAAATGGTTGAGTGACAGTGTTTTTACTGCTCATTTAATTTTGTTAAAAATTTATTAAAACTATTTAAAGATTTTTATTATTTCAACAGTCGAATCACAATATTTATCCATACCTTAATTACTCTAAGGATTCCTTGATTTGTAGCTCGATCTGTAACAATTTCAAAACAGTTATCTTCATTACCAGATATGAAGAAAAACTCTGCTAACCAATTGTCTGTAAACTCTTCATCAGCATCCAGAGCTTGTATTCGTAGTAGTTCTGAACTGAGTGAATTTTCTGAAATACTTGCTGAAAACTGGAACGACAGATAAATACCTATTAGCAAACACTAAAACATGGAATGTGAGGAAAATGGAGCTGACTGCAGAGATTCTTTTGAAGGATGTCCTGCCCAAGTTGAAGTCAATTTAATAAAAATAATGTGTTCTGGGTAAATTGTGATTCATTCTCAGTGCAGACCCAAAGAGTTGTATCACCCTCAAGTGTTTGCAGAGGCATCTTAGAGGAGATGGATTTGTGCTTTCGATAAGAAAAGATCATACAAAGACTGGATTAACCTACGTAATGTAGCTCTATTGCATGGGTCTGGATACCTGAGTGACTGTATTTCTCTGAATACCGAGAAGTCAGCATTAGGAATGACTTCACGGAATACAAAAAGAATTGATGTGTATGTTAATCAGAACTGGTGTGCAAGCAACGGCTTGGATTTTGAGCACACTTCAAGGAAGCACGACTGTTAATCCAGTGGAGCATTCAAATGTGAAAGTGCTCTACAGGTTAGTAAGGGCTCTGTTATCATCTGGGTTTTTGAACAAGGTTTTAAAACAGTGGTGTTGGTTTTGGTACTAAAAACTTACAGAGCTTTGAGCAAGAGTTGGGAAGTTGTCATTGACATCAATAACTTTAACATTACAGCTACATAGGGATGATATTCCATCTGCAGCTCCATCCCGGTCTGACGCCTTCACAACAAGAGTGTAGCTACTATGTTGCTGTCACAGAAACAGAAGTGAGTGTGTTAGAAGGACCACCTGTACATCTCAAATTATTATAAATACTCATGCCTTGCTACTGTTTCCTAATGCAGGAATTTGCCTTAGACATTCTAGTGTAACACACAGAAAAAATGAATCCCTCCTTTAATTTTTGTAAACCCCATGAAATTTCTCCCCACCCCCCCCCTCCGCTCCACCCACCCTCACCCCCCATAACACATATACACCACAACATCATGTTATTTAACTTTAGGAAGGGAAATGTTACCTCTCTGTCCAGATAATTTGCAAGATGGAGTTCTCCAGTATATTTATTCATAATGAACATGGGTGGACCTGAAGGTTCCTGACTCTCTATCTTAAAGGCAATTTTAGAATTCAAGTGATTAGGTTCATCTGCATCTGTTGCAATTATTTTCATCACAAGTGTATCTAAGAATAAAAATTAATGATTATTAATAAAAAAACAAATCAGAAAATCTGCTTTGTTCCTGCAAACAACTCATCCAGACAATGCTAAAACTTGGTATATAAAAATGATAGAATGCTATCTATGCACTGACATTTACAAGGAGAAAACAAAAGTTTAATTTTGTAGTACTGATTCTGGCTGAATGATAATGATTCTAAAATGCATTACAAATTAAGATCAGATGGAGTAATGCAGATTTTCACTGAACTTCTTTAAGGAACCATAGGGACTACGTAAAAACAGTACATACTGAGCTTGTAGACATTAATTTAAGAATTCTCCAAAGTTTTAAGTGAGAATTTCTAGAAAGTAGATGAGGGTTAGGCAGTATTGCTTCAGTGCTATTTGCATGTCCAATATTGGCTGCTGTACTTTTGGTAAGAAGAACTATTTTAGTGGTTTAAGTAAGGGTTTATTTAGTAATATTCTACTGCAGATGCAATACTCAGGCTACAAATACAAATATTTGAAATAGAAAAAACAGGAAACCCCCTATATTTTATATACCCTTAAAGGAAGTAAGTGTAGGTGTAATGTTATTTTTTTTTAATGAGGAGAAATTAACTGCATTATTTTAAATTTTCACATTGGAAAGAATTTGCATGACGGTATGTTTAGAAACTGGAACATTCAACGTTCATGTGTGGGAGGGAAGGGAGAAGGAAGCATTGCTGCTTGATTTTAGGCAATGAGCTTGGGCCCTGGCTCGAATAGCACTTCAAGAGGCATCTGCCCCCTTCTCTGGAGTATCTCTGGCCAATATATGTAACTGCCTAAGAAAAAGCAGAATGAGCACCCCAGGTTTATAATAACTGTATTCTGGGAGCTTCACTAACTATACGATAATAGGCATAACAAAGTTACTTACTGTCCATACTGCTTTCCTCAATAGATCCTGTAAATACAGTTTGTGCAAATATAGGAGGGTTATCATTTATATCCAGAACTCTGACTCGAAGTTCAAGAGGTGGTTCCAAATCTACACCCGTCACTGAGTGTTTAGCAAAGCAACGTATCTAGACAAAGAGATTTACTGTTTTAAAACCAAAGGTGAAGTAGAGGAAAGTAACAATCTGAAATGAATTTGCCACCTCCTGCTCTCCCTGCCCCACCCTGGATCCATCATTATAAAGGTAAAATGGGAGTACTTACAACAAATACTGGGGTTACTTCCCTATCCACTACTGATGTTATATTAATTTCTCCAGTTCTTGGGTTAACAACAAATATTCCATAGGGGGCACGATCAATTCCAGCTCCAGAGATGCTGTATGTGATTGGATGGTTTTCTTCACAATCTGATCGGATCTACAACAATAGACAACAGTATGCCAGATTACTGAGGACACCTTCAGGACTTTTTCCCCTATTATTAGTTCCTGTAAAAAAATCTATATAATTTCAGATTCTAAACCACCTATCACAAGGTTCAGCTGACAGAACCAGTGGAAGGATGTTCTACAAAACAGTCAGCCTGGAGATTCATCTCCCCTTAAGTGCTGGATGGGCTTTCTATTTCTCTTAAATATTCTGGCAGGGAAGTGGAGAGTGAAACTTCCAAGAATACCAGAGTGTGTCTGGACCTCAGTAAGGGTACGGTCATGACAAGGGGACATCTTTGCTCTGTTGCCCACAGAAATCATACACTATCCTTGAACTTCTGCTCAGGGGTTTCTCAGGGTGAGAAAGGAAAGGAAAAATATTGTGATCTAGTATATAGATGATGCACATGAAGAAACTATGTTGGAGCTGTCCAGGAAGTAGACTGATGGCAATGTTCTAGGAAGCCTTTGGTCACTCCTCAGCAGCCATGTGGGTTCACCTTATGACACTGTCTCAGCAGAGCTGGAAATATTGCATCATCTTTCTTTTATTCTACATACCTTGCTTTGACTACTCTTAAGCAAATATACTTTTAAATTTCTCTCCTTTTATCAGCCTGTCTGTAGAAAAATTTCCTTGCCAGTGAACACTTTTGGTTTTCTTTGTACTTACTCTGGCAATTGGATTCCTTTTAGAATTATCTTCTCCTTCTCTACAAGCTGCAGCAAATTTGATCCATTCACGTTTTTGTCTTCTGAAGGTTTTCCATCTTGCCATTCCATTTTCATCCCATTCTTTCACCTTTGACAGAGAGTTCCAGCATAGTATGACAGGTAACCTCAATCCATTTTAAATTAACACAGACATTTAGATTTTTCAACAATACAGAGAAAAGGGATTTTTATAAATCATGGGCTTTTTTATGTCAGTGAGTGCCAAAACTCGAAGACTGTAGGTGTTAACTTTAAAATTATTCCTGTGTAGGAAACACTCATTTATATTCAAGAGAGTATCTCTTGAGAGGGTGAGCAGGTTATTACCTGCAACTTTTTAATATTTAAAAACATTTTCAATCTTCAAGTTCAGAAATGTCTTAGTTCAGTACTTTCCATTTCATTTTGGCATTGTTACATTCAATTTAATCGGAAAATCAGTTTCTAAAGAAATATATATTACCTCTACATGAAATCCTGTGCTGAAATCCAAGAGTACCTACAAAAAAACAATGAGAAGATTGGCATACAAAAATTCAGGGCAAAATGCAGTAAGTAAAAGCCAACTGTCTTACATTGCTATACTGCAGGACTGGAGCAGTTCTTTTTCTCAAGTTTATTGCAATAGCCTATCTAGACAATAGCTACAGGATTTTCACAGATGACTTTGTGCAATTCATTCTTTTCTATATCCATCATCTGAATTCCTTGACAGTTAACACCTTGAAAATTAATACTGTCTTTCAAGGCAGAACTGAGTTTGAATGATGTGCTATAGCAAATTTCAAGTTATACCTACCTCAGAATACAGCTTTCACACAGATTTTTAGGTTGTAACACCTCAGCTGAAGAGAGAAGTTGTTGCAAAGGTTGTTCTTAAAAAGTAAGTCTAGGAAACTAGAAAAGGAGTATTTATTTATTCTAAAGAAGTTATTCTTTTTTTTTTTTTCTCCTCATTTCAAAGGTCCACAGGACACCTGAAGTACTTAACTATGTAGTTTAACATAAAGGAATGAAATTATTTTCTTGAAACTTCCCACTGAGCTTGAAGAGATTCAATGTAATATGGAAAGCCAATTGCAGTCATCAGGCAGATTTCCCTGGAGTGCAGTGGGCTTTGATTTCAGATATAACTATGCAACCAAAGTCTTTAGTAAATAAAGGTGGCAAGATCAGATGCAATATTCAATTACTTTAAAATTAAAATTAAAATAATAGAGAATCCTCGACTTCTTGATTAGCACAGTTTAAAAGAAGGCACAGTTGAATTAACCTTGTTCCGAAATAAGGTGTGAAAATGAAGTTCAGTTGGTGAATGTACCTCTTCAGAGCATCTCTTTTGGGTTTAGGACCTGCCTCTGCTCTCTCCAGATGGTAAAGGGTGAAAAGTATGGGATTTTCAGGACTGGATGCTTGTTTCACTCATCATTGGGAAAACCAAAATATCCAGGTGACTCAAAAAGCATTGCAAAGTTTCTCTTTTCTCACCAAATGTGGTTAACAGCTGTAGTTACCATTTTCCCACTTCCCTTATAATTTCCCAGTACTGCTCAATAGCAATTTTTTTGTTTTATCTGGTGGGTTTTGTGTCAGTTACACTTGGATAAAATTTCTCACAATCTTTTTCATTATAATAGCTTTACCTCATGGGACTTTCCTCACTTCAAATTTATTGCATTGCTCTGTCAAGGCTAGAAGATGGGCGTAGACTTTTTTCCACTTAATGTTAAAACAACTGCTTACATGCAACAGATGAGTGAACAGCAGCTTCACCTGCCTTTTCCCATTTCCCCACTGTGGTGGTACCTCTTGCTCCCATCCCCTGGGCCATGCTGTGATCTCAGGATTCCCCGTTAGGCTGTAATGACTTAACCTAAGCCACTCGTTTGTGGCACCAATTTACCTGTATGCTGTCAGAGGTCCACCATCTGTCATTTACAAAGCAATGTCTCCAATGATCTCATCTTGCCTAGAACATTCCCTGAGACCTTGGCACACAATGGCTGCCCCAGTCTGCTTCTGAAGGAGGGAGTTTAGACTGTGGATTTGTCCACTTGGTGTAAATATACCTGGAAATTTATGAGACTATTCATGGAGTAAGAATTTTTTTTCTTGTTTCTTTGAGTAAGCTGTTGATATAAATGTTTAAGAAAAGTATGCTCCAGGAAAATCATTAAAGTATGTTCATATTGTGCTAAAAGCATCAATACACATTTTAATCTGAGTTTATGTCTTGGTAACTATTTAAAACCTCAGCTGCAGAATGGGGTACAAATATATGTGCAGCCATTACCTCAGAGAAGGAACAACATCCTACTCCACTTAAGCTGCAGATTTCCCCCCCAGTGGGAGCTCAGGCCTGTCCTTTTATGATCCCCCTTGGAGCTTGGGAAAACATGGGAGAATAGAAGGGGCAGATTCCGCCCTCACCAGAGAGCCTGACTGATAAACCCACCAGAAATAGCACAGATTCAACATCTCTTATCAGTTGATCCCAAGAGCAGAACAGAGCCTTCTGTGGCAAGTGTGGTGAAATCCTCTCCACCCTTAGGCCGGATCCCTTCTGGCATGTAAGCAATTGTCTTGACCCAGAAAAGCGTGGGTACACACCTCCCAGTGCAGTGTTAGTGAATCTTGTCTACTGCCTGCATCCCGTGGCCTGTCCTGTTATTTAACAGTGAGGCCAGTACCTCACACCCAGCCCCATCGCGCTCACACTCAGCAGGCCTGACCGAAAAACTGTATTGAGTATCTCTGAAATAAGAATTATTTCTTATAATTCTTACAAGAATTCTGTTCTTTAAGAACATGAATATTCATAAACCACTTGATTTCAGCCTATAAGGAGTTCTGTTTTCAAGCAGTGAATAATACACATTCTACACTGGAATTTCACCCTCTGTTTCTGAGCACCAATAATGGGAATGTCAGGAATTTGTTCATCCGTAGTGCTGGGGATTGTAAATTTAGGACCCATATTTCCACATTTGTCCCGCACTGACTAAGGAAAACCCATTTTGTTCCGTGTTGCTAGTGGGAGATCTGGAAAGAAGTCTCGATGGTTTTGAATCCGAGTCCTTAGTACAGTTTGTGTTATCATTTGAAAAGGTTGTTCTGATGAACTTGATGTCAACACTTGGTATGTTTTTCTTAGTTAATGATGCCAAAGTTGTCTAGTTCACCAGCTAAACCTCAACAATTCTGGATTGACAACTATCCAGGGAAGAAAGTTCCTCTGCCTCCCCACCTAATGTTTTCTGGTTCTCCACTATCACCAGCAGTTAGAAAGAAGGTTTCCCCCACTCCAATTGTCTATTTCTAATGTGTCTCTCTGCAATGCAAACAAGGCAAACTTTTTTTTTAGTGCTATTTCCAGCAAAGAAGTAGTCTCCTAGCAGCTAACTCCAGCATACCTCTAGGCAGTGAACAAATTTCCCTTCTAAACTAGTAACAGGGTACAGTACCTCGCACAGATTCAGTGGCTAATGATAATGAAAGTAATAGGAGCCACTGGAATATGTGGGATGCATCCTGAGGACCTTGGGGTAAGCAAGCTGATCAGGATGATGTCAAGATTTGCTGTTCTGTTTTCTCTGAGAGACTGTGAAAAAACAGAAACTCTGCAGAGAAGCTAGAGGCTCATTGCACAAGCTGTTTCTGGTTGGGGCTGGGAGAGGTGCAGGCAGGAAACATGTTTATGGTAACTGTCATTTGCAGAGTGGCCTGTCTGAGAGCTTGTCTTGTTGTGATGATACAAAGCCTGAACCTTGTGTCCAAAATGACTCCTTAGAGTCACACTGGCGTTATTCTGGATTTATTCTGATGCAACTGGGAACAGAATTAGGCCCATAGGATGTGAATGGTTCTTTGCACCTTCAAAGCCATTTACAAACAAGAATTAACTAATCATTAATTGACTGCCAAGCAATATTATACGCAATTATGGAATCCTCCCTCCTCCACCTACTCAAATCTAAATGACTGAACACGCCTTTTAACATCTTCCCAGCATTATTCATATTGGATCTTCTTCTCTCTCTTTGAAGTCAACAGCGGTATTGTTATTGGCCTGGATGGGAGGAGTGCTGAGAACTCACACATATTGTATTAGTCATCAAGCCGCCATGATAGCTCTGGTTGTGTCAGCGTTTTGGGACTTTTACACCTTTCTTACTCAGCCAAAGCTCTGACTAGTAAAGAGTTGAAATAACGAGCCTTTCCCTTTATTCATTCTGCATCTCTTTAAAAAATGATAAATGAAATGATGAGAAGCAGAGTTGAAACATAAGACAAACCCTCACATTTTAAAAAGAAGCCATTTGATCACTTTAAAATTGAAACATGAATGTGTTTTTGTCTATACTTTCCATTTTTATAGGTCACTAATGAATGTGCTTCTTCCAATTTAAAGGAGAAGTTTTCAGGATGATTTTTCTGGCATTTTGTTTTCTGATTCTAAGGTATTTCTACTGCTTTTTCTGTTAGGAACTGACACCAATATTTTGTATTGCACCCAGGATGGAGAATCCATTGCTATTTCAGCAGAAGTATGACAATGTTCATGTCAGTCGGAAGAGTATATTCCAAAGTTTTACTTATTTTAAAATGTGTTTATTCAGAGAACTGACCACTTTGGGAAAGTTTCCACTGAGATTGTTTCATTTCTGCATAGTCATACAGATATAGTGAATTTCCATACAGTAACTGAGCTTAACCATTAGAAAAATATACAGAAAAGCAATTTCATACAGGGTGTATGCCATTACCATTCAAATTTGAGTTTTTCAAATTAGTCATGCTAAGTCTCCTTAATAAATCTCCTCAGTAAAACTCAATTTCTAGTACGGCTTAGAGTACTCTAGCTGCAAATGCATGTTTGCTTAGGGATCATTTTCACTTAGAACTGCAGACTTAACCTAATCTTAAGTGATAATTCCTGGATGTGGAATTGCTTTAGTCTCTATTTCTACAACAAAATTCTTTGGCTGAAGAGCCTATAGGTTCTGACTACATCCTGGCAGATGCTTTACATGCATATGCAAGGAGAGGATTTGGCCCCTTAATATTTTATGTGCAACCAAGTTATGAGTAGGAGGTGTAACCATAGCCTAACAACTGGGGGGAGGGGGGCGGGGGGGAGGCGGGAAACGGCATAGATAACACATGGGAAAATGTAGCCAGACAAAAGTGCATATAAGTGATGTGGTGAATTTAAAATTATTTGCTGTCACATGATAGCTGGCAGGAGAAGAGTCATACCTGATCAAACAGGTTATTTCCATAAAACGTGTCTGTGCAAGTATCACAAACAGAACTCCCTTACTCATGAGAATAATGCCTTTGAAGTCACGTGATCAAGGGTTGCAGAATCAGTGCCACCGATGGTGAAATGCATATAGAAAATTATTTGTTTCAGGGCTCTAAGTGGTGTTTTTTGAAAGTGTAATAGTGTACTAAAATGGGTATAACTCCACAGCAATTTTTTTTGGTACAACTTATTAACAACATACTGACCAGACACACCATTCAGACAGGTGATCTTCATGAAAGATTGAGCTGAAAACCAAGACTTTTTTTCAGGATACACTAACATTGGATACATAATTTATAATTTGTTTAATCTCTACTGTTTGTCAGCTTTCTTCAAAGTGCTGAAAGACGCTACTAAGCTGTACAGGCCACCATGAACACTGCTGTGCAGAAGAACGCATAATAAGAACAACATTTGTTTCCTCTGGGTAATAAAAGTTCAAATATTTGATAGTCATCAAAACATAATGGCAGTTTTCACAGTTGCTCCTATTTTCTGAGAACAAATATCCTTCATCAGTCACAAGTGTAAGGATAATATACTGAAAGAATGAAAATGGCTCCAGAGTTGCCGAGACAAGTAAAGCAGTAAAATCTCTTTTGAATAGGCAGATCTTAGATACAGTACAGTCAAATTTTTTTTGAACTTCGACACATCAGGAGTATGCATCACCAGGTAATTGAGTAAAATTAGTCACTAATGCTAGATGAAAATCCAGAAGCGTTAGAGTGATGTACAACAGGCCAATCTCAGAAACCTCTGCACTGAGGTCTCTAAGCAAGCAGAAACTCATCCAAATTGTAACTTGCTTTTGCCAAGTTTTATTGTTTGCTTGGCAGCTGCCCTGTGCTGGTTAGTTCTACTTTACCGACTGCAGAGCTGTCACCTAAAATTAATGGATTATCTTTTCAAAGTAAGTCTTAGGATTTCATGTTGTGTAACAACAAACACTTTTTCCCTAACTATAACATTCCTAGAGGGGTCAGTAATGGGAAGTTAACAAACATTTACGCTTACTAATACATTGTGTAAAACAAAAGCCACAGAAGTACATAACTGTAGTAGAAATCTTACTCTTTTCAATCTTCAGGGCCTTAAACTTCTACCTAATTTCAGAAGAGCAGCACAGACAAGTACAAATAATCCACACAAAAATCATACTGCAGGAGTAGAAGGGCCTTCATTATTTAAGTCCTTTTTGAGTATTCATGTGCTTTGATGAACACACTATACAGCTATGCAGCTTGACCATAGCCACAACTTTCTTTTTACAGTGAGAAAAACAAACCTGAAGAGCGACACTTTCATCTGCGTTCACCTGACCAGCACATGGCAGCTCAGGCACTAATGCATTACAAGGCAGGAATTCTTTGTAAATGTGAAATAACAGGCAAAGTCTTGACTTTTACTCAGCTAAGGTCTTCATTAGATTTCACGCTTTTCTTTTGAATATAGCTATAGGATTTAGTCAGCTCCGAAGTGCTCTTTCTAGTCAGTTTAAAAAAAGACATAGGCTTTTCATATTCCCTCAACTGATAAAAAAAATAAAGACATAGAACCAAATGATATACAGTCAAGTTATTAGGATTTTTATAAATATAATACTTTTATTAATAATAGTGACTCCTTTAATAGTAGCCACAGACAACATTCACCTGAAGACTCATGGATTAAACATCAAAAGTCCCATATTGAACATCAACAGACTGCAGAAAATCAAAATCAAAAGAAACATTTCTCAGCATGTAATGAAAATTAAATTATTTGCATAGAATCTTCAGAAGTGTAGTTTAAAATAAGCACAGCTTTGCTTTTTATGCTAAATTTCACAAGAGTTTTTTGGACGGTAGTTTACACCGTAAAACGTATAGGTTTGCTGAGGAAGACTCAACTGGCATAATCATAGAGTTTACAAAAATTGTTTTAAAATCTGACTTACCAATACAAGGAACAGAAAAGCAGCCGTTTGGTGAGGGAGCCAATCCATGGCATCTGAGTTCTTGGATACAAGTCCAACTGTGTTATGGTTACAAGCCTGTTCCTTTTCCCCTCCCCCCCCCCAACTCTGGTGTCTATTTTAAAAGACACTCGGTAGATGTCCTTATACTCAGCCCTTCAAGGTGTCTCTGCCTCCCTCTGAGGGAAGCACTGAAGATGCTGTATAACAGAGTGTCTTTCCCCACCCCAAAATCCTGGGCTGGTCTCATCTGAAATGCTTGACAACATCATTATTGCTTGCAGGTAAAAACTGAGACACACCTTAATTCTTACTGCACTGAAACCCTTTGTTGGATACGAAAGGGTACGTTTTAAATACAGAAGGCAAGCTTTGCTGAGAAGATACCGAGTGATTTATAAATTACTCACAACATAAGGAACCATTAAAATGGTAACTTATCATTGCTTTGAATGCAATTACCAGTTTTCTCCTTGGACTAAGTATAATAGACGAGCTAAATGAATATTACCGTAAAGAATATGGATTTTAAGAAATGATTACTTTGAATTCAAATGTAAGTCTATTTGTTTACTTCCAGGCGTGAAGAGGTCAGTTCCATGCACATTGTTCACAGAAGTGCAGCTCTCAGAGCAGAATGGGATTGTCATTAAAGAGGTAACATATTAATTTGTTGCAAAAAATAGTGTTTTATTCATTAGGCTACAAGAATATCTGATGCATAGGAAGGAGAGTTTCTGCTTTGACCAACTGCAAAGCTTCCTTATGCCATACCTTTCCCTTCCTATGGGTTGTGCTCTTGCTGACACGGTGAAGAGGCACATGTACACATGTGTTGTGCCAGAGAAACTGGAGAACTGCTTAAAATAACAGATAGTGGAGGCAAGGGAGGATGTGCTGCACAGCTCACTTCTGGCCTCATTTTGGATGGCATGGGCACAAATATATGAGGGACAGAGAAATCAAAGAGGATTCCCCACTTTGCTCAGCAATAGGTCCCTCTGTTCTGCAGCACAGCATTGCAAGTCCCTTCTTGCGTCCTTAGGACACCTGAACTGCCCCGGTATGGGCAAGAAAAAGATATAGTGAGCTTCTGTCCTGCCATTGAACCTGGGAAGAGGGTGCATGCTTCACCCCCAGAGGTGCAATATGGCTGGTTGCTCCTGAGCCTGCCAAACCTGCCATGGTGCCGGGCATCTCCCAGGACTGAATTCAAGTTGGGAAAAGAGGGCTCAGCACCTCTGGTGTTACTCAGCACCTCCTGGGAAAAGGCCCCATGCTCCTGCTGGGTAAGCAGCTTTGCAGCATGCTGTGCCCACATGCTGTTTAGGATGGGTGCTTTGTTGCCTTGCAGCTGGCTGGGGCTGCCAAAGCGTTGTGCTTGTCCCTGCTGTCACTCAGCTTTTGGTACCAAGCTTAACATTCTCAGCAGTCAGTCATTGAGGCAAACTGTGACAGGCAAGTTTAAACAGATCACATAGAGATTTTGACTTTTCTGGAAAATTTTCAATAATCTGAAATTTGCTTTTGGATTAAGTAAAAATAAAAAAAAAATTATTTGCTGTGCATATAAAATATGCATATTCTTTTATGAACCAAAGTATCTTTTTACAGAACTTTGGCTTAATTACATATTCCAAGATGCCGCTTTTAAAACATTTTGCCTTCTACATTTTTCAAATGTTTGGTTTGGAGGTTTGGTGGTTGGGTTTTTTTTTTCAGAATTTTTAATGTTATTTTCATATGTTTGTTAATGTTTCATACCATACTGATATTATAATTATTGCAGGAAAATGTAAAATATCCATATTACTAATGCAATAATCAGTCGTTGAAGTGGGCCAGTATTCTGGCATTTCAGAGGTAGTTCTATACTTTCTGTGTAGGGGAAATACATGGAATAAGGGTAAACATGGCTTCAGAATGAGTAGTTCTCAAACTTCTCTACAGACCTTCAGACATGGTGTCAGTAGACTATTTTTGACTATTTTTGGAGTATCTGTGAAAGAAGATTGATAAAAACTTATTTTATTTAGATTATTGAGAAATCACTGCATGTGAAAGCTATATAGGAGCCTTGATAAGAAACCAAGAAAGGCTGGAAGTGGGTGTCACTCAAAACTGGTCCTGGCAGTACTGAATTTCTGACTACTGAACAGAAGAAGGTTATTTCTTGAAAATGTAAAATATGCATGTTCTCCTACAGGCCAAATTATTTCAGTTGTGTTGTGTCATACTTTTTAGTATAACAGAAGATAATTTGATCTACAAAAGATGATAAAATGCCTCAAACAACAATAATAGTCCCAGAAAAAGTGAAAACAAAAGCCCCAGCTGTTACACAATATCTCTCTGTGCCATACCTCATTATGAAGAAAAGTGCACATGGACTCATCGGGAAAGATAAATAAGAACAATTGTTCAATAGGAAAACTTATAATGTAATTCCAAATGGGATTTCAAAACAAATGTTCAAACTTTCAAAAATATAATTTTAAAATTAATATTTTTTTTAAAATAGTTTAAACAAGAATGATGGAAAAGGTACAGTAGTTTGACCTGGCTTCAAGAAGAAATCCTAAACCACTGACCATTACCCTTTGGGAATACTGGAATTAATAAAACAGAATTATTAGCAACTGCCTAACAGTGATTTTGTGCTCTTGGAGCTTTTCTCTCCTTTACATTTTGTATGAAGGTTTTTCTGTTTTTTCTTTTATCCCTCTTAGCATCTTACCGAGCAGCAGAGGAAAGGGCCTTGGATCATTGTGTAAATAGAGCTGGATAATTCAAAATATAACTGGCATATAATGCAATTAATTAAAATTTCACTTTTCAGCCTAAAAATTCAGCCTGTCGCCTACTGATATTGCAAAGCCAGCTAAGAGTCCAGTTCCTAATGACTTCCATTTAGGCGAGGTAATTAACACTTTTGAGTGCTTCAGAAAGCACCCTTTTCCTATTGCAGTGGTCTCACTACTTTTAAAACACTGTTCTTGAGTAATTTTTTAAAATAGGGCATAAGCTTTTAAGCCTCCAAAAGTGCATCATCAGCCCAAGCCCACAGCTGATTTCAAACCTGCTTCATCCATATTTGGTGCACGCGCTTCAGTCAAATTTCTGAGCATCTCACAGGGAAAAGTTTGGTAGTTTGGTTCTACACCCTCTCCTGGCACAGTCCCCAATGTGAGTTATGCCTGCCCCTGTTGTGGGGTTCAGAGGGGGGGCTTTTGCCCCTGGTCAGCCATGAGCAAGTTCCTTAGTCAAGAGCCAGTTGCTCTCCTCACTGGGTCATCATCTGGTCAGTGCCCTTCTGAATTTCAAAACAAATAAATCTGCTCCACACTCAGAAAGGCTGCTTTACTTCCTGCCTATATTATTTTCATACTCACAGACACAGGAGACACATCTTTTTCTAATAATTCCCATGGTACACAATATGCAGGCGGAAAAAAGAGGTTCATGGGACCTAGAAAAAAAAAGACCAGGAAATAGAGAATGACATGATGAAGTAATAATAAATACCTTCATTACAGAAAAGCTATGGATATTTGTGTCTTCTGATAAAATTTTGGTATTTTTCATATTTTGATATTCTGAGAACAATTTAGGTAATGTGCTAGGGTAGCCCTTCTATAAAGTGGCCAGGCCTCAGGGACACAAAGGTTGATTTTTTCTCAGAATCTGTAAGATGTCAAGTGAGAGGGGGACATGCAGAAAAGTTAGTGGTGTAAGATACATCTAAAAGCAGTAACAACAATAATACAATGTTGCTCTGTGCATTTAATACCAACAGCAACTATCTCAATGTTTAGATGGCTAAGTACAACTTTTGTGTCTCATCTAGATGATAACTTTTTTCACTTGACAAAATTTCTGGCAATACTCTGTGATTGTTAATTGCATCTCTAAATTAGTGCTCTTCATTGAACAAAACTGACCAATGTACTATATATCATTTGCAAAATGCATGAAAATGAAATCAATATGATCTGAAGTTAGCCATAAACTTGTTCTCACTACAGATGTGTTGAAGAATCAGTATCAACCTACAGTGCGATATGATTACCAAAGGAAAGGCTATGTGATTTCTTTGGCTGATTTGTGCCACAGGTGAAGGAGGATGTAGTTACCGATGGTGAGGAGATAACTGAGTTGTGGATAAGAAATTCCTACTGACATAAATCCGTCTCCAGCATTTGCTTCAATGTGGGGGCTGTTGAAAAATTTGCTCAAGGAGAGCTAATCCCTGAGAGCTAAACCAGCTCCCAAGGCCCCTTCCCTTCAGGATGAGTGATAAGGTTACCAGGTGTGAATGTTAAAGGACTCAGGGGAATGTGGAGTCAGACTGGGTATCTCAGATGTATGTTGCAGGTATTTTCATACATGGCTAACATGAATGTTCCTGTAGGCTAAAGCTCACAACCTCAAGAGTTGTACTATAAGGGGAAACACATGAAAGAAAATAAATCTGCCTTTGAAAGTAAGCATAGTACTGTCTGGGATGATAAACCCAGAACTGACTTATTCATAAATTCATCATGATTCTATTAGACTGTTACAGAGCAGGCTAATACGGATGTCTTAATGGAATTTTTAAATTAAAAGATTTATCACTTTTAATATATTCTCCTTAGTTCTTCATTGTTACAATACTGATCGCATCTTGTAAAGTATTGGGTTTTAGTAACATTTATTTTTCAGTTTCACTGTCTTTTGCTTTATTTTGCTTCAGTCTGTTTTTTTATGGGGAGTTTCATTCTGATTTTTTGTTTTTGTTTCTTTTTTTTCTAGAAGTTTATGTTAAATATTTTTGCAGTTTTTATTTCTTAACTAAGCATTCATATTTATACAATTTTATATTACCCACAACCGTAAAGAACTGCGTATACTCAGTTTTGTGAGAGGCTGCATATAATTTTCAGATTTCCTAAATGGCTTAAACCCTGCATTTTTTAAAGATGCTAAACATCTAAAGGCAGTGATGGCAGGGAGGAGCAGCTGAGGGTGCTAAGCCAGGGGCAGAGGGTGGGTAGGACAGCCCCTTTGGGCTGTAGCAAGGGCTTGGATCTACATAACAATGAACACACCCCCTAATACTGCAGTCTCAGACTTAGCCTTGAGTAAGTCTTCTGTGTGGGAGGTGAAACCCCCCAACTTCTTAAATAATTAAACTTTTCTGCTCTAGCCTGACCTTCTTGATTAAAGGAAGCATGTTTCCCCAGCAGTTACCTGGAGGCTCTGTCATTCCTAAATTAATACAGACCTCCATTCTGCAAGAGGAGGCCAGCCTAAGACTTTCCTAAATTACCTGTTTTCTGGCAAGCACCCAGGAAGGTAGATTTAAAGTATTTTATCAATGCTATATTCAGACCTACATGGAAGGCTAAGAAAGAGATTTTCTGTAATAGCAAGAGAAGGCAAAAAGGAAATGCCATTAGCTCTATCAAAGCAATATATGATGAAGTTGGCATCATTCACCCTGTTTTAATATGAGGAACCCAAGGCACAGCAAGATGCCCCAGCAAAGCAGGGACAGGACTCTGTCTCATCTGCTGTGCTTTAAGATATCTTACAAGTGGCATATGACAATTAACTCACCTCTGATATATCTTATTTTACATTTATGGAACTGGATCTCCTGGGAATTACTTGACAGGTAAGGCACACAGACACACTTTGCAATGTTTATGATATACAGGTCTGTTTTGCCATATACTTTATGTTTTGATATGTTTTGGGAATATCACTTGCATATCAACAGGATCACTGTTGTTGCTGATAAAACTTTTATGGAGTAGGGGTTTCTCCTGTAAAGATTATTTCAGACTGCTAAACATGTATTTCAGTCCCAAATAATTTCTCTCTAACCAAAAGAATTGCTAGGATGGGCAGTATTTCTTGTTATTGGCCTGATTAACACCACCATACATTATAATATCAACCCATCTGTCTGGATATTAAATTGAATATTAAAATTTGATTTAGGCAGCATCATGACAAAGGCAATTTTTCACTTTCCTCAGAACAGATGATTTTTGCAGCTTATTCATTTCAGCTTACTGCTATTGTTAGTAAATGTTGATAATAATAATTGTGATGATGACATTGTCATTTCTGAGTTGCTGAAGATGTGTAGGGCAAACCAAGAAACATAACCAGAAAGATAGCCTTGCAGCAAAATTAGAAAAATTAAATTTGATGTAAGGAGTAGAAGGTAAGGATGAAAATTAAAGAGTGTGGAAATGAGCATGATTAGAGCAATGCGATTATGACGTTGCTCACTTTGAGAGGGTGTCTGCCTTCTCTGTCAAATCTTTGAAGTCAACAGCAACAGAAAAATGTTCAGATTCATAAGTTCCCTTGGTAACAGTCACCTGCTACTTTTTCAAGCAGTTAGCATCTCCTGACTGTCTTTTTATTCTCCCAGTCTGGGGTACAATTTTCCTTTTATTTATAATGAACTAGTGAGTTTTATCTTCCAGTGAAGCCAAATTCATTGACTGTGGGGTCTGCAGTAGGGTCGAGGCTTATATGCAGGTTAACGTTGCCTGCATGACTCCCTCTGAATGATGAATCCCACCATTGAAAGTCAGTATTAATGCTCTTGCCATCTCTCTACTACGACAAACATAGGAGCACTTCCCAGTTTCTGCACGATCCAAGGGTGCTGTGCTTGGCCTTGTTCTTGTAGCAACCTGGGCTTCCAAAGCAGTAGCTGCAGTTGTGTATAAAAGGTTTCTGGTATTTGTCCAGACTAGATTTTGCTTTTGTTTCTGGTGAAAGAGTATCAGTTTGTGGGCAATGGACTACGTCTTTCTCCTATCTCACTTTCACCAGAGAGGGTGACAGAAAGGCCTAGGATCATAGCTTGAGCACGAGGCAGGAGTGCTGGAGGAAGGTGAAGGCAATGGCCTCCTGGTACAAAGAGAAATGCTACATGCATCCATCATGAACAAAGCTTAGCCTAACTTTTACTTCAAAGTCAAACAAAAGAAAGGACACACTGTACCTTCTGCACAGTTTTTACCCAGGTATCACAGAAAATAATAATGCTGGAGACTTACAGTTCATATTAATGAAAGGTAAACATCTTGTATTCCTTGTGGGGTTAGCAAAGTCATTATGAATCCATATCTTCATTAGTTTTAGTCTGTGATAGTAATTTTGAAGCTGCTGTTTCAAGATGTTAAGGTATGAAGACAAGTAGCCTTGGAGCAGGGAAATGAAACCAGAGGAGTGGTGTACCTGTTGCTGAGCCAAGGGTGAAAATGTTCTTAGTACAAGAAGGTTAGACAGGTCAGCAGCATGGCCTGTGTGCTGCTTCATTGCAGGTTATTAATATCTGGGATGCTGCATGGAAATAACAAATCTGCCTGGATAGTGGTCTGCTTTCTGCTAGTTTTCTAAATAAAGAAATAAATTATAAAAATTCTGATATAATAGGAGAAAGAAAACCTGTTTAATTCAGACAGTAAGCAAAGGTTATGTGAGTGCAAAATAAATTATTTATATTAGTGTTTTTTTAATAGTCACAACAGTTAAAACATCATTTGAAATGTATAATTAAATTCCTTCTTGTTAATCTAATACATTGGCTTAACTGTTTTTTCTAAAGAACAGTCAATTTATAAATCTATCTCAGCTGATAATTTGCCTGACTTGCTTTGGGTATAGGTGAAGTTGATGTACTTTCCTGTGCTGTACCAATGTCTTGTCAGCATTTTGAATCTTCTGGACATAATCCATCGCAAATTTCTATTCTCATGTACGGTTGGAGATAAAGAACTAAACTCGTGATACAGATACAGAGATTCAGGAGTAAGGGGACACTTTTTTGACTTCAGAAGCACGGGAGAGCAATCTGTCTGTCACCTCAAAATGCATGAAAAAGTAAAAAGCAGATCTGTAAAAAAATATGTGAACTAAACCCCAGTATGCTTTGGAATTATTTCATAAAACATCTTACTTCATTAAAAGCTATTGGAAAATTGGCCTTTGCAGTACCTATGAGATACATATAGGCAGCTAGATAAATAATGAAAGGTTATCAGAAATAAAGAGACTGTAATATTAATCGACGAATTCCACAAAATGTGTGCTTTATTAAAGAACAATGCTGTATTTGGTATTATTTTGAGCATCAAAATCAAACTGAAGACACATTGTAACTCCTATGATTGAACCTGTGTGTTGCAATAGTGCACAGAGGCTGCCCAGAGGTTGCCCTCATCATCTGGCCCCATTGTGTTTGTTGCTAAATAACGGACATGGTCTCCCTTCTGAGGAGCTTGCAGTGCAGAAAAAAGATTCACAGTTTTAAAAAAGTTTTCAATGTCAAGTTGATATTTTAAACCAGTCAGAACTTGACTTCTTTACTTGTAATCCTGCTTTCCTTTCTGTCCTCTGAACTGAGGATGCACTTTATTTTTATAGGCCACGATAATACCACATTTTCTGAATAAGTGATATAGCCAGTATATGGATGCTGTAAACCAAATCTATTATTGTTCAGGTGATATTATGTCCCATGTATCCATGTATGTACATGGGTAAGTACATGGTGTGTACAAAGAAGAGCAGAGAAAGAATGGTGTCTCAAGATCATTCATCTACTTCCCTCAGAGAGTGTGTAGTATTTTCCAAAGGCTTTTGCCTTATCTCTAAAATAAAATATCTATGCACATTTGATTCCAGACATTGTGCAGCCATTATAGCACATTAAACAAAAATAAAAATATGACTATTTATATTAAACTGCAAATATTTAAAAATTATTGTCTCTTCAATTATTTATTTCAGATTTTTGAATCATCAGTGTTATATGAAAGATAATTAGTGGTATCTGTTTACAACTCTGGAATTTAAATAGTGCCAAAGGCTTATATTATATCTACAGAAGCCAAAAAAAAAAAAAAAAAAAAAAAAAGGAAGTGCATGCAAGAGCAGTTAAAGGTAGGTTTTGAGAATAGTAGGGTGGCTACTAAACCAATGTGGATAAATAAAACTCAGTCCTAGTGTTTGAAATGTGTTCTGTATTTTTTACTGTTTAGATCAGCCTTTTCAGTGGCTAAAGAGTAAGGCACTAATGTTCATTTGGAAAATTTGCTTTTACTGTATATTTTGTTTAACTGAAAATGCATTAGAAATCTCATGAGCTATCCTGATTACAGATAAAGAAGAGAATCTTCATGCTGGGACAAAATACAATTATAATCCTAGATTTAAGGAGAAAACAGCTAAAGAAGCAAGAAAAGAAATAATATCTAGGAGCTATAGGAGTAGTCTGGAGCTACCCAGGACCAATTCTGTGACAAGTGGGGTTTAACTTCAAGCAACTTTTCTAAAAGCTCTTACCAAGTAACAGGCTTGTAAAGTCATACCCAAGCATCTAATTGGCATGACTTTCAAACACACTAAGCATCACCAGATTAGTGCTGCTAAAATCAGGCCTGCTAATTAGAAAACCAAGTTCAGTAACAACATCACAGCATTGCTTCAAACAAAGATGATTTTAAGAGTCTAACTTCAGAAGCCCGTGGAAAAAAAAAATAAAAAAAAATCTTGGCTTGGTAATCTAAAGTATGAACCCCTATGCTTACATGAGTTAAAGGTGAATTTGATTTAGGTGATGCAAAGTTAGTATCACCTTCAACAGGTTTGACTTCAGATAAGCAAGTGGAAGAAGCAGAAGCATGTCTAGGCATAAAGGACAAGGTTATAAAATGTGTCTGGAGCCCTTCTCTCTTCCAGTGTGCCTCCCTCAACTGACTTGATAACCTTTTGCACATCGTAAGGAGAATGTTTTCTAGGCTTTAGGAATGATTTCATGGACTTTCAGTGTTGTTAAAATGTTTGGTACTCAGTTAAATTCTGCAGTTTGTTCTCTCAACTAAAAAGAAAAATCTATGCTGACATTTCACAATTCTACAATGTGGATGTTAGTGAGACCCAAAGGTATGTGCATTTGGCCTTCTGATATCTGATGCAGCCAAAATTTCCCATTTTACCTTGAAATAAGCTCTTTTATGAATGGTGGTGCTACTTCACACGGGCTGCAGAACTTCTGTCTTCACAGGTGGAGGGCATGCAAGGGCACATGCCACTTAACTGTAGAAGTAAACAGCAAGGATAAGGTCTGTGTATAAGCTTGAAAAGCTTAACATTCATGACAGGAAAAATCGGGGGTTTTAGATAAATATTAATATACAGATATATTTATATATATTTAGTTCAAGTCTATAATCAGTCCCAAATGTGCCAGGACTGTATGTCTAAACTCATACAAGCAACCTCACCATCTCTATTTAAATATATTGTGCTAAAATATCCATGGAGTGAAAACCCTGAGCAATGTTATATCGTTATATAGTCTTAGTGCTTTCAGTAGCCAAAGGCAAGTAAATGCCTGAAGCATAATGCTCTCATACTAGTTTTACTTTCAATTTTTTTCCACTCTTGCCAAGAGAATGTGATTGAAAGTCACATTCCCATGTTGGCTCAAACAAAGCCCTTGTTGTCTGGCTAACTGTGTTATCTTAGACACCCTGCACAAGCTCTGCACCTGGATCCTTCCCCCTGAAAGCTGCTGAGCAGGATGGACAGATGGGAGGGCGCTGAAGGCAAGAACTGGTGAAGACTGTTCTGAGCCGGGCTGTGTTTTAGGAGTGCCACTAGAGCTAGGCACCTGCCATGGCACCGGCATGCTTTGCCTAACTCTGGAGGACTGAGGACAACTTAAGTTTTTTCACCTGTGGGTTTTAAAAGGCAGGGCATTTTAATGAGCTTTTCCTATCCTAATCTCCACTAGCTAGCACAAGCATATCTCAGAACAGACTGCTTGTCAATCTTAGCACTTCTCACACACACACTCTCACTTGTTTCTGGTCTTAATTAGCAATGAAATAACTGATTAGTCTATCTGGTATGGTGCCCTGTCAAATCCCTACTTCTAGTATAATTTGAGAATATCTGTTTCTCTTAGCTCTGGCCATCTGTTTCCACCTGCAAGTCCTGTGAGAGACAGACAGACCAGCTTGCTCTCCCTCCAGCTCGCATGGCAGTGGAGGTAAAGGACAGGCAGCAGGAGAGGTAGAGGTTTTGCTGTGCAGATGCTCCCCACAATACCTTCATAGGTGGTGGGAGGCTCCTTCTTCCTGGGAAGAAAGGAAGGTGGGAAAAGAGAAAAGAAACCAAGGCCTTTCCTTCTAGCCCTTAAATAGAGCCTGTATTCTATTAATGGAGGATACCTGCAGGTGATTACAGAAATCCTAACACATGCTTTAGATAACAAGGACCAGGTTATTTGTACACGCTGCTGCAGGGCATGGTCACCAGTCTTCATCTGCCTCCTTTGCTGAGGCTCAGAGAGCATTTACACTTCTATAGCACTAACAAACCAGCTGTCATGAGACTACCTGGAGCATGATCACTTCTTTTCAACTGACTGTATAGAGCAGGTATGTAAGCCACAAACAAAGCATGCAGTTTCTTGTCTAATCTGACTGTTTAGGCAGTGATTGCTGAGTGAATTGCATGACTAATAGCATAGAGACGTTCCAAATCCAGCCTTATTCAAGTACTAACTGGGTCCCTGAAGAAGTAGCAGTTTGCTTGGATGTTTTTGCTGTCTTTGTCATGGCTACGTGGATAATGACTTCAGGTGTTGCCTTGTCTTTCCAAATTATTTTGGTTCATGGGTACTCAAGTCTTTTTTTTTTTCAGACCAGATCTTTGTGGTGTAGCCTGCATCTGAATATTGAGGCAATGGGAAAGTGGGAGTCATGGGTTCAGCAATCATCATTAAAATATCACCATTGGCAACAGTAACTAAAGTCAAACCTGTCTCTCTAATACAGTGCTTTTTAAAAACTTGGCAATTAGACAAGGAAATCACTGAGTAAAATTAAGATTATTTTCTTTTTCCTTTGAAGAGGGAGAATGGTAGTATTACAGTACTCTGTGACCAATAGAAAATACTGAAATCCTAAGTAGTAATCCCCATTCTTTCAATTTCAACAACTGGTTTTTGTGAAATGATCACAAATTTCCCCATCACCCACAAAAAATATTAAGATGTCAGATTTTTTCCTTATTTTCTCGGGGAAAAAGGCAATGGCCAGGCTTGAGCCTGAAATATGTATTTTAGTGTTTTCCATAATATAATACTTCTGTTTTAAATCTTATTTACATATTACACATAGTCTTTAATGCAATGGCATTGTTATTTTCTGGTTTTATGTAGGAGACTGAACTGAGTTTATGTTTATAGACAAAGCCTATAAAGCATTATATCTGGCTGAGGATCTGTGCATATTCTATTCTTGTATACTGAATTTGTGAGAAGATGTCTTAATAAAAATATTAACTGGAGATAACGCCATAAGAATATATCACATCATTAGCCATAGACATCAGACCAAAGTTCCCTCTAACCTAACACCTTGCATCTGAGAGTGGCCAACAACAGCTGCCAAGTTCAGAAAGAAACTCACAGAAAAGGGTCATTGGTGGTCAGGAACTTTTTGAGCTGGAAATTGCATTCATACAGCTATGTCTAACAGTATTTGATGCACCTTTCTTCCACTAATTTGTTTTAAAGCTTTTATACCACCAAAACATCCTCTGGCAATAAGTTCCTCAAATTTAGTTATGTGCAATGTGAAAAGTCCTTCTGTTGTTTTAAATATGAGGACTGATTATTTCACTGAATGCACTCTGTTAAGAGAACCAGCAAGTAATTGCTCATTAGTCACCTTCTCCAGGTCATTCACTGGCATCCTACTGAACAATGGGGACTTACACAACAAAAAAAAGTGCACACCTTCTAAGAATGACTACTAAACTTTTAATCAAGAGTCAGCCTTCCCTGTAAATAACAGACATTACACACCATTAAGGGTGAACATGGCAAATTGCTGGAAGTAAAGATCAGTTTGGTTTATCTGTCCAGTTGTCTGGATTCTTTCATCTCTGGGAAGTGACTGACCCAGAGATTTCTGAATTCACGGAAAAGGATGTCTTTGAGCTTGCTGAACTTTGGAACAGGTACCATGAGAGAAAATCTGCTTCTGTAGGTGAAATGGGTTTCCCTAATTTATGTTACCAAGGAAAGCAAGATGTAAGTCTACAGGAGGCCTGAATACAGATACATGAAGTGAGAGTCCTAAATTATGTGAATCATGCTTTTAATTTATTCTCCTGACACAGGCGCATTTGAACACTGTACTGGAAGACCTGAAACAACCATCCTTGCTAGGCCTTGCAAATGCTCTGCTGAAGAATAGATGATGGAGATTTCTCAGATCCCTAAATCCAAGAAATAAATCCCCACATGGCCTAAAGTGGATCACCAGAAGCTGAACAGCATTTAGTAAGTTGTGTTAGTGTGATGCAGCTTGCTTCCCCTAGCCTATCATGCCTGTGCTGTGGACCAGCTTTCCTTTTTATCCCTCCAAAGCTTAGATTCATATAACCTGCCTAAGGTAAACATCACAAATACATGTATAGTCAATAAAGTGTCACCTGCTTGAGACAACTCAATGATGAGCTTCCAGAGATGGCTCACTCTGACTATTCAGAAAGTTGAAGTGACTGTGCTTCTAATGTTACGCTTCTTACTCTCATGCCTTTGTTGGGTGGGTGCTTAGTCAGACGGGTGGGATTTCTCCATGCCCGAGTTCCAAGTGGTGTGTGAACTGAAGATCTGGCCAACCCTTGCACTGGTCACTTAGTGACGGACAGGCTCACTCACTGTGTGTTGCTCCATTGTTCCTGTGTCAGCTTCTGTCGCAATCTGGCCCATGGACATCTCAGACAAGTTGCTGAAGAACATCTAGACTGGGTTGGGTACTGATTACAAGTCTAATTAGAAGGAAGCAATTACTGGGATTACATGTACAACTGAGATTCTGTGCAAGCAAGTATCCACTTCGGCATTTATTGAAGTTTCTCTTTTAAAATATTTCTTACAAAAATGCTTGTCTATTACTGTCCATTAATTGTGTACACAATGCAGAGATTTAGGTTTGTTACAAAGTTCTGTGTATCCAGATCTTTCTCACAAAATCAACCTGGTTTTGTTTCCTCTTGAATCTCAAGAGACAAATTTTCTAGTCTGGTCACCATAACATGGAGGAAAGGCATTGCCCTCTGCAAAGTTTTGGTTCCTATTGCTGTCCAGTTTAACTAACACATTTTTTACTACACCTCTTAAAACTCCCTGCTCTATGTGGTCTACTCTTAGTTTTCCCAGATACTGCCTGTGACAGCAGCTGCAGCTCCCAGTGATGACAGGGCTACCTCTGAGCACAGCAGGAGCCAACAGGACTGCAAAAATGGATGCCAGGTGCTCACTTGCCTGTGTATGTTATTACATTTTTAAAGTCATGCTTACTTTTAGTCACTTGAACAATCATTCTATGTATACCAGAAAATCTAGAGAAATATATATACTCCATGTTGACTATTTCCTTTTTTTTGTTTTGTTATTTTCTCCCTTCTGGTGGTTTATGTGGGAAAATTGCCTCTAGAAAACCCTTTTAAACCAGCATATATGTATTTTTCTAATTTTGTTTGTCTGGTATTTTGCCAAAAATGGTTCAGAGCTGAGCTATACACTTTTAGAGCCATCTAAAAGTGACCATTTTCATTAGTGCCTGCCATGTATTCCCAGTGGCAGTATGTATTGCAGGGACTAGTGCTGAGCCCCATGGCATCTTGGGGGGTGTCTCAGGGGTCTCCCTCAGGAGGGCAGACCTTGTCACCATGGTAGGTCCTTCCCTGGCACATGCAGTAGAGGAACTTCATCCTCCAGACCTTTACATCCTGCCCCCCACCAGCTTCCTTTTCTGGTGTCTTCCCTGAGGAAAGTTCTTGCACCACTATGGAAGATACTGAAGTTATTCCAGCTGCTGTTTCTGATCATTTGGTATATCTAGTGCATGCATGAAATACGACAGTGTACTTGAACACACATTCACAAATTAATATAATGGGAATGTATACATACCTTGCATCTGCCAAAAGATAATGAGATACCTGTGTAACTTCAGAAATATTAAATTGTCATTTCACTGAATTCAGTCATCCCTTCCTCACCTTCCCCCTGCATGCACTCCTCAGCTAGGGTTGTACTGAACTTTGACCTTGAGAGAAAGCTGCCTCTTGTGAAAAATTATATAATAAACTCAACATGTCACTGACACAGAGATTGACATCTTTGAGCTTCTAAGATACTTTAAAACCATTTGGATTTCTTCACACACAAAGACAAAGGGTGAGAAAGTGAAGCCAACAAGAGAAAAGCTGGTATTAAGAACAAGGATAACTCTTCAAATACTGGATTTCACACTAGTGTTTTGTTCTGAAAAAAGTAAATCATTACCAGCAGTTTATACCTTTATGACTGTGATGGCTAATGGATGTTGTCAGAAGAAGCAAAGATTAAATACTAAAAAAAGTCTTAGTTGTCATTAGATATAAAACCAATGTGTCAACAACAACAAACAGAAAAAAAAACCAAAGAAAGAGTTGTCATGATATCAGCAAGTTACCTGCTTGGTTTCTCAAGAGTATGACAGGGCACATGTAATTAGACAGGGAATGAGAGTGGTGAAAATGCAGAGGTGTGGCTATATCGTGCGCTGAGTACAGGCACACACCTAAGAAAACAGCCAGTCCCTCGGGAAACTGACAAATAGTTTCTGTACTGCACGTCAAAGGTGATAAGCCAAACTCTGAAGCAGAATGCTTCATCCACTGTTTCAGCGGTATGCCTGGGCAGTGCAGGTCCGCCAAACTAGCTTCAGAAAGGTGCGTGAACCCTGAGTGTACTTCAGCAAAGCACTGACTTCAGGTCGACTGGGAGGCAAAGTTCCAGGAAGCAATGCACAGGATGCTGCATATTGTGCAAGGATATACCATGCTGCTCACTATACAGATTATAAATATACACACACATATATGTATATATATATTCTTTTTACCCTCCCACCTTTGGCATATGATTTGACTGTAACTGTGTCTGTCTTCTTGGCTAATTAATGGTAAGCCTCTTTGGGAAAGAGAATTTTGTTTTAGTCAGGTTTACAAAAATTACAGTGCTCTATATTAGTAGCAATGGTATTAATAATGGTAGTAAAAATGGAGAAAGAAGAAAACATTTGTGTTGTATGCAAGAGAATCTTTCTTGAAAAGAAATACTTGATTTTTCCTCTCTAAGCAATTGCTCAGATATTTCAGACTTGAAAGGAACAGTAGACAAAAGCAGAAATGTAAAGAATATATAATAAAAAATAAAACAAGAAAAAAAAAGTTAAAGAAATGCTGAATATTTTGGATAAAAGGACTGCGTGCCTATAAAAAGCTTATTGCAGAACTTTGTATATTATGAATGCTACTGGCTCTCTCTGTGTAAAACACATGATCTTCTGAAATAACCTAATAGTCTTTCTCTTAACAGCTGTCAAAAAAAGCTAAAGTAAGAGTAGTAAATCCACCTCACTCTGCTGGTACAACTAGATTTAGGAAACTGCTGAGAAAGACAGTGATAGAGCCAGTAGTTTGGTTTGGAAATTGCCAAGAAAGCAAAAAGCAGGCTGTCATTTTCTTCACTGAACATAGCTCTTTCAGTTTACACCAAATCCATAGATTAGGGCAGAAACAATGTATCTAAGAATCCTGTTAAAATTCAATCATGCTTTATCATGAACAAAAAGCCAGTCCTTCAAAATAAACCCTACCAAACCCAGCCTCCACTATAGACACTATTTCTGCTTTTCTTTGCTGTTGATCACTAGAAATAGCTGGAAAATATTATCTGCTGTATTTATACCTGCCAGCACTATCTTGTAGTTTCTCACTTTCTGGGGAAAAAATTAACATTTTAAAGTTTGATTTTACCAAAAAGTTGAAATGATTTGAGGAAAGGTCATCAAAAACTTCACATTTTTCTAAATCACTTTAGATTCGATTCTTTACTGGAGAAAGCTATACAATGCAGGTTTAGTCAGTTTTTGAATAGGAGGAGGCCATCTGGAAACGTTTGAGGAATCTGCAAATAAATAACTTGTGGTGGCTGTGGTGAGCTGAGTTTGCACTAGATATTTTTTCCTGAAAGAGAAAGGTACCACCTTCAAGAATAGTGGTACTTGGCTAGTGTCTCTGCACAGATACAGCAAGCAAAACAAAAGGGTTGGACCACCAGCACCAATGGAAGAACATTCCTAAATCCTGGGTTTCACCCTCAGTTGTGATTTCCCAGATGCTTCACCTGGTCCTCCTGCCCTGCTGGTAGGAATGGTACTTGTACAGAGAGCAGTACAGATGAATCCTCTCTTTGTGTTGGTCACTGTTGCCTTTCATTAACCTCCTGCACCAATTTCCTCTCAAGTACCTTTCCTTTGGGGTGTGGTTTTAAGAACAGCAGCAGTGGCTGGTGTAATAAATTCCTTCTCCCCTTGGCCTGCTGCGTTAGGTTGCTGTACCAGAGGAAGCAGTTCATATGTTTTAAGGCTAGAGGGGACCATTACAGTAATTTTACTTGCCATGCATCAGAAACAGAGTACGTAATGCAGAAATATATCTGGTTTTGACTTAAAGCTTTGTGTGCTGTCATCACTTCCCCTGGTTATTTGTTTAATATTTATTTATTTTTAATATATAATTTGTTATTTAAATATATAATTATATTATTTAAAATATAATTTATTATTAAACTTATGTTTAATCTTTATTATACTTCTACCTGAAAAATTTGTGCTGCATTTACAGCTTGTGATTCTCTAGCATAAAAATTCTCTTGCTATGGCTTGATTTACTGAAGTTAAAGACAAAAAATCTTCCACTTATATACATAATAATGGCACACTGAAATATCTAGGGACCTCTCTGTTCACAGTCACAAGTGGTAACACCAGCAAGAATCATGACTTGCTTTTGCCCCTAGAAGAACACATTGTGAGCTGCAAGGCATTTTCCTCAGCCTTTCCTTACAAAAGCAGTCTCCATCTTTTAATCAAGAGCTCCCTGTTTTCCTTCTCTTTGCATCTGAACTATGCAATTAGATTTAAATACATAGGTGACCGATTACACACTACCAATATCAGACTTTGAGAAGAGAGAAGTGAGAGAGCTGGGCATCAGCCACTCAAAAACTCCTAGGAACCGGTTGCCATTGTAAGAGTGATTGATAAGGGGATGTTAGACTCCGTATCGAAATGCTCCTGTGCCATTTTCTTTCTGCCCACCATAATTCCCCTGCATACCAAGCCACAGTCTGCTTTGCTTTCCCTTCTTCTTTCCTCCTCATGCAATCATTCACTGGAAAAGTGATGCCTCAGAGAGCTGAATTCTCCCAGAAGGAAGTACCCAGAAAGGCAACAAGCATACCTGAGAAGAAGGAGGAGGAGTTTTTCTTGTTGCCTTCTGCAGCCTAAACTGGGTCCATCAGTAAGGCTGGAAACTCCAGTTGTAGGAGCATGAGATTTATGGCTAAAGAGGAAAGTAGCTGAGTGGTCCCAAACCATTCCCAAAATCTTTGGGAAGTCTTAGTGCAGTTGAGGATGATAAGAAAAAACCCAACCTTATTATTTCTGTGAGAAAAGGATATAATGCTCATCTATATATGCCTTTCTCATATGCAGAAGGGAACACTCATATTTTAAATACAAATTCTGTGTAACTTGCTTTCCAGGACAAAAAGGGGAACAAAGAGGGAAGAACACACGGGAATTCCCCTGGGTAGTCTGGAGAAATCTTTAGTTCATTTAACTTTATGCACCTAACTTGGGTAAATCAAATAGGAGCACAGTCTCCCTGCACAGTCAGCGGGGAGGAAGACACCTGTGGAAGATGAATCAGAACATCCAAGATCTCAAATTACTTGCTGGACATGCTTATCTCCTCCCAGTGACTACAGAAGGGGCACAGGATGACAACATTTAGCAAGTCAGAGCATCAGCTAGAGGCCTACAGTGAGTTGACTTTCCAACCATCTGAAGAAATCTATCTGAGGAAATCCAGATATTTCTCTGCTTGTAAAGGTTATTCTGCACGGTGTGACTACAGAAACAATGTTGTATGACTTAAGTGAGCTGCATAGTAGGTCCAACCCTGAACTTTGTCTTTTGGATGTTTAAATGAATTCTTCAGCAGCTTTTACAGTGACCTTGCAGCACCACATTGCCATTTTGGCTAAATTCAGAGCAAATATATAAAAGAATAAACTGCTTTTAACTCCTAAATAGTTTACAATACAGGCTGTTCACATACAGTCTTAGCTGCAAATTGGTGACACAGTCATCTGCAGATCTTTGTGGATGCTTAGACAAAGGTAAAGCTGACTCCTAAAAAAAGAGAAGGATGATTCTGTGGTTAGGGTGTACATGTGGCTTGTTCCCTCTCCTGTCACCCTTCCTCTGTGACACAGGGTCAGGCATCTACTCACATTTTGGCTTCCATTAAGTGAAAAACACTGTCCTTTTGTAGAGTGGCTGTTATAAATCATACTGGAGTTGAGCACTGTCAGGGTGCCAAAGCAATCTGGCCAGGTACAAGATCAATTGTTCATCCCTAATGGTATTTTCAATGAAGGACCAAAGTTTTCTTTGGTGAGCTCAAGCTTTCAAGCAGCTTGTGTGACTGCAGAGGCTCTTACTTCTTTGCAGCTTCTTTTATCTTTTACTTCGTCACTTTATAGCTCTAAGTCATCAAGCAGGACATGTAAACTTCCAGAGATAAATGAATACCTCACATTCCACCAGGCTTATGCTCCTCAGTCCTTTCAGTGCCTTAAACATGTGATAGTTTCAAAGCTTTGACAGCTGGCTGGAAAAGAACCCTCAAGGCTTATGCTCTGTTTAGATATGTTACCAGCCCACTTCTGCATAGCTTGCAAAACAAGCTCCAGTGTCTATGCTGCAGCTGAATTTACAATTCCACAGAGGTCTGAGAAAGAAAAAGAAAACCCATCCTATCATTTGCAGATCACAAATTCAGCCAACAAGGAGGCATTCATGCCTCTTAAATTTCAAAATTAGCCATATGAGCCACAGCAATGGCAGCTGAATTTTTTTTGGCCTAGAAACCATATATGAGTTGAAATATGCTGATTTTGAGCATGCTTGGAGATATGGGCACGAGAAGGATGAACCACCTGTGAGAGCTGGCATAATTCAAACCACCCTAGCCAGTGTCAGCAGTAGTCACTGTGCCTGAGGGGCAGCTGAGCTCCTCGGTGAGGGCATGGGAGTCTGCACAGCAATTTTGCAGCAGTATGTAAGGCAAAGGAAATTTGAGAGAGTTCTGCTTGCAATTCCTGCATATCCGGTTGCCACAGCTACATCTTTCATAAGGTTATAGACACCCTAAAGATATACAGGTGATTGAGGGCACTGCATTGCACTGGAGGCCTCTGTTAGGAAGGTTATCTTCTCTGGGGATGGTAGACACCTGCATAGCAGACTTCCTCTGGGTTGCGTTGTGGTTTAATATAGTGAGAGTTTCCCTCCACAAAACGCAATCCTGATTTTCCTCCTCTTATGAGGAGTCCCACAGAGCCAGAGGAACAAGCTGGGCTTGTAGGTTACATGTATATCAGCCTTTGAACTAAACTCTACCTTCAGTTACACCTCTATGAATTGGAGTAAGTTTTACACTTTGCTGAAACTAGCTGGGATGTTTCATTGCTGTTACAGAGGAAAGATGACAGCTCTAGACCTTTTCACCCACTTCAGAGTTCCAAGAGCAATTTCCTAGTACAACAGCAAAGGGCCAAGTGAAACAAATGATTATCACTGTAATAATTTGGTCATTTGTGCTTTCTGTTCAGAAAAATAAGTGTTTCTGACCAGGCTTCTATAATAAGGCATTCATTGATCAGAACTGAGCTACAGGTGTAATGAAATGTTCTGTTCAGAAGTCTAAGGAAGCTTACAAAACATTTATCTGATTTACTGACTTGTGAAAGCATGTTTTATTTCAAATTAAGGAAAAAAAAAAGTGGCAGAACTTTTCTGCAGCAGAGAGGTATAGTTTTTCTTCCATATGGGAGAAATACAAAATGACAAGGACAAGAAGACAGGACCATGAGACAAAGGAGTCTTGCTTCTTTTCCATAAAGCAAAAGTTTAATGTAGTTTCTGAAATAAACATTTGTAAAAACATATTTCACAGAGAAAGATACATTAGCAGTAAATTTGGCTGAGAAGAGCAGAGGAAACCTGTGAAGTGAGAAACAACAGTTCATGCAGAAACTCAGTTTTAATAAGATCAAGTTTTGCCCTGCCATGTTTTGAAACTATCTGGAAGAGCCTGTTGCCTTCCACAAAGAACAAACACAGCTAAAATTACTAACGCAATGACTCTACTTAACAAACAACTTAATACCTGCAGACTTTCTAACTGGGTGTGGAGGTGTAATTTGCTCTTTTGGATCTTTCTGCTTGGACAGAAGCCAATGTAAACTCCCAAGCCAAGTCATTCTGATTTAAAAACCATTTTCTGAATGTCTTGGTTCCCATGAAAGACTGATATCTATTTAATAACCGGCGATTCAGATACAATTGAAACACTGCATTTGGAGGCTTTCTCTAAGTCCGTAAAAGCAGAAGTGTAAATGTGCTTTAGAACACAAAAATACCTGTGCAGCACAACTTGCTGTTGTTTTTTTATTAACTTCTAGGTTAATAAAATGAAATATTTACAGATTGAAAGTATCTGTTTATATGTATTAGATCGTCAAACAAAAGAATGTGCATTAGAAAGATTTTTTTATATAAGGGCTGCATTGTACTTCTAATATCTTTGCACATCAAACATTGTTTATAATTTTAACTGGAGAAAATCTCTGTGATGAATTCCAGTCACTTTTGCATTGCCAGAAAAATATTGTGAATATTTTTTGGAGGTGCAGCAACCAGATATAATAGTAAAACTTTCTGCTTGCGACTAAGAGATCATGTATGCTTCTGTTTGCCTTTTTATAAAGCACCCTTGGACATCTTTAACCTGTGAATGTTGGAAAGGCTCCAAGGCTTTTATTGTGTAATTTCATTGACTTTTTTTCCCCCCAAATCCAGATTAATTTCCACTCATCAAAATATGTGATATACTTCCATCTGTCATATAAAACAGGCAAAACTTTAAATTAATTTTAAAATACAAGGATCTGAATCCTTATAACTGAAAAAGCTTTTAAGCAGCAGCCAGTTAGATGACCCTTCTTGTAATTCAGCTAGATTTGAATGGTCTGTAAAGTACTTATGGCTTATCTAGTGATAGCCTGGGTGAAAACTCAAGGTAGAAATTGGGAAAACAGATTTCTGAAAGTATTGCTCTTTACACAAAAATTAGTGAAAGGAGGCATAGAGAGCTGGGATTCCTGCCTTCTTGATACAACAGTTCCCAGAGATGAGTGGGTACAGTGGCCTGGCACAGACAAACTGTCATTGCAAGAAGGGTGCACAGGAAGCTCTGCACTCTAGCCATTGACCCTGCCGTGTCTGGGCACAGCCCAGTTTATATACCCTGTTACACTCAGGGCTCTTCTACAAGTGTGAGTTTATTTCAGACAGAGAAGGAAGCCACAGGCCTCATTTCCACTTAGTTTAATTTTTGCCCTTTGTTAGATATTTTTTTTTCTTTGTAATAATTATTTTTTATCCTGTTGATTATTCAGAATGGCAAGTCACTAACACTTGCCATTAACTAAAGTAATACTGCTCAGCTATTCCAGTTTTCTCTGCGATACACTCTGACATGTCTTCACATCTCAGTCCACAAGCAGGTCTGGAGAGCAACGTGGCCCAGGTGAAAACAAAACCACAGCTATAATACTGACGATCCTGCAACCGCACCAGAGATGAACTAATTCTGCCTTGGCAGAGCTGGCCAGAGGCAATGCAGTGTATCTCTGACAGCTGTGTTTTTGCCAGAGAGAACTGATAAAAGTTTTTTGGAATGAAATTCTAAAGAAGCTGCATCAGGAACTCCCCAACACAAATAACAGGCTGTCAGCACCGCTGTCATTTCATCGGTGTTAATACCGCAGATGTTATAGGAGCACAGACTATTCCGTAGTAACTATCCTGACTTAACTGAGGTTATATACATATTTTTTACAGAGCTAAAGTCTTCCTGGCTTATCTGTGAAGGCAGGGAATGCTTGCTGTAGGAACTAAAATTAATGAGGCTAAATTGCAATACTAAAATTAGGTGGAAAAAAAGCCTTCTGAAGTATTGCCCTGTGGGATTAGCTTAGACGAGTTTCGTCAGGTTTGGGAAGCATTAGAAGATAGAGGATCTGAAAATGCAGAGAATCTTGTTTCTGACATGAGAGAAAAGGCATTTTACCCCTCTCATCACTGACAGATGTAAGACTGAGAAAGACAGAGGCAAACTCTCCAAAGGATTTCGATGTGGAAAAAACCAAGCAGGTAAGCTAGGTATTATTCATACTATTTCAGCATTTTTAAGGCATGTGTCCTCCTAAATGCTTTTTCTACTTAAATAGTATGTGCTTTATGGAGCTGGCTGGTTCCTGGGTGCCTCTGAGAGAGCAGCATGCAGGGAGAGGTGCAGGGAAGCCAAGCCACTCTCGCCAGCTGAACGAGACCTAAATGCAAAATGTTGGTCTGTAGGTTCCTGCTCGAGGAACCTGAAAATGAGAGGCCTGTGCTACAGTGGGGGGAGAGTCCTGTTGGACTGGAAAATGTGCTCTGCATACCAGAAAATGGCTAGGAAGAGCTAAGGGCTAGTTTGCAACATTCAGGTGTAGCCATTATTAAGGAATGATGCAAATTCTTTCTTCCAGGAGGAAGCACCAGGGAATGTACTCACATATTGCTTGATCTTCCCATAGCTGTGCCACCCTGCATGGGGTGGTTTGCCCTGCTTACCCAAGTGTGAAAGGCTGGACTCACTCTCTGAAAAGCCTGTTTTTTCTGAGGAGATGGGGATGGAATAAAGCTTGCATTCCTCTGGGGGCAGAGTGACATTCCCTCTGGCTGTCCCAGGGACATTGCAAGAGTGACCTGTACCTCTTCTCTGCTTTTTTTCTGATTTGAGTCTAAGTAAATAAAAGGTTTAATCCATAATCTTTAATCTTAATGGAACTTTACCCCCCTGATTTCAGTATGATGTCAAGTGATCGCTACCAAAGGCAGTTTTAAAAAAGATCTGCTTATGTAAACCTGGGTGATTCATGCCTCTGTATACACAGGGTCATGGGTGGGTGAAACCCTTATCCCCTCCTTTTTCTGTAACAAGCCAGCCTACACAGACATAGATAGTAACTATGAAGAAACAAGTGAAAAAAATCCCACTTGTAGAGAAATAGGGACTCCCTACAGTGTTCATTTCACATGATGAAGAGGGCTTCAAAGCGGACAGAGAAGACAATACAATTATGATGTGACTCCTTTTACAGTGCCCGTGTTATGCAAAATGACCTTTGTGAAGCAAAGAATCAGCCCAAAAATGTTCAAAACTCACCATTTCTGGTATGAAATGCTTGTAATAATTCGTGAATACCAGTAGTGTGGAATGCTAAAAGACTTCTACGGGAAAGAATGCTCCTTTTAAATTTTATAGCTCAAGAGAAAAACATAGGAAATCCTCAGCACAGAACTTACTCTGTTATACATATTAAAAAGTCATACATAGCACTACTGTTAAATTAACACTTATTGCATGGTCATGTTCTGGGTTTTTGCATGTGTAAAAGGCTGTGTATAGATTTGGTCATGATGCTGCCACCTTCAGGAATTAAGTTTTATGTAAATTTCAGGTAACTAGTTGTGAGATGAAACAACTCTGCTGGTAATCTAAATTTATCTAATTTACCAGGCATGTAAACTACCTTAGATCCACATTAGATTCTCTGTTCATCTGATAGGCCATCTCTGAATTTAGCCTTCATAGGCTAAGGCTAAGAAATTCTAAGGCAATCTAAGGTGGCTGATTCAATTAGTGTGCCAAAGGAATGGGTAAAGGTGTGCCATGTTAAGCAGATAGTAAAAAACTATATGAATGTGTAAATTAAAGTAAATCAGCTCCCCTTTGAAATTATTCCTGCTCTGTGTATATATTCCACCAGATGGATCAAAACGGTTAGATGTTCAAATATGCCTTGGAGGCACAGATTACAACAAAAAAAAGTTGTGGAACTGAAATGAGCAAAAGATATTTTTTCCATTCCTTTGACCTATTAGAAATTTTTAAATGAATCCTGTAAGACACTGGAATGAAAAGGGGATCTTCCAAACTTTTAAATGCCATTCACATCAGAACAGTAACTATGGTACCCCTGTAATTAGTAGACTGTGATAGGATGTAAAATGTACTGATTTCAGGTCTTGCTTTGAATAATTTAGACCAAAGATTTGTCCCAAGGTCATTGCTAGGCCAAGAAAATAATCTAATCTGTTGCTATTTTAAACTATGCCATGCTCAGGTTCTTTTATCAGATTTGTTTAACATATGAGTGAATCTTAGAAAAACTGTGTTCACAGTATCATAAGGGCCAATATTAATTTATCTAAATTTTTGGTGTCTGCAGTGTAAATGTCTACATCTGAGCTAGTCACACAGGTAAACTAGGGTCACGTAGTCACCATCTGTAGTCAGTGGAAGTAGGGTAAATATGATCAGTGCTACATAGGGCAATATTAATCTGACCAAATTTAAGCATCTAGTTTAGGACGAGACATATCCGTCAACTATTGGTCAGAACTCTGCTGACTACAAAAAAGCTTAAGCTCAGAAGTTTGTGTCAGTGTAATAAATATTCATTTAGTCAGATAAGTCTCACGCAATTCTCTACAACATCTAAATTTCAGGGATTGGTTACGATACGTTGGGTGTTTGGGAACAAGGGTTAAATGTTTCCTTTACTAATTTTCTCACATCCTCCTAACCTATCAGACCTGGTCCACATTGTAAAAACAATTAAATATTTTTTGGTCAACAAGCTTCATTCTTTGGGTGATCTGATTTTTGTAGGATATAGCTTCAACTTGTGTTTGTAAGCAAGGATTGTTCCAGTTCTTTCTCTGTTCTTTAAAAAATTCCATAGATACATTTTAATACTTAATTTTCCTATGAATTTTCTCAGAAATTGAAACTTCCCTGCCTAAAACACAGTGTATGCCATAAGAAAAGACTTGCAGCTTATCAAAGGTATTTTTTCTCATATAAGAAATAGAATTCATCCTTCCTTACTTTTGCTTTTTAAAAAATTCATGTAATGCAGTATTATGGCATCCATGTATCATAACTTTAAAGTTATAACAGGGGAAAAAATGTAAATATAATGAAAACTATTATTATTATATTGTTAGTCCTTATCTTATGCTGTCCATTTTCCAGATGATATAGTAAACAGAAAGTTAGTTATCTTATAGGAATAAAAAAACCCAAACAACAGCTCTGTAATATCCTTGTGTATCCTACAGATTTTATCTGCTTCTAACTTCTGATGATCTCAGTCTTACAATTATATATAGGTACCTAAAATAAGACTTTGCTTTGAACTGCTTGAAATGCAACATAAAAGAACTACACGCTCCAAATGCAGTATTAACTTAGGTTGCTATAATATTGGAAGGTAGTGTGCAGATAAATTAATTATGTGACAGAGAGTTTGTGACTTGCCCAAGGCTATACCACAAACCCAAGAAAGCTCGATTTAACTTCTTGCTCAAGCCACAAGGATTCTTTCTGGTGACTTCAATAGGAATTGGCCTGGATCCAGAAAAGAAAGAGAGGATGCTATCAGGCATCAACTCCTTTGTCTTGATAGGAATCTTAGACAGATAATGTTTTTGGAGGGTTGCTTTCAAAAGCAAGGGAAAAGCCCTGATGATATAAATAAATGGGTGCAGCCTCACTGTCAAATAATTCCCCTTCTGAATCTGAAACAAATAGGTTGTAGTGTAAGTTTTCAAATATTGCCCTTTCCTTTATCATTTGATCGCAACTTCTGTTGTGGCAGCATTACACCTCAGGTGTAACAGCGTTGTTTTTTCTTTTTGATGTGTGAATTTAAGAAAAAGAGTGTGAATGAAGGTGGAAATGGCAGAGGAATCCAATCTACTGTAAACCCCATGGAATAACAGCAATTTTCATTTTAGCATCTTTTGGTATATTTTGGCTGATTGCATTTTTCTAAGTCACTATATTTTACAGAAGAATTAATGGAAAAAATAAATACAAAGACAGATGGCAAGGCATTCAAAACCCCTTCAAAACTAGAAGTAATGTGCATTTTTATAAATACATTTTTTTTTCTGTTAAGAATCTGAAAGTTGTGCTAAAAAGCTTGGATGTGAGTTAGTTAGCTCATGAAATATGGCCCTTTGGTTTCACAATTATATGCAATAATGATCATAATTTTATTATGGGAAGGGCTATGTTCAATAGAAAATAATAGATCCCTGCAAGGTACATGCCAGTATAGTGGATTATCTAAACAACATGATTTCATCATCCCAATATCATTACCATATGTAATAACTAATGTATCAAAGGTTTGTTGAATATACCATCATATTCAGGATATAAATATTTCTTTTCTTTTAGATCTTTATTTCTCCCTTTTTAAGAAAAGGACTAATCACTTTCACTGTAAATAAAAGTATTAGAATGAAGAATAAAGAATTTTGTCAGGGGAGATTTAATTTTGTAAAAGTTTCAAGTACAGATAGCTGTAGTCATAATTGAAATGTGTGTTTTATTCAAAGTGTAGAGTAATATTAATTCTTGCACCCACTAAACACATAAACAAACACAACCGCCCCCCAGCTGTGTTTCTTACATTTTTGTTTTCTGGCCACAATATGTGTTTCAGGAAGCTAACAAAATGCATTCAGACTCCTTGCAAGTCAAAAGTGTGCCTGGTTAATTAAAACAATCCAAAATTTACAAAATGATATCACAGGTAAGAGAACTAGTACTTTAAGTTTATGGACCTCAGAAAGCATGTGGATGAGCTGCAGTTTTACAAGCATCTGATAACAGAAGAATGCGAGGCCTGGCTTTGAGCCTTTCAAAAAATGAGTTATGAGTTCACAGAATAACAAATGAATCTGTTTTTCAGTAGGGAGAAAATAATTTACTACGAACAGGCAATCTAAACATAGCTGGAAATGAGACAAACAGTTACCGCTGAAATCAGCCAGTCCAAATATATGGGCTTTTAAAATAAGTCTCTTTTTTTATATGCATTTCTGATCAGTTTTCAGATATATAATGGTATGGACTGAGTGTAAGTATACCAAATAATAAAATGCTTCCTTTGTCTAAAGAGATTAATTCACTGCAATGAATTTAAAGGCTGAAGTGCAAGGCCCAGGAGTTCCTGTCTTGTGTTCTCTCCCCTGACATTGATTGCTTCTGCAATTGAAGAAGTGTAGCAAGATATGCCACTTCCCAGGATCTGTTTTTCCCTCTGAAAATCCAAACAAGCCAGATAGCAGTATTTAAAAAGCCCTTGTGAGGGCTTAAGTAGTTAATGTTTCTGCAATGCTTTAGGCTTCCCCAAAACCACACTTGCAAGTTGCGATATCCTATAAGTAATACAGCACTTCACAGAATTACAGAATCACAGAATGGTCAGGGTTGGAAGGGATCTCTGGAGATCATCTAGTGCAAACCCCTGCTAGAGCAGGTTCTCCTAAAGCAGGTAGACCAGGATCAGTCCAGGTGTGTTTTGAATGTGTCAAGAGAAGGAGACTCCATAGCTTCTATGGCAGCCTGTGCCAGTGCTCTGACACCCTCAAAGACAAGACGTTTTTCCTCATATTCGGAAGGAACCTCTTGTGTTTCAGTTTGTGCTCATTGCCCCTTGTCCTGTCACTGGGCACCACTGAAAAGAGCCTGGCCCCATCCTCTTGACACTCACCCTTAAAATATTTATATGCATTGCTAAGTTTCCCTCTCAATTTTCTCCAGGCTGAACAGGCCCAGCTCCCTCAGCCTTTCCTCACAAGGGAGATGCTCCAGCTCCCTCACCATCTTTGTAGCCCTCTGCTGGGCCCTCTCCAGTAGTTCTCTGTCTCTCCTGAACTGGGGAGCCCAGAACTGGACACAGCACTCCAGATGGGGCCTCACCATGGCAGAGCAGAGGGGGAGGACAACCTCCCTCCACCTGCTGGCCACCCTTCTTCTGATGCACCCCAGGATCCCATTCTTGGCCACCAGGGCACACTGCTGGCTCATGGCCAGCTTGCTGTCCACCAGGACTCCCAGGTCCCTCTCCACAGAACTGCCTCCCAGTTGGTCACCCCCAGCCTGTACTGGTGCATGGGGTTGTTCCTCCCCAGGTGCAGGACCTCACACTTGCCTCTGCTGAACTTCATGAGGATCCTCTCCACCCAGCTCTCCAGCCTGTCCAGGCCTTGCTGAATGGCAGCGCAGCCTCCTGGGGTATCAGCCACTCCTCCCAGTTGTGTATCATCAGCAACCTTGCTGAGGGCACACTGTCCCTTCATCCAGGTCACTGATGAATAAGCTGAACAAGACTGGACCCAGTACTGAGCCCTGGGGAACACTGCTAGCTACCGGCCTCCAGCTGAACTCTGCACCATCTATCACAAGGGGGAGGTGGGAATGGCTAAGTGAGGCACAAGAGAAGGGAAAGGGACTAGCAGTAGGAGGGTGTTCCTGTTTCAGGGGTGGCCGGTGTTGCTCTCAGAGATCTCTACCTGTCTGGGAGTTAGGGAGGGATGGGAAAGATGGTCCAGGAGGGTGAAGGTAAGGAAAGAAAGCTAGGCAGGTGCACTTCCTACGTTGTGGGGTTGGTTGATGCTCATAAATGGCATGGAAAGGGGTCTTCCCCTGTCTTGTTTCAGATCACCTTACCTCTGTATAGAGATCCTCCCACAGTTTCACTTATCTTGTAACTACCTCCCCTCCTCTTCTACTTTCTTCTTCCTGAAGCAGCCTTGAACAAGTTATGATGCCTCCTCTGGGTCTCCTCTTTGGACTAAGCAACACAAGTTCTTTCAAACTGTTATCATTGGCCAAGTTTCTCAGGCCTTTGATTAACCTTGTAGCTGTCTTGTAGGCATATTACAAACGACCCACATGAAACAAGCCTTATCAGAGATTAGGAGGTCAGAAAGTTGGATTGTATGACTTACAAACAGTACTTATGTTTATATATCAGTGTTATCAGGATAATAATTTTGTTGTTCCTATAGGTTGTTTTTCTGCAGTCGTTGAAAACTTGGATCCAATTCAGCTTGTGATCCTCAAGAACTTAGAGCCTCTTTTGCATAGTTGTTGCTTAGTTAGCCATTCTCCATCTCTTACTTGTGAAACTAAGTGTTTTTATGCAGAAGTAGTATATTTTTGACAAAACTCACACAAGTGGAATTACTTCCTCCTTTAAAATTTAAAACCTAAATGTATTGCTGGATCATGTTAAAGCCAAACTTACTGTTGTTACACTCAGTAGAATTTGTTTCCATAGATACAAGTTTCTAGTAGTGAAAATGAATGTGTATTTTGTGTTTGAATATGTTGATGTGGGTTGAATGGAGTATTTGAGTATGTGGAAATCATGTTAATAAATCACTGCTAGCATTTGTACATCAACATGCATGTTGCAGCTTGGTTTTCATAGCATTCCACTAACACAGATCAGAGCATTCCTTTCTCTTTTCAGTACCTATTAGCCTTGTTTAGGACTATAACGCATCTCCATATCTCTCAAAAAATGAGGAAAAGAAAGTCTAAACTGGTATGAAAGATTTTATTCTTATAGTTTTCTGAAGGTGTAATACATTTGCTGTTTAATGTTCATTTCCAGAGTATTGTTTTCATCTGGCTTTCTGCAAAAAGAGAGATAAGTAAGGGTGGGCAAAACTGGCTAGAGGTAGATTTGGTTTGTTAAATCATTCCTCCTAGATTTCATTTAACTGCATAAAGGGCAACTGAATGTTTCAGATCTGAGTCAAATTTTATATGATCTTTGAGGGAATGGTTATCGTGAAAGTGATAAACACACCAGGAAAAAATAAACAGTGAAGAGGACAAGTTCTCTTCAGGTTTGATGTGGTTTGATATGGTGTAAATATGGTAAATTGTGAAGTAATGCATCAGTGAGCACTTGAGAACTACAGAGATTGTGCAGAACCTTTTGGCACACAGATGGTAAATAGAGAACAGGATACAGCCTGTTGCTTAGCTTTGACTGAATAACACTGTCCAAGAAAACACCAGAAAAAAAGTCTTGACAAGTTACTCTCTACTTAATTGGCATGGAATCCAATGTGTTTCATCATGCATATTAATATTTTTGAAGAACGTTGAGTAGGCTTGATTCTCAGTTCACTTAGTTACTCTCAGTGCTATCAAGAGTTGTTTCAAAAAAACCCAACAGTATTATGCAGATGTAAAAAGGATTAGGAAATGGTCCTCTGTGCTTACAGTTGTCACAGAACATGCCATTAAGTAGTTATTCTCTACTCCATTACTCTCTACTACATCTTTCCTTGTACAGTCATTTATAAAGTGAGAAGTAGCAATTATATATTTCATATTACAAGTGTTTATAACTGTAATTATTTTCTACACACTTTCCAGGGTAAAAATGACTACCTAAGCTAGAGTGATTGATTCTGAAGGTCATTTTGACTGAGTAAATGACTGTAGTATTTAAGTGTCAATCAAAATATTTTGGAGGACTGCAAAGGGAGTTAAATTGTTCTGGAGACATCTTCCTTTTTATTCTTCAAAGCATTTCCTGTCTGAAAGACTACTATGTCCAATGACATACAACACAATCATACTTATAAAGTAGGTGTGAATGTGCTTCTGGTTGGCTCAAAATTGTTCATTAGGCATTATGCTGACTAATGATATTAAAAGTAAGAACAAATAGCTAATATTTCCCTTATAAAATGTGTTACTGAGATCTTAGATATAATTAACTCTTTCCTAAGTGTAATTTCTTGGATAGAAATAAACTAACTCTGTTGACCAAAATTAAATGAAATATTGTGTATGATATAACACGAACTGTTAATTATCTCCTAAGACAATGTTCAAAGGCTGCGCCACTGAGGTTTAGACTGGACATTTTGAAGCATTTCTTTACCAAGAGGGCGGTCAAACACTGGAACAGGCTTCCTAGAGAGGTGGTCAATGCCTGAAGCCTGTCAGTGTTTAAGAGGCATTTGAGCAATGCCCTTAATAACATCCTTTAATTTTTGGTCAGCCCTGAAGTGGTCAGGCAGACTAGGTGATTGTTTTAGGTAGCTTCCAACTGAAATTTATTCTATTCTATTCTATTCTATTCTATTCTTTAGATCAGTCATATCTTGAAAGGCTTCTTTAATTATGTTTCTGCCATTAGCCATTTTTGGCTTCAGTTCATAGAGAATGTGCTGTCGTACTTGGAAATAAATATTTTGTTTATTAATATGACTGGAACGAAAAGAGAGAGCACCTTGAGCCTCAGAACTGTCCCAGGAGACTCAGCTGAGAAACAACTGCACTTAAAGGCTGAGAAGGAGTAATCAAACAACAGATAAGGACTGAAATACTGTTGGTTGGTAAACAGACAAACCCTAAAATCAATTTTTGACAAACTTGTTTATCTTTTCAATACCTGGAAGAAAGCAATTATTAAACCTGAAAGAAAGTGAACAGATTTCCTGCAGTAAATGCAGGCTTAATTAATTATTTTCAAGTTTTTGTATTAAAATATTGACCAGTAATGTACCATTAACAAAATTGTTTTAAATGGTTCTATAGATCAAAGAAAAACTAGCTACTCTAAATGATCAAATATTGATATTAACAGTGTATGAAGCAGTGAAAAGGCTACACGAAAGACAGCAACTGTGAGCTTGTTTTAACATTCATTACCTATTTAGCAACAAAATGAGAAAAAAATAATTTCCTCCAGTGTTTTTGTTATTGACAGTAAATTTAAGTCATTCCATTTGCTGTGGAGGAAGAAAAGTAGAGAGAATCTGATGGGCTTACACATCAGATATATCTAGAAAAAACCCCACACTTGTGAACTATATGCACAATCCAAAATATCATAAAACAGTTACAGTATTATAATTTTTGCATTTGTAGGAACACTGAAAAGTCTTTCATTTGCTGGCTGAAGGGATATGATAATTTTGCTATCTGTATTACTCATTTTTTCAAAAACAACAACACACTTTGCTTATTATTTCTGTGAACTTTGATTTTACTGACACTGGTTTCATACTGACGAGAGAAGCACCCTGCCACCTTGGTGTGTTTTGCCAAGTGTGCTGTTTTTTTCCCAGCTCTCACTTCAGAATATCTAGCCTTCTGCACATTCAGTGTAGAGCTGTAGTCCTCCTAGGCCTAAGCAACACCTCAGGTGAAGAGCAGCTAAGGTGTCCTGAGCCCTGCTTTGGCAACTCAGGTGGGCTAGGAGAAGCCCAGCATTGCCAGCCATTGCCATGGATCCATGTCCTTCCCTAGCAAAAACACAGAGATTGAGCCTACGCTGAGGAATGAGTGGGAGGGGTGTTAGTACATACTCCACTGACATTATCTGTCCTAAATAGCCCAATAAAACAGTATTAACAACAAAGACCTTTTGTTTGCCTGTCTACATAGAGATACTTCCAGAAGAAACGATTCCTGCTTATGAAACAAACTGCTTAGAAATACTTCTGGAATAAATCATTCTTGCTCACTAATCAAAGCAGATTTTTTTTAAATGGCCATGTGATAACCAATGCAGGAAACCTTTTACTTCTAATAATATTTGTGATTTTTATATTTACTCACGTGTCTATTGCATGTATGTGGTACGTAGGCATACAAAATCCATTTGTAAAAGACACACTTCCAATTAAAAAAAAATATTTCTTATTTTAACTAACTTCGGTGACCAGTGTGCTGTATTTACTGTCTGAAGGTGATAACCACATAAGGAAATAAAACATAACACGATCCTGAAATATTTTACCACGCAAGCTTGAATTGCTTTTAACACCACGGAGGTGAAAAGTGAGCCTATGCATGCTAAGAAGCCTGCACCTGCAACCATCAGCGGAGCCTGGACATCAGCTCTACCTGCTTCTATAAAGGGGTGATCACAGCATTAAGTGAAAAGGGAATATGGAAGGAAGAGCCATGGAGCGTGACCTAGCTAACCACAGTGAGTTAGGTGCAATCTTGCCTTTCTAAAAGGAATCATTTCAGACTGCAACAGACAAACCAGCTGGGACAAAGTAACAGCTTAACTTGTCTAACAAGTTCTGTTTTATTTAGATTAAAAGGTAAAGTTTACACTGAAGCCTGAAAGCTTAATCTTCTTTTCCTGTATCTTCTTGGTCCTATTATGCTCTCTAGTTTTTTGCCAGTTCTAGAATTACAAGCACCTCATACTAAAATAAAAGCCGAGACATTTTAAAAGGATAGCACTGGGGATGTCTGCCCCACCTTTCTGCTTGTGGCTGCCTCCCCACAGCCAGGTCACAGAAGTGGACATGAACCAGTTCCTTAAGCACAGCAGTTCATAGCCTGGCATGTTAACGTCAGCCAAAGTGGATATTAGTTAATGCACCCGACCATGAATTACAGCAGCCAAATGTTGGCCTGATCTTGCTGACTCTGTGAGAAATCTGAGGGGGATGAGAAATTCTTACACCTTCTGTTATCTCATTCCTTATAGATTATAGAGGTTTCTCATCTTTTCCGACTAGGATTTTTTTGTTGATGGGCACCATCATTCTCAAACCTGTAACTAAGTGGGAACTGTGTTTCGTCCAGGGTTCATGCTGGTCACAGCTTTTAAAAACCATACTTGAGAAATAGAAAAGCACACTGCACCCACAGCAGGAACAGAAGACTACAGCAAGAGCTGTGCAGCGTGATTGGGAAGAAAGTTAATGAGGCGACTGGGTAGCACACTACCTTGGATAAATATAACAGAAAACCTGCTTGGTCCTCCGGTTCTGTTGCCACCGACCCTTTAAGTAAAAGTTTTAGAGTGCTTGAATATATGAATTCTGAACTAAAATGCTAACTGAAGTGGACTTTAGCCCTGTAACAGCTTACCAAAAGCATTTTGTGTGGGTCTTTAAAAGAAACCACACACTGAACGTGTTACTTGGTATCCCAGCATGAGAGAGAACATGTAGCCAAGCAAAACCACATTCCCCTACTTTTTAAGTATCTTAAAACTTTTATTGCCCGTTAAGTATTTGTTCTCGCAGCCTGAAGTTGAAACCACAGCACTGTAAACATTATTAATAAATGCTCTTTGAGGTTTTGACTGAAGCCTCACTCAGATGTGAGATCCATTGGACTTTCTAAGAGAACCAGCCATAAGTCTGAGCACACAAACAAGCTTGGGTGATGACAGAGTGCAAGTATTGCGCTGCTGGAGCTGAAAAGCCATGCAGGCTTCTCCCTTGTGGAGGGAGAGGGGGAATGCTCCCACCCAGGGTGTTCCCCTGGCTCCACTTCCCCTGGGCAAGTCCCACACCTGGAACTCTGCGTGGTGGAGCCATCATTGAGCAGAGGATGCAAGAAAAAAAGGATTCACAGCTTTTTTTTTTCAGTTAGAAAATAGGGAAAGTCTTCTATTCAGAGCCTCCTGGCATCCATGGGATCATAAAATCAGGTTTTTTTGTCCTTAGAAATGTGCTTTAGTTTTTGGGTTTTTTTAAGATCCAAATGGACAAAACAATTGAATTAATTAGAAAATGACCTACAAAGGTGAAAGTTAATGTGTTAAAACAACACTGTTATTTAGTTTCTTTTAGACATTTAGCCCAAGCCTAGTATGGAACTCTTTAGAACTGACGTTAGAGCATAAACCATGCAGTGTTTCTGATACACTGCACAAAAGCTTAAGTGAAGAGAAATGCATGCATATTCATGTGTTATATCTGGAAATAGGAGTATATGCCACTTCATTTTTGTCTGTAAGGAAAAATATTAGTGTATTTTCATCAGATGCATTACAGTATGGTTATTACAAAATACTCAGAAAGTGTTGCTAAAAAGCTCTTGCTACCTGCCTGTAAAGCACTTATTTCACTAAAACTCCTTTATAATATAGAAAAGAAGGAACATTTATTACTCTAAATTAATGTACCTCATAAGCATTTTATATTTAAAGTAGTTTAATTTCAAAAAAAGTCAAAATGTGTAAAAAATGTTACTCTTTGAATATGTTGATATTGAAAGCAAAACGAAATTAAAAGTGCCCTCATCTTGAATTTATCTTTGGGTGTGCAAGTTAGCCTGACATCTTCAATACTCTAAAAGATATGAAAGAATTACAATTCACGGACACTTGCCTGATGATTTATCTACTAGTCAGATGGTTACTTCTTAGTGGCACCAGCTGCATCAGTTCAGTAAATCTGAATATTCGTGTAAGGAGTGCGACTGAAGCAAGTTCAGCGTCTCAGCCATACAGATACATGTCGATGTTATTGAAGAAGTATAAACAGCAAAAAGTTAGCACTCACAATAATGTGTTGGGCATATTTTATTAACTGAATATACTATGGTCTGGTGAACTTCTCAGTTCAGTGGGTAAGACCAACTTTCTAATAATTTATATGAGAATATTTTTTCTAATTGTCTTAGAGCTTTAATATGTAGTTGGCATACAATTATTTTTCTTTTTTTTTTTTAATTCAGAAGCAATTATACCTAAACAGGGTGAAAGAAGAAAAGTCTTTTATTCTTGACAATTTTCATAACAACGTGGGTATTTCCCATGTGTATTTGCAGAGCTTAATGATAGAACTACAATGTTAAGTATGAGGGTAGAAACTGTGTTTGAATTTTTCTAAATTACATAGTCACAAATTCATTCACTTGGGATAAACAAGAGAAGAATGTAGCTAACAATCATCAAAATGGCAAACAAATAACCAATTAATTCTATATTATTATAATTCTTATTGCGCATATAAGATAGACAGAGAAGCTGAGGGATTTGCCGAAGGCCACAGGTAGAACTGGAAATGCATCAGGGATTAAAATGGAGGACAAAGTGATTATCATTCAGTTCACACTTCTTGTAGTAAAGACCAGTGAAGACCATATGCAGCTAGATCAGATACATGAGACTATTTGACCCTTTCTATCATTTAATAAAACTTGTGTAAAAAATGTGTAAAACCTCCCCCCCCCCCCCCCCAAACATACACATTTTCAACTAGTAATTTATTTCATTTTATGGTCATTGACTAGTATACCTACTAAATAGGTCAGGTAAAGATTCTGCTCTGTCAGCACACTGATTGTTGTACGTATTGTTCTGATGCCATCAAGAAAGTACTTGTCATTGAGTTTAACCTTTTATGTGAAAGAAAAAATAACAAATCCTCAAAGTGATTAAACCACACCAGAACAAACAATGGAGAAACATAAGTGAATGGTGAACCCTAACATCCATTTTTACCGTATATATGTATAAATGTGAGAGACATACACATGTATACATAGACACACATATATATTTGTTGCAGTATTTATGCAAGAGTAAAGATTTTATCGCCTGCAACATCAGGATAATGCATAAACTCTATAACTCGTTTCTAGCTGTATAAAGACAGATCAAAGATTCAGTCTAGGTGTGGCTCTGGAGTTTCATTGCTCAAGGCTAATTATTCACAAAAAGTCCCCACCCTAGAGAGTTGTCTAGCAGGTTTATCTTTTGGCTGGTAGACATTTTAGAGAAGACACTACCTAAGCTCAGCTATTTTGTATGACACACTACAGCATCCAAAACATTTTCACAGATTTTATGAGATATTTGACCAAGTGCAGATTACATATTAATATAGTTTTCTCTCCCAGGAAGAGACAGGAGTTTCCAAGACTTTAAGCTCACGCTGAGCTCTAAGTGAAACCAATTTCAGTGAATCGGCAAAAGCACAGTACCATAAAGACTGCTGAAACTTTTCGCTTCCTAAAGAGCAAACCTGCGAAAAACGTATTCTGAACATGACCAAAATACGTGAAGCATCATGCTACATACAACAAAGTTACTCATTTAAGAATGCAGCATCATCATAGTTTAAAAAATTACTATTAAAGAAATTTTTTAAAAACAGCCTCGACCTTTATTTCCTTACGAGTCATCAATAGTGATGAAGACTGCTGCAGTCTCTCTCAAAACCCTCCCCCCCTAAAGATTTATTGTAGTCATCTGTCCTTGTCATAGCTACAAGGAGGATTAGCAAGCAAACCCAATATTTTTATGAATTTGTATTTATAAACTTTTATAAAGCCAATAATGCTTTCTGGGCAGCAAGTTACAACTAAAGAAGCAGAGACAATCCTGTTTCTTGTTGCAGTGCTGTGAATCTGTTCAATGTTTTTTTCTGGATTTCTTTGTATGGTACAGCTGGACCATTCAGAAGCCTCACTCAATTATTTGAGCAAGAAGTCTATAGAAAACATTAACCTTATTTCTCAGTAGTAGCAGCCCATATATTACAATGGTTACCAATATTTTATTTAAACAATCTATTTTTTCCTAGCAGTCAAGACTGTGGGGATACTGGTTCTGTCTCTGCTCTCATTTGAAATATGCTTTGTTTCTCCTCTCTGCCCTGGTATTTCTGTATCTACCTGTCAGAAATGTTTTGATAGTACTGAAAAAAACAAGCATCTGTCACATCTAGAATTTTCAAGAGTCAATTTGCATGAATATTTGAATGTAACAATAGAAGCTGAGATTCTTACTTAGTAAAAATTCTCCTGGAAGACATTACAATCTCCGTCTGACTCAGGAATAAGTAATGATTTCACACAAGAGGACATCTGGAGAACCTTTAATCTTCCAATAATATCACAAACACCAACAAATCAAGAAAATACATTTGTAAGGAAGGTGTCATTATGCATGTTTTGGGATGCAGATACTTTATTACAGGAAAGAGAAATAGATCTGAGTGATTATGTGAGCTCTTACTAGAATCAGAAAGGCTGGGTTTTTAATGCTGTGTTTAGTCCACTATACTACACCTGCCATAAAATATTGCATGCACTTATTAAGGGCTATGCTTGCATAAAGTGAGGCTGACTGTGTCACTGGACATGATGCTCTGGTATGGCCACAGGCCACCAAAGACTGTCTTCCTCTTTAAGGCAGGTAGGCAAGTATCCTCTTTCCCTCTGTAAAAACAATATTTTAGTCAATTAACTTTATTAGGTGGTTATAACTCCCATGAATAGGTAAACAGAAACGGTTTCTGTGTTTTGTGGCTTCACAGGACTCAGCCTTTCAGGAAGATGGAATCTGTGTTGAAATGCCAATGCTTTTAATACTTTTGACACCAATGAGAAAGCTTTGTATGACTTTTTTAGCAGAGTTTATTAAAATAAAGTTTTAATAAATTAAACAAATTAAAATTATTTTTTCACTTAATTTTGATTCCAGGTGTGATTCTCCCCTTAAGTTTTTGCATGTCCTTGGCTACTTGTATCAGATTAGAGGATCAAAAAGATCTCTTCCTTCCTTTATATCAATAAATTACTTTCTTCCTCAGTTCCCATCTATAAGCTGTGAAATTGGAAAAATAATGTGTTAGTATACTTTGGATGGTACTTTCTGAGCAGACTAATGTATCTTCAAGTTCTTTTTTTTTCATTTCAATAATATGATACAGAGGTATTCAAATATTAATAGTGTTAAGTAGCTTAATCTTCCTGCTATTTTTACATATGTGTTTATGTACATGCTCTCCTCACTATGTTACACCTGGGCTTTTGGCAAGACTAAAGATTTCTTCAAGTTCTACGGAAAACATTAAGTTCAAAAAGATTCCTCAGGATGTCAACAACTTTTGTAAGTGACAGCAGCTTGGAGGAGGAAGTAGAGTTAACTGGGATCTTAGGAATGGGTGTGTGAGACTGGCTTGATCCATCAGATCAGGGGTTCATCCTAACAAACACAGTCTCAGATGGAGAAATAATGCTACCTGAAATAAACAAGAACTTTCAATACTTTAAACACTTGATTGTGATATCATTTACTTGATTTTGAGTCTTGTGTGTGATAACGAGACTTGCGAGCGATGTGATGCTTGAGATGGTTTTAATCAGAGCAATCAGGTCTCCTAGCTATAATGTAGGGTCTTAATTTGGATTTTGATGACCACCTGCAAACCTCAATGGTTAAAATACAAAGTCTTTTAAAGAAAGCATATAGGTGGTGTTCTGAAATTTGATCACAGATTATTAGTTATTCTATATTAATTTTTACTACTTCTCTGTTCAGTAAAATGATAACACTGAAAAACGTGTATAGAAGCAGTCTGTCACTTGGTGTCATACCATTAGCAAACCCTTTTTGCAATTATCTAATAGCAAAAGGTTGGTCTAATTTGTGGCACATGCTCTGTAAGGAAGTTATAATCTACCTGACCTTGGGCTCAAATACTTGTGGACTATCATAGTTTAAATGCCCAGTAACTCCGCTCCTATGGGTGGGGATTAAGTAAACACTAAATAAATAGCGTTTATAATAGTTTATATTTTATTTAATGTAAATAACTCTAAATAAACAGCATATAAAACAGCACAACTGGATGACACAATTTGCTAGTGGTAGTATCCACAGCACATGTATGTATCAGTTCTTCCTCTGGGAAAAGGGAAAGGAAGGAGAGGAAGAGGCAGCAGAGATCTCTCTCGGGGACACAGTGCCTCCTGAGGGTACCTGAAGGTGAGCTAGAGCTCACTGGCCATGCCTGGCTCAGAGATCTGACCTGAAATGTTTGTCACACTAGTATGGAAATAGCAGCAAGGAGCTGGTGTCATGCATAAACATGTGAACATGCGCAGTTCACCTGTGCACACATGGAGTCAGAGACAGAAAATCAGAATGTGAGGAATTCTGGACACAGAATATCAGAATGTCAGGGATCTTGTAGACTAAATGTGACCGGAGATTCCTAGTTTTCTTTTAAAGTTGTGTATTTTGGAAGGGAGAGGAGGGAAAAGAAGCACTGCGGAAAGAAAAGGTTATATGAATACACAGTGTTTTCAGGAACTTTACAAGCATTTAAGAAGCTAAAGCTGCTAAATAAGAATGAGAACGCTAATTTTTTTCATAAGCTTCTGCAGATGACACACCTTATTTTAACTGATTATTATACAAATCATGAACTATGAAGATAATTGCTTCCCTGGCCAAATGACAAAGGAATTCTTATTTTCAGTATGTGCCCTGTTGAATGCCAAAGGCATTGTACATGCTAAGGCTAATGCTTTGCTATATAATAGACACCTACTGATTAGTAGTTCTCAAGCTTAATTTGGTTATGGTATGACAAATTAGGGAGTGTCTTTCAAAGTAGAACTGACATAATGTTTTTTTTCTACTGGAACTAAAATAAATCTGTGCTTCCAATACAGCACCTCCAGAAAAGTTAATCAGATTAAAATTAAAGCATTTTTTGCATTTCATGTATTTGACAATTTTAAAAAGTGATCCTATTCTTCTCATGTTTGAGTGTTGTGCCTGTCTAATTGTTTTCCAAAGTTACATTTAGCAACATGACTGCCAGGCTCATGTGTGGCTCCTTGTCTGTATTTCTCCTCAGGGGAAATTGTGTTTGTCTTTTTCCTTTCCATTCTACTGATGTTTTTATTTGTAAGAAGCCAAAGAAGACTGATTTTAATGATTTGACTTCTGTGTGGGATACACACATTTCTCTAGTTTGAACCCTCACAAAGGGGAGGAAACTAAATGCATTTATCTGCGGGAGGTTTCTGAGAAGACTGGTGCTGGAGTGTCAGTGTAAAGGGAATAGATGAGGATTATATTGATGATGAGAGAGAGCATAATGTCTGCTGCTGGAATAACAGTGAGCTTTGTGGTTTGGTAAAAGTTTGTAACAGAGAGTGTTAAGGGAAGTGTTTTTATATCCCTTAAACCTAAGTGACTACTCAGCCATCATCTAAGGTAGGAAAGCACATGCAGGCGGCTGTTGTTTTGTCTGGATATCTAGCTCTTTCTCATGCTTGATAGAGATTGATGAGGTTTTGAACCCTTGCCAAATATACCTGTGCGACTCAAGTTTGTCCTTGGAATGATAAGCCATACAGCTCGTGAGCCTTTGAGATTGAGGCTGTAAGAAAGAACAAGAATTCCAGAGTTGGGTCCACCTTAATCTGGCAGGCTTGGCAAGTCCCCTATCCACAAGTTTGCAGCAGGCAGGAGTCTGTGCTGTGCCCGCAACCATGGTAAGGCCCTGAGGTCAGCTCAGCCAAGCAGATGCTGAGGAGCCCATTAGACCCCTTAGGACCATGCATAGCAACTTGGTATAAAATGGTTTGAGCTTAGTGGCTTTACACCTGTTTACCTGCCCTAAATAAGCTCTGAATATCTTTGCTAAAGCATAAGGGCAAGGAGCCGAACTGCTATCTGAAAATATGCAAAATGCATGCCAGAGCAAATGCATGAAACATGCAAAAAATATTTGTGCAGGCAAATAAGGGGCTTTACAGGCATCAAAACAGTAGGAGAGAGAAACTTTGCACCATCCTCCATGATACATTTGCACTGTGCTGTACGTGTGGGAGTGGTTGCCAAAGATCAAAGGTCATATTTCAACAGAGGAAAAAAAATACGTATTCACACAGAGTCTTATTATTCCCATTTAGCTAGGAGATAAACATAACTGTCATTTATGTGTTTTATGCATTCTGTCTTTATATTTGTGGGTCACACAATGAAGCCCTACAGACATTACACTGCAGACTCCACCTTAAATTTAGTGTCCTTTAAGGACAATAAGGCTCATATGATGAGGAGAAGGTGACCTTGGTGTTCCTGCCATTACTAGCTTAATACTATAAGAATATCAAAACAAAATTGAGTCAGTACTTAAATCAATGATATTCTTGTTAATGGAGGTTGTAAATCATGCCATATAACTAGCACATATGTCTATACATATTTTAGCTTGGCTTCTCTGAAGACAAGCATTATGCCAGGGAAGATATATTAGTTATTAATAAGCAAGTTATGAAAAGTGTGAGTGATAAAGAAGAGGGAAGGAGAGAGAAAAATGTCCAAATGATAAATACATGAAAAGCAGAATCCTTTTCTAATTAAAGAAGCACAGAATGGTTGAGATGGGAAAGGAACTCTGGAGATTGCCTCGTCCAAGAATGCTCAAGCAGCTTCACCTACAGCACATTGCCCACAACCTAGTCTTATGTTAGCTACTTTGATTTATCAAGAAAACATTCCCTACTATTGGATCTATTATCTATGCAACTTTCCATAAGATTGGAAGTTATAGATGAATGTTAGGAAGGATGCATCATCTACCCTCTCCAAGTTCACAGCAAATACCATCTGTCATCTTTCTAGATAAAAGTTTTTAGTATGAAAGTACCATTACAAATGCTTAGAAAACTATCCGAATTTACCCATTAGGCAGTAAGACACAGATTCTGCTGATGACTTCTGAATATTGCCATGTGGCTGAAGACCACAGGACACGCATAATGAAGCCTGAGTAGCTGAGAGGCAGAACAAGTCAGAATGTGATACTACATCCCAGATGCCCACTGTCCCATTTTGGGCACAGCTGGCATGGGTGTGCAGCTGAGCTGCCAAGTGACCCAGAAGTCTCTGCTGACTTGCTTCCATCCAAATCGTCATGCTGATGTATGTCCTTTCCTTCATCCTTCACTTTGGGGCCCGAAGTTAATGGAAGTGTCATGGTTTAACCCCAGCCAGTAACTGAGTACCACGCAGCCACTTGCTCACTGCCCCTCAGCCAGAGGGATGGAAAGGAGAATCAAAAAGGAATGTAAAACTCACGGGTTAAGATCCAAACAATTTAATAATTGAAATAAAACAAAATAATAATAATGATAATGATAACACACCAGTTATAATGAAAAAGAGGGAGAAAGGGAGAGGAATGAAATCCAAAGGGAAGGGAGAAAACAAGTGATGCACAATACAACTGCTCACCACCCACTGATCCATGCCCAGGCAGTCCCCGAGCAGTGATCAGCAGCCCCTGGATGACTCCCCCACTTTATATACGCAGCATGACATCCCATGGTATGGAATATCACTTTGGCTAGTCCAGGTCAGCCGTTCTGGCTGTGTCCCCTCCCAATTTCCCGTGCCCCTCCAGCCCTCTCGCTGCCAGGGCCTGAGAAACTGAAAAGTCCTTGACTCAGTATAAACATTACCCAGCAGCAACAAAAAAACATCAGTGTGTTATCAGCATTGTTTTCACACCAAATCCCAAACACAGCACTGCACCAGCTACTAAGAAGAAAATTAACTCTCCCAGCTTAAACCAGGACAGAAAGCCATTAAAGATTTGCAGTGATTCAAATATTTATTAGTGGTTGAAGAAGGAATGGATAGATTGGGAAAGGCTGCAATGAAGAGGAAGAGCAGGGACAATTTAACGTTTCAAACAAACAAAAAGTCTGTATCAAAAACAGAGATACAAAACTGCAGCTCTATAGCGCCTTGAAACCAAAGCTCCCCTAGTTGGAGGGACCTGAGCTGGATAATCTCAGTTGAATGCATTTATCATCCTTGACAAATAGAGAAAGGAAACAGAAATCATAAGTATCACATTTGACATTCAGACAAGCATGTCAAAAATTATCTGCTATCTTGCCATCAGTACTGCTTTATGAATAAGTTACAAATAATTGCACAGGTTTTCCAAAAGGCCAAAATCTCGCTTCTCAGCATTCTCCTTACATGGTGAAAATAGGACACCTGAAATGTCCACCATAAATAATTACTGATGCTATTAGTATGAAGTATTCTGTACCTAGGCTACAGGATAATTAATCGATCCCAATAGAAGTCAATGCTGTTTTGTATCAGAATGTTTCACAGAGACTGTTTGGCACAAGGACACTATTGTTTAAAATTTTAAAAACATTTATTTAGGAGAACATTTATATGATGTCACACAGTGTGTGTATTGATACTTGAGCTAACACATGTGTTCATAGGCACATCATAGTACCATGAAGAAAGGTAAGGTTTTGTACCTAAGTACCTAAATACTGTAACATGCATATTATAGGGAAGTCTATGCAATAAAGTGGAAATCCCTGGACTAGTACTGGGCTAGCCTTATCTGAGCAAGGTGGCTTGCAGACACCAAGTTTTAGGAATGGGATCATAACCTCTGAAAACTAATATTTTGTACCCCTTCCTTCCTCTTTCATTGAAGGATGGGCTGGGAGGTGGAAGTAATAAGAGAAAAAAAAATCTGTTACCATTCGTGGTTTGAGCGTGGGCAGGCTCAGCATGCTCTCTTGTGCCTTGAAGGGGAGCCTTGGATGTCAAACTGTCTTGCCAGAGGTGATGCCAAGGCTCAGCAGGAACTCAAGCTCTGGTAGCCAGTTTTCCTGGCCATGCAAACTTTACAAAACCTGCAGTACTTTGAACACACATGTGAGAAAGGTGAAGGATTAGGATGCTCTAACTGGCTCCTGATGGAGAGCACAGCGGTTTCCTACAAGCCACCTTACCCCATCATTGGACAAGGCAGGACCCCATGTGCAGCTGGGCCCAAGGGGGAGCTGCCCCAGCAGCAACATCTCTTTTGCTTTCTTCCTTTACCAGGGCTTTACACAGCAACTTCCTCAGCAACACCACTTTGCTGTCAGTCTTTTGGTAGAGCAACACTGGCAACCAAACTGCAATACAACCACAAAAGGGACATGCCTGAACATCCCAAGAGGAGCGATAATGTTTCCTGAAGTGACAGCACTGCATATTGGGGGCAGAGAAGTAAGCCACAAAAGTGATGCTGACTATAAACCCATACCACTATTTCCTTGATGCTGTTTTTTTAAATGCTTTCCTCAGTAACTCAGCCAGTGCTCCAGCTCCCCAGCAAACTACAGTGGGGCTTCTCTCTGTGGCACTCTCCAAAAAACAGGTTTTAATGTTAACTGCAATATGAAACAGAGTCAAATAATTTGGTTTGAGTTAATCTTGATCCGATATCTTAAGAAAGACAAATCAACCAAGAGTTGAAGGTTGTACTATGACCCAGCTGATTGGAATCTTTTTCTGGGCTCTTCCAGCAGAGTCCACATCCTTGGAGAAGCCACTCCACAGCTCTATACCTTGGTTCCCCTCCCTGTAGAACTGGCTACAGACATTCCTGCCCTGTGAGATGTTTCAAGGAAGTTTCAGGAGGAGGATGCTATTTATGAACAAACAGCCACAAACCAGCAAGTAACCTTGTATTGAGTTTAATGGCTGTCCATCAATTGCGATTACAATTATGAGCGTGATTATGCACAGAAGATACAGTAATGTCTGTCTTTAGGACTGCTTTCACTCTCCTTTCATGAACAATGCATTAACCTGGCATTTTTAACTATTCTTGCTTTGTTCAAAACAGTCACCCTCTTTATTTTGGCTGCTTGGGTATAAAAATGAAACAAACCAACCTGATCTAGTGAGAATTCATTTTGGGTCCTGGAACACACAAGTGAGAAAACATGCAGTATTTCTTGATGTTTACCACCACTGGGTCCTCTGCTTCTTTTCCAATAAAACCCGCTGTGGTGTGCATGCATCCCACTGTTCCTGCACACTGCTTCATTTGCTTGTACTATTCTATGCCTATCTATCCCTCCTACGTATACATTTACTATATAAATAGCTATGACTTAGTGACTTTTCTGTGATTTGCCCATGAGATTTAACAGTAAGCTGTTCACGTTCAAAAGTAACTTACTGATATTAGAAACAACAACGAAACTCTCCCAAAATAAGAAACACAAACTTTTACTGAGTGCTTGACCTAGATGTGGTGGAAAACCTTGTGTGATCTCATGGTCTTGCAGCTACTCCAATAGCAGTGTTGGTGCAAGCATGACACTGTGATCACCCAGGCTGGACAGATAGTGTCCAGAACAAGGGATGTGGCACTGGCCTTTCAGTTTGCCTATAAAACACCAGGAAACTCAAATAAGCCATGGAAAGGTAAGAAATAACAATGACATCCCATAAGGATGCATTACTTTGACCATGCAAAAGCACTGACTGTTTTCATGTTTATGTGTATTCGAACAGGAGATAGAAGACTGCCCCATATGCTTCAAAGCCTTGTAAAAGATACAGTGGCTGGAAAAAGTTTGCAATCTTAGCCTGTTAAACAACTGTGGAGAGACTGCAAAGCATTAAATGGGAAGAGATACTTTAGGGAGTGTGCTGCTGTACTATCAGTAGTTATTAACCACAAAGACACTAGCAAAATCCTTAAAAATATGCTCACCCCAGAGAAACAGATGAAGTATTGCACCAATGAACATACAGCAATCTTCCAAAATGATCTTGCGTTGAGAGCAGCAGCAGTGAATGGAAATTCACACACAAAAAAAGTGTGAAAATCAGCTATGTGTGATGAAAATTTTCAAGGTACAACTCATGGCAAAGAAATGAGATTAATTGCTATTGCTCCATTTAAAGATAATATTGGGGGACACACATTGTTTTCTCATAAATACATTCACAGGCATATGTGGTTTTGACTGTCAAGTAGACTGGCCCAAAGGGACCTAATTGCAAATTGGACTATTATCTGTACCTCAGTGAGACAATTTTTTTGACACATTGACCTCAACTATTAATTTAAATTTAATTTATTTTAATATTTTATTTTATTTTAAAAATAAGTTTAGTGAGTTCTCACTTCAGATATTTTAAATGTTATTTTAATCCATCCTATTGTAAAAAAGACTACCACCTTTACATGTGAGACAAATACAAATTCATTCTCTATTAAAAGAACCCTTATTTAACTTACGCCTTGATACTAATATAAAAATTGCTTGATTTTTACACTTTTTTTGATTACAGTGTGAATTTTTTCAAGGTCATCATCACATTTTCCTCACTTCAAACAAACAATAGTCTTCTGGAAATCATTTCATTCACATCTGAGGAAATGCTGAAATCAGCCTTCACCTAATTTTATAACATATGTCCTTCAAAATATTTATACATGTACATACATTAAGAAATATTTATTGTCCATAGAAGAGGTGAGAAAAAAAGACAAATGTTCTTTTATTTAAAATTAAATAGCTCAGTAATTCTAGAATAATTATTTCTTTCCCAAAACCAAAGTAGTATCAATAAAAACTTCTTTTTAAATGACCACAGTATTGTTTATTCTATAGCAACATATGTTATTTCTTTAGAGATATATTTATTTAGGGCACAAAAAGAAAAGTGTATGTAGAACAGATGTATTTAACACCATATATTTAGAACACAAGAAAACCTTTTTTTTTCATTATATGTAGAATATCATAAGTAAAAAATGCATGATGAAGTTTATAGTATATAAGATAAACCATTTGGAGTAAGTATGTAGAGTCTCACTTTTGTACTGTTAAGATCTGTGAGAAATTGAAAACAAAGATTATTTCTGGCAGCGTGTTCTTTGCTCCACAAACATGAGACATTGGTTGCTTTCCAGCTTACCTCCTCCAAGACCTCTTTTTGTGAAGGACAAATTTTATTCAACACTGGTAATAATCAAAAGCCCTTTGATCTTAATACTACCCTCAGTCTTCTCTCCATGTGGCAACGAGCTTGAAATCCACCAAAATCATTTATCTGGTCTGTTTTTCGTTGTCTCAGTTGCATGCTCAAGGCACTGTTTGTTGTCTCATATATCAACAAACATTTTCCTCTGCTCCATCTTCTCTACCAAGTCATGGTGGACATTACCAGACTTTTCATCTCCTGTTTGTCTAACAGTACCAAAAGGATTCTAAAGGAAAAAAGATCCTACCACACAGTGAAAGCACTTTCCTACAATATTCTTCACCCGCTGAGTTAGTTGTAGAGTTTCTTCAGCAGTTCTTGTTACTGCTTCTTTACCGGCCTTTTGCTCATTACCGATACCCTCCATAATTGCCACGCAATCTTCTAAATGGTTCTTAATTGATATTAATATTTCCCTATAGAGACTGAATTTTTCAATGTTTCTGATCTATCCATGACAAATATATTTTGTTGGCATCTTTATGTCTCTTTCTTACTCACAGAAAATCTGGAACAGGATCTTGGAATTCAGGAGCTAAAGCTTAATGGCTCCTGGGAAAAAAAGACAGGGAATTGCTCTTCTTTTGAGCTATCATCAGGTCAACTGCAGCAGCAATAAGAGATGCTTCAAGCAAAAGGCAGGGATCGGCCACTCCAGCCATACCAACTGGTGTAAAAGTTGATGCTCTTCCCCTGGCACCCACGCAAAGCTGCTGCTGCCTGCAGTAATGCCTCTGCCAGCCCTCTGATTACTCGGCAGCCTACTGACCTAGGCAGTTTCCTGTTTTGCCTAAGCCTAAAGCCATCCCTGGATCCACGTTCCCAGTTTGGCAAACGACAACGGGAGGCACAGGTATGACAATGTTCAGTGGCATTACAGGCAGTCCTCACATCAGACTTGTAGGTGCCGATAGGTCTTTACTGGTGGTAATGTAATGATGGAGGAATGCAGCTACTGCCAGTGGAGACAGCAAGTGATGGAGGCCTTGGAGAGCCTGTGCGTATACCTGCAGTATCAATTATTTCTCTACATCTGTTTCTGGCTGTAGCTGTAAGTAACTTGCAGTGTAGGATGCAACTTTCTTTATCTAAAAGCAGTAATACTGAGCATACTGATTCCAGATTTATCTGAATGAAAGCCATAAAAACATATCAAATAGTACTAAATATTTGTACAATATTTGAAATTTATTGATAAATAATTGATCAACAGACAGAAAGAGGAGAGGACAGAAAATAAATTCTTCCTAAGGAAACCCATATTTCATAGGACCAGAAAAAAGAAGTTTTATTAACACTTCTGATCAATTCCCAAACACAGACTTGCTATATGTATCCATATTAATAGAAGCCATTAGTTTGTTCTCCTCCCTCTCTCTCTAATAACCATTCTGTCTGAGCTTAGAAGCACTAATGAATTTTAGTGTCTGTTATCCTTGTCCATCTGTATCCTGCAGGAATAAAAGAAATCAAGGACACCCCTAAAACAGGGAATCCATCCTCAGCAATCCATCACTTTCTTTCCCAGACTTTTTCACTCCTTTCTCTTCTACACATACACCCACTTCCCACTTCTGTTTCTATTTTCCATGAGGAACAAAGTTGGGAAGAGGAGATGAGACTTCTTTGTAGAACTGATAGAGACAGTGAAAGGCAGTTCATGTGGCTTGGCCCAAGTAGAACCTGCCCTTCAGGATCAATTCCAAGTTCCAATGTAGACAAATCCATCCTTCTCATGGCATTCATTACGTTGTGCACTGGAGGGCAAAAGGTTAAAAAGGCATACATTTCCATATGTCCTGTTTATATGAATTACTAAGGCCAGACCTGATTTCTCCTGGAGGTATAGGGAGACACAATGGAAGAAACTGCTTTGCAAAGGAAGCTCCCTAGGGTTTAGACAGTAATTTCAGAAGTCCTGGACAGTGTCTCAGCTGACACATGGGCTGTAATCGGTGCAGGCTTTTCCTCCAGGGACAGGTCTACATGTCCATAAAGACATGACAGGACAGAAAACAAAAGAAGATTCAGAGATTTCAAATCTTTTTAGAAGTACGGGGTCATGCTGAGCTGTGATCCAGCGACAGCTGCGATAGCCAGCAGAACAGCAATAGGAGCACATTTTTATTGCTGTCATCATCCTTCCTTTTCTCTTCTCTTGTTCACTGCCTTCCACCAGGCCTGATGCGCTAACTTGAACAGCAGAAACAGCATGGCTGTGCTAATGCTTGCTTTCCCCAAAAGTTTTTAGCTGCACCAAGGTTCAGATTACACCAAAAGCACTCCTGCTGAGGTCTGTGCTTATCCAGCAGTTTGTGTAGCAGCAGTAACAGCACACAAGCCTCGATAGCCACAGGACGCTGGAAATCGCTTAGTAAAAATAAATGATCATGTATAGGTCAATATTTTTAAAGTAGTCAGTCTACAGTGTTTCAGATCTAATAATATATGTGATGAAAAGTTGTTTACACCACTATCATTGTTGGGTTTGAGGAAAGTTAGCCTGAATATGGAAAGGAAAGTTACCAGCACAATATCCAGCTCTGAGAAACACTGAGTCAGCGTTGTGAGGTCCTATTTGAGTCCCTGTAAGAGATTTCTTGGCACACAACCCACAGATTTGGAGGAGGAGTGGGTAGTCTCCATTTACCAGTAAACATTAAATATGTTATATTGTGTTCTTTGGAATGGGGATACAAAGCTGAGCCTCTCAACTCCCAGCCTAGTGGGAAAACCAGCAGGCTCCTGGAGTCTTCTCTCTGCAGACAGGTAATAACCTCGGGCACTCCCACAAGTAGTGCAGAAAGGAGGTAGAAGATTAATTTAAATGCATATGCCTCATAAGTAGAGTAAGTACTACAACCCGCACTACAGACAGCTGGATTAAACTCTGTCTTCCCACGTATTATGAGAAAGGACCGATTTAGGTATCTAACTTGAACAGCAGATTCAAATAGCAAATAGATGGCTTCTTAATCCTCTTTACAGCCATGGATTAACCGCTGTTTCCTTCCTGAAAACTGCTGAGTAGTCAGTTTAGGTTGCTCCCTGGTTCTTCAGGATGCTCACATAAGATCTTAAGCTTTGTCCCTACATGCTACAGGACGATTTGGCACTGAATTTAAGGACTGTGTGGTCTTTTCATGGTGAAGTGGCATAAAGTGAACATTAGCACCTTCTACACCACTTGTGTTACATGACTATACTTCTGGTCATTAGGAACTGTTCCTAACTGCTGAAGTCAGCAGCCAAACCCACACTGACTGCAGTGCTGCAAAGTCAAGTCCCAGCATCATGCTGGCCAGGGTTCTCCATTAATGGAGCATGTCCTGAGGTGGGAGGAAGTTCCTTGGAGATTATGGATAAGAGTGGAACAGAGAGCTCAGGGCCCATGGAGTTTTGAGATTTTAGTTAATACATATCACTAAGTAAAGAAAGAGAAAATGAACTTCACTCATCAAGTGCTCTTTTCTAGTAAGGAGTACAGTTGAGTCTCATTTGGCTAAAAGCTCTATTACAAATCGTGCACTAGCTATATCAACCAGAGGCAGGAAAGGCCTTTTGTTAAGTTTCATATAAAGAGCTGTGTTTGCTGACCATAGGAATCTTTGCTGTTATCTAAAATGATCCCTTCTTGAGGAAGTAACAGCAGAGTAAGACAGGTTATCATCCATCGATCACTATAGTGTAATAGAGGAAAACAAAAAAGAGCACAGTAAAGTTAAATATTTTATGGAACAACATTTTAATTTTATAATTAAAAGGCATCATTAAATCATTAACTCTTGATAAAAAAGTCAGTTTCCCACAGGCCAGCTTCACACGGTAGAACAGTTCAGAAGCCTGATTAGCTCTGGTTTACTTCCAGCAGACACCACAGTGCTATCACCTCAGCTGTGACAGAGAACAGGGATCCCTAAATGTGGGGGTTAACTGCAAGCTACAGACCTTTGAAGATTTATTGCCCCGTTGCAGCTCATCTCTTACATTCTTCTCTCATGGTGTTGGCACCACTCCTATTCCCACTACTGGAATATGCTGGACTGTGTGAAACAGAACTTTGGCATTGGGCCCTATGTGCAATATCAGTATATCACATAATTATTGTTGTGTTTTTGTGCTACAGATTTAATTGTAAATATCCTCATGGCCCTCATACTATATACAGCTGGATAACTTCAAGAGATGATGTCTAGTCACTCACTAGATAAAACTGGACTGTGGTTAGCCCTTTCCTGGGCCAGACTGCAGCAAAGTGATTGCAAGGAAAAGATGCATGATTTCAGCATGGTACCTCCCATACATTTATTAGCACTTGTTCATTCCTTAACAAGGAAGTCACAGTTTCAAAGGATTCAACTACAGCCTATCCAGGCCTGTCAAGTCACATGTGCTGAGTAAAGGCTCACTCACCCTTTTGGCCCTCTCTAGGCTTGTCCCCCTGCGGTGACGTCTCTGGTTTTACAGTATGTAGGGGCAGCCTCTCTCTTTGTTGACCCCATGCATCACATGCAGCTGGCAAGTATTAGGTCTTTCCTGGGAACAACCCTCTGCATAGGTCCTGTCTTATCACAAGCTTTTCCAGCACGATTCCCCTATCTTGCAAAATCTTCTTGCAACATATTCAGCAGCTCCTCTTACTGCAGTGTTATTTACATTCATCTAAACAGATGCAACTTGGATGCGAGCTGGGAAGTAAATGTAATCCTGACTCCATTTAGTCAAATTTATGTCTATTTTGGAAGGCCAGACGTGCCAGAAAGGAGTGTAATGTGACTACTGAACTCTGTACAACACTAACTCCATCCTCAAAATGCACGGGAAAAATTCAGTACATTTTTGCTGATTCGGTGCAGAGTATTTTCCACTGTTTCCTCCCAAAGCAGACTGGACTTGTATGACATACAGTTACTAATTCATTCCTAGCTTATATTTTTCAACAATTCTTTTCATTGCTAATCTTTCATATATGCATGGGTGGAGTACTCATGGCAACTCAAACCTGTTTGGCAAGAAAAAAACCTACTGCATAGAAGATGTATAAATCTCCATTATACATTTAAATATTGTAAATGACAACATCTTCTGGAGTTTCAGAGTAAATTCAAAAGTTTTTGGGTAATTTTTCATTAAACTTTTATTCAGAGAAAACTTGTTAGTTAGTTGGTATTAGCTATTTTTGAAGAAATGTGCCAAGTTAGTAACATTTTCTTAAACACAGGATATGGTCTTTTATACTGAGATTGTTGTGTGTGGTTGATTCATGTGTCTGAAATAAGGAAATCAAAGCTCTTCTTATATTGTTTAATTAATTATTTTCTTGCTGAATGCAAAGATTGGGAGAAATGTTTTGGTGGTCCCAGCAGTGTGATAAGAAACAAATACTCCAAATTATTGCTATGTTAGGAAATGTGAACCTCTAGCATCTTTACATTGTGTTATTTAAATGTTCAGTCATAACGTTGAACTGGCAACATTTTTTCTCATTGGTTTAATTTTCTAAGTAATGCATAGAAATAAATGAATGCTCATTAAAATATGTATTTACCTTGGACTCCCTGCATGAATCTTTAAGCTTGTTATGGAAATTCAATTGATGTATAATTAAAGGAAAATAGTAAAAAATACTTGCCATAGCTTGAATTTTGCAAAACGGTCCAGTAAGAAACCTAAGTAACCTAATAACGCTTAAAGTAAAAACCACCTTGTAAAATATAAGCAGAAATCAGTTTTATTCAAGAAAGGTCTGCCCATCTGTTGAAACTTCTCCATGCTGCTGAGTAGGATGTGTGATATTACGACCAGGAATGAACAGGCTAAATTGATGAAAGTACCATGTTTAGAATAACTTGATGAAATATTTAATTTTAAAACAATATCATTACTTACAGAAGAAATCTCTGTTCCCTAAATAAAAATCTGAAATAGAATTTTAATTATAGCAAAAAAAAAAAAAAAAGGTAAACTGTGCCTGTAAGTTAGAATTCTAACCGCATTATAGCAAGTTCAATAAAAAAATGGAGTCAAATTCTCCCATTGCTTAAATACAGAAAGAGCTGATTCAGGTCAGTTTATCCCTTGTCTACATTCATAAAGGGTCTGTCAGATGTCTGGGATGAATTTCTAATAAATAATTTTTTGAATAATTACACCAGAATATGGGAAAAGGTCAGAGCTCATGTCCTTTTCAGGGTGTGCTCTTCTCCCTTGTTCTTTTATACCATTTGACAAGTGGTCCCAGCTGGGCTATCACCGGGGCATGGACACCTGTAGAAAGACACACCTCACTTGCATTGCTTGTTAGGACATTGGACTGCTCTGGTCTCTTAACATCTATGACTCATGTGTCTATGCCCTTGTTTAACATATTTTATAATAAATTCTTTAGTGAGCTGGAGCTGAACTGTTCTAGACAGCCTCTATTAGCATGACTCATTATTATCTAAACATTCAAAGGTAGAACTGGATCTATGTTGTCTGGTTTCAGCATAGTCAAACTTAGCTTACAAACATGTGTTAGCCTGGAGCTGTATCACTTAAAAACAAACCTGAATTTGCTATGCCAAAAGCAGTATTTATTAGTCAATCTTGAATTTCAAATCCTGACTTGTAATAGGAAATTGAGAGAATTCAATGTTTTGATAAATGTAAACACTAAAATTATTTGAGAAATATTTCTTCTGATTATCAGGATGCTGCTTTGTCCCTACATTATGAATGTTCTGGGCAGTCCTGTTTCTCCCACCTCAAAGAAAGGATGTGGAAGAGCTGTAGCAGGTTCAGGGTAGAGCAATAAAGATGATCAAAGGTATGACTGACTTCCATGGGAAGAACAATTACACAGGCCAGGAAACTTCAGGCTGGAAAACAGACAGTTGAGGGGATAGATGATAAAGTCATAAAAAATGGGGAGTGGCATGGGAAGGGTGAATAGGCATCACTTGTTCATTGTGTCTCTCAATAGCTGAAGTAGTGACATCAGATGAATCTATAGGTGGCTGGTTTGAACCAAAGAAAATTAGGTGTTTTTTTCATGCAGCACGTATTAAGGCTAAGCAGTACTTCAGGGTTTTGTGAAAGTTAAGGTTTGCACAGGGTGAAGGACAAACCGGAGTTCATGGAAGAAAAATCTGTAGGGTCACTGAATACACAGTGCTCATGAACTCCTTAAGCTGCAAATAATCAGTCTATTGCAAGGCTGGGGAGAAGTGTCACTATTCGCTTGCTCTGTTTGTATAATTTTTCACTTGGTATCCTTTTTATCCATCATCTTGGTCTTGTCCAGCAGTTATTCTTATGTTGTTTGTTTATTAACTGATCATCATGAATATTTATATAGTGCATCTCTACTTTTTGGGTACATACCCAATAACTAAGACTAAGCTTGTCTCTCAAGATTAGTTACCAAAGAACATCGCAGCAAATTTGTCACAATACAAATAAAATATGAATTACTATAGTGTGATCTGCATTTAAAAATGAGGGAATACATAAAATACTAATCCAAACATTTGTATCCTAAATATATATTTGCATTTTTACCAAGTCTTTCACTATGGTATAAAACATTTAAGAGATTTTAGCATTGCTATGAAAATACATTACAGGATTATCTTTCACCATCAATGAAATTAAGCTCTAAAGTATATTTTTAAAAGTCATTATTTGCTTATAACCATGCACCTATCTATTTAAAACTGAAAGGAAATGCACAAAGTATGTAATAAGGGCTGGGAAGGCCGGCAATTATAGGCTGAAGATTCTGACCTGTAATGCAGGTAGTATTGTTAATTTTTATGTGGACCTCTTTTACATTATTAGCCTGCTTGAAAATCTAATTAAATATATTCTGTAATTAAGCAGGGTCTGAATCATGAAATATGACAGTTAAGTATGTGTTTTACTCGATAATTTTATCACTAAAAATTCAAAATTTGGTTATGCCATTGACAAACCTCATGAGACACTATATGGGGAAGCATTTCTTTGGTTCTGGTGGATCTGATTTACTTATTTGGTAGGTGAAAAAACTCTTCCGTTGTAAGTGGACAACTGGAGTGTTTGGACAGACTGCAAACTGATAATCGTTTTAAACTGATGGTTAACTTCATCTCTCTGTTCTGATGATTTCATATTTTTTCAGAAGATTTGGGATGGAAAAGTGGAAAGACTATGTGGACATTTTCTAAATAATATAAGTGGGTTATGGTGTGTTTGTAAAGGAAATGTGAATCCAGCCAGCAAAACACACAGATGTCAATGGGAAAGACATGACACTTCTGCATAAGTGAAAGCAAAGAGCTTATGCTTCCTTTGCTTCTCACTTTCTTTGAGGAAGAGGGAAGTATTTGTCTCAGTAACAGTGACTAAAAATCAACAGTAACAAACAGACAAGGATATCTGTTCAATAGTAGTGGAATATGTGAAACTAGATGTCAGCTGGGCTTTCCAACACTTTCTTTGCTACGCAATTAGCAGCAGTTCCTTTCCTGGTCATTGGGTCACATAGCATGGGTCCCCAAATGACCCAGTAGGAAGTATCAAAGAAATCTGACTGGATTAATCAGAGACTCCTGACTGCTCCAGGGGGCAATAAGTGGGATAAGACTGTACATCAGCCTCTCGGGGAGGTGCTGGTGGGGAAGGGCTCTTCACTGCCTGAAGAAACCGCACTTCAGTACAGACCCACTTTTCTAACCTGCTTTTTCCTCCCTAGTAGTTTGCTCATACAATCCAACTATAAAGAAAGCATAAGTTAAGAACCAGCCTGTTTACAGTAGAATAGCATAAATTAACAACAAAGAAAATAAAAAAGTAACAACAAACTTCTGAGTATCTTTATTTTGAAGGTTGTAACCTACTTAGCTTGCATGCAGATTTGTACACCAGCAACTCTCATTACAGCATAAAACACAAGAATTCATCAAAGTATCTCTGAGATACAGGTGGTTTGCTTTGCTATTAGTACATGTATCCAGCAATAGTTTTACTTTCTGATTTTAATCCTAGATTGAGTGTCCTGTGCAGCTCAGAAAATAACCTTTGTTTTAGCCTCACCAATAATATTTGATGACTGACAGTGACGGATTAATGCACAGTTCTACCTGATGGGGATATTCCGCTCTCTGCAAAAAAGAAAGGTGTAAACATAAAAAATTTAATTAACAACATTTTCTAACAAAATTATCTTTTCTCTATTACCTCACCATTTTCTGTGGTCTTTCATCATGTCAAAATTGGAGGAAATGAAACAACAAACTAGCTGTAATACAGCACACTGCCTCAAACTCTCAAGCAGAAAAAAACCGCTGCTATCAAAATAAACCCCAGCGACACAGGGATCTCTTATTTTGTGTTAAGTATATTGCCCATAAAAAAAAATCACCTCCCAAAAGTTACAACATCAAAGCCTCTTTTTTAATCAAGAAGTGTTTCATTACACTAAAAAAGTCACAAGGCAGTGACCAGTGAAAGCACTAGTTATAAGAAATTAGTGACTTTTGGGATGGGGGCAAGGAGAACGTGAAAGAATCACCTGAAGGCAGAGATGGGCCTTTCCCTCTGCAGGGTTAAGTTTGCTGGAAAAGAGTAAGAGATCTTTCCAGTAACAGGTGGCATGAGGAGATGAAGTAATCAATTAGGAGACAGGTGATTAAGTGAAAGAGAGGGAAGTGTGTGGAATGGGGGTCAAGGGAACAAGGCCTGCAAATGACTGATAAATCATGTTAGCACTGAAGGAGCCTGAGTTTAATTAACATACTTTGGAAAAGAGAAAGGGAATTATAGAAAGACGTTGAGAGGAAGGAAAACAGCAGGAATGATTCAGGAAGAGGACTTCAAAAAGTAGGGAAATAGGTGACCAACCCTGCCTAAAAATCTGAAATAAGGAATAAATGTGACTGATTGCCTAAAAAGCTAATACTGAGATGGAAACTTTCTGTCCCTCTCAGATTCAGCTAAGACCAAGGAGAAAAGGAAGAGGGAAATTCAAAACAAAATTACAGTAACTGGAAGACAAGCCAGATCACTGAATTTCTATTTCAGAAGGATCCCTGAAATTACTCCAAACCATGGAAGCCAGAAGTGAGAAATCTTTGCCTCTGTCCCCTTCTGGTCACTTTGATGCACCTCATAGCTGTCAGGCTTTATGTCATCTCCATCACATAGGTGAAGTGTGCAAGTCTGCTACTCCAGGCCAGTCAAGTCCTCAGGATATAACATACTTACCAAGCAAGCCTCACTGAAATCTGAAACAACATTTCTTTCCTTAGGAACTTCCAATTTCTTAAATTTAAATTTCTATTTACCCTCACAGTCAGAAACCACATTTTTTTGAGGAAAATCAAATAGACAAACAAAAATCATGTATATACTGTAAATCTTGTTTTTCCTTAATGTTAGTCCAAGAGGACTGAAGTTCTTCAAGGGCTGTCATGCCTCTGTGTGACAGATATCCTCTGAAGCAACACCTTCCTCTCACCTGGAAAGACAGTTCACCCTTTCTAGGTGACTATTTTATATCTGGTGTCAAGGACATTTTTCTGGCTTTGTCTTGTAAAAACCTTCAGTGATTTGTGAAGAAATGATTTAATATTAAGAATAAAAAGTCATTATTTTTTCATCTTGTTCGCATTTCTTTACAAAGCTGTATTACAATGAATCAGTGCCTTATTACAAAAATATTCTAATTGCTGAGCATATACCTTTCCCACAAATTATAGCAGAAATCCTATGGCCTTGTAATGCACACTTTAACTACATCTCTTTACAGTAAGTAATAGGAGACGTTTATTACAGTAACTGAAGGAGAGGAACCTGTGCATGTTCCACCCAAAGGTGTACTACTTTTCCATGAATTAAAGCAATGTAAACAAAGAAGGGATCAGTTTTCTGCAGTGTCACTGAGATTATAATTAAAGGACAGTGAACAACACATTTAATTACTAGGAGATGGGAACTTGATAACTTTGGGGAAAGGACATCTCTGACGTTTTGCTTACAACAACAAGGAGCTGGACTCAGTGAACCTGTAAAGGTTTTTTACAGCCTTATGTTATGAAAGTCAACTCTGGGCCTATCATTTTATCGCCATTTAGTCAGGCTGGAGACAATGAGGACAAAGATTTGCTGCAATGTGTCAGCCTTTTGAATATCAAGTAGATTCTAAGTGCTTATTAAACCCTTGGCATTATTTGGCTCTTACAAAAAGAATTCAATAGTTTTATCAGGTTATTTAATCACTAGAAATATATCACTGTTATCCTGTATTACCTTAAATTCATTGTGGTCTGCTTCCCCCCCATTATTGTTCAATTCCAGGCCTACTAATACATTTTCAAAACAGAAGTTAGTAGTTTATATGATCTTCAACCCACATTTATCATACACGGAAGGAGTATAACTGGTGTTCTTTTGGACCAGACCAATCGTTAATGCAGCCTTCTATGATTAATTTAAAAATCCTGCTATGCTGAAGAAGGCAGGTAAAGCATTTATGCTGAGTGTCACCCCAGGCCCAGTACCAGTCACTTCAGAGTCGCCCACCAACAGATGCTAGCTGAAGAACTTCCATTTGATGGGGTGCATTTGCCTTCTGTAGTTTATTGGTGAACAGAATCAATTTGGTGAATAGAGAGAATTCAGCTCCCAGACTTTATTGTCAACAAAGAAAAAACTATAGGACCATGGTTTTGCTTTAACCATCATGAACTTCAATGCTGAGGAGCCTGGTATGCAGGGAGCCCACCTCACCATAGCAGGTTTATATATACTTTTTCATTTTTGTTTCTGTCTACATCAGTTAATATGTGTGAATCGACACCAAATGTTATTAGCTGCTATTAGCTCTCTGTTCCTATGAATTCTGTGCATTGTTTTAAAATGGCAAATAAAATTTTAGGCAGGATATGTAAAATGAAAATCCTATTTATACAAAAGATAAATAATTACCCCCAGGAGCCAAAGAGGTAGTTTAAGGCTCAATGGTATGGATCTTTTCCACAGTTTGATTAGAAATAACAACACAACCTTTGGAGAGAAAAAAAAAAAGCCTATGAAAGTAATACAATTTTATTTATTGGTTGGAATAGCTACTGGAATACGTCTGCTGACATTTGATTCTCATTAACTTTGGTTTTTTGTATTACAGAAGCACCAATACAGCAGAAAATGCTGTAACACCATAAAAAACCTAACATCTCTACTGAAAAGTTCTTGGAGTATGTTGCTAAACGACACAAAGGTAGTGAGATGGTCAGAGGCAAATCTGTAGTGAGTTTGTTCAGTATTATTTGTTTGCTTTGAAAAATATGGATACTATGTCTAACTTAAGTAAGAGGGCATGAATGACAGTGACAGGGAACATGTGAAAAGGGTAGGTCTCAGAGAGTTTCTGGCTTTTACTTCTTGTTGCTTTGAAAAGGGAAAATGCAAATTAATCAAGTTTCATCTTGTACAGAAGATAAGGCCCTTGAAGTGATTGCAAAGAGTAGGAGGTGTTGACTAGTGATATCTACACAACTGCCACTGGGAGAACTTGTATTGCTATTTGATTTGGACAGTGATAGGGAAATAAAATTTTCTTCATTATTATTCAGACTAATTCAGAATATTAGTACAGACCAAAAGTAATTATTGCAATTGTTTAAAATAATCAAGCTCTGTTTTCTGATTATTCAAACATTTTTGTGTTTATTACATGAGGAAGTCAAGAAGGCAACCCCTTATGTTGCAACACCTCAGACTAACATGTAAATACATAAGCCAAATATCAGACACAATATGTGTAAATGACAAACATCTGATTTGTATTCACAGTTATCACAATTGTTTGCACAAACTGAATAACGTTACATACATATGTATAATTAGATACATTCAATAATCAATTTGATTCCAGATTGGAGTGTGCATTTTCCGTGTGCAACACCACATCTGAACAGTTTTTTATTTTCCATATATTTTGATGGTTTTGACCTCCAAGATAAACATTTTTCTCCCCCCAAAAACACAGAGGTACATTTCAAAAGACAAATATCTGTTGATTTTATTCTGTCTTTATGTCACCTAGAGGAAAGGCATCCTTGTGGTATCTTCTGTGTTCTCTCTTAGTATAAAATATATATAATTAATAAACCTAAACCACTGTAAATCTTCATTCTTGCGCTCTACAGTCATTGAATTCTAGACACATATAGTTTTCCTCTTACAATGGAAAAAAACTTGTAATTAGGCTATGCCTAGAGCAAGTATTTTAAAGAATTTAAACTGATGACAGGAATTATTTTTTTTCTGAAACTATTGTATGTGGTAGAGTATGCCAAAGTACGGCAGTAATAGTGAGGATGTGAAAGAAACCACAGCAAACAAAGAGGCACTGGGTGAAGTTGCAGCCACTTGTTGGATGAAAGTCATGGTCCTATCTCACAGCAGTGCTTTTGCCTCTGGCTGCAGTCCAGGGAAAAGGGCTGAAGGGAGTGAGTGCTCCAGCTGAGGCCATGCCAGCTCCACAGCGAGTCATGGCGTCTCTCTCCAAGCAGGCGTGACACCTCCTACAAAATCAGACTTGGCCTCACCCTGCCTGAAAGCAACTCTCTGCCCAAGCTAGGAGTATCCAAGTTAACTTCTAAACTCAATACCAAGCCCATTTTTAATTGGCAAGTTAATCGTGTGAAAATGCTGACAACGTCACTCTAAGTACTAGCCTTTTAGTTAAGCACATTTGTAGGTGGGGCATATATAAGCATAAGAAGGCCTCAGGACAAGTTGGAAATTGAGCTCTGGCAGCCACATTGTCCCCAGATTACAGCTCATAGCAGATGTTCACCAAAGCTACATAAACTTTGCCAAGCTCTGTACCTTCTGGTAAATCCCATGAAATATGAGATCTGTGCCTTTTAAGAGCACTGGAGAAACTTGGCTTTCCTTTGGTATTTGCGTGTTGAATTCACCTTTCTGTTTTTCACCATATTTTGCACATCTTTATAGGCCTGTAATTAGGTTGCACTGAAATCTGAATTAGAAGTAAGAATAAAATGCTAAATTCTGGGTAATTTCAAGCTAAAATCTCAAATGAAGTCAATAAACCAAGTTCCTCTTATCTTCACATTTAGATCACAGAGAGGTCTTTGAAGTCAATTGTGTAACAATCCTCTAAAACAAAATAATTTGGCCCAGTTTTAATTTAATATCCCATTTTATGACATTCCATTAATTTCCATGAAGTTTGCTTCTCATTTGCGAAATGAGTGAGATTAGAATCAAATCCAATAAGGTTTGTTGCAGAAGGTCAGATAAGACTGAAAGAGTATCTCCAGGCTTTTGTCAATGGAAACAAGCCTTCTAAATTGTGTTAGTTCTTGCAAAAGTGTCAGGAATGATTATTAAACAACAGTTATTTTGCCTTAATTTTACTTGTTTGGTCTGGATCTTACAGGATAAGCTTCAGTCCCCCACAGACATCTAAGGCTGTAAAAGCAACTGTACCAAATCAAACCAAGATGGCCAAGTTCCCTCTGTCTGATTGTGGTCTATACTGGATCCATGCAAATGTATATGAACAAGGCAGGTATATAGTGGCACGTTCCTAGCTAGTTTATACAGCCTACAGTAACCTTTGGTGCTGTGATTTCCTGAGGAAAAACGTGACATGCTTGTTTCTCACAGCGGAGTGCAAATCAAGAGTAATTGCATTGAAATTTTGTGGAGTTATAAGGGTATGCAACCAACAACAGTAGGTGCATATTTTTTTTTCTGTAGGCCCAGGAAAAACACTTGATTAAAATATCTTCCTGTCCTTGTGAAGTTCAAATTACATTTAAAAATATGACATTTTTATGAAAATACCTCCTTACTTTATGGTAGTAGTAACACAATTAGAAAAATAAATGCTTTTGAAAGGTAAATGGTAATTCTAGTGAGGTCTGCAGTTATTAAATTTGCATTCCACTTTTTACTGAGAAAAGAAATAACATTTAAATATCTTTAGTATCAGTAATGTTTATGTTCCAGTTGTAAGTTTTACTGTAATCTTTAAAACCTGGCCCTTTTTTTTCAAGTAAGTACACTGAAAAAGAGTTTTAGACACATCTGTTATTTGCTAAGAAGCTCCATGATCATTTACTGTCCATATAGTGCCCCAGGTGTGGAGTGTGTGGATGGTACTTTACAAATACAAATTTAGACAAGGTTCCCGCCCTGAGAAATTTGGAACCTATTTTGAACAACTGCAACACTATCAATTTAAGGATTAGGCACAGGAATAGATGCAAAGAGACAGAGGAGGTCAAAAAGGTTATCTGAAGGAGGTGGGATTTGACAGGAAATTCAAAGCTCACTTGTTCCGAGAAGAAATACTTTCACGCAGAACTCCTTCAAAATCTTATTCTGAAAGAACTTTGAATTCAGAAGGTTTAGGAGATTTGGGGAGGCCACTGACTCTCACAAAATACAGCAGATGAGGATTGATGTGCATATGAGCAGTTCGCATTTAAAAGTGAAGATTTCCTGGGACCTGAATTTATTTCCTTTTTTGCTCACAACTGGACTGGCAAATTAGTTCCTGAGTTTATAGCTATTGCCTTGCTACAAAGTAGTAAGGATTGCATGATTATAGTTTTAATTTGCAGTAATCTAACTATTTCTATTTATAACCTGCAGGCCAAATTGGGGTAATTGCAGAGAAACCACATTTTTCCAGAAATGAAAGACTAAAATTACAGGGCAGTCCCAAACCAGCTCTTTCCTCACCAAAGTGCAATGGGGCTTGCACACTCCCTAGCCCTTGTTTTAGCTGTCTTTACTCTCTGGATTCATTCCCTGTCCCTACTTAGAAGGGGTAGGCTCTGTCTGGTGGCCAGTACAACATACTAGAGAGTGTACAGAACATACCCTTTTCCCAAGGGCCATCTGATACTTCAGATGTCATTTGGGTTTTGTCACAAAAGATCTGCTGAGCAGCTGGGACACAAGATTCTGCAAACCTGCATATGCTCCCAAGGCCAGCCAGATGTGACATGCACAGCCATGCATTGTCTGCTGTGGCAGCTAGAATTTTTTACTAAATATTTAAAGCACTGCTAGCTTATGCAGCACATAAATCACTTTTTCACCTCAAAATATAATGATGACCACAATTCTTGGTATCTGTGTCTGACATAACTTTATTTACCGTAGTGTTTCAGAGCTTTGTTTTATAACCCTGTATAATAAATGCATTTTAAAAAAAAATCAGAAACTAGATTTGTGATTTTTTTTTTGGTGGTTACAGTCTTCTACCTTCTCAGCATTGGCAATTGGTTTTGATTTTTTTTTTAGATCATCTGCAAGATACTTACAGTAGCAGCAACAAACATGTCATGTCAGGTGAGTCAGTGCCAAAAGTGTTGTGTAACATCAGAAAGAAAATGTATAGCTTGCTAGTTTGCCAGTATCATTTAACTTTTTAATTTTTTTATTAGCAAACTAATATTACATGATTAATAAAATCACTTAAGTTAATTTTAAAGGTGTACAGAGATATTAAGAAAGGAAATCCCCCAGTAAAGAGAAATACTGAAGTATAATAATCAGTCTCCCAAAATGTATTTTGTTGGAAACACATAAGAAATGGAACAAATACATGGAGAAGCACATACCTATCGTGTTAATGAGTTACAAGTTGGGTGAACGGTATGCAGTGCTGTATTGTGTACTGGATTACAAGATACACTTGCAATCTTTGCTTTTGACTTGCAGTATGTGATTGCTTTCTTTAGATACTTTGAAAGAAATATGCTATGAAACAACATAACTGTAAATCATAACTGGACATTAATATACAGCTTAACACTTACAAAAAGCTGTCATAACTGAGATGCAGTTAGCATCATGAGCAAGTAGGAACCTGTTAAATTACACATTTTAACACAGCTGTCTTCAAAAGGACACAGATGAAAAGGATACAAAAAATAATCCATGAAAATAGAAGAAGTAAAAACTACAAAGACACTTTATAAATTGGGTTTCTCTGATGCCACTCAGACCACAGTTGGAAAGCTGATATAATAATTATAGAGACTTATTCTTTGTTATAGTTTGGTATTCATGTGAAAAACAAACTAACAAAGAAACAATTTAGAATGACCAATAGCACATCACTCAGCCTCTATACTTCAGAGGATACACAAAGACACACATGAAATGTGTTTACTTCACACTGCAGCCAATGAAAGGAAGGGAATATAACCTAGTAAAACATTTGCATTTCCCACAGTATACTGTGTCTGTAGTAAAAAATTAATTGTGCAGTGGAAATTATTTTTTTTTCTTCAGATTTTCAAAGGAGCTGTGTTGGTATTTCAAATCACATCACAAAAAAATGAAAAGAGGATGAAGAGTGAAGAAGAAATGCTGAAAAAAATACAGGATTCAATTAATAGCTCTGGAAATGAAGACAAACAATACCCACATTGCCAAATGACAAGTACAGTCTCTTCCCCTGAGCAAAATTAAACAAGCCAAGACAGCCCCAGAGCATAATCCTACAGAGCTATAGACCTGGCAGAGATGGAGCTTCAGACACAGGGCTAAGGAGGAGCAAGCGCAGATGCAGCATACGCCCCAGTTTTGACAAATGGCCTTAAACATCCTTACTGCACTCTGACCCAGCCTGGGTCTCTCCCTTAACTGAAGCCATTTCTGCAAGTCTGTAGTAAAAAAGCAACAGCAAATGGACTAATAAATCACTCTCTCATTGACAAAATAGCCATAAAAGCAGATAATCAAGCATTATGTGTATTTAGTTTAACCACACAAACTGTTTTAAAAACAGAGTTAAATGAGCTCAAACCTATTTCCCATTTATGCAATTAATAAAAATAAAAACCACCAATGGAAGCGTCATCTTCTACACTGAGCTCAGCTCCCGTGCCAAGAAACACAACGCTTGCCTGCACATTCAGTTTCTTCCAGTCACCTTCTAACCCAGCTTGAACCCTGATTTTATACTTCTCTATAAATAATATGCTTCATGTGACCCTGCAAAGACTCTCTCTTACTTACCCAAGGCTGGAAGAGGGCTGTTTTTTTGACAATGGAAACACACTGAGTCTCCATAGTTGGGGTCCATCCCCACATACCTGAATAAGCCCTGCGCCACTGGGGTCCCTCTGGTAAAGCAAATTGCTGGGCATGCTGAGACCCCGTGTTTCCAGGACTTTCCCATGCACCCATGTTGCTCTCTTTTGTTTTTCCAACACTGAGCCCTTCTTTTAAACACACCCAATAAGCAGGGAGAGAGATGCACAATTTCCATAGCAGTGACCCAGGGAACAGGGATAATTGCTATAGGAGAAAGCCAGGAGATGGCATCACTTTCTATCACCTCTTTACTGGTTCACTAGAGGGGAGTCTGATTCCAGTCAAAATGAGGATCTCAGGGTGGATTTCCAGGGGAGTTGGGGGCAGGGGGCATGGAGGGCTCAGGCAACAAGCAAACACAAAATCCTGCAAAATGGGAGGAAGATGAGGGACAGAGAGATGTTGGCATTGTTACACTAAAAAACTTCGAGATTCCTGTTACCATTTTTTTCTCTGTGCAATTTTGTGACAACATGGGAAAGCTGGGTTTAGTCTGGGGAGGGGCGGGGCGGGATGTGTGTGTGTCTGTGAATGCAAAATTTGAAAAGCAACCTATGCCTGGAATATTATGACAATAACATAACATGTATCAGAAGCCTTTTTAAAGAAAGTTGTATTACTATGCCTTCTTAAGGGTACCTATGAAATATATTTCATTTGTATCTCTGTCTCAACTTAACTGTGAGGCTTCTTCACAAAGCCAAAGCGATAAAGGCACACCTTCATGCCTGACAGACATGGAATTAAGATTGTAAACTCTGATGTTGAAAGCAGTAAGAGAATGGGAGATAGAAGCTAGCAAACATCTTAAAAATAATATTTTAATATTTATAAAATACTCCCTCACCTTCCCTTGAAAATGGCTAGAACTATATGAATTAGAAGAAAACTCATTGTACTTCAATGTGCTTTAAGAGTCCTGCTTTAGTAAAAACACGTATAGTCAAGGTTTTCAAAAAGGATTTCTATCTTAAAGAACCTGTGTTGCCAGAAAGTATGTTTTCTTGCAAAGAAGTTGTTTACACAGACTGTTTACCTGGTCGTTTATTTCTACCAATTAGTGAGTAGAGACTTCATGATTAGCAGCTGGGAAATAAGATTGCTATTTAAATAGGAATTTCATGACAGCTTTTCCAAAGTATGTGTCTTTCTTGATCTCATGCATATATTGTGAAAAGTTTGCAGCTGGTCCAAAGTTGTAGGTCATAATTAACAGGTAAACATATTGGTATTTCTATGTAAGTAGGTCTAAGAAGACCCTAATAATGTATGAGAGGTAAATAAAGTAATGCAGGAGTCACTGATTTTGCTTTGTCTGTTGTTCTTTTACCAAAGATACGTGACGACTTTGCAGATCTAATATTTGAAACCATATAGGAGTTTAGTAATTATTTTTCTGAACCTTGATATGCAAAAAAAAAGATCAAAAGCTTTAAAGTATTAAACACAATTAGAAAACACTAGAACAGATGAAATTTCCTCACGAATCTGAAGTATCTGATAAAATATTTCTGGCATGTACATACTACTATTACCATTTCAAAATCTGGTATTGCAGAAGTGAGAGGCAAGGCAAGCTTCTGTACGGTGGCTACACCTACAATGAATAATCCAATTGCAAGAGCACGTGAGTCATGTTAAGATTTCACCTGACTGCCTGTTCCCTGGGATGGAGGCTTCAGGAGATGCACTGCTACCCAGGGGAAGGTGTGGCTGCTGCCTTCATTTTTTACAAAATAAAAGTATTGATGTGGTCTGATTTGATTAATGAGCTCGGTTATAACTAGATCATACCTGTGGTACAAAATTCCTTTGGGGGAATGGTACAGAACTGTATTCTGAGATATCACAAAAGCATTCCCTAACAGCTTACTGGATCTATAATTAGTCTCACTGAAATATGCGGCATGATTACTCTGAGCTGGTACACAGCTGTAGTCCTGCACTAGGGAAGGTAGCTGGGGACAGAACGGCTGCAGAAGTGGCATTCCAATTTCCCAGTGAAGGGAAAAAGCACATCTGCTCTCACACAGAAGGAACACTCAAATACTCCATCTCCTGACAAAGATGGCCAAACTCTACCTGACTTCAAAGAGAACGCCAATAAACTTTAACAAAGAGGGGACTGGCTCCCTGCAAGCCTCTGAGATCCCCCCAAAGCATCTCCTGGACAAAGCACAAGTCTGCTGACAGACTCTGCACCATGAAAAGCAATTTCCTCCCACCAATTTAGTGGCACAAAATGTTTGCTTAGAGGAGTTTAGCCTTTAAAATGTCTTAGCCTTGTATCTGCTTTCCACTGGTGTCAGTTGAATTTATTAAAAAAGAGAATGGCTAGAAGTCTGCTGCTTGCAGACTTACACCTCCAAGGGTACTGAGCATACCAGAGCTCATACGAAGAAGTAAGAAATGTAACAAAATCAGAACAGAAGCAGGGAATGAGAGAAGTGAGGGAAAGGAGGCAGGGAATTGCACGGTTTCAAGCAGATGAGATGATGTGTTTTTTAATCTAAAACTTTAATAGCTGCTTTTAGTATAATTGAAAGAATGGACTACACTTTCTGATTTTATGTCACAATCCTATTTACTTTGAAAAATTCCATTTCCAGATGAGATAGAAGATTTGCACACTTAACTACAGCTAAATGTATGACTAAATGTAAGACTGGGAGAACCTATATGGAAACCAACCACTAACCACAAAGCCAAGAAAAAAGACAAATCCAGAAAGTTTACTTTTATCTCTTTCTTAGGCAAAATTCTTACTGAAATCTATCAGACTTGGCCTGTAGAACAAAAGTAAAAAAACATCTGTAGTTATCCTTAAGATTCAAAATTCAAAAGATAATTTTTCTGGCAATCTGAGGTAATTAGCACCCAAAACTTATTTAAAACCATTGTGCACTTCTTATAAGGATCTGTAACATTTTGGATAAAACAGACATTTAGAAATCCTGGTAGATTTGCCACAAACTACACTTGTGTTTTGAAAAGTCCCAATATACTTGTTGATGTATGATGTAACAAGCATACCTACATACACCAATTTCTAACTACTCTTTTGCACATGCGCAAGTAAGTCCAGTGTGCATGGGTGTGTTGATGTGCCTATGTGAGTGTTAACATAAATGGACTAGTATAGCCTACTGTTACAATACTTTTTACTAGCCAAAATAAAGACCCGTAGTGGGAATACAAAGTAAAACCATTTATTTTCATGAGGGTCACAGGTGGAGATTTCTATTGTCTTGAAGGTTGTCTTTTTCAGGCACAGGACACCCTTCCCAAAGGTATTCTTTTTAATCACACCCAACTGCTGTACACCTGCTGAGATGGACAATAATCTGATCTTGAAATGCAGCTACCAAATACGATGACATAACATTTAAATGTTTAATATGTAACTTTGATTAATAAGAAACGAGAAATAACTTCTTCAACATTGTTTCAAAGACTGAGTGTAATTGACATTTTCCCAGGGGACAAGGTAGATATTCCTATGTGTCTCTATCTCATGCCTGGGATCACCATCTCCCAAAACTGTTATCCCCAAAACTTTCAACATACTATGTATAGTCCCCTGATTTCAGTACTGGACACATATATTTCTTCCCTCGAGGAACCCAAAGGCCATTTTTACTTCCTATCATGCAGAGATCAGGGAGCGCATGAAACTGCTTTTGTATAACAATACATGTCCTTTTTGGAAAATGGTACAAATTTAAGTATATTAATAACGGCTTACTTACAACCAAGTATACAAGCAGATAAATGCCATAAAGATCAAGAATATAACTGTAATATGACTTTAGTTTCTGAACTCCAGTGCTTCAACTAAATACAATGCAAGTGTGGGTTAGTATGTTAGAAAGGGATAATTTCCCCATTAAAAATATTTCCATTTATCCTTAGATAAAAGGAAGTTCTAAGTTTTGCATTGTAAATAACATCTCCAATGACCTGACTTACATTAACAGTACAACTCTTTGCTTAATTTAGAACACTCAGATGATGTGACACTAGCTTTCTAAAAAAAAAAAAAAAAAAGCTCTTGCCTATCCAATAAAGCAGCTAGATTATTGATCAAATACTCCTCCCAGTATTACACTGAAAGTGTAACCACTTGCATATTTTTTGATTGAAAATCTATTAACACAATGTCTTGCCTATAATCTCTAATCTACAAGTGACTATAGCATGGCAGATGCTCATAAAGTTCTTCACATATTCACATTTCTCTAATGGTAAGAAGAGAAATACAAAGAAAGAGACAGAGCCTAGAGTTTTACGTGCCTAATTTCACAGTATTTCTCCTTCCTTAACTTTTGTTACCACCAGTCATACAAATGCAAAATAAAATTATTTTTTAAATTCCTCAGTCCCTATGTGACTTTCAGGTATTCTGGTTGTGTGCTCCAGACAAACATTTATTTTTTCATCACTATGCAATATTTGACTCAGGTGATGATGAGAAAGGCAGATATTTCAGCACAGATTCTCTCTAGATTGTCACTAGGTACACATGTTCTGCTAATACCTTATGCAGTTTTGTATGTTGTGCAATATATGAACATTTGTTAAGCATATGTAAATAATCTTTTTGAATTTCCTAACCAAAAAATTGTCCTAATCTTGAAAACATTTAGGGATGTGCATAACAACTGCTAGTAATCTCAATGATTTACAGTTCAGCATGTGAAGAAATGTATTCAAATCATAGAATTTTTTAAGGTGGCGAAGACCTTTAAGGTCTTGGCTAAAAATATCTTGCAATGATAGATTTACTACCTAAACCAGCTGCTATGCACATTTCTTTCAGAAAAGGAATATATTGAAAATGGGACTTTTGTTGACTACAGGAAAAGAATTCTAAGACCCCTTCACAATTTGGTTGATTTATATTGCAATTTAACACCACCCCAGATAGGAAGAAAGCAGCAATTGATCTTTGATTGCAGACCCACTTAAATGAAGTACAGTCCCAGTAAATGGGTTGTTAGATTGAAACATGAAATTTTACACTACATTTTCATCTTGTTTATAATAAAGAGTTTTAGGTATTTATGAGTATGACTCTTATTCAAAGGCATCAACCTATCATAGATTTTAAGGTCAGAAGGGACCATAATCTCACCAGGGTCAAGCTCTGTAATCTACATCAAGCCCATAACTACTATTTGAAGTACGTTAGTGTCAAGTAATCTGTAAATTAAAAGCACAGAAGGTGCTGGCTATGAGGACTAGGGTTCTCTGAGAGCTTTAACCTCTAAGCTCCTTCTTGATTCCTTACACTGCCCATTTCTGCGCAAGTAGGGCCCCAGCCTCAATAGGAAAGGTGGCTCCACCCCAATTAACCTGATATTTGGGGCAGTTGTAGAGGAAATAAAAAAAAAAAAAAAAGTGACCTTAATCCTGGAAAGGTTGGGTAAGGCATTGATTTAGGATCTCCTACTACTATTTTAGTTAAGTACATGCTTGTTTGCATTGAACTTCTGCTGTGGGTGCTGTGTGGTCAGCCTGGCTCAGGTCTTTCACAGAGCAGTTAATGTGCCTGCTCCCAAGTTCAGCTTGGCACAGTGGGCTTGGGCACCTCTGAGAAGGAACAAGCTCAATGTTCATCTACCAAATTCAGACCAGCAAAAATTGATATTTCTTAAGTTTTTTGTTGCTACATATGTTATAGGTCAACATTAATGGTTCAAACACTCCATGGTAGATTCTTTTATTTTTGATGCAAGATTGAAAAACATTATCCTGTAAAAACTGAAGTTGCATATCACCTTTGAAAACTAGAGTGTGACTTTAGAAGATGTATACTACTTGAAATTTATTGCATAGTCAGCAACTTTAGCTGTGGCTTAGTATGAATGTTTTGAACTGGTGACTGTGTGTCCAATAATAATAATTAAACATTTGTTTTCAGAAAATACTGAGTATAAGAAACGCTATTCTTTTTATTGTTTGTTATTTATTTCATTCTATATAAATAGAAAGCTCTCCTAAGGGCATGCAAAAGTAATAATTTAGTATTTATATAAATTATTTTCAAGACACTAACGTTTTGAGAATATTAAAGGTAAGTCAATATACAGACATAAGCAAAAGTTATATGGAGAAAGCTGATACTGAATTACCTACTAATGCAATAAAAAATAAAATAGAAGTTTGTATTATGTGCTGAATTAATATAGAGAAATCAATGTACTTTTTCTCATCACCCCCTTAATGATGAAATATTACAGCACACAGATTTCTGTGCAGGTATCGTCCTTAATAACATAATTACAACATAAACAATTTAAAAATTACATAGATGCCATAATAGAAAATAGCAAGAATAATAATAGTGACTTTTCTTTTTTTGGAAAAAAACTTCTTGAAGCATTTAACCTACTTTTCTGCTTTATTACTCTTATCAACAGTGTAAATATGCTCTTTTAATGCTGAACACTTCCAAATTACTATATTCTTCTTAAAAATAGTTATACTTGTGTAGTTATCTTTTGAGGAAAGTAAGGTTTTTATATTTTGTCAGTTAGGAGGACTTTTCTTGAAACTTTCATGGCCATGGAAAGCTATTCAGTGATAAAGAGACTGTGGTTAAAAAGCAAGTGGTTGTGGTGTATCTGATGTGAATATGCAATCAGTATATTTGATGCCACATTTTAATTTCCCTTTCTATACATATGCTACCATTGATATGTTATTTTTCCTTTCACTGAAAAGTAGTTTATAATTTCATACAAGAAGAAACTATCTATATTTAAGCCAAAGTGTCACAGGATGCATGAATACTATACCAATACCTAATGGAACATACATACACACACACATAGGAGACTTCATCCAAAAACCTGTACTGGGAAGTCTAGCTTTTGCACTGAAGCACGTTACTGCCAAGTAATACTGCATAACAGCGACGCTTGAAAATAATGGCACTGGTGGAAAAAAGAAATAAATACTGAAATAAAAACTGAGTTGCTTTCAAATGAGGCTTTTGTTATAATTCTGATCTTTAAGCATTTCCATGTACCTTCTTCCTGCAACTAAAGCTATGGAAATAGTCTATGATCTTTAAGTGATGTTTGAGGTTTTTATGTATAACTAGAGCCTACCAGTTACAATTTTATCTTGTTTTTGATAATACTGTGATAGTTGATATTGCTCATATTAGTAAGGCATTGAAATGTACTACACTGAGCAGTTCCACATTTCATAGGAATCCCATTTACTTGAAGTCTTAATGAATATTTTTATTATAAATATAGAGTTAATTTTCAGACAGATACGTCTGAATACTAGTTCTTAACAAAGAAAACAAGAAAGAAAAGATGATGACCCAGAGATGTGAAAGATGACCCAAAGAAGTGACAGTCAGGAGAGTTTTGTAAATGAAATACGCATTTTTTAATGTATATATGAAGCATGCAGGGCTTTTTTATCCTACATACTCTTCAGAGCTATGGACGTCAAAATCATAACTACTTTGCCCTTATTTTTCTTATTATCATTACTTGGTTACTTTGTTGATGTTGACCTCTAAGCATTTCTCTTATGTACCTACATAACTGCTCTGGCAGAGAGCCAAGTATATTGCATGTGTTTGGGAATTTCCCACAAATATTCTAGCTGCACCTTGAAGGAAGGACTTAAGTGGTCATGGTAGGTAATCTCTCAATTGAAATCATTAATCACTTGAAATGTGGCTGCCCTCAAAGGTCTGCTTTTGTCACATCACTCTGCATTTGCAGGAAGTCTCTTCTAAATATTATTTCTAAGTGCCATGAACACCAGCACTGGAAGTTTCATCTTTTTTGAGGAGGACTATTTTTCCACCGGACCACATCATAGTCAGCCTTCAAAACAGGGAAACTTGGCAGCTCTGCCTTCTTACTGCTTTTGTAGAAGGCTAGCTCTTAAAACTGTTAGTGGTGCAAACTGTGTTTACATGCCAGCAGGATCTCTTGAAAGCAGTCAGTGCTGTTCTTGCACCACAGTTGAGTTTGCCTCCACCGCCGCAAGCTGTGCTGGCCCTCGGCTATCTCCCCAGGCAGGGCCAGACGGGGGGGGGGGGGCATGAAGTGGGAGAGCAACCCCCATCCCCTCCTGTACACCTGTGCAAAGACTGTGCATGTTCCACATTCACAGAAATTACTCATTCCAGGGAATAAAACCCAACACTTCAACCACAACATTTAAGCTAACTTCACGTAGATTGTTTTTCACTCCTACCAAGTATTTTGCTGTTTTAGCTATATTCATTGCCCACATTCAAACATAATTGCTTATGATGCTTTGAGGTTCCAGTGCAAAATCTCACAGCTGGGTGAGGTTCAGCTTTCTCACCAAACTGGCATGACTGAGCTTGCCTTGCTGAACTCATCAGAAATGATATCACTTGCTGCAACTGTCTTGAATTGGTTCAAAACACCTCTTCACCAACTGAATGTATTTATACACAATATATCCTGGAGTTTTAAAATTATATATTTTAGTATTCATTTGAATAAATGATACTGCACACTTGTAAAATTTTGTCGAGGTGTTCTGCTGTTAAAGGCTGGAATATTCTGATGTGGTATAGCACATTCAAAAAGAAGGTAAGCTCATGGGGACTACAAACATATATTTGCCCAGTTCTAGTAAGTGTGAGATGATAGTTTCACTTGCATCCATACGCCTGAGGTACACAGGGAGTTTGTCACTGCCATATGACTAAACACGTTCACATGAAGATTGAGCAAAAACTATGAGAAAACCCATCTAGTATGATGTCATCATCTTTTTTTTGTGTGTATGTGGGTTTTTTGTTTTGTTTTTTACCTAGTCAAATTTGTAAGAAAATCTGTACATACCAGATCAACATACAGACCCTTGAATTTTCTTTCTATAGACAAGACACCAAGCCTAACCTGACCTTTCTTTTCCTCAGGGTCTACTTACTTGCTTACAGACTGGAAACTACTTAAATCTAAATCAGCTGGATTGCTGAATAATACACAACCACTGTGTTGGCCTAATTCTGTGGTGCCCCGTTAGCCAACAGAGAACTTCAATTCACTTGTAATTTCCAACAAGGTAACAAAGCTGTCACTGCCATGAGGCCAGTAGTTTTATACCGGCTGAAAAGAGCACAGAAGAAAGCTGAAAACTGGGCCTCTCCATTCCAGTTATGACAAAGCTCCAGGAGCCTATATTAAATGCACACAGTAGAGAAGTGGTTGAGAGCTTTTTGAGCTGTACCACCAACACTAAGTCATTTTTGGTTTGGGTTTTTTTTTTCTTGTATGGAAGGGGAAAAGGATGTGAGTTTTGGCGTGGACTTGTCCACTCCTTCTCCTTGCTGGACACATACTGGGATTCTCCTGGGGTCTCTTTCCAGCCTGTGCATACCACTCCCAAAGTGGGGAGAGATGCTGGCTACTGGGTGAGCTGAGGCACTCCTGTCTACCCTGGGGCTGAGACTCCATTAGCCAAACACTCCCTGCTCAGGAGTGACTGCTCATAAGTAAAGGAAAGGAGCAGAGAACAAACATTAAAAAGGTCTAAGCTACTCCTCCTCTACCTCCTATTTTACCTTTTTTTTTTTTTTTTGCATACCCTTTGCAACTTTCCTCATTGTTTTCATATCTGTTTTTGTGAATCACGCCCAAGCTTACGCTGTGACATTTCTTGAAGCAGTATTTATTTCTTCTCCAGCACTGAAAAGAAAACAATTGTTTTTAAAGCTGGCTTTTCAATGTAGCTTTATGTTTCTTTAGTTCATTTTTCCTGCTTCCTAATTATTTTCATATTTTTATATTCTTCACTATATTATTTTTTTTATTTCATTATTTTCTTTTACTTCTTGCCCAATCTTGTTACCTTATTTCTTCTGCTAATTCATTCCTTTTCTTTCCTTTCTGAATTTCTTTCCCATCTATCCATTCAATTCTTCCCTCACTTTCCTCTTTTACTCCTGTTATTCCTCCTCTAATACTCTGTAGTTATTTCTTTTTCTTCTTAATTTTCAGGCAGCGTCCTGTATGGCTTGCTCAGCCTTTCAAGCTCTGGGGATGGGAAGGGAGAGGACTGGGAGGAGAGAAAATGAGGAAGGAGGCTGACTTGAACACACTGTTGTCCTACAGGAAAAAAAATGCTATCTTTGCAAAGTCCATAAACACAGTTTGACTGACTCACTGTACACCATACTGAGTAGTAACCTCCTTTCCTGGGATAATGAGAGCCTCGGAGGGATGGTGGTTCCCTGAAGAATGAAAACATGAAAGAGGACTTCCCCAAAGCCATTGGGTGGAGCACAAAGGATGTGGAAAGACTGGAGGGCTGGAGAGTAAAGATGATGATAGATAAAGGCAAGGAATTCAAGCACCATGAATATCAACAATTGAATAAGTTGACATTATAAATGTTTTGGCCTCTATTGACCACCAGCTGGTGAGGCTGGTGTAGTCCACTGTTTTGTCACTGTGAGTCTGAATAAGTCCAATGCTATGAACTCTACAATGAATACCAGTTTCAAGGTATTTAATGACATTTTAAATTATTCATGAATGAATTTAACTGAGAGGTTAGAATGAATTTTTACTCTTTTTAAAGGTACTGACAATGAATTTTCAATTTCAGTGTCAGTACAGGTGCCTCAGTAGATTTTATTGAGGCTATTTTCATACAGAACACCTAAATCAGTGTACAATAGCCAATCAAAATGTGTATACCAGAAACAGTTCATGTAAGTTTAACTGGAAAAAGGACTTTTTTATTCTTAAATGTCTGAGATATAAAATTATTTACTGCAGATACAGGCTTAGTTTTTACAGGTGGGTAAAAGATGAAATGTGTTTTCTATATACCATATAAAATACCTTAGTAATGCTGGTATGTCACTTCTGGGATCTCTACTTGTATGTTTGAACACCACCATCCATGCCAATAACGTCTGACTTCTTTATTTGCCATTTTTCTTTCTTTTTCCCTTTTCTAACACCAGTTTTTTTGGGTGGTTTAATAAATCCAACTGGATTATTATTGATTGCTCACCCATACTTTCTCTCCTTTCTTCCTCCATGAATTCTGATTAGCATATTTTCATTGCAGCTCCCTGCAGTGAAAAATGTGTCCCCCTGTAAGTTGTTTTCTCATTTTATTATGAGAAAGAAACATGTGTGACAGGATTGTACTCTTCTGCAACTGTCCTCATCTTTGTGTTTTTATTTAGTCTTCTAAAAAGTGAGGACAAAGTCAGAAAACAAGATCAAAGTCTAATTTACATTTACTTTGCACAGATTTAAATTTCTATAAAAAGCTTGAGGAAGCAGAGTCAGGTCCATAAGCAGGACTGTCATGACCATATTTCTTGTTCTGGGGTGCACCAAAAATGGTGCTTTATGACATAGCTTGAAATCTGAAGGACCAGCTCTTTGTTCTAATGCATTGTTTAATTCTTCACACAAGAACTCAAGAACAAATTTCAAGACGCAGGCAAACCCAGGAAGGTTTGTCCTCTTGTGGACAGCTCATGCTGTCTATATGGTTGTGCACCCTCATAACGCAGGTCTGTCTCCTGGATCTGTGTATGTCAATGAGAGATACGTATGCTGGTAATGTTACAGATAGTGCATGATACTCTGACATAATGCAAACTCAGGTCTGCTTAATCTTCACATAATTAGCCAAAGATCTGTTTTATTCTGTGGTAGTCAACAATAAAATAATGTCCTAAAGATAAAAGCTTCCTAATACCATTTGTTCATAGCAACACAATGAAGAAGGAAATTAAAACTGTTTCATTTTTTAAATAAGATGTTTATTCTTTTGAATATCAGACAAATGTAGAAATCAAATGAAAGAAAGAAAAGATACATAAACCAAACTGATTACAAGAAAGGGTATAAATTAATTAGAATGGAAAGTATTTTGATTTCACAGCCATCTTCCTTTATAATCTCAAAAGACATCTAAACTAATAAATGTTAAACGTGTGCCGAAACTAATGTGCGTGTGTCAACTTGTCTATGCTTACAAATGGAATAATTTAAGCAGAACATGGCAAGGGAATTAGAAAAATAAAGAAACAACCACACCTATCCTTGTAAAGCATGTAAAACTGAATTACATGAAAGAGCATGAGTGAGTGAAAGAAAATTGTATGTGCGTGTATATAAGCTACTTAAGTTGATATTAAATTAATGTATCACTAATGCAGGGTGGGTGAGGTGGACCTGGTCAGCTTCCTCTTCCCATGACACAATAAGATCTGATCAACACAATAATTAAACAAGCGTTTCATCTATTAATTGCTCTGTTATTGTCAGAGTTTTAAAATCTTTTGTGAATGCAAGCCATAATGCTGAGATTTTACAGGAAAAATCCTTATAGCATTAAACTGCTAAAATTTCAAGATTTTAATGCAGAGTGCAGTCAGGATGAAGATATTCTACATGAATACCTCTGGGATTACAATCTTACCCAAAATGTACCTTACACAGTGTAGAAATCACAATGGGTCTTCTTTTGTGGTTTCTGTAGCCACCAAACCAGTATCATCATGACAAAATTCTTTGGAACTTGAAATTGATCTCAGCAGGAACAGTGTGTCTTCACCAATGTAAAAACATAAACTAGGGATTGAGATACCTAATTCCAAATCCAGTTTTTCTCTAGTAATGCAAAGCAATTCTTTTTTTTTTTTTTTCCCTCAAGGTAGGCACATATTTGCAGAAATATTTTTTTGAGCATTGTAAAGAAAAGGGGTGAAAAAATGACCAAATGTAAGCAATGTGGAAGCAATACACAAAATGAGATAATGTGAGATTATTTTTAATATCCTTCTAATCTCTATGATTAATACTTATTTTGTGATCTGAAAACAGCTTTCGGTAGTGTAACAATTCTATGTATATTCTAGCACATCTAACGAGACTTGGGAGTGTTCCAACATCAAGCAGAGAACCTCAGCCACGTCATGACAGAAATCAAAATCATCCCACCTTCCCACCATCTCTTCTCCTCTGTGTCCAGATTTCCACTGGATGGGAACTCGTGCGTGCGGACAGTCCTTTGTACGTCAACAAGCTGCTACAGAGCTCTCTGTTCAGGCAAGCACAGTGCCAAGGCCGCAGGAAGCACTGCGGGCACCCCAGCTCGCCAGTTTAAATGCAGCCACAAGTGTTATCAACTCCTGCAGAATTGCATCAGGGATTTTATTCAATAACACACAGAATGTGCTATTGCATATTACTAAAATTATGCCAAGCATAAAAATGTTTCTTCTTCCTGCAATTGCCATTAAAAGTTTCAGTTGGGATCAGTTTCTTCTGTGCCATATAGTATACAGAAAGTAACAGTCAATCTCCATTCGATATTCCGAGAACTGAAACAGAAAGAACTGTTACACTATCTCATATTTTGACCTTTTTTGACATTATCATTACGTCGTTTACTCTTCTACCAGTAGGCCCAGTAATCTGTGCCTGACTAATACTTAAACATCCTTTTGGTCTCAAGAAGTAATTATTCTGAAAAGTCTCTGGTCTTGGTTTAAGATCTTCAGAAGCATGAATCTTCAACTCCCCCACCCCTTTTTTTTAACATGCTGAGCTTTTTAAAATCTCTCATGGTGTAGAGTATCTACCAATTTTCAAATAATAACTGCTGCTTTTTATCTGTTGCCTTTAAATTCTTTACCATAAGAATCAGGTACTTTTCCAATACTGTTCTCACCAGTATTGGATATAGATGTAAATCTTCTGTTATTTCCCCCAATCTCTCTATATTTGAGGGTCATATTAAATCTGCTTTGTTGAATTCTTGCATTGGAAACTTGTGTTCACTTGCTGCTTCTGGTATAATTCCTCCACTATGACATGAATAAGGACAAGATGCTCAACACCTTCCTTGCCATTGTCTTTATCGGCAAGACCTGTCTTCAGCAATCCAACATCTCTGTGACCAGAGGGAAAGTCTGGACCCAGGAAGGCTTACCCTCAGTGCAGGAGGATTAGGCAGGTCAGGGGACATTAAACCACACTGAATGTACACAGACCCATGGGACCGAGGGCTGAGGGAGCTAGCTGATGACATTGCAAAGCCATTCTTAATTATCTTTGAAAAGTTGTGGCTATTGCAGAAGGTTCCTGAAGCTTGGAAGAAAGCAAACATCACTCTTGTCTTCAAGAAGGCCAAGAAGGAGGATCCTGGGGACTACGGGCTGGTTAGATTCACCTCAATCCCAGGGAAGACGATTGACCATGTAATCCAGGAAGCCTTTTCCAAATATATTAAGAATAAGAAGGTGACTGGGAGTAGTCAGCATGGATTTATGAGACACATCCTGTCTGACCAACCTGATGAAGTGACTAGCTTGCTGGACAAGATAAAAAAAAAAATAAAAATGGATGGTTTTTGCTTTGACTTTAGCAAGGCTTTTGACAGTTTCCTGTAATAACCTCAGACAAAATATTGAAGGATGGGCTAGATAAGAGGACAGTGAGGCAGACTGAAAACTGGCTCACCTGTTGGGCTCAAAGGGTTGCAGCCAGATGCACAAAGTCCAGCTGGAGGCCAGGCACTGCTAGAGTACCTCAGGGTCAACGCTGAGTCTGATACTGCCTCGCTACTAACCTGGATGGTGGGGCAGAGCATGGACCCTCAGAAAGTTTGCAGATGACACAAAACTGGGAGGGATTGCTGATACACAAGAGGGTTGCGCTGTCATCCAGAGTGACCTTGACAGAGTGGAGAAATAGGTCAAGGAGCAGAGTCCAGCCACGGGCCACAAAGATAATTAATGGCTGGGAGCATCTGACATGCAATCAGAGAGGAAGAGAGCTGTGACTTTCGAGTCTGAAGAAGTCTCAGGTGGGATCTTGTCAATGTGTATAAATACCTGACAGCAGGAAGAAAGAAAGTGGAGCCAGACCATTCCCAGCAATATGACAAGGGCCGATGAGAAACTGAATCACAGGAAATTTAACTTAAATGAAAGAAAAAACTTTTTTACTATGAGAGTAGTCAAGCACTGGCACAGAGAGTCTGTGGAGTCTCCATCCCTACAGGTATTAAAAATCCAGCTGGATGCAGTCCTGAACAACCTGCTCCAGCTAACCCTGCTCTGAATAGAGGGGTTGGATAAAATGAACTCCAGAGGCACCTTCCAACCTCCGTCATTCTGTGCTTTTGTGGTTCTGTAAATCATCACTTGACAGGATATAGCATTACCTTGTTAGCTGCAGCTTAGGCATGTTCTTTCAACAAATAGACACCTTTTATTTTAATTTATTTTCTTATCATGAAGATATGGTACAAGTTTAAGAAAACTTTAAAAGTCTCCAGGGGTGATTTACCTAGCCTTTCTTAATTGTCAATTCTCTTCAGATATCATAACTAATTTTATAATAGCATTCCATCCCTGGAAGAATTTATTACAGAAATGCACAGAACACTGTGCACAAAGATCATATTAGGGCCAGAACAAATAACAGGACAGAAGTAGAAGTCTGAAAGAGCTTTGAAGCTGTGTATGAGATACTTCCACGTAAAGTGACAAGGAAAGCAAAAGTGATGTTACTAAAAAGCAAAACAAGAATTCGAAATATCATTTCATGTACTGTTGTGTCCATCCATGTATCATCCCACCCCCCGTCTCCCTCCCTAAAATAAGCAACAACAGAATTGCCTGGTTTTCTACCATCTAATATAGGACAATAAGCTGAGACCCCTAGGCCAGGCCAGTGGTGACTGAGAGCAGAGAGGAGCATCTCCCAAAGGCGAATCCGCTCATCACCAAACTTTTTTGCCTGGAGCCCATCTCACCCTACGAAGTAGTAAGGGAACTTGGTAAACTGTGTTCATGACTTAATGTGATTTCAGTATCTAAAGTACAGAAGAAAGACTCTTGGCCAGTCTTTCAAATCAACGTGCACCAGTTAAAAGCTTCTGGTAACTTCAGGTGACTGGGAACAAAATGAATGATTCAATAGTTCTACAAATGCTGTTTTGAGGCAATGATTTATCTGAATTATGGTAGGACAGAGGCTGGTCACTAACATGTTTCAAGGCATGTACTTCTCAAAACTTATCTCAGAACTGGCTGGAGGCACCTCAGCAATGCAGGCAAAACTAGGTGGTGGCAAAGGGCATTTCACATGTGCGTGGGTTAGGATAGGGGAAACTGGGAGTCTGGTTGGACACTGAAGATCTGGTGGAGTGGGAAGGCTCAGAGGGCTTCAAGAAACACCTGTGTGTGATGAGGTAGGGTTGAGACATGAGACACATGGGTTACTCAGGGAGCTGCGTTGGAGGGAACAGGAAAGAACAGGAAAACCCCGTGTGGATTCTGGGGGCTTGAAAAGCTCAGCAACTTTCCGGGCTATGAAGCTGGGCAGAGGACTGGGACAGGACATGGAGCTTTCAGGAGGCTGTACAAAGTGTCAGAGAGGTCCAGAAACAATTTTTTCTCTTCCCACTTTTGTACTTGAAAAACCCCTCATTTACCAGCTGATTGGTTTTAAATGTCTGGAACACCTTCGTCACAGACAGCAGCCAACTCAACCTCCCTTATAGAATTATATGGGAGGGTTATATATGTTATCCTTCCATACTGGGTGCTGCGGTGTCTGCAGGACAGGGCTGCTCCGGCCATGGGAAAGAGGAAAGGGTGTGACTGGGCTGGGGGAGTCAGAGGAAGAACTGGGCTGCTGACTTTTGAGCAAAGTCTGACAGATGAGTGGAGCAAGATACAAATGTTTTTACAAGAAGGAACCAAAACCAGCTGCCAACTTCTAATTGAACTGGTTCTTTGGAGGCAGCTGTGCAGCCGTCAAGCTCAGTGTGGGTACACAGGGCTGTACAGTCATTCATTTCTCCTGCCTCTTACAAAGGCTGTTTTACACTCTCCCAGAAGTTTGCCACCCTATGTATCCGCTTATTTTGCTCATTCCTAAAGCCAGATGTGCAATAAGAATTTGTAAAACTTAAGAATAGATGCAATTCAAAAAGAAAATCAGTTGAATAAGAAATAGCCTACATCTATTCCTGTGTGTAGCAAAATTTGGTAGGGGATCAATGTGCCTAAACACCAGTGAAGTCACCCATACAATTGCATTTATGGTGGTTAGGATATTATATGGCCTTCAGTGTAAGCTACACAACATAATACATCTTTACATACACCTTTAAGAATGTATGCAGTTTTCAGTGTTTGACTGACTCTGAATACCTATGCCAGCATTGGCTTAGCTTCTGAATTATTTTTACATTTCCTTAAATAATGTTTCAGAGATATGCATGAGAATAAAGTATTTCTAATTTCTATAAAACTCAACTAAGTAGCTTTCATTTGCTCTATCTTCCTGTAGGATGGTTCTTAAACAGTTTTGATCAAGGTCCAAGCTGGCTTTGCAGACTGGATTGTATACAGAAGGAGTTCGTCTTAGATTTTCAGACTGCACCCCTTTTTGGACTAATATTGATCATGTATATATGATTAATAACAATTCAGGCAAACCCTACTTTGTAGTGCTGGAGCCAAGTAAAGAGTCAGGTAAACATATAGAGAAATAATCTTAAAGACTTTACTGGTTCTAAAAGTACAGATTTTACTAGTTATACCCAACATCAAACCATTCGAGTCAAGATTAAGAACCCCAAGAGGGTATATTATCTGCTTGCTTTCCTTAAATCAACAATACAAACACTTGCTTTCTTTTGAAATGAAATAATCCTTCTTAATATTTTAATTTCTTTTATGCTTTACGGGCCACAGAAAATTGAGAAGAATTCAAATGTAAACAATCTAAGTAGGAAGCTTTCATTTAAAACCATCAGCTGATCAGGTATACAATTTCTGCATATGTTGTGGATAGTGTACTAGCCCTAGTGAGACCACAGAGAATAGACATTCTTTTAAAATGTTAATTTCAGAGCACAGAACAAAACTTTATATAGCACAGATTAAAGAAAGTATTTTTTAAATTTCAGGGAATTAAATCTAGAAGGTATAAAAACTTTCTGAAACACTTTCCTCTAAAACTTGTCATACTGATACATTAGAGTTTGGTTGATCACAGATGTATACTTCTGAATGGAGATAAGTGAGTGCTCATCTCAGTCACCATCTAATCAATACTCTAAGAAAGCCCTAATCATTTAATCCCATACTACTGAAACAGCAGCTCTTTTGCAAACTTTTCCCCTATGTTTTTGGTAGCAATTCTAGATGCATACAGGATAGTAATAGTAAGACAGCCAAAGTACTGGCAATATTTCAAGCTGTCACTTGCATAGGTACCATTGTGTCATTTAATTGTACTCACAGAAGGTGCAGTTGCCATTTGATTAAAAAATTGGCTATTGGCATTTCACCTGCATTCCTATTCATGCTAACCGAATTGGCCTAATGATAACAACACTGACACATTTATGGAAGTTCATAGGATCTAAACAAAAAAATGGTTAGAAAGCAGGAACATTTTGTAATATGTCAAATTTAATCTGTGAAACTAGAGTTGTATCTACAACTTTCAGATTTCAGTAGCACAACATTGGAATTTGGGTTTCAAAATTTTCTGTTCCCTCCTTTTTCTTCTCCTTGAGCTCAATAGTTACCTGTTTCCTCACTCACAAGAAATACTACTGCCCTTTCACAATTCCCAATCCCCTGCACAGTGACCTTTCCAGATGCACTTCTCAGAAATCCTTCTTATCTGCATATTTCACTACTCTTTTTTTTTTTTTTTTTTGGGGGGGGGGGAAGTAGTAAACTCTTGGGGTTTATGTTGTTCCCAATAGCAGGGCATTTTCAAGAACAGTTGGAGACATGTCCTAGGAAATTGTTTTAAATGCAAATATTTATGTGAGAAGAAAATTAAGAAATACGTTAGAATTGTACAGATTTCCAAGTACCTTTGAAAAGCTGGGGACTTACTGCTTTTCTTCTAACACAAGACGAAAAGCTGTAAAACAACTCACTATCAACATCTCCATTTGCTACCTTCACCTATACATGAGAAAGCAAGACTCAACAATGAATGAAATAAATAGAATGAAAATAGAACGAAAATGTCTATGCACAGCTGCCAAAGGAAAGGCCTTTTCTGGTTACCAATGCAAATGACTATTTTTATATTCCCAAAGCTAGTTTAATGCATGTCATTCATTAGCTGAAGCATTACAGTTCTGTAAAACATCTTCCATTTTCTTTATACTATTTGCATACCTCTCTCTAACACACTTATAGATACCCTTCCCTAGGATATTTGTATCCAGCAGAGTAAGGAAACAGACTAGATGTAGCAGTGCCAGATGTAGCAATGCAAGATGCAGCATACAGAATTACAAAACAGTATAGCCACAAAACTAGTAACAGATGCAGTAGTATTTTCAAAACCTGTTCAGTCATTCTACTTTCTTTGTGTCTAATACTGTTTTATTTTTCTGACATCCCACAGTATATAAATGCTGACAAATGACTATTTTCTGTACAGTATGTAAATGCCATCAAATGACTGTTTTCTCTACAGCATCAAATAGTTTTACTTCTTGATTATAAGAAAATTCAGGTTGGAAGACATACTTGCATTTGTTAAATTCATACTTGGGTTTGTTAAATTAAATCTGTGATTTTGTTTAAATAATCAGATGACCTAAATATTTACACATATCTTTTCATACTTAAAATTTACATTATTATATGAATTTATATAAATTATATAAATATATAAATCATATAAACTTATATAAATAGTATAAGTATATAGACTTATACAGAAAAAGAAAGGAGAGAAAAACTTCCTTGGGCTATAGTGCATTTGCACATCTTATCCCAAATGGTTGTGTGGTATTTTCATTCTGGCTTTCATTCTCATTGGCAGTTGCCGAGTTTTCCACAGTATTACTGACTTGTATAAAAATAATGAAATTTCTCTTAGAGAGTTCCCCTTCCAGGGAAGTTCCCCTTCCATAAAGTTTTCATCTGATGCTGGAAACTGAACAGGGGGACATGTCTACAGCTGGATGATGTGCACATAGATTATAGCTCTGTCTTCAACAGAAACCAGTCTGAATGATACCTTAATGTGTTAGGAACTCAGCCAAATCTTTTACCAGAAAAACAGTAACTTGCAACTTAGAACTAGAGTCCCTCATTTGCCTGAACAAATTGTGTTTGATTCATTAATTGCAGCTAGACTATAGTTGTTCTGGCAAGCTTTCAGTGTCAGGCTGCCATTCGCCTTTGCTGTGTTCCAGCAAGGCTCTTTCATAACTTTTGTAATAATTGCCTCACATATTCTGATTTGAACTCTGTATCATTAAAATAGATGTTTAGATTTATGCCCTTGATATTAAATCCTCTTACCCTTTGTTCTACCCTGTCCATGTCACAATATTGCTATTCTAGTATCCTTTACCACTCCTGCACTGGTTACCACATTGCTACATAGAATATAATCATAGCAAAAGCATTATTAAAAAATTTTGTTAGTAATCAATATTTTCTGTTAAAAATGATGCCCTAATATGCACTGTCATGGTTCAATTGGAAATTATTATATGGTAATATGTATTCTAAAAGCATTCTTTAATAACACATTGTTAATTATATTTTCTATGTCTAAATACTTGCCCAATATTTGCTAAGCTTAAAGGGAAATTCTAATGTTCATACGCAGGTGTGCATATAGACTAACTCCTGAAAAGTATTCTCAACTTTATTTTTGCAGAGCAGAGAACTACAAAAAGGTTATGTCAGATTCCTTTCTTACATTTCCTGAGTTTTCATCAGCGCAAAAATTAGGTTTAGGAAATGACACCAGGCTAAATGACAGAAGAATTCAGTCCTTATTTTTTATGCTGGGGAATTTAATGAAGTTTTAAGCAAAGTCCAGAATACATACAGTGTCATGAATGCCACACAAATAACAAATCATAGCTTATTAGTGAGTTGAGAGGATACATGGCCTGATGAGGCATCATCAGAAAATCAGCTAGAGTAGAAGGCAAAAGGGAAGGAAAGGGAATCAGAGGGAAAGAAAGAACAGAAGGCAGGAGTCAGACTTAGTCAGTATAGAATACTGTTAAGGACGATCAGCAGTATTATTTCACAGCATAGCATAGCAACACTTCCATCACAGCAGTAGTATTACATTCACAATGTTCCAGTCCCCTGTTTCAGGTGTGTTCTAAACCTGTCCTGTTAGAGCTTGACTTTCTGTGGCTTTGGGAGGTACGGAAACTCTCAGTTGCTCCATCATATCCCTGTGTTTTACCAAATGAATGCTACGGTTAAAGTCCAGGAGTGGGATCTTGGGATTTTTGCCAATGACTTCAGCAGGGACATGTTTTCAACCTTGCCCGAGACCTGCACAGCTGGACTTGAAAGTGCAGAGAGCTTAGGGAACCATCCCTTTGCCTTCTGTCACTGGGTACCACTGAAAAGAGCCTGGCTCCATCCTCTTTGCACTTTCCCTTTAGGGGTATTTATACATTGATAAGGTCCTTCCCTGAGCCTTCTCTTCTCCAGGCTGAGAAGTTCCGGCTCTCTCAGCCTTTTCTTGCGTGTGAGGTGCTCCAGTCCCTTCCTCATCCTTCTAGGCCCTTTACTGAACTCTTTCCAATATGTCCATGTTGCTCTTGTACTGAGGAGCCCAGAAATGGACACAGTGCTCCAGGTGTGGCCTCACCACTGCTGAGTAGAAGGGAAGGATCACCTCTCTCAGCCTGCTGGCAACGTGTCTTCTAATACAGCCCAGGATACCATTCATCTTCTTTGCAGCAAGGGCACATTGCTGGCCAATGTTCAACCTGGTGTCCACCAGGACGCCCAGGTGCTTTTCTGCCAAGCTGTTTTCCAGCTGGGTTGCCCACAGCATGTACTGTTGCATGGGGTTGTTCTTCCCCAGGTGGAGGACTTGCACTTCCCCTGGTTGAACTTCATAAGGTTCCTGTTGACGCATTTCTCCTGCCTGTCAAGATCCTGCTGGATGGCAGCATGACCCTCTGGCATATCAGCCACTCCTCCATATGGATGACGACAGTTCCAAGACCCTGAAACTTCAACAATAAATAGAAACAGGTACCTACACAATAAAGTGGAAAAATATCAATATCAGATGTTATATGGATAAAATATTGTTACGATTATCTGACAAGCATAATACATACTTGGTCAACTCAATATGAAAGTAATCAAAATTATGCAAAATCTATCTTTGGTGTCCAAAGCAAAGCTGTATATTCTTCAAAGCTGTTCTGTTCTCTGTGTGCAACCCTTCAGACATTATTCACTTGCTTCTTTATGACTGAGAGAAGCAGCTGGTGTCACTGAAGTCCTTTATTTTACTAGCAAGGGGGCTTTCCTTGCTATCACCGTTCTCACATGCTCAAAAATCTCAGTAACAGAAACCAGCAAGGTCAACATTTGCTGTTTGCTGTTTTTTTCTCTGTCCAGATGTGTTGGCTTCTTTCTGGCTTGGCTTTATTTGAAAGTTGCAGCACATTTGTTTTGATCTTTGTTCGGTTACCAAATCTGGCATTTTTTTCATTATGAATGAAAATGTGACTACATGTTTTTATACACTGCCAAAAATTGCTTAGCAAGTGTCTGGGCATCCCAAATTAATTCCACTAAAGTTAACAGGACTTTTGAAAACAGCATTCATGGGGAGGTTGCAGTATAGCATTGCAGAGACTCATTTGTGTTGTAAGCTCTAGCTAGCTCTCTGGCATCAGAGTGGAGAATGGTATTACCATCTATAATCACTGTTCATTCCGGAAGAATCCATTACAAACTGTAGTTTGTCTACCCTTCCTTGCACATCCACTGAAGGACATCACAAAGACTTCCCGACATCTATTATAAAAAGTTTAGGTTTTTACTAGTAAGCTATGTCTCAGGGCTTGTTCTCTCTACCTGGAGAGAAGAAATGTTGCTTTGGCCTCTGATACAAAAAAGATTCAGAGCATGAAATATTCTTAAATCATCCAATCCAAAGAAATACAGCATCAGACATTTTAGAAAAAGATGCAAAAATAAGGAAGAAATTCCAAAACAAGGGCTTATGATACTGGGATCTGAGGGGAAATTACTTTCTGATCCTAAGTCTAATGATTGATATTTTATTCCTGACTGCTGCCAGTCTTTGATACCTTCTAAACATCGAAGTAAGGGAATAAAAATTCCCCTGGAGTCTAAGCTGTGCATTAAAACTTGTAAAAATTCCTTCCTGTCTCATGTACAAATTAAGTGGATCCATGATCCATGGGATAAACTGTATTCAATAAAAGACACTGCAACAAATATTGCCAGCATATTAAAAGCAAGTTATGAGTCTGTAAAACACTTCACAAACTGCATGAGCATCATATTTAAACAACGAAGGTTTCTGGCCTATTTTACTGCATTTGAAAAGCACCTACAGAGTTTAATTCTTTTAATAGCTACATACCTTATACATCCAATGCCTATTGTAAGCTTATAACGCCTAAAAATCTCTCCAGCTCTGATGATTATTCAGATCAATTTTAAAGAACAATCATATCTCTTCTAAAGCTTCCACTTTGATAGCTAAAATAGACTTTTAAACTTTCTAAAATACCTTCTGCTATAATTATATTACCCTTTCTCCAGCCCTGTTCAAATTTATTTTATAAGCATGGATGTTAAAAACTTGAAGTGATATTTTAAAGAACGTCTTGCTAATACTATGCACTGTACTGCTAAAATCCCTCAGCATTTACTGAAAATTGTTTTTGTGATCTTAAAATGATTCCCTGTGAATCTGGACAGGATAACTCTCCTGTGACCTGCCAATAAATCAAGTTCCATCTCTTGAAGGGGCAACTCCAGTCAATAAGCCTTCAATTTTGAGTAAAAATTAAGGATTTAGTTCCTATGTGCATTTCTTTCTACTATGCTTTTTTATCCCACTTCTGTAATTCCAGTTCACAATGTGTGACCCAACTGCTCCTATCAACAGTGGCAGGATTTTTGAAGTGTTGCATCATCCATTCCATGGATTATTAATGTAAACATCAATCTAAATTTTTTAAAGCAGTATCATGATTAACAATATTAAGCAGAAGTTGTTCCAAGACTGGTTCTTGGAAAATATCATTTCTAGCCTCTATCCATCTGGACAACTCTCATTTCAATGTATTTCATTGTAGTTTTCCTTTCAGCTATCATGTTAATCATTGCATAGTCCTTGTTTTAATTCCCACTTTCATTTAATTTAATTTCACCTCCTTTGATATTAATTTTAATTTGAATCAATGCTTTACTTAAATTTAGATTTTTGACTGCGCTAATCCCATCTAAAGGATATCAAAAAAAGATAATACTATAACATGACACAATCTACTTTTGCCAAAATCATATTGAATTTATCTTATTAAAAATAAACATTCTTGGTTACTCTTGCTTTAAAAATCTGTCATAGCATATTGTATTAAGGATAAATGAAGAATTCTTTTGGATATTCCACTTTAGCTTTTCAGATATAACCATCACACTTACTATTCTCTAACAGGAATAAATAAAGTATCACTCCCAAAATTGGAGGTTCTTTTAAAATCACTGTTACTGGCTGTCATCCAGGCTGTTCCTGTTTCCTACAGTACATGCTCATTTTTCTATCCATCATGGGTGTGATCATTGAACCTACTGGGCAGTCTTGAATCTTACTATGCTCACTCATTCCAAGATTAATTTCTCAAACAAATTTTCTCACTGCCCAGTCCCCACTCTTAAATTGAGATTCATGGCTTTTAAAGTAAGTGTAACATGGTAGTTACATTCTTTTACTTGGTAAAGAAATCTGTCCAGTATTGTCTCCAAGAATACTTGAGCTGCTCTCATGGTATGATTGATTGTTGCTGTAACCTGTTGACATTTTTTCTGTCAAAACTTGTCTAGGAAATCTAAAATTTCCCAAAACTCAGACTACTATGTATTTTTCTTGTAGTTTCACAGTTTTCTAACCTGTCCCCAACTCTGTTTTGCAGATTATAAAAGCTCTCCAATGTGCTAGGGGAGTGTTCCTGGTTTTTTTTGAAATAACATCTTCTTTGAGTGATTTCCACCTAATTGTTCTCTTATGTGCAAGGAATATGGATATAGAAGATCTAGGTTTTGATACCTGACATGAGTAAAAAGGAGTCATAAGATTAGTAAAGATAGTACCTGAAGAAAATTTCTGATGAATAATACTCAAGCAACTCCCATGTCAGCTCCTCCTATGCAATTTTATTATACATCTTTGACGTAACACAACATTAAGCTGCGCAAAACAAATATTTCCTGTTTAAAAATGTTCTACAAGCTATTTTCATTCTAACTTAATTTTTATTTCCATTTAGATATACTACTTTGTTAAATAATTTTCTTTATATGTAACTAGGAAAATAGAGAAGAAAGCGTGATACAGAACTAAACCCAGATTTCACGAGCTTTTAAAAAAGTAAGAAATCACATTTGTCTCATGTCACTTAACATTCTCACCTCTGCTAGATCTCTAGGAAAAGTCAACAGACAGACTTTATGAGAGAAGAATAAAATTAAACTGATTTATCACATCCTATTGAAGGTCCATTATATTCATCCTGTCCCTCACAGCATGCAGTAAATGGTGTTTAGGGGGGAAGCGTAGGAAGCAAGGCATGGTCTTTTCCCTGTACACTCTCCTACTCTGCCAATCAGTACTTAGGGACATCGAAAGTCAAAGGGTTAGACCCATATCTCTAGCCACCACTGATGAGCACACCCTGTGTTATTTTTTTCTTATTCTTTTTCTGGCATATTTATGCTTCCGTCCTCCTTAATATGACAGCACTGAGTGGCACCATTTGGCTATTTACTGTACAAATAAAAGTGCCTGCTTTGAGTTGTTTTATCTTTATTACCTGTTTATTTTATTTGATACCTTCTAAATTCTCAGCTTGCAAGAAACTGTGACTAAGCAGTCCCTATTTTACTCTATATGTCACTTGTTATATTGCAAATCTCTGCCATAGTCATTTTCATCTGACTTTCCTCCCACTGTCTGCCATTACTGATACTATATTTGGTTTCATTATAAAACCACCCATTTTTATTTCCATTCTTGACAGCTTCTCTACCTCTGTAGATGTTTTCTGAAATGACTGGACCAGCATGCAGCATTTGAAGTGTAAACCTGTGGATTTACACAGCGGCATGACTGTGTTTTCTATTTTGCATCAGCATTTCCTTTCCTAATAATTTTTATGATTCCCCTGGCTTTTCAAATGACCCTGAGTAATGACTCAAGATTTTCTGAGAAACAACAGTAACCTTTGCTGTGATGGGTTTCTGCATTGAAAGCTGTTTATGCTTTCTCCTGCAATTCAGGACTGAGTCTGTACACTTCTAGAAAACAAAATATTTGTACTTTGGTAATAGTGAAGATCAGTTGGTTGTAAATACCATTAGCTCTTAGCACAGCTGTCACTTGACTGTCTACATCATATCACCTATGGTAGATCTTTCTCTGCCATTTCTCATATCTAAAGGAAAGAGGAAGCAGCAGCATTTAAAGGAGCTTACTAAACACACAAAAAAGCTGATTTTCTAATTTGCAAGACATATTTTGACTCCTACTGGTGAATTTTTTGTATTAGTTTATGACACTTCATCACCAACCACCTCCTTTTAAATTCTTTTGTTTTGGACCAAGATTTTGATCTGATTTTGAGGAACCTACTTGCAACATGAGCTCTTTGCCTCCTTTTGTTCCTGGTTATGACCTGAACATGGCAAGAAAATCTTTAATATTTCCTTCATTGTCACACAGACGTAGAATATTCTGGTTCCTCACTTCCAAATAAACTGACACAGCAGCCACTATTTTTCTGGCATTTCACCTAAAAAGACTTTTTATCTTTCATCCGAGTGTTAAATATGCCTGTGAAATATTAAATACATTATTTCAATTTAATTTAAACATTCATTATCTGTACTTAAACTGATTATATTAAAATTAAAACTATTTAATAAAATGTATCAATTTTTAAAAAGATCTTTTTATATAAAGATCTGGAGGTGTATATACTTAAATGGAAAACAAATTATCTAGCATTTGTTTGAAATAGCACAATGAAATAACTGATTATTTCCCAGTTCCAAAAAAGCATGTGAAAATTAAGATCTGCTGTGACAACAGGTACACTCAAATCATGAAGAGTGCACCTTTTGCTAGGCAAATAGTGGTTTTCATATAAGAATAATAATGAGAATTAGTAAGCACAAACAAGAAAAGCTAGCTTAAGTACAAAAGGTGTATTCTATTATACTGATGTTAAACTGATGTAATGTAAAATATAGACAAACATTTAAATGAAATCAGTTTCAAAATCAGAGATTTCATCTTAAATTTCAGAGTACGTTTGCATTTTATTATGAGAAAAAAACGCAAAAGCATGAGGCTACAGGCTCCAGAGTCTTGGTCAATCCAGCCCTCATGTGGGAATGAGTAATGTGTAAAGCTTCAGACCACTGATAATAATTATCCTCTAAATTAAAGATGAGCTTTATCCCATCTTCTTTGATGATTAAGAAAGCCAGATTTTCAAAGCTAATTAGTTTCTACATTAGGGTCATTGTTGTTTATTGTTCAGGCATTCTTAAGGTAATTAGTATGCCTGACCTAAATTAAGAACATTTAGCACATTTTATTAACAATGCACAGTAACAGAACCCCCTGACCAAAATATATGCTGGGCCTCTGTCTTCTGAGGTGGCCTACCAAGCAAGCAAATTTCACATCCAAGGATGCTTCCACCATAAACTGCAGGTTCTTGGTTACTTGACTAGCAAAAGTTGCATCCTGCTGCACAGGGAAAAGTGGCCTTCATGTTTTCCCAGTCCTTTGTTGGTGTTACATTGCTCCACATGTTGTGAGGAGTTGAGCACAGCCAGCCAGGAAAGTACCCTGAACTACCTAAGGAAGCAGTAAGAACTGGCTTGGTCTTCTAGCTCAATAGTCTGCTACCCTCTGCCGTGGAAAGCTGCTGATGTTTAGAGAAAAAAAGAGTAGAAATCAGAAAATACTGAATGCTCCTTCCTGTCGTATATCCTGTCAGCTTCCAAAAATAAGCATTTTACAACTTTCTGAACCAAAGGTGGCACTGCTTTTAATATTCTTGGTCTAATTACTCTGGTACTTGGATTATGAGAAACAGTAAGCTGTCCTTCCCATCTCATCTCTGTACCATTAAAAATTGTGTAGACTTCTACCATACCACTTCTTTTTTCCAAACTTGAGTATCCAGCTCCACTTAGCCTTCATAACCACAATATTTTCTTGTTACTTTTTTGTACTGTTTTTGCTCCTACTACTCCTTTTATGAAATGGCTTAATACGATTGCAAACTGGTTTTAATATATGGAAGGTACCTGTGGTTACAGAGCATATATAAAATTAAACATAAAGAGGTTTGTGTTGTTTCTTTCCAAGTAATTATTGCTTTTTTATTTCCCTTTGATTGACATTGGTCATTGAGCTCATGATATTCCCAGAGAACTATCCCAAACCTATTCTCAGTGAGGTAATTGCAAAGCTAGATCTTGTCATTCTGTTCTTACCACTTTAGTTAAACTTTCCGTTATTTTATTAATTTAAAATTTCAGTTATCAATTTCTCACCTGTTCACTCAATATGGCAATACTCTTGTGTAACTTTGGATAGTCAGCCTTAGATTTAGCTGTCATGAATATGACTAGTTCTTTACTGTTAATCTCCTTTCCCACATCTTTTATGAATACGTGGACAGGTTCCAGCTGTCAACCTCCCCTACAGCAGAAATTACATAATTAGTCTTTTCCACATTTAAAAACACCTATGATCACAGCAAAGCCTCTCCTCCTACTGCAGTTTTCACTAAGATTTTTTTTGGTGATGGGCTTTGTCAAACTTTCTGAATTCTCCTGCACTGATTAGGTGAAACTCAGCAATATGCTTATTGAGTCCAGCATTACACTGCGGCTGATTTGTGACATGTAACTTCCTTCTACAAAAGTCTTGCTAATTCTTCTCCAATAATTCATATGTATTCTTGGGCTCACAGAGCCGACAGTTTAGGGCTCCATGATACCCAAATTACAAGTAACTTTTGTAATTTCCCCTCCCCGCCCCCCCTCTCCCAAGTCTATCAAGCATAATGCTATCAAAGTTTGACTTAATACTGTTGGAAGATTCATTCTGCAATAATGTGACTCTGTTGTGGACATTTATAGGGTCTCTGTGCCCAAAGTAGCATGAAACAAAGGACTGCTTTTCCCCTCCCATCCTCGTTCCTTGACTCTAGCCCTAAGAATGCAATCACAGTAACTTCAAATATAAGCACACCCATGCACACCCATGGTCAAAAGCACTGCAAAGGAAGAAAGTTAATTCAGAGCGCCAGCTATGAGAGATCCCTCACGTTCAAACAAAAGCTTTGAAATGTGTCCATAAGCTCACGGATACATAGAAAATAGGGCAGGGATTTAATGCAGTTACACAACATAACTCTTCCGCTGGGCAGGCTAGCCCATTTCCAAATAACCCTCTGCTGCACAAATGCTTCCTGGCGATGAAGGCGGCGTGAATGACTCTAAAAAGTGCTGCAACAAAAAGGCAATTACTCACTCAAGTGGCATTTCCAACTGGATTTTAGAAGAGCAGAGCAACTTTGACTCTACTAACACTAAGGGAGGCTCCAGGTTTTCTGGAAGAACCTCATGGAAGCACAGGAGCACATGAGCAACCAGCCATGTTATGTCAGACCCAACAGCCTGTCCTGCTCAGTGTGCTTTCTCCAGCTGTGACCGTAAGACGATGGCCAGGAAAAGTAAGAACACGGCTGCCAGCTATGATACTTCCAACAGCCTTGGGCTGAGGGTACCATGACCCCATCTTGTTGTTATTCCTGCCAATATCTCTCCTGCCAGTATTTGGCCAGTCTCCCCTTGAACTCCTGTAGACTTCTTGCAACCACAGAAGCAGCTTTACATTCAGTGTAGGGGTCCAGTGTGCTACTGCAAGTGCTGAATGGCACGCAGGAGGAGGAAATCACGAGTGGTACGAAGCCAGGCTAGAGCGTAAAGACTGTTAATTAGTGCTTTGGAATAGACAGTCTGGGTCAACCAACTCCAGGCACTTACTCTGACAGATGTGGGTTTGTCCCACACTGACACTGAACAATGAATTAAAAAGCTCAAAAAACGAAGTTCTGACCACAAGGTTAGTATTCTGGGTTATTACGTTTGGAAAATATTGCAGGTCCAGACAAATTCATTCCCTTTCTACATCTGTAATTACTTGAATAGGGCATAATGAATTAAAATATTTAGAAATTAGGCCCCGTGCTTCCCACCTAGCCAGCAAACCCACTATGGCAAAGCGAAGGGTTAGGTACAGCTGCTGGGGACTGCAGGGGCTGCAGGCTCTTGCTGTGCGCCCGTGTGAACACGTGAGGTGGGACACGCCAGGTGAAGCTAACTGAAGGCCAGGGATATATATGAGGCTGTTTCTTAAGGCGAATCAGGCTTTACCGGTTCAAACAAAAAAATGAAGCGCTGCAGCCATTTTCCCTCTGCCCCCACCGAGTCTGTGTGATGGAGTTTGGTGCAGTGCCGTGTGTTTGTGGTGCAACTATCAGCTGAGCCAGCCTGCAACACCAACGTGCCACGGGGCGCTGCAGCACGCAGCTGAGAACGTTATCACCGGCTATCACAGGTTACCACACTGTGCCCTTTGCCCAAGCAACTCTTTCAACCCACCTCTTGCTGTCCCAGCACACCGGGCCTGGGATGCAGTTGTTTGTAATAAATCCATAGGGGACAAACCACCATGGGTTGCTCACACGACTAGAGGCGGGCATGGCTGTGGTCGCAGCCATTCCAGCATTTCTTAAGCCCAGACGAATGTGCAAGTGTCCCACTGCAACTGCCCGATGGTTACAACTCTCCCTACCCGCTTGCCACCTATGGTATCTGTCGGTGACCTCAAGAAGTGAATGCCTTACCCTTTTGGATGCAACAAGGTCATCAAATGCCCTGATTAGTTTGAATTGGTGAGAAACTGGAAGGGTTTCTGAAAAAGAATTCTTGCATTCGAATGTAAACAAATATTGGAAACGTATCTACCAATCCACTTGATCTCCCTTTTCTGGTCTTTATGAATGGCAGATAGAAAAAGTCACAAGACGGTAATAATTGTTTCTGAACCAAAGCATGAAATAAAAATCCCTTGGGACAGAAACACCGCTCCCTGCTGAGGCCGAAAGGTCTTCCAGTGCAGGGCATTTCCTTGGAAAGCAACCTCGTCTCCGGATTTATTATTTCTGCTCTCATTCACCTGACAGCGCTCCGAAACCCAGCGGAGACGGGTGCGCACGTGCGGCCCGCAACAAACCCGCGCGACCCTCCCGCGACACGGGCCCGGCCGAGTGGCACAAGTGCCGCCCGCGCCCCCCCCGCCGGCCCGCCGCGTTCCCCGCTCCCCGGGCCGCCACCGCCCGCCGGCCCGGGCCCCCCCTGCGCGGTCCCTGCGCGGCCGCTGCGCGCGTCCTGCCCCGCGGAGCGCGGGAGGCGGCGGCGGGGCGGCGCCCGGAGCTGCAGGCCGGGGCAGGCCGGGCGCGGGCGGCGCTGGGCTGGGCCTCCCGGGCGGGTCCCCTCGCACGGCCGGCGCCGCGGCGGGGCGGGGCGGGGGGGGCGGGCAGCGCATCGCCGCGCAGGTGGGCGGGCAAGGCAGGGCGGGGGGCTGTCCCAGCGCCGTGCCCGGGACGGGCATTACCCAAAAGCGAGGGGGGGAAAAAAAAAGAAAAAGTAATTAAAGTCGCCGCGCTGCTGCACGCGGTCCCACCCTCCCCACCGGCCGGCTGCTCTGGCAGACAGGAGGGGACAGAGGGAGACGGCCTGCCGCGGAGACACGCCACCGCCGCGCACTCGCTCGCTCGCCGTGGCAGCACCGACGGCGGCGGCTCCCCCCTTCCCGCGCACCCCCGCGCGCCATGGCCCCCGCAGCCCCCCGCCTCGTCCTCGGCCTCCTGGTGAGTGAGGGACGGGGGGGAGTGAGTGGGGGGGCGCCGGGGGGGCGGCGGTGCGCGGCCGCGCAGCCCGCTCACGCACCCGGCCGTGCCGCAGCGCCGTTGCTGGCTTTGCCGCGGTCGCAGAGCGCGGAGGAGGAACTTTGCGGGAGCCGCTCGCCGGCTCCCCGTTCCCGGTGGGCTTTCCCCCGGCGAGGAGCGCGCTCGGGGGCGGGCGCAGGAGCGGCCGGCAGCCCGTACCGCGCGTGGGGAGCGCGGTGGCTGCGCGGCCCCGGGGCGCATCCCGGGGGACAGGGGGCAGGGGGGGTCGGCGGCTGGGCTGGCGGCCGCGGGGTGCCGCGGTGGAGGCGAGCTCGGGTCGGTAAAGCCGGTTCTGGTTGTCCATTGGAAAAGTGAAGCCGCGGTACATTGTGCTGAAATCCTGCCCCTCTGCCCCCCGACGGCTGTCCGTTTTCCGTGGGGAAGGGATGTGCGTGTGCTGTGGAGCGGCTCTGGAGGAGCTGGCTGTGCGTGGACCAGCTCCAGCGGTTTCCTTTACCTTCGATTTACCGTGTGCGTGGCTATCGGCCGCGGAGAGGCCGTTCGGGAGCTCGCTCTCTCTCTGTCTGTTTCTTTTCAAGTGGATGAGTGAAAGTGATTTGACTTCTTTTTTCTACCCCTTGTATTCCCTGTTACCATTGCGTTTACAAAAAGGGAGCAGATCATCCTTTGAGCCTCAAAGAAAAATACTCGGTAGTGTTGAAGCACTGAATTTATTATTTTTGTATTAATTATATGTGTACGTTTTGATGAAGGTTGTTACTATTCCAGACACTATACGTGTCTGCCTTTGCTAGGATATTAATAATAAAAGCCAAAGAAACCCAAGCGAGTTTATTCATACATCTAACTTAAAAAAAAAAAAAAAAAAAAGTAAAAGGAATTCTCCTGTCCAGTAGAAAAAACCCCAAAAACTAACAACCTGCCAGCAGCCAGAAAGCTGCTGAAGTCTCTTCTTTGTACAAAGTGAAAGGACATCTTAGCTTATTTTTTCCTGGTGTTTCCTTATATCTTGATATCCAATAATAACTCCCACTTACATGTGTTTAGCTCCTCAGTAGTTCTTTGTGCTGACATCAGACTTGCTTGGCATTACTATTTCAAAATTAGATGTCATTGATTCTTAAAATATCTTCGAACAATGTAATAAGAAGGTGGGATTTTAATAACTTTAATACAGTGTCTAACAGGAAAGTGTTTTATTAAGTATCTGTTAATAAGGAAAGTGTCTGCTAATTCATAAGGAGGGGTGTTTAAATTGTTTTTTTATATATATTTTTATATCTATGTGTACATGCAAGGAGCAGTGTGAAGAGCTTTTACGATGCAGAGTGTTTAAATTAATGCAGTGGTAAAATTCTAGATTTCAACTTTTTTTTTTTGCTCTGATCAGTTTTTCTAAAGGTTCCTAATGTCTTAAAAATTTGAAAGTATTTTTATTTAAATATTTTCTTAATAAGAATCACAAGTAATTTTCAGAGTTCCCATTAACTATTTACTACTTTATACCTTTGGAACTAAAGGTATGTGCAAAATAAAAATTACTTTCATTTTTGCTAGACTTTCATCCTGAAAGAATAAATGTACTTAAAAGGGTGAATACATTTATTTACATTTCTCTATTTCTTTGTTAAATTGGTTGTGTGATTTTTGAGGTACAGTTTTAAACACCTGGATAGAAACTAGGCAAGATAGTTAAATAAACACACACGTATATATCATCTGAGGTCAGGACTGGATTGTTCTGTGCTGAGGAAAATCTTTGTAGGTCCATATGATTCTTTGTATAAAAATGTCTGGTTATCTACTACTCATCTGAATTTTGAGGAGGACCCCGTTTTGAAAGTAGTTATATGGGAGTGGACTGCTGTGATACACAATGTTTTATTTATGTCATATCTAATTGCTGAAGCTAGATTTAATTAGTTTGTTGAGAATGTACTTTGAAGATGCAAAGTGATATGTAAGTACAAGTGTCGTCATGTGGTTTTAATAAGACACTTGTCCCTTTAATGTTAAGCATCACTACAGTTCTGCCAATCTGAGTGTTGATGGACTGAACCTTAATACTTGGAGACCTTGGATCTAAATTGTCCAAGAATGCTACTGGAGGGAGTGTGTGGCAAACCTACGTTTTATCTTTCCACTTCTAAAGTAATAGCGTAGGTGAAATCTTCTAGTTGAAGGACACTTCTGCTGTTAATGTCAGTACTGCCGTGATTTTAGGAAAAAAAACCCTACAAGCTATGGGCAGATCCAGGAGCAGCAGTCAGATCTGGTTTCCAGTTTGAAGCTTTACATGCTATGCTACCTGAATTTTTAGCTGAAGAGTGCTTTCTGTGCTTTTCACTGGCTTGTCTTAAAAAAACAATCCAAAAGCAGCTTCACTGTCTGTAGTAATTATTCAAAGGACTATGTAATTATTTTTTTTCCTGATTTCTTAATTTGTTTTCTAGGTACTGAGTTTGTGCTGTGAAGCTTGCAAGAAAGTAATTTTTCATGTTCCTTCTGAACTAGAGGCCGACGCATTAGTTGGCAGAGGTGAGAAACTGTGAGATGCCTATCTTAATGATACAACATTGCACCTTTGCTGGAGATGCTGTTCACAGTGAAGGAGAATTTTCTTTTTTTCTTTTTTTTTTTTTTTTTTTCTCCAATGGAATGAATGGATGACCAGATAGCCAGTTAAAGAACTGGATCAGCCTTTTTATGAAGGATACGCCCTATGTTTGTTACGGATTTGAGCACTGACTCTGTGCTTACAATTAACTTACGTGTAAGCAGCTGTTGTCAAGTTGTGGTAATTATTTTAAAACTAGAATGGCAGAGTTTGGTGTTTTCAAAATTTGGAATCTAGGGCTTAGTATTTAAGTAATTGGCTTGATATTCCAAAGTGCACCCATAACCCACATAATCATATGAAGAAGGCAGTAACTCATTTGAATAATGGGAATGAAAAAAAAGAAGACAAAACCCACACAACCAACTACCCAGAAGCTGCTGCTCTGTGAAACACGGATGTGACTGTTCGGATGTGACTGTTCGGCAGTGCTGGGGCATTCAGGGCATGCAAGGGGATGTGTTGCAAAGGTGTCCTGCATACATACTCGGTTCAGAGAGTGCTCCTGTCTGGCTGGACAATTGGTCTTGTTTTAGGGCAGTGCCCAGGTAACTGAGAGGAATAGAGGAGACTGGAAAACACCCCACTCCCCCCTTTTTTTTTTTTTTTTTTTTTCTTATTTCTTCGTGTTTTTTTTTCCTTTTTCTCCAGACCAGTCTTTAAAAGGCAGCTTTTAAAAGGTGTGGCATAAGAGCTGCTACAGGGTTCGGTGCTGCCTGAGACTGAGTTTGAGGATTCTGAGGTGCCCTGTGTGAGTCCTAGGACAACAGAGGAATATGCTCCAAATTTGCAATCCTAGTCTACGTTCCTAGGAAGAATAAATAAAGTGGATTGGTAGTTCATCACAGTACAAGTGCTTAGAAAATCTAGCTTTAAAAATAAAGGTTCATTGACCTTAATGTTAAATTTTAAAATTAAAAAGGTTGCTATAGCTGTTTTAAGTATTTAGCGTGTTCTCAGAGACTTCAGCATTTGTCTGTGTAAATAAACTTGATTTATATAAAAACAAAACTTCATGTTATTACGGTGCTATGAAAGAAATTGCATAACATGGAACTTAAACTTTTTTCCCCCAAAACATTTAACAAAACCTTTATAGCTCAAATGGCATTGCTTGAACATTTATTGAGAAAGTGTAATATATTTTGCATTGATACACGGGTCCTACCTTGACAATAAAGTAGAGTAGGGATTTTCCTGCTTGCTCTGAGATTTTCTGTATTTCTGACATGCAATGTGTACAAGAGGTTGTAAAGAAAAAGGATCCCACAAATACAGGGCTAACTGAACATTATGTTGACTCACATAGCCATCAGAAACAAAGTTTCTAGTCTGGTCTGGTATTTTTGGAAATGCAGTGCTGTAATGTGCATCAGTATGAGATGCCTTTAAGTGAGGCAGTGATACTCTCTTCAATACTCAATTTTCGTTGCACAGATTGGCGAGGGAGAGGAATCACTGCTGCAGTACTATAAAAATTCTAGGAAATGTTTAACTGAGTAGTTAAAGACTTAAGAAGGAAGAAATCGCATCATATCCAAAATGATGCTTCCTATCTTGCATTCCTGAAAGCAAAATGAAATATAGTTTATTGAAAATATCATCTACTTATGGGGTGAAATTTGGAATTTATTCTGGGAATTTTGCAATCAGCTTTTATAGATCAAGGTCCCATCTACTATGACATCATCGAAGGAATATTGAAAAGTTTTGATTTTGAGAATGTGACACTGACACCTATTGTACTCTGTAATGTTCATTTGTCTACAGTTTAGGTCTCTGGCCTTCATCTTTTTTTTAGGATGCCAGTGCCAAGTCGTTCTTACTTAGTGCTGTGGTCCTACTGCAGTTCATTCTGAGTATCCTGATTTTGCTTTTTCTCCAGCTGTAGTGCTGAATTACTTGCTGATGAACCAAGTTTATTGAAGTGCATTGAAGTTTATTTTAGCCATAAGTGATAGCAAATGCACTAAAAAATACCTGAGTAATATGCTGAAATTGCCTGGCACTTCCTATGAACTGCACAGAACTCTATCATGTACATCTAAAAAATTGTTATTTGTTCTAGAGTTAGTCTTTATCTGTCCCATCTGTCTGCCTCATAATTTAGAGGCCTTTGTCCTCCCAAGACTGTTAAATCACATACTACCAGTCAGTGCTTTCCTCCTGAGGGCAAAACTTCCAAGATGTAATATCTCCATTGGGCATTTACACTTAATCATCTTCACTGATTTTGTGGGTCATAGAGCACAAGGCAAACGTAATAGCTGCTGATACAATAATGACCGTGTCTGCAGTGTTTTTTGCATTTGAATGTATTAGTTCATCTCTGATGCTTCAGTATTTTTACCAGTGTAATAAGCTTCTTGATAAAAGATATCCATGAAGCATGCATGTCCTTTGGGAAATGCTTATGAACAGAAGAACAGAAATTAGTGTAAACCCAGTTAAATCTCAGTGCATAAATGGCTTCTAGAATTGATATTTGTGATGCTTAAATACTGAATGACCAAATTTTTGAAGACTCTATGAGTCAGTAAATACAGTTTTTACTTAGGGAATGTTTTTTTAGTTTTGTTTTGTGAAGGTTATTACTGTTAGGCTGTGTGAGTTGTTGTCTGAATATTTTTTTTCTTACAGTTGATTTGAAAGAATGCCTTCAGTCTGCAGAGTTTGTCAGTTCCAGTGATGGGAACTTCAAAATTCTGGAGGATGGTTCTGTGTACACAACATCTGCTGTTTCCTTGTCTGCTGAGAAAAAGACTTTTACCATATTGCTTAAAGACGTTGAAGAACAACTACAAAAAGAAATACATGTTAGTTTGGTGGAAGAAGATAAAAAGGTGAGCTTGTAATTTCAAGATACCTTACTTACTTAAAGGTACTGTTTCATAGAGTACAGTTTCATGCTGGGTAACTGTAGTTGAATTTTGGAATTCAAGTCATAGGGCAAAGCACTCTGTAGAATATAATTTTATTTAGCAGTTGTTGATTACTGCTGCTTAAGGTCAGCAGAATTCCTTTCTGAAATGGGAGATGCTAGCAAGGAGCTTCACCAGGAATGTCAAGAATCTTAAAAGCTATGTTCGAGGAATTAAAGCAGATTTTATTTGTGTGAAGTATTACAATGAATGAAAAAACTCTTGGAATAGTATCACAGGTATAATCAGAAATTAAGACTGTGGAAAAAACAAAATGCTCAGTAGGAAAATGAAGGGAGGGAAAAAAAGGTGGAAATGTGGGACAGTAGTTAAGGAAAAATATACACAGTTAAGAATGTATGCATATATTCTTAGCTGTCTCTCTGTCTCCTAGACCCAGACACAGAAGACCAGGCATGCTAGAGATACAGTCCTCAAGCGAACCAAAAGAAGGTGGGGCCCTATTCCATCCGTTATGATAGAGAACTCGCTGGGACCTTTTCCATTACAAATACAGCAGGTATATTTTATATGAATCCTAATTTTATGACACAAGCTGGTATTTTGTGTGTCTTTTATCATAAAAGAAGAACAAACATGATCTCTCTCGTATTCCCTACTGATGCCATTCCTGCTGTTATTCCTCTGTCTTGTTCTGTCCTGTTCATTTTGTGTCTTGTGATCTTGTAGATGAAATAAATTGTGATTGTAGTTGTTGGGATGAACTAGAAATGTGCAAAAGTTGTAAAAAAGAGAGAGGCATACTATGAGAAGAGACCTCTTTGGCCCGGAAATCAGTGAAGTGCATAATTAAAAAAACTAACCAAAAACTCCCCACAGAACATTGTCTAGAAAGAGGTTTTGTAGACACAGAGTGAGAGAAATCTTACCTGCATGTCTACATCCTTTCTGGAGCTCAAGGTGTATACTTGTAGCATTGAGGACTGAATGTGGCCTATGTTACTAGGAAAAGTACTTATTGTAAGAAAACAAGTAGGCGTCAAAGAGAAATGCAAGAACTAAAGTTATCATAGATCCATCTAGCCTTCACTAGATTACAGGGTGGCTGGTGGCACATGTGTAGAGACAAGTGTAATAACAGAGTCTGTGCAGAGCAATCATTCTTCTACTAATCTTGCCTTCCTAACTTCTGGCATTCAGTAGGGAAAGAAAGTACTTGGGTTTATAAATAGGTAACTGCTAATGTTACCTCCTTGGTGCTTGTAATGATACGCAGAGAGGCTATCTGAATTGGCATGTCTATGGAGTATACTCTAGGTGGTATTTTTTCTGTACTTTCTGTCCTTCTTCCTTTGCTTTACTTTTCCTTTTCTAGTTGGAAACCGCATTCTCGATGAGTGCACTACAAACAAATTCTCTTGAACAGGGACAGAAATAATAAACCGTGAATGTGCCTCGTATGTGCACTATTCCAGAGAGATTAGATTTCAAAATAAATTATTTTCTGCACACCATAATTTCTTTAGTTGTTCGATAGCCCTAAACATTTCAGAGTTTGAATTAACTAACCCTTCTCATGTACTCACAGTATAAAGGAAGGCAGTTCTACTGTGAGGTTTAAGCTGTTAAAGAAGTAGAAGTAAATCAAGTTTTGTTTTGTTTTGTTTTTTTTAAGAGTTCCTGCTTGTGCTTTTAAGAGTTCCTGCTTGTGCTAAATAAGATCATGAAAAGGGGAGAAATATATTAAAATGCTGATGCTGTTTTTCCTTGGGTGTAAAAACATGTTCTTTATAGGTCCAGTCAGACACAGCTCAGAACTACACTATTTATTATTCTGCAAGTGGACCGGGAATTGATCAAGATCCAAAGGGTTTGTTTTACATAGAAAGAGAAACTGGAAATATCTTTGCTACTCGTGCAGTAGACCGTGAACAATATCCAAGCTTTCAGGTACAAGCCTAAATTGTGTAAATATAATTAAATCCTTTTTTTTTTTTTTCCTGTTATGCATATATTTGAAAGCTGAGTTACAGGGGTAACTGGGAGCAGACAAGATCTGGAATCAGCTACGTGGTCTGAGTAATACTTTTGGTGTTGTAGAGATGAAATCAATGACAAATAAATAAATAGGTGGTCATTTAGATCTTGAGAGTAGTTTTGCTTTTCACTGCTTTGATTCTAGTTACAGCATAAATGTAGTGAGCTATTTGATTTGCATCACTTTTGGGCAGAGTTTGAAGTTATCCCAGATTTTTTTTTGGGGGAAAACTGAAAGGGTCTGTGTAAAAACAAAATAATGAGAAACTCTAGAAGGCTGTGGCTTTTTGAGCCTCTCTTAAGCTGTTCAGTTTTGGTATTTCGTTAACAAGGTACACTGCTCTCTCTACTGGCTGAGAAGTATAAGGCGGCAGTTAGAAACAAACAGGTAATTTGTAGTACCTATTACTGCATTTCATTAGATCATGTTGTAACGGACAAATAGTTTTGCTGCTGCTCTTGATTTTGTTCTAAATGGCAACATTTACCCCTAAATTTTTGGTAAGGCTGGGATTGCCTCATAGACACCTGGAAAAGATGTGTTTAAGAGCTTTGGAAAAAGTGTTTGGTCATGTTGGGGGGGAAAAAAAAAGTGATTCAAATACATGTAGTGCACAGAACGGAAAGTGGTAAGATTAGAAAGCATTTAAAAGTTTTGTGTTGCCATCATTGTAAGCTATCAGGCACTTCCCCTTCCATGTGGCTGAAGAGCCTGGTCTTGAGAATGGCATGCTTTGCAAGCTGTATTTCATTTTATTGACTCCTCCATTGAACTTGGAGTGTAATAATACTGAGTATTGCTTAGGTATGAAGTGAGTTACTGAATTTATGTCTTACAGATCATTTGCTTTGCAACCACTCCAGATGGTTATTCACCAGAGGTACCACTTGTTCATACAATCAGGATAGAGGATGATAATGATAATGCACCATATTTTACACAGGACCTTTTTGAGTTTTCTGTCCCTGAAAATTCCAAACCTGGTAAGAATTGGTTTAGGTCAGTGAACACAGTTACCGCTCCTCAGCTCAGAGTATGTACCGGTATGACTAGGTGTAATCCTGCCCTTTAATCAGTTTCGGTGGGATTTCCTAAGCAGTATTTCTTAACGCCAAAGGCTGAGTTAGCAGAGCAGCTCAAGATTTCTTAATGGTTAGAAATTTCCAAATGCCATCTCCATCATAGTGAAAAGTATTGTTTAAAAAGCTTTTAAATACTGAGATGATTCAGTGTTCGTAAAACGGTGTAAGAGCTTCAAAACATTATTGTTTTCATTTTACCCAAAATTGCCTCTTTCCATAAAATGTATTGATTGACAGAAAAGCAGTTTTGAACAGATTAGTTTCCTAATCAACTAAATTGGTGGTGGTGTAAAATGCCTTTGATTAAGCTTACAGTGTTTGTCTGAGCTGATGAGCTAAGGTAGGACTTTTTCTGAGAGAGGGTGGGGGAGTGTGTAGAAAGTCCGTACCTGTAAAAGGCATGGATTTGCCTGTTACTGACTTCCTGTGTCTGTGTAGCAGAAGAGGACAAAAGCAGGGAGAAAGGTGGGCCCTAGAGAGTAAGGAATGCAGAAGCCATGGTTTGCCATTCCTCGCTCATCTCCTTGGCTGGGGTATAAAGTGGGGAAAGTCTAACTTGCTTCACAAAAAGGGAAGCCAAATGTCTTCCCTTCTACCCCAAAACACTAGTTGCATTTCATTCTCTGAGCTGCTCTGCTTCTTACCAGGTGAGTTACTGATTTAAAGTGAAGTTTCAAAACCACTGGGGCTATAGGCATGAGGTACAGCAGCCCTCCCCAAAGGCAGTACTGCAGTTTGAACCATGTCAGGAAGCACTGAACCTCCCCCTCCATCCCACTGCAGCTCCTTTTCAGGTGTGTTTGGGATGCTCAATTAGAAGTCACTGTCAAAAACACTACCTGAAAACTAAACTTTTAGTATTTATTTTTATTATGCTTTATGACAGCTGCAATAATTACAACATTGTCTAAGGGAAAAAATAGCCAGAGGATTAAAATAGACAATTTTATGCTATTACTGTATTTTTGCAATTATAGAAATATTTTACTATATTTACTGTGTTTTTAATATTATTTTCTTTTAGAACTAAATGACCAAATAACTATTATCATGTATCTAAAATAGAAATACCTGTTCAAATAACTTTTGATTATTTACAGATTTTGCTGAAACTAAAAATTGATGTATTGTGTTAACAGGTGTAGTTGTTGGAAAATTGACTGCAGAGGACAGAGACGAGCCGTATACTCTGCATACTACACTGAAATACCGCATCGTGTCACAAAATCCACCTGTAACCCCAGCATTTTCTTTACATGGTGACACAGGTGTCATTGCTGTTTTACTGCCGCAGCTCGACAGAGAGGTGATGTTTCCTGAAGCATCTTTAGCTGTCATGTAGTGCACACAGATAGCTTCTTAACTGTGAATTGCTGGCACAGGAATCACCAGTTAAATAATTTCTGTTACCCTTTTTTTTTTTCCCCTCTCTAAGGAGCTTCTGAAGCTTTCCAGAGGCCTGTAATGGGTCCAAAGAGTTTCTGCATAGGTCCACCGTATTCTAGCTAATCTTGGCAGGGGACCTTCCACTGCTCTCCTGTTTAACCTGTGGATTGAAAATCCTAGGGATTTTTATTTTTTCACGAATCCCATGAGCCACTGTTTTCTCCTAATCAAGATCCATTGGCGGTGCTTCTTGCTTCTTTATAAGGAAGAAGAACCAGCTTTTCTGGAAGTAGTCAGTCATCCTGTACTCAACAGAAATATCTTCAATATCTGAAACCTAAACAGTAATATAACATTTCGTAAAGTTAAAGTGCAAACCATTTATCATCTAGCTTTCAAGTAAATCAGATACAGGAGGTTTTAGTTTTTATTTTATTTGGAGGGCTTTTTTAGTTACAATGTCATGTGAGAGATTGTTTATGCTAGAAAAAACTGATTGGCATGTGTAATTCAAAATAATATTGCTAGCATAAGACAGTCGTTCTAGAAAAAAAACACTGCTACAGGCATATCTTTTTTGAAGATAAAAATAATTATATTTTGGCGTATATTCTGTTGCTTCATGGCTGAAAATCTACATTAGCAGTGTGTTGCAAAATTGTGCACTTACAGGTATGCTGCTCAACTTTTTTAGCAAGAGAAGAATGCAGCAACTGTGAGAATTACCATGACTACTAATGAAAGAATCACAGTGGCTATTGAAGGAAGGAAAGCCTGAAAAACGAGTCCACCGCCTGTCTTTTAAAGATAAACTTAAGCAGTGGATCAGATTTCTTTCCTCCACCTGTGAAACCTAAATGCTACTTCCAGGCATTCGGAACTGGAGTTACTGTCTTGATTGACAAACTCCCTTGTTTTCTGTCTGGTACCCCTGGTCCCCACCTCTTGGGTTGTTCAGGTATTAATAAGGCTAAAAGAAGCCTTCTGCTGCTTAACTCAAGTCAGGGGTTTAAATGGGCTGCCGTGATCCCTTTGGAACTGATAAGGGCACTGACTCCTTCGGTGCCAGACTGTATGGAATGGCAGGCACTGCCTTCTCACTTACAGCCCAGGCAAAGGCTGATTGCAGCACCATTTCTGGTCATCCTCACTGAAATAAGAGGCATGCACTGAAACACTTTATCAGCTGGAAACCCAAGGGAATACCCTGCCGCTCCAAAGGGGAAACATAGATAGCAGATGAAGGTGCATCATTTATATCTTACAAAACTTCAGATGTTGGAAAATAATGCTGACATTGTGAGGAGCTTTATTTGATACAGGGTATAATGTACACATTGCTAACTGGTGCTGAACTCAGTGCTGCTTAGCCACTGAGAAGTATTTTGCCTCATTTTGTAGGGGAGTTTATTTAGTTCTGTTCTTGTGTGTAACTATGGGATTAAAAAAGTCAGTATGTCAAACTTCTGTATGCTTTTATTCATCTTTTCAGCTGGTACCCAGTTACACTTTGTTAGTTGAAGTGAGAGATATGGCAGGTCAGCCTTTTGGTTTGTGCACTACAGGAACAGCTGTCATTAGAATTGAAGATACAAATGACAACGCACCATCCTTTAAACAGACACAAGTAAGTCTTCACAAATAAAATGTCTGTAAAAACATTAAAAAAAATAGTAATTATGTTTGCCCCCCTTACTAATTTCCTGATGGGCTGTCCCTCAGATATGAAGCCTAAAGCCCTCAGATGGTTAATGCCAGTACGGACATTTGAAAATGCCCTGTTGGTTGTTCTGCTGTTTGGTAATTAGACTTCCTGGTGTATTAGTTGTTTTAAGTCATTTGCCTTATGTCCACTGGGCATGTAAGTTGACTTGACTTATTCATTCACTTCTGCTGCAGTGTATAGTCTTAGAAATGGTTAGAATGATTTAACCATTTTTCAGGGAGGGGACAGATTCACTCCTAAGCATTGTCGTGACCTTATTATCATTTGCCCAGCTTTTGATACTTCTGTGTTGCAAATGAAAATGTTAGTATCAGTGAAATAGATGCAGGGATTTTCACTGAGATTTTTCTGTGCTTTTCCAATGTTTTTGTTCTGCAAAAATATTATTTAAACCACTTCTTGTTCACCAATAGCTATAACTTAGCCTAAGGTCATTGTTTATTGCAGCCATCTGTATGATTCATGACAGATTGTCTTATACAGCTCAAGTACCACAGGAGATTTTTTGATGTGAAATATATGAAAAGTAATTCATTATCCATGAGGAATATGTGTCCTTTCTGCTCACTGCTGTAGAATATCATCACTAATACTAATTCAGAGTCACTCTTATCTGTGCTTCTTGAGCTTGTACAGAATAACGCAGCTGTTTAAAATGGTAAAATAAGAAAAAATCCTTTCATCCTTTGCCATCTAAGTAGAGTTGTATTTCACCCTTCTTGGCTTTTCTTCACGTTCTTGTGGTTTGTTTTTATATATATATATATATATATATATGTTTAATTTACCCCAATGCCTTTTGAAATGCTCAGCTTGATCATGTTATACAGAAATTAGCATCTATAGCTGATGTAACAGAGGCAAACTGTTGTTAATATATCTTCCCTGGAAGGTGAATTCCAGGCTTAATTATGTCAGTGGTAGTTTTAGTGTATGAAGGAGCTGAGATTGCAACTGTGCTGGCGGGAAAGGTTTACTGTTTCACTTAGGACGTAAGGGAGGAGTGGGGGAAATATGGTAATTCATGAAAACAAAATAAGTCATTACAGCAGCTTGGTAAATTGACCCCTTGGGCTTAAGTAGACTTACTTAAATAGTGTTCTCCATTTCTGCATCATGGAATAGTACTCTCTGATTTAAATGGATTTTTTTTTTTTCATATTCCAAGTATGAAACGCGAGTAGAAGAAAACAGAGTGAATGTAGAAATACTGAGAGTCTCTGTTGTTGATCTTGATGAACCTGGTTCACCTGGCTCAGGAGCAGTGTATGAAATTATAAGAGGAAATGATGATCGGTCCTTTGAAATTACAACAGACAAAAACACAAATGAAGGAATACTGTGTGTTGTTAAGGTAAGTAAAAATGGAACTGGTAGAGGAAAATTTGCTTGTCTTCAGGTGTTGCTTCTAAACCCAATAATCTACAACTCAGATATTTTTTGAATAAAAATACCAGGCAAATCATGCTTTCTTGTCCACCTGAACTCTCTTCTAGAGCAGATTGCATAATGCACTGCAATTGGGGCTCATGTGTGGTACATAACCTACAAAACTCATCTTCCAGACTACTCCTCAGTTTTGGGTGTGCAGAATTCAAGGAATTCCATTTGGTTTGTTATTCCAGAAGAGCTTTGTGCTTTTGCCTGGTTTTGCAGTTGGAGTTGTTTAGACTTAGGGATGTAACTGAGGAATCCTTCATGGCTGGGTTTTTAACGGAAATGGGAGTATGGCAAAGGAGGAGTGTGTGTGAGCATCTCTTCCAGTCTTGTTCTCTCTGGGAGCTGATTAAACTTAATAACTCAGCATAAAACTCTCCAGGTTTTATTTTGCGGGATAGTGACTTCAGGTTTGCTTTTCTGGGGTGCGGGGGAGTCTGCATACACATAAGACTGTGTGTTAGTTTAGTTACTTGTCGTACCCAGAACTTCACAGAAGTGAAGTTAAAGGACCGCTGTACATGTACTCCAGCATGTCCCTTTGCCTCTTCATCCCTCTTTCTTTGTTACCTGTTGAAAGTGCAATAACAGGTAACTTGTAAGGAGCAAAGAGTAGTATTAAAATTTGAAGATACAAATTGTAAGGGAAGAGATGCCAGTAAATTTTTTTTATTTATTATGTTCTTTGTTGCTGGTAATCATTAGAGCTTTTTCTAAAGCTCTGACCCCAGTTGAAATTTCTTGTATTTAGTGTAATGCTGTAGTAGACTAGAGACTATTATGACTTGATGATATAAATACCTCTATTAAAGGTATACAATGATCTTGGAGAAGTTGTCTGAAGCGTAAATGGTAGATACTTCCTGATCAACCCCACAAGTTTGCATGTGTTTGCAATGGGTGAAGTCTTGCTAGGAAATAAACATAGGCGCTACCAAGAAGTGTGATTGAATTGTGCTGGAAAGGAAATCTATGTAACCTAAAATAATGGCCAACTAAATATGGGAGGAGAAAATTGACCGCCGCATTTAATTCTTGTCGCAGTTCAAATTGTTCATCTAAAATTTTACAGTGGTGCTACTCACCTTATTTGGGGTAGTTCCTCAGGTTCTTTTCTTCCACTGACTTAGAACTTAACATAATTATTTTTTTAAGTTGTGTCCCTTTACTGTGTCTCAAGCTGGATATTCCACAAGGGTAGCTGACTTCTTTTATAAATAATGTGGTACAGTTTTATCTATTTAACAACTGGGCAGTGAAAACAATACCAAGTTTTGCATTGGTTTGAAGGAAAAACACCTCACCTTTGTTACAGGGATTGGACTATGAAAGCGCCAAGCAAAGGATCCTTGTGATTGCAGTCAACAATGAGGCACCCTACATGCTGGCACCACATTCACAACAACTTTCCCAGAGCACCAGCTCCGTTACAGTGCATGTCCTGGATGTGGATGAGGGGCCAGTGTTTAAACCCTGTCACTTACGCCTAGATGTTAAAGAATGTGAGGATATTGGGACAAATATTGGGAGATACATAGCAGAAGATCCAGAAACTGGAAATAGTGAAGGCATACGGTATGAAACAATGTTATCTACTAGTTTTATTTGGACCACAGCATAGGTGGCATACTGGAAGGGAGAAACTCATTTAGTTTCAGGAGGATCAGTTGTTGATGCTTTGTGTGTGTGTGCGTGCGTGCACACATGTATGAATGCATGTTATCTATGTATGTGCATGTATGTATATGAATGTGTGTGTATGTGTGAGATCTAAACAAATTATTCTTGACAGGTACCGGATACCACCTGGCCAATGCAATTGGATCAGCATAGATGAAAATTCGGGTGAAGTCAGAACCATTAAAGTCTTGGACCGAGATGTAGGAGAAATGAGACGAGGCCAATGCAATATCACAGTCCTTGCGATAGACAGAAGTGAGTACTAAAAGTTGTCAGTGTTCTTTGAGGTCTATAACAGATGTTTGTGTGCAAATTCAGTGTGGGGACAGCTATACTGGCTCAGACCGGAGGCCCACATAGTCCATTGTCTTGTCTTTGCAATAGTTCTATCAAATACTTAGGGAGTATTATATCAAATTGATCAAAATATCAAAAATATTTGGGAGTATTATATCAAATACTTAGGGAGCAGGGAAAGCATTTAAGTAATTGGGGCAAATTCTCAATGCTTTCAAAAGTTGTCTGCTGCCATTTAAAAGCCCTTGGTAAGTTTAAATTGAGAGATTGCCTGTGGATTGTATTCCTTTTATTTCCTGACTCTTTTCTCTACAGTGGTAGCACCTGGCAGCTGTGAAGTTCACAACAAAGAAAGCAGAGAGAACTTCTTGATTGACCTTGCAACACTTACCATTTCCTCCTCTGTTTGACTTCTTGTTGTCTTGCTTTTGGAAACCCTTAATTTAAAAGGACCTCCAAGAAAAGATGTATTGATTGCTGTTATGTTATTACGCTCTTATTCTTAGTCACTGAAGTTGTGTAATGGTGTTCACACAATGTGTTGCTCAGGTGTTGAGCTCTTACAAATTACTCTGATTGTAAAGGAATAGTTGTACATCCAGATTCTCATTCTAAAACAGGTTTTGGTTCTGAGTTAATGTGATCATCTGTTCTTTCTGATTAATTTGGGTATATGCATTTATTGTAGGAAAAGACATAGTTTTGCCTCAACAACATCGTCTAGCCAATAAGATGAAATACACCTTTCACTTCCCAAATACTAAATGTAGCAAATGGATTATCAAAGAATGTTAAGCTTATAGATCACACTTTTTATTCTGAAATATGTATCTTGCCTTAAAAAGGAAAAGCGGACTGCCTTTATAAATCCAATAGCAGGATTTAGTTTGAGCCCTTATGTGCTTAAACATCAGTGGGAATAAAGAGCAGAGCTTTGGAAGTTGCTTTGCAGCTAAAAATTCTCTGTCCAAAGCTTGCGTATTAAAAATAAATGTAAATAATATGAATTTAAAGTGTTTAGAATTGTTGCATGTAAAATAAACGTGATGTATACATGTGCAATCAGGTATCTCTGGAGAAAGTTTTAAAAAGTAGCCTTGATGTAATTTCACTGGAATTACAAGAATTGACCATTCCTGTATTGGAAAAAATATAATTAGGAGGCAGAGCCCATTCACTCCTTGCATGTAGACTTTGGTGATGTAGTATGTGTCTCTGATGAATCCTGCTGCCACATGGTGACTCAGTGGGAAAAGGACAGAAAGCAGCCCACTGTTTCTGAGAGTTGTTTTTGTTCCTAGGGGAAGTGAGGGTGGGGAAAGTGTAATTTATTTTCTCCTTCCAGAAGTAAAAAGGCTGGAGACCTTCACTTTCTGCTTTTGACTCTGTGTGATTCAGTGTCCTTTACCCCTGATTTATGGGCTCTTGCTCCTCTCATCCTCCTGTTGGAACAGTATCTGTACCTGCACAGATACACATGCTTAACAAAATACATTGTCTGCACTTGCAGAATGTGGAGCTTTGGCAGCTGTTGATCCATTCTACAACCAGCCAAGCAAAGAGAAGCAGCTAAGAGAAAGCTATGAGAAATCCTTCTTTCTTTTTGGCCAGATCAGCAGCTGCTTTCCACCTTACTTCTAAACTTGAATATTACAGTTGATGATATTTCATTATGAAAGTTTGGACTAGAAATAAATATGTGAATGTTAGAAGTAAGTGCTAAAAGTAGTTATTTTTGTCTCATAGATGGCAAAACAGGCACTGGAACAATTCAGGTTTTCATCATGCCTGGGAACAAGAATTACCCACGAATCACTAAAACTGACTATATAATGTGCAGAGACAGAAAACCGATCTGCCTTACTGCACAGGATGGTGATGAGTCTCCTTACAGCACACCTTTTGTATATCGCATAACAGACCGTAGCTTGGCTTCCATGTGGAAGATAACTCGACACAATGGTATGTTAAGACTTCCTCCTCCTCACTTACCTGCAGGTTGCCAGGGGATGTCTTGCTGGCTCTCCCTTGGGTGGACTGTAAGAAAAGGTTGGATGAATGTATGTTTGGAATTGGTGTAGCCGGTGGGGCTAACAGGGTAGCCCTGATGATCTCCAGTGGCTCCTTTCATGTGCTGTACAGGGGATCAAGAGCCTGCCAGAAATAAAAGGGAACAGCTGAAGTATTCTTTATCTTAACTGGCCTGCGTTTGAAACAGTTTGCAGGAGTTAAGAAGGTGGCATTGTTGGCATCACGAAAGCCAAGGGAAGGATATTGTAGTCTGCTGCTTAAAGCATAAACAAGAATCTGTTCCCAGCATCCTTGGGTCAGCAATCAGCTGCTGTCTGAAATTATGATGTAAGAAGATTAGGTGGGAGAACAAAAACCAGTGTAATGCATTGCATCAGCACCTCTGGAAAGGAAGTATACATTCATAATTCATAAGGAATTTAGGAGTGAAATGTCTAATACATCAAAGAAAAATACAACTCTCTTTAGGCTGCTGTTATGGTGGAGAACTGGAAAACTGAAACTACCTAAATTACTAGAAGCTGACTAAAAATATCCTGGCAGTTCTTTTTCTTAGTACTGCTGTCAGCCAGCACATTTTCGGTAAAGCTGAGCTGGGTGAAAGAAAACATTACTGTCTCCCTTAATATATTTATGTTATTTTTTTATAATTTTGATAGAAGGAGAGAAGTTATTACCAAAGGAATCACTGTTTCCTAAAATTTGCTGATACAAAAAGTTGTCGCCAACGGTGGTTTCCTGGTGGGTGCCAGATGATGGCAACAAGAGCAGCACTTACATTTACTACTATGTTGTCATGAATTAGCCTGAAAAGAGTCTGATTCTGAAATGTTCTATCCAACATTCACTAATGAAAGGCAAAAGACAGCAAAGTCTGAAAGTGAAGACATTGAAGAGTTTCAAGGTTTATATTAGTCAAACTGAAAAAATAGATGGTACCTGTAGTTTCATATACCTCAGCAGCCATTATATGCATCAGTGTCTATCTTGTGTGTATTTTTTACAAATTATTTCTTTCATCCTTTAAAACCCATGGTCGCTAATCATTGCCACTAAGCAAGGCAGCAGACTAAATGGATTTTTCTTCCCACTGGATATAGCCATTCCCACTGAACATAGCAGTAGAGCAAAGAGTAGAAGAGGTATAAATTAAGTTTAGGATTAATTATTCCAGTCACACTACCAGAACTCCTTATTATAAATGTCAGTTCGGTTGATGATCTTTACCAGTAAGCCCAACTAATGTCATCTACTGTAATGAACTGAATCCACTTCAGAGTTTCAAATCATATGTTGTCAGAAGGCTGTATAAGAATTGAAAAAGCAACCCTAACATTTAAAAGGTGCTGAAAGTAGAAATCCTTCCAAAGTGTAGTTTTGTGTCAGCACATTTAGGATATCTTTAAACTAGCTAATGCAGATCTGGTAGCAGTGTAGCTGTAACAGATTGGAAGATTGTGATTGTGATCATGTTCGTGACAATAGAGTTTCAAGTATTGTTAACGTGGGATATGGTTTTGTCTTTTTTTACAGATAATTCCGTGTATCTTTCACCAAAGGGTGATATTCCATTTGGAACATATGATATTCCTGTAAGTGTGATTGATAATGGAGGAAAGGTAGGAGAGAACCAAGTGAGAGTTAACCTCTGCGACTGCGTCACTCCAACGGAATGCAATATCCAGGGCCGTGGTCTTTCTGGCGGGAGCGTTACCCTTGGCATATGGGCTATCCTTGCAATGATTTTAGGATCGCTATTACTGCTGTGTAAGTACACTTGTTTTTTTAAGACAAAGTACAAACCACTTAGTTAGCTGAGAGAACCTGATTCAAACTAGATTCAAACATTTCTTTTTTTATTTAGGCAGTTATACAGCCCTTGTCACTGTCTTCAATATACCTGCTCTATTTGTATCAGTATCACAGGTTTCTTATTCTCATCTTGTCCTGTAGTTACTGTGTATGGATTTTTGTTTATTCTTTTAAGTACATTTTATGTAAGATACTCTGTGTGTTCATGTTAGCGAGGCCAAAAAACCTGCACTGAGTTGTTGAACTGAAAGAGGATTTGTAGTGCTTATCAGATCTTGCCTTGAGGTGAGTATAGTGAAGTTTGTGAGTTTAGTGCTGGCTTTGGGATGCACATTTCAGTGTGTGGGAATGCTGAAATCAGTTTCCTAGAGCTTTTTTGTGGCTTTTCTTGTGTCATGGATTAAAACATGGAGTATCAGAGATACTGGATTTCAGAAGGGGTATTATAAGAGCCAGTATAATGTTGAAGCACAGGTTGGATACTTCCACAACAGACCAAACTCTTGAATACATGTGTTACTGGCGTTGCCCAAAGCCTTAAGAGATTCTTAGCAGGTTAATATTGCTGTTAACCAATGAGGTGGTGATAGTGGTACGTAATAGCAAAGCCAGGTCATTTTTTTTACCAGAATCAAGACATAGTCTGACCAAGAATGTCTTTAAAAATCACCAGACGACACACTACAGTAACAAATACTTCAGAATTAGGGTTTTATTTCCTTTCTTTTCCATTTTTTTCTGGTAACGATCAATCTGTGTTGCTCCTGTTGAGTCTCAGCTAGCTGTCCTTAGTCAGGTAGATGGAAAACTGGGACGTGCACATGTTTTGAAGATGAGATAGATCCATGCTTTGTTTATACGCAGCAGGTACCCAAATTCATGATACAGTCCAGAGGTGGAACTTTCAGATGTGGGGATGCTCAGTAGGGGGACTGTGTGAAATGTCAGCTAGCTTTTTGCCACTACCCTTTGACTTAATGCATGCTGAAGAGACCCACTATTTTATTATGGCTAGATTTTACCCTGTGTATCCTCTACTCAGTGCTGTCATGAATGTCTTTCCATCTGTCAGCATCAGGAGGCAACCTGCTGGAACCACTGATGCAGATCGCACTGACAGCTGATAGCTGCAGAAGCTAAATGAGCTTGAAGGTAGCTCTTGGCCAATTTTTACAGAAGTTTGTGTGTTCAGAGACCAGATTGCTCAGTGGCCAGTTAGGCAGAACTGTTCTGTTCCTTGTGGGCTTCTGTACTTCTAAACTGTCAACTTGAAAAGAGAAGGAAGGAAGGAGTTGGTTTTCTGAATGAAATGTTTAGTCCTTTGTTTAGGAGAGGTATTAATTGCTCCTGATTCTTTTGTACAAAGCCATTTCTGACTGAGTCTCCAGTGACAACACAAAGCAGTATTATAGGAGGAATAAGCTGAACACAAGGAATTAAGTAAGACTGTTCTGTAACATAAGGCTTGAAGTCCTCCAGGGTTTCACTGTCTTTTTCTGTGAAACGGAAGTTTCTGGTATTGGGACCTTTGCTTGCATTTTAGTTCCTTATGGTATAATTTGACATCCATGTGTTCATACATGAAAAATGTCATGTACAAGCTTGTTGTAGGCATAAGATACGATTTTTCAGTTGGATTTAGTCTAAATTTCTTACTACTGTAAAATTTTGCAGTCCCAGTGTTTTCATGTGTTTTAGATGTTTTTTAGAAGAATGAACTATTTAAACAATGTAATGAAAACTCCTTATAGTGTGTATGTACAGTTTTGAGTATGGGCATTTTTGTAAATAAACTATTATTTCTAAACTGTACTTGATGCTTAAGGCATTTAAAAAGGCTAATACAACAAAATTCATTCTCAAACGGAAGTAGATACTGTTATGAGGTAAAGTTCATAGTATCTTCCTCACTTATTTCCTTTCCATAGTAATCCTGATCACAATTTGTGGCTGCTGTGGCTCAGGGGTAATGCACAGGCATGTGACTGATGATTGCGCCAATCACAATTTAATCATTTCAAATACAGAAGCTCCAGGAGAAGAAGTGATGGTAAGTTGTCTGTTTACTTCAGTGTAAAAACTTGCAATTAAGATATCCATAGCATTTCAGCTTGAGAACAGGACCACCTGCAAGTAAATGATTTAGTAAAAGAAATAAGTAATAAACACAGGGATCATTAGATGTGCTTTGCTATTTAAAAAGAATTTTAAAATTCTTACTTTAGGCAGAGTTGGTAGTACCATATATATTTAGATGTATTTTGTAGTTGTTAGCCTGACTGCCTCTAAAGCTGCCAGACTTTTAACTGTTTGATTGGAACTTCCAGGTGAACATTTTAATCACTTAAGTCATTTTCAACAACAAGATTAGGTGGAAATTTACTATTTTGCCTAGGTTCAATGTGTGTGTGTGGCAAAACATTGCTTTTCCTTGGAGAACGGTTTTTAAACTTAGCAGTCATTGTAAATTGCAGGTGCAATTTCTGCCCTTCCCCTGAAAAATGACCCCAAATACAGCTGACTTTTGAGACAGTGGGAAAAACTTAATTGAACAGTCCATGTTTATGAAATATATTCTTGTTTCTGGCATCTAAACTTTTTAAAGACTCAGTCTACCATGAACATAGTCCATTCCAGGACTGTGTTCATGCACGAGGATTTAGCTCTTCAGAATCTTCCCCTCCTCCTCTGTCCCTCACCCCCTGACTTTGCTGTCCCTAAGAAAGAGATTAATTTACAAACCACTGAGTTAAATTAAAAAACATTGAACCATTACTTCACCTTGAAAACCAAGAAATCCTAATGGTGACAAGCGTTACATTTCTTGTTGCCTATGAAACATAATTTAGTGCTATTATAAACTGATAATGTAGTTTTTAATTTGTGGTCCTATACTATTTTTCCATATTCTACTCAGTATACAGACTTAATGTATGAACAAACAGAATGAAACTTATGCTTAAGACTGTATATCTGGCTTAATGGGTTACAGGTTGACTTTGAAAACTAAACGTCATTTTTATGTGATAATTTAAGAAACTAGCATATGGATTATAGTACAGCTTTCATTGGGATAAAGAATCAGCTTTTGGATCTCATATCATATTTAAATGCAGTTTTATTTTTTTTCCCCCTTGTCATAGTTCCCTTTCCAAAGACCACTTCCTGATCTTTATATACTAAGTACTAAGGATAGCTTTTTGTTCAAAATATCACAGTGCAAAGCTGGAGATTTTTCAGTATTGACAGTTCCTGATTGTTGTTTAATCTTCTGAATTTAAAAAAAAAAAAAAAGGGGGAGGGGGGAAAAAAACCGACAGTAAAGTTATCTCCACTACTGCATCTTTTTTAGGATCACAATATAATTCCTCTACAAAATACAAGTGATCAAGGAGGATATGGAATAAAAACAGGAGATCAACAAACATTTGAAATGGTAAAAGGAAGAGGACATACCTTGGAATCAGTCAAGGGAGGTGGACATCAGACTCTGGGATCAGTCAAAGAAGGAGGAGGACAGCCTATGGTGGATACGTGTAGATACTCCTACTCAGAATGGCATAATTTCACACATCCTCGTTTAGGTGAAGTAAGTATTCTGAAACTGTTTTTTTGTGGGTGGTTTGTTTCTTTTTTTGAGTGTAGGTTGTGGTCAATATATACAGACTTGTCAAGGAAGACATGTATTTGTGCTAGAAAGGTGGCTTGTTTTATTTTGGTTTTCTTTCATCTTTCCTCTCCTTTGCTCCCCTGCATCCCCTTAGGAGTATTGCCCTTTCAAAAAGTCATCCTTCACATATTTTAGATGTAAGTGTAAATGACTTGCTGTTCCTGGCTTAAACAATAGTCAGTATGCTATTTTTAACTGAGAACATTTACTCACTCAGAAGAATTAAGCAAGCTTTTGTGCATTCTTCTGAGAATGTCTGTCTGTCTGCTTTCATTGTAACTGCTTGCTTTGTACTAATTTAAACCTGAGACTTAACCTAGCAATGGTGCAGGAATGAATGTATAGCATTAGAAACATAGTGGTCCATGTTTTGGAGATCAAAAACTTCACTACTTGCCTAACTAGTTATGTGTTAATCAGTCTCTTCATTTTGAATGGATTTTAGTTGCTTGACAGGTTATTTAAACAGGTTCTTCCTCTTTCATTGTTACATACATGATTAGTAGAAATGATTTATTTATTAAATACTTATATTTTGTAGTCTTAATGATATAGACCAATCATGTGCATTTTTTGTATATAGGAATCCATTAGAGGACACACTCTGATTAAAAATTAATCAATGAAAGGTAAATCAAAAAAAAATATTTTTATGCAATATGTTTAGGATAACAATTTAAGAAAGTAATAAGATGTGTTCTCTTCCTATGCAGAAGGTGCACCTATGCAGACAGGATGAAGAACAGAAGCATTCTGAAGATTATCTTCTTTCGTATAACTATGAAGGAAAAGGATCCTTGGCTGGCTCTGTAGGCTGCTGCAGTGATCAGCATGAAGAAGAGGCACTTGACTTCTTAGATCAGCTGGAACCCAAGTTTAGGACATTAGCAGAAACATGCATAAAAAGATAAATGTGCCTTTCACAGTGCTGAAAAAACCTGTAAATAAGTGGCTTTCATACTTCTGTGATATTAAGTATTTTGGAAATGAGGGGGGCAGAGTTTTATCAAGATTAATATAGACTGATGAGAGTGTAACTCTTACTTTAAACTTACAACTTTTATCTCTGCTATACACATTCCATCAAAAATAAGAATTTTTTTTTTCTTTAGACTGTGTTAATATAGTAATGCTAGTTTCTACTTAGATTATTTCCTATTCCTTGTGATTACTTAAAATGCAGAAGTTGGTGTTTCCTTTAATTAATTCAGCTTCAAAATTTTAATGTATTTGGCTTTGGAGAAGGAAAGTTTTTAACTCACTGTTTCTTTGTTTTCTTTTAAATCTGTAGAAATAAATCACAAAAGATTACTGATGGATATCAAATACCTTGTTAATTTTTAACTTATATGAACTGAGATACAAAATACTTTTTCATTTTCACATAAAAATACTATGAATACATTAGAAAACTTTATATTTTGATTGAAAATTAAATATATATATTGTATATATGTAAAATAATATTCAAAAAATATATTTTTCTCCTCATGGGTTACCACCCATCAAACTTGCTATCCTAAGGGATTTATGGCATCACCACATAGGGTATCAGCATTGTATGCAAGTATATGTTTTTATTTTAAGGAAATAAAAGATGAAAAAAAATAACAATCAGATAATAGAGGTGACTGTCGTAGTCCAAATGAGTGCAAGACAAATCTCATGTTTACTTGACATAAGTTTGTACCTCAGTTTCTTGTGAGTTTTAACATAGTATCATTGCAGAAATGATGAACATTGCCAAGAGTTTTGTCCAGTGTAGCTATCACTCTTTTTTACTTGCCTCGTTATGGACTTCATTAAACTGTTTCTTTCTGTAAGTAGAACTTGACAGAAGGCACAGCTCAAATGGATTGTTCGTACACTGCATTAGTAAAGTGTTTTAAATACAGCTTTATTTGAGATGCAAAATTACACTGGGATAAACTAATTGTTTTGAGTGTATTATGTGGTGGTTGCAGAGGTAAGCATTTACACAGATCTCTGGCAGAAATCATCTGAATCCTATTTGTTACTTTACTAGATTAAGCATACATATATACACTATATATATATATGTGTGTGTATATATATATATATGTATATCTGAAAGTCTGAAATACCTTTGGCAGATGACAGTAGTGAGACCTGGATGCTGCCATAACCTATTTCTGGACTTCAGCCTCTGCTTCCCCTGTTTATGCTTTTTTTGATATTTGCACTAGTGGTTAAGTAATCTGTCTTCTGGGAATTTTCTTGTGCCTTAAAAAAGTCTTCCTGCCTATAAGAAATATGTGCAATTACTTATTTCTGTTACTATAAGTCTGCTTTTAGGATTTGCTCTGTAAACATATGCTTTAGGGAGATTTCTTTTTAAATTTACTATAGCTAATGATCAGTAAAAGGAATTACTGGTAACAACAGGGTCACTGCTCTAAGTTTCAGTTGCTGCTGGCTTCCACTGGTTGCAGTTCATCCCACGCAAATTATGGTCAGTGAAAATCTGTAACAGTATAAAAATTCAGCAAAGTTACAGTACTTTTAAACCCTTCTTTTTCACACTGTAAATGAGCTTCAGAATATTTCTTGGTAAGAACTAGCTGTGGTTAATAACTCTATAGACCAATGTTAAATGTATTTTAACATTTGAAAGTGGTGGTGAATTCATCCTGAACTAGATCCACTGCCAGTGGTAAGAGCAACAGTCACCGGTAGCAAAATACTAGATGAGAACCAAGGTGTTACGGACATACTTTATTTTAAAAATGCATGCTAACACTGCTCTTCTGAACACTACTCTTCTTTATTACTAACATAAATGAGTTTTGCTGTACATGGATAGGCGTGTAGCTGATGTAAGTCAGGCTAACTCGGCTGGCACCCGTGGAGCTATGCTGACTTAATGCCAGGTGAAGATCTCTCCCCTAGTGATTCCCTTGCTGCTTTGTGTCTTGCTGTCTTGCATCTTTTAGTTACTCACTATACGCTTTTTAAGGTAATGTTACTGTCTTCCACCCCCCCATTTGGTTGTTTGTGGATTTTTGTGGGTTTTTTTAAATTATATAAAAATCCTATAGTTCAGCAGAACCTAGGATAAATAACAAAATGCACTCTTTGAAGATTACTTGGGGGGTGGTCTAGTGAAACCTCTGGAAATAACAGTTTCTTTCCTCATGAAATAGGAGTACTGTTCTAAAATAATAGACTGAATTTATTTGAGCTTTAATTGAGTTGGTCTTGGCTATTTTAAGTAGATGGTTGCCAACTTACCACCCTGGAGTTAAAATGATGACTTATTGAAATCATATTTTTCAGTCTAATTTGCCTTAAAAATGTTACCATTTATTTATTTTACATTTCAACAAACAAATAATTAGTTACTTGCATTTTTTAAACAAAGCACAAACTTGGAATCACTTCTACTTGTTTGTCTCTGTTCTGAACTGAACCAGCAATTTCTGTAAAACCAAAAGTAGAAAGGTAACTGAGGTGCTTCAAAAAATGAACTGCAAAACATTATTTTCATTGTCTCTTCTGATCATGTGAATGAAACCTTTGTATTAATGATTAAGGTTTACAAATAGTAAGTACCAAATAACATCTGTGTAAAGCTTACAAATGAAATATTTCAAAATGTATAATTCACTCGTCGTTACCATCTTGAATCACCTAAAAATTGTGAAGATTTGTTCTCTTCAGCTAGGTAATTTGTGAACTAGTTGTGTCAACATTATCTTAACATCATGTTTTAGGTATATTTTGTACAACAGTGAGTAATAAATTTTTTGCAAAATAAAAAACTTCGACAAAACCTGTTCATTTCTTGTAGGTGAAGTAATTTATGAAGGTAAGCATGCCTATTCCTAGAGTGAATTGGATTTTTAAATTTTAATTGAAGTGGTTTTGTTATGTTATACTGCCATAATGCTAGTAGTACTTGTCCTTGCAGCATGAGATGTGATGAGTTCTACCTGAAGTTCTATAGTGCAAGCTGGCCAGTTGTCTGGGAGGCTTTTTTAGTGCTTCGAACACAATCACGGAACACATGGTGAATTCAGGATCTTAAAAGTGCAAAGTGTTGCTCTGTCATCTTACTGATAAGTAAGTGCCTATTTTCAAAACCTCTGAAAGAAAACCCATGGCAGCAGACAACCCAAACTTTCATGTTTGGCAGTCATAAAGCAGCTGGATATTAATATCGTAGGGATTGTATGATGCCTATGATTAAATGATCAAGGGACCAGTGGAACATGAGTTTTGGTTGTCTGGCTTCAAGGGAAGAGGTAAATTTACTGAATGGCTGAGACTGGAAGGAACCTTTGGAAGTCATTGATCTGACCTCCCTGCTCAAGCCAAATCACCTACGGCTGGTTGTCCAGGACCAGATGACTTTTAAGTATCTCCAAGGATGGAGATTCTACAACCTCTTGGGGAAGCCTGTTCCAGTGCTCGCTCACCTTCACAGTAAAAATGTGTTACCTGGTATTCAGGTGGCGCCTCCCATGTTTCGGTTTGCGCCCATTGCATTTTGTCCTGGCACTGGGTACCACTGAAGAGTCTGGCTCTGTCATCTATGCACCCTTCCTTCAGATATTTATATATGCTAATAAGATCTCCCCTGAACCTTTTCTTCTCCAGGCTGAACAGTCCCATGTGCCTCAGCATTGCCTCATGGGAGAGATGCTCCAGTCCCTTCATTGTTTTTGTTACCCTTCATTGGAATCTCTCCCGTATGTCAATGTCTCTCTTGTACTGATAACCAACACTGGACATGGTACACCCGGTGTGGCCACTCCGGTGCTGAGTAGAAGGGAAGGATCACCTCCCTTGGCTTGCTGGCAGTACTTCAAACGCAGCCCAGGATGCCCTTAGCCTCCTTGGTGGGTTTGTTGACTCATTTGCTACCTGGTCACCACCAGGACCCCCATGTCCTTTTCTGCCAAACTGCTGTTCAGGTGGGTAACCCCTGGCATGGGGGGGTTCTTCTGCAGCTGCAGGGCTTTGCACTTCCCTTGCTGAGCTTCATGAGGCTCCTGTTGGCCCATTTCTCCAGCCTATTGAGATCCTTCTGGATGGTAGCATGGCCCTCTGGCACATCAGCTACTTACCCAGGTTTTGTGCCATCAGCAGACTTGCAGAGGGTATACTCTGCCTCATCATCCAGATAATTATGTTAAACAGTACTAGAACCAATATTGACCCTTGGAGTACACTACTAGTCAGTGGCCTCCAACCAGACTTTGTGCTGCTGATCACCACCCTCTGGGCCTGGCCTTTCAGCCAGTGTTTGATCAACCTCACTGTTAGCTCATCCAGCCTGTACATCAACAGCTTCTCTACAAGTATCTTATGGAAGACAAAGTCAAAGGTCTTACTGAAGTCCAGGCAGTCAATGTCTAATGCTCTCTCCTCACCTGAGGCCAGTCATTTCATCATAGAAATATATCAGGTTGGTCAAGTATAACTTCCTCTTGGTGGAGACATGCTGTATACTCTTGATGATTTTCTTGTTGTTCATGGGCCTGAGAAATGGTTTCCTGGTTTAGCTGCTCCATCACCTTTCCAGGGATTAAGTTGAGGCTTGTCAGCTGTAGTTCCCCGAGTTCTCCTTCTTGCCCTTCCTGAAGATAGAAATGACTGCCCTAGCAGTCCTGGGGCACTTCTCCCAGTTACCATGACTGATCAAAGGATGTTAAGAATGGCCTTACAACATCTGCCAGCTCCCTCAGCACTTGTGGTGTATCCCATCAGGGCCCATGGACTTAACTTATGTCCAGTTTGCTTAAATATTCCCTGACCTGATCATCTTCTACCAAGGCTACATCTTACTGCAGCCTTTCCCTCTGGTCTCTGGGATTCCTGAAGGCTGGTCTTGCTGGTAAAGACTGAGGCAAAGATGGCATTCAGTACTGCAGTTTCTTCCATGTCCTGTGCACCCAGGTCCTCTGTCTCATTGGACAATGGGTCTGCATCTTCCCTAGTCGTCTTTTTGTCAATTGTACACTTATAGAAACCCTTCTGGTTGTCTTTGAAATCCCTGGCCAGATTCAATTCCGTTTGGGCTTTAGTTTTCCAAACTGCACTCCTGGATGCTCAGACAGTGTTTTTCTATTCCTTCCACATTATCTGTACTTGTTTCCACCTTTGGTATGCTTTTGTGTTTGATTTTTTTCCAGAAGGTCCTTGTTCATCCATGCAGGCCTCTTGGCATTTTTGCCTGACTTCATATTTGTTGGGATGAAGCTCTCTTGAGCTTGGAGGAGGTGACCTTTGAACAATTACTTAGGTTTCTAGGATTCTCTTCCCTTCAGGTCCTTCTCCCATGAGACTCCACCAAACAGATATTTGACGAGGCCAAAGTCTGCTCTCCTGAAATCCCAGGATGTGATCTTGCTTTTTGCCCTGCTCCATCCACGCAGAATGCTGAGCTCATCTGTTTTATGGTCAGTGCAGCCAAGGCTGCCTCTGACCTTCACATCCCTGATAAGCCCGCTCCTTGTTGGTGAGTATGAATCCAGCAGAGCACTTCCCTTGCTCTTCAATTACTTGTGTCAGGACATTGTCATCGATGCTTTCCATAAACCTCCTGGATTGCTTATGCCATTCTCTGTTGCCCCTCCAGCAGATATCAGGGTGTTAAAATGCCCCATGAAGACCAGGGCCTGTAAAGGGAGGCTGCTTCTAGCTGCCCCTAGAAGGCCTCATCCACTTGTTCTTCCTGGCCAGGGGGCCCATAGTAGACACTCACAACTGTCACCCATATTGGCCTGCTCTTTCATCCTTACCCACGATCTCTCAGAGGCAAGCAGCAAACTTCTCTGGGCAACCAGCTGGGCTGGCAGGTGGGTACGTCTCTTGCTGGCAGCAGGAGTCGCCGCTGCTGTGTCACTCGCTGCTTCCTCCTGCTGCTTCTGCATGGCTCAGGGGCGGTCGGCCCAGATGCTTCTCTTGAAACACACCTGGGTCCTCCTCAGCTTTGAGGGCAGTGAACCTGCCTCATTATTCACCTGCCGTCAATATTCGGGCAGTTGATGTGTTTCAGCTGTAGCTGGTACAAAGGGTGCCACTCCTTTCGGCACTGCCCTGATGCTGTGGGGCCTGTGAGGGGAGGGGGAGTGTGGGCACACAGGCAGCGTGGCGGGGGTCCACGTGCCTGGCGCTCCGTGCTGCCTCATCGAGCCGCAGGCGTCAGATGGCTGAGGGCAGAATTTGTGTGCTGGCCATACTCAGGAGATGGAGGGTTGTTACACCAGCAGCGCTGAGTGCTGGGGCAACTGAGCTGGGAAGAAACTGGCAGGAGGGGAGGGGAGAGGAGGGGAAAAAAGGCCTGAAACTGAGCTGAGTCACCTCAACCTCAGTCAGCCTCAGCTGAGCCTATACTTAAGCACCACGTGGAAAATGGGATTCGAAGTCTCCCACTGACCTTGCCTTTTCCCTGGTTTTAAGTGTTTCCCCAGGTTAAGGCTAAGGGGGCAAAGCATTGTTTAATTGGAAGGCTATTACACAAGATGCTGCTCTTGCTCTTTTGATCCTCCTCAGAACCTTCTGAATGCATCTAAGGCAAGTGTTTTAGATTAAAAGGACCATGTTATTGGAAGAGAAATGTACCTGAGATGAAAAGGGCACTGACTTGTCTAATAAAGCAACTTACACTGAAAATGGACTGCCATGAAACCTGTTATTGTTTGCCATGGATTTTGTTTTGGCCTGTGCTGAGTTGACCCTGACTGGATGCCAGGTGCCCACCAAGCTGCTTTGTCACTCCCCTCCTCAGCAGAACAGGGGGGAAAAAAATAATCCACTTGCGGGTCAAGATACAGGCAGTTTAATGAAGCAATAGCAAAAGTCACCTGCACAGAAGTGAAGGAAAACGAAAGATTCTCTACTTCCCACCAGCAGGCGATGTTTGGCTGCTTCCCTGGGAAGCAGGGCTTCAGTATGCGTAGTGGTTGCTCCAGAAGACAAACACTGTAATCAATGAACGGCCCCCTTTCCTCCTCCTTTCTCTTAGCTTTTATATCTGAGCAGATGCCACATGGTATAGAATATCCCTTTGGTCAGTTTGGGTCAGCTGTCCTGGCGATGTCCCCTCCCAAGATCTTGCCCTTCCCCAGCCTGCTGGTGAGGGCAGGGGGGAGGCTGGGCAGACAGCCCGGGTGCTGTGCCAGAGCTGCTCCTCCGCATGGCCAGAGCACTGGTGCGTTATCACCACCTTTCTAGCTACCGGTACAAGCAGAGCACTAGGAGGGCTGCTGTGGGGCTCAACCAGACCCAATATATGACCTTAAAACATCAGTAGATTTATCTTTCTTAGAGGACAGTATGTGTGTTCCCATGAAGTATTGTTGATTTCTGCCCAAATATTCATTATTATCCTTCAGCATATATTCAAGTGGAACAATATTCATTCAAACCTCTGTAATATCTTCAGATAAATCTGTGACATTAAAAAAAAAGGTAATATATGAAAATCAGATTTGCTAGATTAAAAGTTGCCCAGGTAATACTGATGATCAGCAAACCTAAGCAAGGAGGTCTACAGAAGCAATACGTTGTTTTGCACCGTTTTCAAATATTGAGTCTTGTTTTGGCTGGAGTACATTGCAATGCTTCCCATCAGCAAGTACCTTGAAGAAATCAGCAACCCCAAAGTACTAGCTTCATATGCTTTGGAGAACCAACATTGTTTATGTTCAAGCAACTCTGAAAGCAATTTGTTCTGTTCTCTGAGACCAACTTCCTCTTTCTATTTTAGGACTTGTCATCTTTAGCTGTAGCCTCCAGATTCCTCTCTTACCCTAGCATTCTCTTCCCCTTTGCATTCTTTGTTCTCAGCCCTGGTCTCAGGAGGTCTCCATGTAAATGCTAGTATTATCTCTTACCTCCTAAAAGAACTTTTTTTTTTTCTCCCTCTTTTCTTTCCCCTGTCTCTTCTTCCAGTTCAGCTCCTGTGTCATCTGAATCTGAGTGGGCTGTCTATGCACCAGGAGAGGCACTGCAGGGTATGTGAAGAAAAAGCAAATAACTTAGCATAAACATCCAAAAACGTCAACATCTACAAATGAGGTAATCATCCTGCAGTGAATTTGTAGTTACCAAAGATTGAGACAATGTAGTTTTGGATCATGATTCATTTAATCTGAAGATAAAGGTCTCTGCTTGGTCAAATATCACCCGTGTGTCTAATTTCAGTTCCGAGGCCTACAGTTATAGTGACAACTGAAAGGAAAGCCTTGGTCAACCTAAAAAATTCTTAGATAAAACATGCTGTAGAAAAGTCACTCTTTACATATGAGCCAACAGACACTAATGAGTTATCTGCAAAGTGCAAATCAGACTCACAATTTGGTCGTGTGACAGGTGTGATACCAATACACGTGTACATGACAGTAGAGTAATTCCTGGGAAATAATCATCAAGCTTTTTTTTCAAAAGCTAGAGACACCGAAAATTTTGAACAAGTAGGAAGTGTGTGTGTATGTAATGGATTTTTGTTTTGGTGCTTTTAACTTTTAAGAAAGAATTATATTTTTGAGCTAAATACGCTGTTGAGGGAGAAAAAAAAAAAAAAAAAAGGGCAGCTTCCACCTGATCCTGAACAACTTAGATTTTCAATGCAAATGATCTTTATCGGTGGAAAATCATTACGAGTGACTGAAAGTAGTCTTGGGCAAACAAGGAAGTGTTATGCAACTCTTTAAATACAGGTAGCTTTGCTGGATTAACCTATAATTAAGCCATTCTATAACTACAACCAAACCACTACAAACTTATCACATAAATGTTTAAACAGATCAAATAGGACCATAAAGACCCATCTCTTTCCTCCCACTTTAAGGAGGCTATAATTTGACCAGATCAAAGAGTATATGATGAAGTTTTGTGCTCCACCTGTGCTCCAGAACACAAAAGGAGCTGGCACATTTTCCTTGCCACCTTGACACACAGCTTTAAGATTACATTGTAACTTGGGTTTTGTTTTGTACACAGCTCAAGCAGTCACTGCATAAATAGCAAAACTAAAAGGAAGAAGTTCAACAGGTAACACTAACAAAAAGCAAATACAGGAAGCCTTTAGATAATAATCGAAGGATACATGATTTTCTAATGCTACTGGTGAATTCTGTAGTAACACAAAGAGCCTTTGCTGATGATCAATGGCTATATATGTAACTGAAAGTAAAATTTTAGTTGTTTCTTTGCAACTTGAATTAACCAGATGATAGCTAGAAGTCCAGGGTGCTTTTAACAGCCAGCAAGCATTTACATAAATAAATGACATAAATAAAGCATAAAATCTTTTACACTTAAAAATGATGAAGGAAATAACAATATCAAAATGAAAATTCCAAGGTCATACTATTATGTGAGGTAGCACTACAGAGATTTATAGCTTCTGCAGTGTTAGCTTTATTAGATTTTATCTGACTTACATGGGAGAAAAAAAAAAAGATTTGATAAAATATTAAGCCTAGCGTGCAGTATAGATTCAGGAAAAGAACCACAAAACTTTTTCACTCATTAGTGATTTTTTATATAATGAGATTGTTTCCTAGGATAACTGTCTCATTTGTTTCTGTACTGATGATGGTATAGCATGGATCACACTGTGATTGATGTCTGTAATGTGATCATCAGGAAAAAACATAACCTGCTTCATTCTTACCAAAAAAATGGTGACAGGAAGACGTTAGAAATAGTTGTGTCCTCTTTGTTCACCGTAAGGCTCAGTTATCTTTCAGTCAAGTCAGGTGTAGATACTAACTGATGAAAGTCTGTCATCTCCCTCACGATAATTAGAAGATTTTTTTCATTTTGTCAAAGTCTGTTCTGATTTCTGTTAGATGTTTGCATTGACAACCTCTTTTGGTTCTGCATTTTCATGTACTAGAGTAAGGTGTAATACACAAAGTGAAAGATCTTTGAGCAACTGCTTTTGGAGGATTATGGATTTCTTTCTAATTGTCTTACAGAGCGCTTAAAAAAAGTGACCTGTGCTCTCAGTACTCCTTCTGTGGTAGGAAGTGTTCAAATAGAAAGCGTGTGAGAGGACAGGCCAACAGAAACTCTTACTTAAATATGACTTGTTGGTAGGAATTAGGGTTTCTGACAGCAATATCTGCCTCATTTCTTGCATCCTTCCCTGTAGCTAGGGTGCACGTCTCTACATCATTCCCAGCTCTGTGTCCTGGTGAGGCAGCCCTTGCTGCTGAGCCACGGGCAGGTGTTGAGAGGTGCCAGTCCTGAGAGGACATGCCAGGCCTGCTTTGCTCTGCATCTTGTTTCTGGAAATGGGTTTGCAGGGAAGAGCAGAGTCCAGCCAGCAATGCAATATGTGCCTCCCAGATATACACCGCTATAAATTCTCTGAAATTTGGTACAGTTACAGAAAGGCTGGAACTCACTTCTGAATAGCATTTGACCCTGATGTCTCCTGTAAGAGTCTGCTGGAGTAAACTGCACTGCCGCTTTTCTGACAATTACAAATTTTGGAACTCATTTTCTAAACCTTTACATGCTTTCTATAATTTTTTGGGAGATACGCATGCATGCAATCATATATATGTAAAAGAAGAGAAAAATACGTAGACAAGATGAAGATCTGTTTGACATGATTCTAACAGGGATGATGAACCTTGCAAGCTGTTGGACAGTTAAGCACTTCCAAGGCAGTTACTTCTGCTTGAATGATAAGAGATGGTTTAATTGGTCAAAGCCAGGTAGGTATTGTAGTAAAATAAACTACAGTTTGATTAGTTATTATCGCAGCTGAAAAGCACTGATTTAAACAGGAGATAGCCTGTGTAATCAGCTGGTCCTGGAAGCAGCAGTTATATTTTTGACTGCAGACTTGTAGCAAGGTGTTGGACAGTGGCTATCAGTTTCACACACATTTATGTACATACAGATCTGTGAGTACAGAGACTGACAGACCTAACAGAGAAAATACTCCCTTCCCTGCTATTTGTGCATGAAGCTGCTACTACTGCACTGTCACTGTGAACAAGGACCACAGCTATGACTGAAAGTTGGTTTCATTGATAGGAACATGAGTAGGGTAGGGTCAGAAACAGCAAAAGGCAGTCAATAAGAATGGGAAAAGAACATTTTTTAGCTATTGGTATGATAGAACATTAATGTACTGTGATGCATGTAAATTCAGATAAAAAGTGGGAGTATTAACTGACTCTACAACATTAGTATGACAGACCAATAGTTAGCACATCCATCCCAGGCTATGCAGAGTATGTATTTCCTCTCTGTGGCCTGCACTGCGATGGATGTTGCAACAAAAAATAGGCAAATCATCCAACATTTATGCATTAATAAACACCTACATGCAATCTGTTTTAGCCAGAAGGAGTTAGAACATTGATCAATAAGTATCATGATAACAGACCTAACTCTGAAACCATGGTTTACTCTTTTACTGAGAGTAAATGTGGAATAAGTCAATTACTGCAAGACAAAACTGGAGTAAAAACGGAGTTTGGCAATGATTTGTCATCTGCATAGATCTGTTTGGTTACAAGAGAGCAATCACTCCCTTTTTAAATAGCATTTAAAATCCAGCAGCTAGGCCATTGCAAGATAGTGCTGGAAATTGCTACCATAGATGCGTTTTCCAGAATGTCCCTGCACACTCCATGACAAGGTAACCAGAACCCCAAAGGCTAATCCAGCAGGGGCTATATGAGTCTCTGGCTACTTTTACATTAGCAAACAATCCGGCACACCAACAGTGCCTCAGGAGGTTAAAGTGCCTAGTGTCGAGACCTCTGCTTATGCACTGAAGATGGTTAGGGCAATTTCAGGTGGCCTCAGTCAAGATTTAGCCTGGTTCCCTGACCTGAGTGTCCCCTTCCTGTGATTAGAGGCAGTTTAAAGGGCTGTTCACTGGCTGAAGCTTTACATCTTAGTTAGGGGTGATGAGTGTGTTTGATGAACACACATAGCAGAGTTTTTGATTCAGATTCCTCCTAAACAAATCCAGTTTGCTGGTACCAAAACTGGTCTGAGAACTGCAGTGGCATGCAGTAAGTAGGGATGACTGGAACATTAACTTCAAAATGCTCTAGAGCAAAATGTCAGCATAGACACTGCTCTGATGACTGGGGCACTCTTGCTCAATGCAGGGACTTTATGACCCAGCAGGCAGTCAAAGGAATGTGAGATCTGGGACCTAACATAAATCTCTTTTCTGCGTGACACAGTAAGAAGCCATCCCTACATTAATATTACATGAGGTTCTTCACTGACTTCTTATTAAATTTCACTAAATTCAGAAATACATGGGGATATAATACTTTTCTAGTTGCCTTCAGTAATAGCTACCATATTTATCTGTGGCACTTTACATGGAAAGACAGGTTCATTGCAATAAAAGCAGAAATGAGACAGGTTTAATACTATAAAAACATCAAGTGACAAATTTGTTGATATCATCTAAGTCAAGGTCATATGCACCGCAGGCTGTGAAACTCAAATGCACAAGGAAAACAGGATTTGTTTGTCTGGATCAACTTGTATGCCTGTAGCTGTGCAGGAACTGGTGAACATCTTGCCAGTGAAGCACTGAAAACTTTTGATGACATAGTAGGTGCAGAATCTGGGAAAACAGATAGCATCATACTAAGAATGAAGAGAATATTAAAAGTAGTTAAGATCAAGGCACAAGGCACATATCAAAACTAGTTAGCTTAAATGTAGATAATGGCTGTGTGTATATGAGTTCAAAACAATTTTCAAGCCAAGTTAAAAAAAAACAACGTTGAACTATTGCACCAACTACATCTTTGAGCTTATATAAAAAATTGTTACAATTTCAATGCACTGAGAAAGTAATTCTTCACATACATTTACAGAAGGAATACCATCTTCATCTTCTGGTGTTCTGAAATGAACATTTTCCATTTCTAAAAATGGTATTTCTGATTTATTTGTCTTTGAGAATTACATCAAATACTCCTTTCCCTTCCAGGCAAACAAAGGATAGAGAAAGTCTATGAGAGGAAATAAGCAGAGACAATATGTATTCCAGCAATCCCTTTAAATGATAAAATTCCTAGTTGTTCAATGAATAAAATTTCTGAAGGGAAGAAAGAAGAGCAAAAAGATAAGAGAGAGAGGAAAGAAAAATATTTAAAAGTATTGCTTCCATATATGCATTCATCAGCAGATGTACAAATATCCCATTGACATCAACTTGCTTCTTAGTCTCTATTTTGGTCATGCAACCTGCTTTAAAAAGCAAGCTGAAATTCATATATCTGTTCATGAGGTTTGCTACTTGATTTGACATTGTTAGCCAGTATTGTTCTGCTGCTACAAGGCAGTGTCTTCTTGCTGTCCAAACATGTCTTACCAACATGATTTAATTGGCTCTCAACAAAATTACTATGATAATAAAAATTCTCAAAGAACAAAGATTACAAAATTCCCTGCAACAATGACTCAGTCATGGACAAGATCAAACATAAATGCAATAGAAGAAGAGAGCTGTTGAGCAACTAAAGCTGACTCCTGCCACATGAGACACCCAGTAACGCTAATTTTGCCAAAAGACACAAGACTCTTTAGTTTACTCTCCTGGAAAGTAACATTAAAATAGAATGCCCTATGAGGCAACTGGGACAACACAATCATCAGAAAATCATATGTGAAAGGAAGATTAAACTATAAGGAATATTAAACTCTTCAAAGTGAATAACCTATTACAGAACACCAAACTACAAATGCGATCAGTGAATGCCTGGAAGCAGGAGTTCAGAAGCTGGAAGGGTGGATCTTTATTTTAACTTGCTTAGGTACACATCACCAACATAATCGTTACTTCTTGCTTGTGAATGTTCCTTGTTCTTCCTTTGTATCTTCTTTTTCATTGTCCTGTTTTTGGCCCTCACCTTGAAGAGTAAAACACACAGCCCATGGGATCAGAATAGCCATAGTTGAGTATAAACTCCCCTAAAATTTATTTTTTAATAAATTTTGCACACTGTGCAACTCAGCATCAGTTGGTTTGCTCTACGGATCTGTTCCTATTCGTCTGTGCTGTGCTGTGTAGATGGAATTGCTATATTACTTTTTATCCATTGCTATTCATATCAAATGCATTCCTAAATGCTTTATGATGCTCATATGTAAAATAATAGTATCATATTGTAGTAGCTATCAGAGGAAATGTAGACTAGAAGCAAAAGGAACAGTGGCAAAAATGCATCTTGGGGATAAGTAGTAACTCTTGAGATTCACAGGGTAAGTGAACCAGGATGGAGTGCGTAGACTTCACTGCTAAGACACAAACGCAGGGAAGGGCAAGCTGGCACTACTTCTTTAAGTGTTGTGCCCTTTCAGACTTGCAGTATTCATCTGCAAATCATTACTTCTTGCTTGTGAATGTTCCTTGTTCTTCCTTTGTATCTTCTTTTTCATTGTCCTGTTTTTGGACACTTTTATATCAGTTATATATATTTGGACAGTTAATATATCAGTTTATATATTTGGACAGTTTTATATCAGTGCAGTATTCATCTGCCAAAGGGCTGATTCCTTGTGAATCTGCATCAGTAAGAACAGTAGGGTAAAGCACCAGGAGCTACTTCACCAAGTGCAGAGTACACACCCTGTCACAGACTAAGCAGGTATCAGTTCTGCTCTTGGCTGTGAGCGAAGACCTTTTTGCAGGGACAAAATGTCATGGGCTGCTTTGCCCTGAAATTGCTGGAATGTCACCTGCTTCATGGATTTAATGGTAAGTGATGTTCAGTTTTACAACAGCCAGTCACCTTTACAGAGATACATGCCCATCTTAAACAGAAAACCCACTTGTGGCTTTGTGGTATGAACACATGAAAAATCTGTCTCAGGAGCAGATTTTTTACTGGGATATGAACAGTTAAATCTTCTGAAAGGAAGAAATGGAAACACTTTGCAAAGGCACAAAAAAACATCTACATTGTGGAAAGGGAGTGAGATTTTAGCTAAAGCTAAAGACAGCTTTGTATTTGGTGTCATTTCAGCCCAGTGCACTGACTCTATAGGAAACAGAATTAATGTTGTAAACAGGAGAACCTGACATATCAGGTTGTCTATCTCCATTGACACCCTCAATATTCAAATTCTCATTTCACTGTCAGGGATGAACCAGTTGGTAGCTTTTCTGCCCAGAGAGAGAACTTACATGGGGAGAAACTCAGGGACTCACAGTGGAGAAACACTATCATGGTCATCTTGGTATAATCAGTCAGTAGTACCTCTGGGCAGATTGTTCTCCTTGGATGGTTTGGGATTTTGGAGTTGATTTCTTATAATAATTTGGGTAGCTCTTATATTCTGCTCCTTACTTTTAAACCTATTTGCTAAGCAAATGCCTGTTAGCTGGCAACAAATGCTGATTTAGTTCTATATTCCTTCAGCCACCTAAGTTGCTCATCTTTAGCTAAATATGTGGCTGATAACACAGTAAAGTACTTTAAAGACAGACAGAAGGAAGCCTTTGTCCAATTCCCCATTTTAACATAGTGTATCATTTCTACAGTCTACTCAATAACTGGATTATTTATTTTTTTCTGGCTGAGACAACCTTTTTTGCCAAGGTATTAGTCTAAACTATTCCAGTGGCATGAAAAACATTAGGATAGGAACTCCCACCAATGAAATGAAGGTTGGGAGTAAAAAATTATAATGGTGCTACATGCTGGAGAAACAGTGTTTATGCTCTTTAGATTGCAGCAGATATTTTTCTTTACCTCAATCCTTTATTCCTGTAAGAGGCCCAGTACCATCCTTATAGCCAAAGGCTTCAGTGTCTTAAGTTACTCCAGTTAATAGTAAGACTCACAGGTCAGATGTTCACTGTGCCTGATCTATACAAGCAGACAGCAAACAAGAAGAGCCTACACTACAGACTATGTATTCTAAAGGAGCTGTACTGGTTTTGGCTGGAACGTAGCAGCTTGTATGGTGCTATGGTTAGGATTTGTGACAAAAACATTGTTGATAAGGTAGGAATGTTTTAGTTATTACTGAGCAGTGCTTACAGAGTCAAGGTCTTTTCTCCTTGTCACACCACCCTGCCAGCAGGTTGGCTGGAGGTCCACCAGAAGTTGGGAGGGGACACAGCCAGGACAGCTGATCCCAACTGATCAAAGGGTTATTCAATACCATATGACTTCATGCTCAACATATAAAGCCAGCAGAAAGAGGAAGGAGGGACATTTGGAGTTATGGAGTCTGTCTTCCCAAGTAAACGTTACGCATGATGGAGCCCTGCTTTCCTGGAGGTGGCTGAACAACCGCCTGCCAATGGGTAAGGGTGAATGAATTCTCCTTGTTTGCTTTGCTTGTGTGTGCAGCTTTTGCTTTCCCTATTAAATTGTCCTTATACCAATACTCGAGTTTTCTCACTTTTACTCTTCTGATTCTCTCCCCCAGCCCATCCAGGGGGGATTAAGCAAGAGGCTGGGTTAGTTGCCTGCTGGGGTTAAACCATGACAGAAGTGAATGAAAGAAGCGTTTGATTGAAAGATGAAGGACAGCATTATCAGATGTACAACGCTGCCTAACACAGTTGACTGTGTCTCCAGTCAACAGATGTAGCAGCACGGCAGTATTCCGCCTGACTTATCATATGGTGTTATTTTTTACACTGTTTCTCTTGTGTGCTTATAGAAGTATAAATACATGTATTCGTCTTACAATGGAAAACATGACTTTTTTTTGGTCAAAATGATAGAGTTTTTGTAAAACACTTATTCACAAACTTAATGTTTCTTTATTTCATGTTACTGTAAAGAGATGGAGTTTTTCTGTATTTTGGTTGAGTTAATCTGTACTTCTGTTTTCCTAATAGTCATATATGATAACCGAGTGTCTTTACTGCATTGATTTTCATAATTATACAAGTTTCAACAAGCCGTTAATATTTTAATTTTAATAATTTTCTTACAAATCTATTACAAGCTATTTTTCTCCAAGCTCATTTCTCAATTGCTTACCTCAGAAATCTTCTATAGGCAAGAATTGGATCAAATCACAAATTCGTTTTAAAAAAAAAATAAAAAAGGTATTAATGCAAATCTATCTGCATGTACTTACAGAGGTAAAAAAAGTTTTATACGAATTCATGCTTAAAGAGGATGTAGCATTTCCAGAACTGACTTCCACTGGATCTAGCCCTTGAAGTTTTCCCAAGAAACACCTGCAGAAAACCATTAGAATTTCATATTTAATGTATTTGTGTTTGTGAAAGCACTGAAAAAGGCATCTAGCTACAGGCTGTATATATTCTTGGTTTAACTTAAAATCACAGCATAAAGATACTGAATGAATTTTACTTCTCAATGTAGTCCACAACAGTAAGTACAGAGAGCTTGGAAGTTATTTTTCTCCTGTCCCACACCTTTCTAGTCCTATATTTCCCTCTCTCCAGCTGTCAAACTCCTGGCAAGAAGTTTAGCTGAGCTTTTTCAGTCTTTCTTGAAGATCCAGTAGCAGCTATTTCAAAATGATTGAAAGAGAACCTGAGAAACTTGGATACTCCTGCAGAAAGTGCACGTCCCGAAGCTCCATCCTGTGCTTCTTGTCAGTAGACATCCATCCTGAACATATCTACTCATATTAAATATTGCAGTAGGCCACATGAAGACAGGTTATTTCTTACACAGTTATTTCTAAAGCATTTAATGTTGTACACAAAGAATAAAACACTAGTTACGTTAGGGAGGATGGCAGCGACAACAGCTAAAGCTATCATGTTTCAGATTATAAAACCAAGGCTAGTCGAAAACAAGCAGTTTCACTGCTAATAATGAGGGGGTTTATGCTTCATAATTTAAAATGTTTGCAGTCAATTTTAGAAACACAATACATGACTACATTAACTACTAGTCCAGTCTATAATATGACTCTGTTGACATTTTGAATCCCATTCTGCCTATCGGGCCAAAGCAGAAGATCTCCCTGGCATACAGGAATCCACAGTTGAACAGAGGAGGAAATCTCACTTTACATCCAATCTTTCACCTGTTCTGCCATGGTGAGTTGTAACAGAAACTCGTGGAACTCTGTTTCTGCCCAGGGAAATTCCTAATTGCCTCCTTTCAGAAAAAAGTGGGTTAAAAAAAGAAAGAAGAGCAGGTTTAAAAACAAGTACCTAGATGAACATTTTCATGAAAAGGATGTGATAAAATAGCTTCGACACTTCATAATTCAGTTAATGAAAGAAAATGAGGAAGATACTGCATGTGGGTTCACAAAGGAAAGAACCTACAAAAGTTCTTACTAGTTCAGGTTTTAAGCTTTTTGAGTAATCATAAAATATACCTCCCAGTTTCCCTCCCTCCATATTTCCTTGCTTAGCTTTAATGATAAATTTAATTTCAGAGTTTTTTCTTATGACCAAAACATACATTAGAAATAGTGTGCGGCTATGAAGATAACATACTTATCCCTCAAATTCTAGGACAGCATTTAGGACTCAAAGAAAACAGGTTATAGGTTATACACCTCTTACAGACACATAAGCTATGCTCCACAAAAGGCAAAGGGTAATTGTATCAAGCAGAATTATACACATCTAGTGAGGGAGTACATCAAATTAGGCTTCAGTTGTAAAAACAGTAAGTAGCAAGATTTCAAACCAAAAACGCAAACTGAAAGTACACTTGTGTGCTTATTAAAAATGAAATTTAATTTAAGTTGTTGGAACGAAAAAAAAAAATTATCTTGAGCTACCTCTGAAATTGCAATGATTTTAAAAAGACGCAAATGGTGATCTGGAGTTCACTAAGAGTGAAACGCAGCGTTTGCGCAGTCCGGCACAGCCGGTCCACAGTTCGCGAGAGTTAACTAACTCCACAGTTCGCACAGTTAACAAGCGCTGCAGAAATTGGCCTCAGGATGGCAGCATACGATGGCAGTAAAGCGAGAGTTTCAAATACCTGTTCCAACCCAAACCTGCATCCTTGGCTACTGCAAACAAGCGAAATGCAGACTAAACACTGCAGTAACACTTTAACTGCAAAAATCTTGCACAAATCATTTTAGGTTGACATGGAATTAGATGGCACCACTATCCCACATCCAGATAAAACAATTTATCCATTTTTGTTTCTAGACTGCTATTTCAGTATGTAAGCATTATGGTTTTTATCTTTTCATTTACTGCATGTTTGTCTACTATATACTTCTTAATCGTCGATAAATGAAAAAGGAGCACAAAGTGAGATGGTCAGGATTAAGTTTGGACGAAAAAGAAGCCAAAAAACCAAAACGGAGGTTAAAAAGGCAGCAGAGAAGGGCATCTTGCTCAGCTTTCAAAGTCATTTATCACAGCTCCCAAGCCCACCTTCAATCAGGCAAGATAATTACAGCCTGTTTTCCTTCCTGTGGTTCATTTTACCTTTCCTTTTGAAACCTGACATTTCTGAAATGGTACCAGAGGCAGCTGTATGTGGAAAGCAAAGATTTCTGTCAGAACCAGTCTCTGCCTTCAAGCATGCCCTGCCTTGCTAAGCTGTAACCTTAGGCTTGAGCAGTTCCAGAGTGCAGCAAGCACAGCTTGAGCTGAAGGTATTTCTGTTTAAAGAAAGCACAGAAAATCTGGGGCAGCGGGAAAGTGAAAGAAGGTCACTAGAGATGGTAACTCCTTATACTTCTGAGCAGAAATACCTGTACAATCTCAAGAACAGGGTCTTTACTAGAAAAGTGCTCTCCGTAGACATGAGTGGTGTACAGAATTGCTCAGGTCTGCACTTAGCAGCCGGTTGCAATCAGTGATACCCTACCCCTCAGAAACATTTGCAAGACAGGAGATGCAACATTCATTTGTCTTTGTTCCTCGGGGTTGTGTGTGCAGCGGCTCCTTCGCATTTTGCAGCCTGTGCTGCCATCATGTGGCACGTTAGGTGTTCATTCATTGAAAATGAAAAAAACAACAAACCCCACACGTTTGTTTTCCGCCATTTCTTTCCTCCCATTCCATTTGCTGCTGCCCTGGCATTGTCAGGAGAGAGACTGAAGACTTGACTCCCCTGTAGTGCCTTGGAGTTTTTCTCAGATTCTTTCCTGGTTTTCTCCTTCGCTTGCAAAAGCAACAGAAAATCTAGCTTGCCATGCAGGACAGTGCTTGCTAACCGATAAAAGTCACAGAAGTTGCCAAGCCTTTAATATTGTGGGTCATTCTCAGCTTCGCTGCAAAGTCTTACATACTAGGGGCCAGAAGGTAATGAAAAGAAAGTTTAAGTCTTCTACTAATAATCTCTTTTTCACCTATGATGAAGGAAACTTCTGTCTTTATTTGGTAGTTGAGTTTCACTTTCTACCTCAGTTTATATAAACAATATGTCCTTTACACTGTTATCACAGAAGAAATGACAAGAAATAGGAAAAAATTTCTCTTTTGATGCTCCCCCCAAAAACCACAAAAGAGAATTGTCTACATTGTTTTGTCTCATGCCTCAGTAGTAAAATGGGAGGACCTCATATCTGTAGAAAAACAGCCACCTAAGAAAATAGTTTCTAGAGGATTTTAACAATAAATTCCAACTGTGACCACCTAAACTAATGCATCTCCAGTATGTTTTCTATCCCACTATACTCCATGCATATTGCTAAGTACAAAATTTAATGCAAATCCTACTAAATGCAGTGAGAAGATCAGATAAATTACAGTAAGATTTGGATCATATCTCCTGTGGCCAGGCAGTTTCCTTGCTGGTTAGATAACAGGAGGTGTTATAATTAATTTTTTAAGTGGAAAAAAAAAGAAAACCCAAACCATACATGGTGCATGGGCTGTGATCAAAATGCCAAAAGTCATATAAGCGGCTTTTGCTTTTCTCTTAAAGCAAAAATAAATAGCTAAGCACTGTTCACTAAAACCCCCACATTCCTAATCAGCAATGAGAAGCCAACTACAAAACAAAATTCTGATTTATTTTGTATAGTTTTATCAATATGATGGCATATGGTTCCACTTTACATCTAGAGCCTGCAGGGTCTTCCAAGTGCTCAGAGAACTAGCTCTTTTGGGAGTCTGGTTAGAAGTCTGTAAAATTTTCACTCACACATTTCCCTTTCACCTAACACTGATAAAAGAACATTTCTTTTCCAGGGAAGGAGAAAACCCAACCCCAACTAAAAATCCTACTGCCCTTGGGGAAACACTTAAAGGAAGTGTTCTGTTGGGTTTTTTTAAATTTTTTTTGTCTTCTTGGCTGCCCATTACTAGGTAAATGACACTTGTCTCCAGTCAACTGTATTGCTCCAGGCAAACTTTGTTTCTGCTTTTGACAAAATCACTGAATGATACTGGCTGCTATTTAACCTAAAACCACTTTCATGTCAGGTTTCAGTTAAAATTAATTTTATCAGCCAAGTGTTAGGTCCAGTAAAGAACTAAGACTCCTTGAAAAATAGGAATTATATACTAAGCATCTCTTAGCCTTATTTACAGAATAAGGCCAAGATCCTGAGATGAGCACTTATGCTCCCTGCGTAAGTGTCTTTTCCAGAAACCTAGCTGTTGCATGAAGAAACAGTACAGAATGCTCACCTGGGGAACAGGAGTGCCCTCATTGGTTCTGTCCACATCTCCTGCTGCCCTACTGAATGGTTTCTTGGCTTGTACTTTCCTTTCACTGAAAGTGCCATGAACATAAAGTAAAAGCAGCTGCATGCCTAAACATGAACCTGGAGCAAAAAGGAGAGAAAAAAATTCTGTACAGCATTTTTCTTGGTGGCTTGCTCTAGCTTGCATTTTTGGACCTCCTTATGGGGTATTTCTTTTACATACCACAATGGTTGAGATGGATGCTGGACCCACCCGTGGGCGGACGGATGGATGAGAATATCACACTTCCCTCTTCTGGGGTTTAGGTCAAGCTTTGGTTTCTAGAAGACACCTTCATTGTTTTAATGTTAGGATTTTATGGGAAATTCTCCCATATTTCTGAATGGAACTTAGCAAGAAGAAAATACAGGCCCAGAAGTTATTCTCTACTCATTAGAAAGGTACAACTGAGCAAAAGTGACTATTTCTGTCATCCAGTGGAACTGGTAAATTAGATCTTGCAAATGTCGTTCCTGACTTCATGTATTATGTCTAGACACATTTTCTCCTCTTTCCAATAGATGTTGAATGTAGTAAACATCATGTTAACAGCCTGAGTGTAAAAATGCGGTCACCCTATCAATTGTAAATACTTAGTTACAATCATCATTTCAAAGCATGTTTAATTTCCTTCTGCAAGAAAAATATACTATCTGCATAACGAAATCAATGTGAAATGAAAACAGTAAACAACAGCTTGCAAAATAAATATCATGAAGTAATTCCCCACCAAAGCTTCAGTAATTACGATATGAAGTACGCTGCCCTTAATACAACAATTAATTAATTTTTCGAAATGAATTATGCAAGCCAATATTTTTTCTTCATTAATGTTTTGTTGGAGTCATTAAGTTCCATTAATGAATAACAAAAAAGCAATTGGAATTTTATTCTAGCTGATGTGTGATAATGTGCTTAACTTGAACTAAATGTGTTTCCAGTATGTAATCAAATTTGAATCAATCAAATCAATTTACCACTGAAAGTCCTTTTGGAGCTGCAGCTGTTTTATATGGATGTCTCTTCTCAGAGAAAAATACAGACAAAACCCAAAAGACTACACGGCTCTGGAACATATAACATTGTAATTAGGAACCAATCTGTCTGATTTTTGTTTTCCTCACTTCAAGCTCCATTATAAGTCAACATGGCTAAATTATTTCCTAGGAATAAATCATCTGATGAATTTATATTTCATGAAGCTTTGAAAGCTTTATGAATTCTAGCTGATTTCTTACTTTTTAATATTTTTTTGCAAAGTAGAGAGTGAATAAATCAAGTGATGAAATAATTGGAACTTAAGAAGCCTATATATCTTTGCCTAAACAGTATTGTTTTCAGGAATGATCAATTCATTTAAAAATTGATCAACAATGAGCAGTACGTGTTCTTATTATCATTGGCAATTTTCATGGCTGCCTTTCTTCATGGAGTTCTAAGAAAAGATATTATAATTACCTCATCAGAGGATACAGAGAAGATACCTTCAGACTTTTATTGGAGGTGCACAGTGATAAAACAAGATGCAATGGACACAACTTGGAAAACGGGTAATACTATTTTTTATTGTAATTATTAAAAACATACAAACCCCACCCAACTCATAAGGGTGGTCAAACATGAGGGTGCCCAGAGAGTCTGGGAATCCTAGAGATATTTAAAGTGCAACTGGACACCAACCTAAGCAACCTGACCTGATCTGACTGGCTTTGAGCAGGGGCTGGAACAGATGGCCTTCAGAGATCCCTTCCAACCTAATTATTCTGCAATTATAAAATTTGTTTCAATAAATATGTTTTCACCAGCAACCTAATACAAACAAGGTGGAACTGATAAAATTGCTACTGCAGGCTTGTCTTTGTTAAAAATAAGCTGTTTTGACAACTCTACAGACTAGAAGTTGGAAAAAACAGAAATATCTGAACTCTGCATCATTACCTCTTCTGAGGTACTTGCGACTTAAGGTACCAAAGGCATAGCTATAAATAAAGAGAAATATGACATTTGTAAGACATCTCTGAAAAAAAGTTCAATAATTTCTCAAAAGCAGCCATACTACATTTTTGACTTATTGACATCCTCATAATGACCACTGAGGGGAAAAAAATAATTACAAGCTTTCTCTACATGTTCTTGTGACCAAGATTCCTAATAGGAGTCTATCTATCTGAGGTCTTCAGTGACATATCCAACACTTACCTTCAAATAAAATCTATGTTCCTATCAAACATCATTTGAATAGGCTGGCCAGTCATACTGGTTCTGTAAAAACATTTCCACTATACTTGGTTAGAGGGCTCACTGTACTATAAGAATGTTTACTTATAAAGCATTGTAAAACCACCCAAACATACTTGCTAAATAATCGAGTAGAAAATTGCATGTGTGCCTTTCCTTTTAAAAAAGCTCTTACCTAAATATAAATGTTTCTGACTGCTTCCTGTCCTGGTTGGTAAGAAATACTAGATTCAATCTCAAAGGAGTTAAGCAAAAAAATGTTAAACTTATGTATTGTCAAATAGTATGTCAGAGTAGTACACTCTGCTGTTAATGCTGTATAGCATTCTTTTGCTGGCTGTGTTGACTGTTCTGGAAAGCTGACACAAAGGTCTTTGCAGATATGTCCTGAAAAACCTTGCGAAGAGGCTCTGCACAGTCCTTTGGAATATGTATGAAGGTAGAAAGAGAAATTCCAGCTTCAGAATCACTGCAGTGCTTCAGAGTACTGTTACTGTTTGCAGGCCTTTACAGAGACTACTGGCAAGAGCCAAACAGTGAGATGCTTAGCTTCCTGTAACAATCCCAGGCATAATCGGGTTAAAAGGAAAGACCAGGGAACACATTAAAAATGAAAGGAATAGCATGTGCTTTCTCAATTCTTTTCTATGCCTGAAAGTATTGGTGTCCTCTTTTTCACTATCTGTCGCTATTTATTTATGGCACTCAGAAGGATAAAGTATCAAATTTCTTTCCCCTGGCATTGTGAGCAGAACCTAAACGATTGTATCTATGTCTTGAAAGAGAGAAAACGACTATAATACAGCAGTGTTTTATAGATTAACTGCAGACTGGCAAATGAGAAAAGAAAAAAACCAACACCCTGAGAACAGAAATAGCTGCACTGAAGAACACTATAAATAACATTCCTTGTTTCTGAATTTGCCTAATGTTCTAAAACTGTGTTTTAGCATTGAATGCTATTAAAAGAGCTAATATGAAGAAAACCATTTATACTTTAAGATTCCTTAAGTGATTTTACCTTAAACCAAGCTGTATGTTAATAAGCTTTTTTCAGTTACTTCACAAAGTTTGGACTAATCAAGCAATATTATTGCATTTACCGTTGCATAAATGTGACTATAAATGCCAGCTATTATCCTCTATTATCCATTGGTAAAAGTTATATCAAGAGTTTAAATTTAGTTGTAATGCTAAAGCAGTGATAAGGAAAAATAGGTTTTTTATTAAAATATCCTTTGGCATACGTTTGTGGATTATTAATAAACAGTGAACATAATGAACTGAATCAATGTTATAATCTGAAACTTGGATTTCTGTTGGAGATAGAGACTGACCAACCAAGGCCCATCAACTTCAGTGGACTTTCAAGGCAGCCTGGACTGCCCTGGCTCTGGCAAACCTGCCAGTGCAAAACTGAAGAGCACATTCTGTTGTTCCATTCAAGCATTAACAAAAGCTTTGAGGAGCGTTGGGTGAAATACAATGCACAAAGTGAGTATTAAGTACAATCACAGAGGGGATCACACAATAAGGTCTTGATCTTTCCAAAGAAGCGTTTGCTGTTCCCCCTAGATGTGAAGCTCTCAGTTTGCAGCCAGTTTGGGCTTAACTTCTTGCATGAGGGACAAGTATGTACAAGAACCAATTCATATTAGGAGCTGCAGTATTTCTTTCAAAATTGACTAAAAGAATGTTTTCCTAAAATGAGGAAAATACAGCTAAAAAGGATTTGTTAATTGGATATTTCCACTTATCACTTACTCAGGTGCTGAGAAGTGCATAGAGGAGGGAAGCATGTTAGAATGACTAAATATTTTAACAATTAGAAGCATCAGAAAAAAATAATGAAGAAAGTAATGGTGATTTTGTGGGAGAAAAAACATTCCTTCCACTAAATTCAAGTCAACAGTCACTCTATGTAAAGGGATTGTATAGGTTTTGTATCGCTAGGCCAGATTGCTTATATTCACCTGAATAATTTTTTCATTACCCAGGTAAGACACAAGCAAATAGACACTGACAGCATGCAAAAAGTTGGCTATGAATATATGACCTCCTAGATGGTAAGGCCACCTGGGCTTTTTGGGATTCTGATTCGACACGAGCTTGTACCCTGGGAGGCATTCACACCTTTGACAGTGGCCTAGATTTGGAAATTAGTCTTCTACTCCGTAGAGGCAGACAGTTCCGGAGGACAACTCAGGCCAGGATTTCAACTCTGGCACCCTGCATAAGCTTCTCTCTTCATGGAAAACATAATAGCTCAGGTTAACTTCAGATACCTGTAGTTTCTTTATGTAAATACTGCTACCTTTTCTGGTGACCTACCCTGTGTTATGCAGAAGCACATCAAGGAAGGAAGTGCCAGGGGAGAGTGAGAGCAGAAACACAGCATGTAACATTTTGGAGCTCTGTCCTGCATTTCAGTCCTGTATTTTAAAGCAGCAGTTGATCGAAACCCTCAAGGACCTTGTGAATGCAATGGACTGAATCCTCTGGACCATGGGAGAGAAAAAAATATATCCTTATGTGAATATTCTTCACTGTCTTGCCAGGATGTACTTTGAATTGTGTTCGGAATGAGCAGTCTGATGTAACTTAAAAGTTACCCTTGCTTAGGCTCAAGGTTCCTTCCAACCTAATTTTTCTGTGACTCGGTAAAAGTGTTAGATCCGTATTTCAGGACACTTCTCAGCACATACTATTAACACTGAATCCTGTGGCACCGTCACTTTCACAGGTTTTGCTCCCATTAAATAATGGCCATCTGGACTTCTCACCATATGCTCCATTTGAAAATATACCATTACTAACACTACATTTAAAAACATTGGCTTAATTAAAGAACAAAGTACTGTGTGGAGGCAAGTGCTAAAGAGCAGAAAGTCTGAAGTCTCCTGCACTTCATTTACTCACTAGAATCAGCATACAGACTCAAACTGTGGTGAGTCACTGAACCTGTTTTGGTGGACACAAGTGTTTCAACAGCTGCAAAACCACTGTGGTACTCCCATTTACCACTAGGACTTTAAGTCTTTGCTCTTCATAGAGCAAGCTACAGTGAACAATAATCCTGCTTGTCAGCTTTTACTTCATTCGGAATATAGAAATTTCTTAAGTCACTGAAAAACTGCATTTTTCTGCATAATTGAAAAGGCATATCACTTGGAGCACACCGGCATACATTCATCCCTCATTTACCCACCTGACACAGAATGCGAAGGATTCTCTGTGCTTCCCTGTTCTGCAGCTTCTGTCCCACTGCTGCTGGTGGAGTTAAATTACAGCAATAACAGCACTAGAAGCTAATCATGTCTTGTCTCAAAAAGCAGTTGAAATATGTGATATTTTTTCATGGCTATCCTCTTCCACATTCTCAGACATGGGAGAATAAAACCCTTGGCCATGTTCTACTTTTCAATAGAATTTTACAGCTGACTTATAGCACCTCATCTGGATGGGATTTACTGGTTACTTGAAGAAATACTTTCAGAAAAGTAGAATTTCTGGAGTACTTCTTTACTGGTATCCATTGTAAGAGCATTTATAGATTTAAAAAACAAACCCAGAGAATGTTCATTATACTGATGGACTTTAGAAAGTTATTGTGCTCCTATGTAGACTTACAGTGCAAACAAGCATTTAATCTTGTCTCTGTGTACCTCAAAGACTGGAAAGTGCTTTTAGGAAAAAACCAGCTGGGCCAGCAGGTTGTTTTATTGAGTTTTCAAGAGTCAAGCGATTGCATTTTGTGGCATCTAGAGAGTTTGAAGGGCCCACCCTCTAGATATACGCAACGTCTGAAAAATCTCCTCAGTGTTGAAGACAATCCTGGGAGGCACTACTGTAAGCACAAAATGTATTAAAGGCACTTCTCAAGTTCTCTTTGAAGTTGAAAACTACGTCACAAAGTGATTAAAACATTTGCAAGCGCACCCTAAAAAGGTTCAGATACCCTTGTGCCAAAGACTTTTCTTATGAACACCACCACAGTGAGCTTTGTGGGGGAAGGAAGGAGGGAAGAATAAAAAAAAAAAGATGCTATTCACATCCTCTGAAGTGCAGAGAACTTTTCCAGGGGACAGAAAACGTTTATGTTTAGGATTCAAGGGGTCTGAGGTTTTTGTACTATGTACTCTAACATACTGGAAAGGTTGATAAGATAGAGCAGTAAGAAAATATCACAAAATTAGTTGCTAGATCCTTGATCCAGGTACAGTTAACACACTTTTTATTGAATAAGATAGTGAAATATCACCATTCCTTGGGGAGCTTACACACTAGTCCTCAGGGGACTGTTCAGGATATGAATTATTATCTTCTCTGCTTATGAGTGAGTTGAATGCTCTGTCTGCATTTTACTATGCACAGAATAGCCCCAGTCTAAAAAGCTTTGCTGGAAGACACAGGCTGCAGAAACTCCATGGAGGATAGGTTTCAAATACCTGGCTCTTCTGTATTTCCTATTGTCCAATGTAATGACTGTTGTGAATCAGTATGACAAGTTTCACTCTCCATACATGGAGGCTAGATGCTTAAGATGACACACGTTATGAATGTGCCCTCTCAGCAGCAGCAAAGGTAGTCACGATTGAAATTTTATCCCAGTTTAGACCCTTTCTCTGGGCTTTGTACTCCTTGTGAGGTGGTGCCAAACACCCAACTGTCCTCCATGCTGGGCAGTCTAAGTACAGCGCTTATGTGGGCTGAGAACTGTGTAGGCTCCTTGGAAAACTTCCTGGTAAAAATACATTCCACAAGCTATTACAAGCCTCTAGGGATCTACAGTAGAAGGAGGTTTTGAGGTCTTGCTCTGTGGACACAGCCTGTAGTAGCTACTAGACAGGGCTAGATCCCATCACCTGCAAATCTATAATCATATAGATTTTGTTGCATCAGGTAAGTTTAAGCATCGATTCCATCTATCAAGCTGCAGTAGAGGCGAAAATATGGCCTTTCCCCTATCTTAGTAGTGGCATAGCAGGCTGGCTAAACCAAACCAAACCAAACCAAACCAAACCAAACCAAACCAAACCAAACCAAACCAAACCAAACCAAACCAAACCAAACCAAACCAAACCAAACCACCCTCAGCCCCTGGACATTATCATTACACAGTATCTAAATCACAACAGAAAAAACTGCAAGATATAATGTATATTGACTTTGAAGGTCTGCCTGAACTGCAGGGTGCTTCCCCTTGTGCCCTTAGATATTTTACTGAATAAGAGAACTTCTTGTGAAAAGTTGTCATTTTATTCATATAAACTTGGACTTAGGAAAAGAAAACCAAACTCAAGAAATATTTTTGTCATGGTAGCCCTTAATTGAGAAGAGCCTTGAAATCCTTTCAGCTCATTGTCATGAAACCCAGACAGCTCTTAAACCCATTCTTCTGACAATTCTTACACGTCTTCCTTGAGATATATGAACATAGAAGAGACACTTAGATAATAAACTGATAAATTAATGCAACAACTTAATTTATTCATCTTAGTAAAGAGCTAGTAAGCTGTTGGCCACATTGCTATTGATGATTGGTTCACAGAATAATAGATGAACAGTACAAGCATTGTGCATTATCTTTATTCATGTACTTCCGTTTTGCTATTATTCTCATTTCCCTTTTTTTCCACTAGAGAATACATGGTACAGACTTCTTTTGCAAATGAATTCCACCCACACACTTCCTGAACTTTGTCTAATCACATCTAAAAAATGAGAATGCAATTTAAAATGCAGACTTCTTCAGAAGTATACTATTTTATGGGCAGCTAAATATTAATTCTATATATAATTTAACAGTAGGCATTCATATTAGGAGTCTATTACAAGCCAGATGAAAACTGGAAGCATAAAATCATATATAAGAGGAATAACAGTTTTGATTTGTCATGACCCCAGAATATAGGGATTAAAGTTCTATAAGAAGAATATTCAATGATGGCTGCATTTTACAACACACTGGAGAAGCACTACATGCCATGCAATTTAACATGATTGAAATGCCTCTTCAGGAGAAGCACAGACTTCACATTGCCTCCAGAAACAATGAGATTGTTGGTGGAAATGTTTGAAGAAACTCATAGGAAAAATAACTGCATGATACCTAACCTGCTATTAAAAGTGAAAGCTGAAGCTCACAGGAGTGAATGTGATTCATTGTGCTACGTCATTAATCTTTATGAGCAAAATGATTACAAAATTCTGTGGGGAGGGGAAAGCAATTACTTAATGATGTATAAAAATATTCCCATAGATAGTTCAGAAAGCACTGCACATAAAGCTGTCTGCACAAAGCCCTTGGATGGAACAAACAGCCCAGTCAGTGGTGTATTTTTAGACAGTAGGAGAGTTATTTTTTAATTTTTAACTCTGCCCAGTCACTGTTTAACATTCCATGTTCACATACTATCTACATTGTTAAATTGCCCGCAACTCTGGAGCAGTCAGGCAGTACTCAAATTAAGCCACAAAGTAATTAGTTTTCAATCACTGAATATTCACAGCTCAATTAAATTATTTACAAAGATGGAGACAATTCTGCAGCAAAGAGAAACATTTCTATTGACAGTCCCCCAAAATGTAAAACAAATATATCCTGATGTGAAGGTAAAACAGAACTTAAATGTCTCTTCTCTAAAGAACCTTTCCCCACCTCTTCTATTTCCTTTTAGAGGTCAATTGTCTGTAAGTTTGGATATGCATACTCATACCTTTAAAGTAAAAGAGGGTTTTGTTTTAAAGAGGATTTTTTTGTTTTTGTTTTGTTTTGTTGTTTCAATCTGCCATTCTATTACTTGTTAAACAATTTCAGTAGAAAAAATAAAAAGCATACCTACATTTATAATAGGAAGAACCGTTCAGTGTCACTCAATTCTATCTGCTGAACAAATCAGAAAACAGCAAAATTGCTCTACTGGACAGAAATCCTGTTGCTTGATTGTATGCCCAAACTCAAGGGAAAATCAGAAAAAAAAAGTATATTTTTTTTTTTGGCAAAAGAATTATATTGAGGTCATTGCATGCATGTTGTTCTCCACTTTGTGGCTGCTGAGAAGTACAAGAACACATGTAAGTGAAGTGTTCAGAGCCAGTAGCATTGAAAGAAGAACATTACCTGAAATTTTGTCTGAGAACAGCAAAAATATTCATTTCAGACAAAGTGCAGGCAAGAGAAGAATCAGCCTTATTCCAGTTCAAGTCCACCAGCTTTAATGAAGCTAGTTCCAAATGAAGTGGGAGGTCGTCAGGTTTTTTTTTTTTCATTTACTTGTTTTATGAACACTTATATACCATTGCCAGAGATCTGCCCTCATTAGAGAATGGCAATTAAGGCCCAGTTCTTCTGAGATGTTTGGAAGCTATTAGCTCTATCAGTATATTTGTTACTCTGCAAAGGGTTACAGTTCAGAGACACTCAAATTAGCAGAGTTGAGCCTATTAGTCCACAAGGCACCACATGTGTATGAGGAGCAGAGGCACTTCTCTGGCTCAATTGTCCAGACCAGTAAGGCAGGATTTATGTCCCACTGTCCACTGACCACTGAGTACCTGGTGTCATTCAGCAGTCCAAGGGAAACATTCCTTGTAGTATAGGTAGTTAATACAGGAATAGTCTTAAAACCACAACATCATACAGCTACCAACACACGTTGGTTATAAAAGAGGAGACAAACCCACACAGAATGACGCAATATCCACGAGGATTTCTAGAGCTCTGGACTATCTGAGTTGATTTCCTTGGGAAGGCAAGGAATGCTGTTATATACCAGAGTTTGCCTTTGACAACACTCAAGTTGCCACAAATACATAAGAAGCATAATGGCACAATAAACCTGGGTGGAGACTTTGATAGACTGAAATGAGGATATCACCCCTGCACGTAGGCCTGATTGCAATAGCTGTGCCAGTGGAAAGTTTTGTTTAATTTACATCAATCCAATCATCAGATGCACAGAGTAAAACTAGCTTTTAGTCTGCATTTTACCCAGCCACATCATTAGGAGATAAATCAGTCAGACAAACCCAAGATCTGCCTTTGGTATTCATTATGCTTAAATCAAGTGATATGGGGGACCTTGATACAGCTTTTGATAGATTACACTCCAAAAGCACAGCAGCAACAATGCTGAGCCTGTCATATGTTAGTATTAATATGGGCAGCTGAAAAGGTAAGATAATCATGATCTGTGACCAGGATTTAAACCTGTCTGGCTTTCTCCCCCTTTTCCAATATGACAACAGTCTAGATTTATAACTTTTGCTGCTGTACCTTTCTCCTGACACAGGGAGTCTATGGCACAGCAAAGACTTCCCCGCTGCCCCACAGTGCCATCGACTTGACCAAGTTCTCTCTATCCATCTCTGCTTGTTTCAGCCACTGAGATGGAAAGTGCATAGAGCAAGTGCTGGCAAATAATCACTTTCTGAAAATATCTAGCTATCCTAAGAACACTTTGGACTGGTTATTTTAGGATCAGGTGATGAGCCAGTCCTTAACAGTTCTGCATGAGTTCTGCACTTAACAGTTCTGCACCAGACGAGTGGCGAGAAAGCCTTCTCCACTATTTGGTCACATGTTAAACAGAATAAAACTGTTTTCTAAACACAGATTCTCAGTATCTGAGAGACTGAAATTCAGCAGTTTACTTCTTATTAAGAAACAAAATACTTCAGAAAATTGAGTGGTTTTTGACAGCTAAGTCAGTCAGGTCAGACCTTGGTTAGAATGATTACCTGGAGGTAACACCACAGCCACAAAATACAACCAAACAAGAGCCCAATTCTGCAGGCAGCAGTCAGAGATGAAGATAAAATATGTTGCTTTACACAGCCTAACATTTACATTCAAAAGGCCAGTTACTGCTGAAGTAGAGGCTGGGAAGAAAGTTAACGTGAGTCTTGTGTTGATGAGTAAGGAACGAGCACTCTTTCAGTATCAAAAACCAAATGGTAACCAGAAATACAGAAAACACATGCCCAGGTAATAGCACGCATATATGCCTGTACATGCATATAATCGAGAATGGACTAAAACAGTAACGAGGTTAACAGGTAACTACAGACTAAAGTTTAATGTAAAGTCTTTTGTTCCAAATACGTACCAGAGCATTTAATGAATTAAGAGACAGAGTACAAATACAGCCATCACTGTTCTCAACACGAACTAGCGAATAGTCCCTGAAGTCAGAATCTCTTTTATAGAGACAAAGTACAGGTAGACTTATGGCAATGATATTAGATTTGCTTCTTTCAGAAAGCACTGCAAGATCTGCCTTTTGGGGGGCGGGGGGAGAGAGAGAGGAGACCAGACTCTATGTACCGCATTCAAGACAGTGCTCCTTTCCAGTGCTTGTCCTACTACAGACTGTGTGCTAGATAATATCCAGTCTCAGTGGGAAACTTGAATACATGTTCATTCATCCCTCAGGCATTTAGCAGTACATCCTATCAAACTGTACTCTACTGCAGCTAGAATCTCTTGCTGTCACATTTACTGACTCTGCCAATACTATTTGTAATCTGCTAGTCAAAGCACAGCAGCTCATCTAGCAGCAACACAACTGTTGCTTTTACTGACACATGTGTCAACAGCAGAAACATCTCTTTAAGACTAAAAGCCATGGCCTCCTCCTTGATGCCTTAACTTAAATTGAAAACAGAAAAAAAATAATTTTCTTGGAATAAGCCCAAGAATTTATTTACAAAGGAAATTAAATGGAGCAGATAACACAGACAAAAGCTACAGAATTTGGGAATTAAAATGTTGTTGCCCTTTCAGGCTGGGCCAGGGAAACAACTTTTTATGGTATCCAACACTTGGTCTTTTAAAGAATTTAAAATAAAGAATTTTGCAGTTGCAGTCAAAATCATGTGCTACAATATCATATTTTTGACTCACATGTACACCAAGTTGCACCATTTTTCTGGTTGACCAGCTCCAGTTAAAATTCAAGGCTGAGAAACACAAGCTTTCCCTGTAATTTAATGGATGAAGACAGAATCATTTACTGTGGGACTCAGTGGGCACATTAGTGTATGTAAGACATATTTTGCTGTTAATTAACCTCAGAGAGAGATGAGAGAAAATGACCCAGCAACACAAATTTGACTTTTACTTATTTTTGTCTCGGTACATTCCCTCACTTGTGTTTCCTCTCCCTTGCCTGCCACCATATGTTGCCATTTTTTCACTATCATTTTATTGTAAATAGCTAGCCACACACACACAGAAGAAGAAGAAGAACAAAAGGGCATGTAAAGACAGTAGTTAACAGCTCCCAGCTAATAATTATAGACCTATTATTCCTGCTGTTACTCTGATTTAAAAAAAAAAAATTAAATCAACACCCTATATCTCTTGTTTTGGGGAAAATTGAAGCCGCCTTCCTCCTACAGCAGTGGTTTCTTGTGACTGGCAATGTTGATGCATTAATTACCACTAATGCAGGCTGTTAAAGGTCAACATTCTGGAACATTAACATGACTCAGGCTTAATTTAAAAGAAATAATTTAAACAGAAGATCTGAAAAAAGAGATTAGGTGTTTTCATAAATAAACATTGAGGAGTTCAGAAGTAATTAAATGTAAGCACAGATATGACAAAGACAACACATCTACAGGCAACCGATAAGCAAGAACTAGCATAACTCACATCTTCCAATAGGTGAACATCTGCCTTTATCCTTCAAAGTGCCTGAAAATTTCTGGTCTTTTTTTATTCATGTCTGTCCCTTATTGAGTATGCATCTCAGGACAAATGTATTCCTGGGAAAGAAAATTATCATATAGAAAACATTACTTCAGGGAATAAAGCAAAATGTGAACTAAGGGCAGTGTATAGAATCTTTTAATTTGCAAAAAATAAGTGCACATCACTTGTTTTCAAAGACTGGTGAAGGAGAACGATTATTAATTTTTTTTTTTATATCAAATGCCTTCTGTCTACTAACTTTCCTACCATTTTCTAAAGTATATTTGCCTTTAATTAAAAACAAGAAAGAAAGAAAGAAGAGACTCCAGTTAGACACATTTGTTAGCTACTACCTATTAAGTTCCAGCACCTACAAGCAAAACCAATTATGTAATGCTGGCTTTGAGGGCTTTCTGGAAGGAGCCCCCCAGCTGGATTCCCACCATTGCTCTCTAATTTCCTGCAGCCTTCAGTCATTAACAACCAGTCACAGGGTTTTTTTCCCTCCATCACACCACTGGGTGCAACTACATGAACAGCAAAAATCATAGAATCATAGAATTGTTTAGGTTGGAAAAGACCTGTAAGATCATCAAGACAAACACTAACACTGCCAAGTCCACAACTAAACCATGTCCCTAACTGTCTGTGAAGATTTTAGCTGGTATAGAGTTAGTTTTCTTCATAGTAGCTAATACGGAGCTATGTTTTGGATTTGTGCTGAAAGCAGTGCTGATAACACAGGGATGTTTTTGTTACTGCTGAGCGGTGGTTACACAGCACCAGGGCCTCTTCTGCTTCTCACCCCACCCCAGCGAGCAGCCTGGGGGGGCACCAGGAGCTGGGAGGGACCACAGCCGGGACAGCTGACCCCAGCTGGCCAGAGGGATGTCCCAGACCATATAGTGCCATGCTCAGCGTATAAAGCTGAGGGAAGAAGGAAGGGGGGGGGGGGGATGTTCAGAGTTACAGTGTTGGTCTTCCCAAGTAACAGTTACACATGAGCCCTGCTTTCCTGGAGGTGGCTGAACACCTGCCTGCCCATGGGAAGTGGTGAACACATTTCTTGTTTTGCTTTGCTTGCACACACAGCTTTTGCTTTCCCTATTAAACTGTCTTTATCTCAACCCATGAGTTTTCTCACTTTCACTCTTCTGATTCTCTTCCCCACCCCACTGCAGGGGAGTGAGCAAGCGGCTGTGTGGGGCTGAGCTGCCAACTGGTGTTAACCATGACAGGGCCACATCTACACATACCTCCAGGGATGGTGGCTCAACCGTTTACCTGGGCAGCTTGTTCCAATGTTTAACAACCCTTCCTGTAAAGAATTTTTTCTCAGCCTCTGTTGGTGCAGCTTCAGGCCATTTCCTTTTGTCCTTGTTACTTGGGAAAAGGACTGACACTCACCTTGCTATAACTTCTTTCAAGTAGTTGTAGAGAGTGATAAGGTCTCCCCTGAGTCTCCTTTTCTCAAGGCTAAACACCCCCAGTTCCCTCAGCAGCTCTTCATAAAACCTGTGCTCCAGACCCTTTACCAGCTGTGTTGCCCTTCTCTGGACACACTCCAGGACCTCTACGTCCCTCTTGCAGTGAGGGGCCCAGAACTGCACACAGCATTCAAGGTGCAGCCTCACCAGTGTCGAGTACAGGGAGACAATCAGTTCCCTTGTCCTGTTGGCCACACTACTTCTGATACAAGCCAGGATGCTATTTGCCTTCTTGGCCACATGGACACACTGCTGGCTCATGTTCGGCCAACATTCAACCAACATCCCCAGGTCCTTTTCCACCAGGCAGCTTCCCAGCCACTCTGTGCCCCCCTGTAGTATGTTGGGGTTGCTGTGACCCAAGTGTAGGACCTGGTGTTTCTTGTTGAACCTCATACAACTGGCCTCAGCCTATCAATCCAGCCTGTCCAGATCCCTCTGCAGAGCCTTCCTGCCCTATAGCACATCAACACTTCCTCCCCAGCTTTGTGTTGTCTGCAAACTTCCTGAAGGTGCGCTCGACCCCCTTGTCCAGATCATTAGTAAAGATACTAAACAGAACTGGCCCGAATACTAAGCACTTGGGAATGGTGTGGAGGTTCCTTATTTTCTGATTACTAAGGTTAGTAGCAAGACATGGCTAGAGCAGTTCACTTTTCCTCTAAAGGCCCTAATTCTATGGTGTTTTCTTTTATAAATATACTTTGTTTCCTTCTTGCTTTGTAGTCATTGCTCCTTTTCCTGCCTTTCCCCTTTCAACCTTCCCAAGTTCTTGTCTGTTAGTAGCTGTGTAGGGTTACCTAATGGTGAAGAATGAAAGAGAAAGCACTGGGAAGAAAAAGATCAGAATAGTAAGTTTGTGTCAGACCAAACATTTCCCCTGCTGTCCTCTAGAACCCACCAGAGAACACCTGAACACATGTTTAGCATTTTATATATACATAGACTTTATATATACATGTGTTTGCTGGTTAGCTCAAAGCTTCAGTAATAATAGCTTTTAGACAGAGACCTCAAAGAGGTTAGCATTAACAGAAAAGAAAAAAACCACTATACGGAACCTGAAGTCAGGAACCTGGAGATTAAAACCCTGCCCTTCATTAAGGAGTAAAAGAGTCCATTGCAGCTAACCATAAGGAAGTAAAAGCCACTGAGCAGAGAAATTTTTAACAAACTTCGTAATAAAGAAATAATAATAATAAGTTTAAAATTAATACATAACAAATGCAATACAGAGGGTACCTAAGAAGAGGCTTGCCAGACTGGTTCAGCGCGTTTGTCCTACAGACAAATATGTGCTAGCTGATAAAAGGTTGCAAAGCTTGTTAGCTAGAGGATCTGGATACAGTTTTTTACAAATAGAATGCTCTTTGCTAAAAAATGTTCCATTCAGGCCTAGTTCATAGTTTTTGTAAATACATCTTCAAAAAGGCTTACTGCTTGAGACAAACAGCAGCCAAGGGCCCAGTCAGGAAGTCAATGCAGAATGTATCTCTACAGATTTCTTTTTGGAAACCTTAACCAAAGCTTTGATGCAGCTCTACTAGAGCAGCTAGTTCAAGAGCTTTCCCATTTTCAGAAGCCATCACTTCCTTTTTTTCTGGCTATTGACCCTACTCTCCTAACCAGAAGCAGGGACAAAAATCACTGTGTTTCCTTCTTAAGTATCTCACTAATTAAGAGTTCAGCAGACCAAAACTAAGACCTTCTTCCTGACCTCCTGTCCAATAAACATATATTTTATCTGTAAGCACTTACATTCTTGTTTTTTTTCCCACAGCAGTGCTTTATATATACAGCAAGTGACAGAATGTTTTCTTAAGGTTGTCCTCCTCTGATTCATTAAAGCTTCCCCTTCCAGGATCAGCTCTAACCAGCAAGTAACCTTTTATGAGCCAGATGCTCACTGTCTGCTGTGGAGGCTGCTAGGCAACTAATTACAAGGGGCCAGCATGGATTTATGAAAGAAAGCTTTTATAGACCTTGATTCCCTTTAAAGCAAACTTCTATCCTTGAAAACCTATAAAAGAAATCCGGTAACCTTTTCCTCTGCACGAATGCCTTCCTATATGAACAGAATCAGAGCAGCTGTTGTAGGAGACACTGTTAGTCTTCAGGCAGGATCTAATTATTATGGCAGATGTTACCAGGTAATACTATTTAACATATGTGTGCTCAGCCATTCATGGTCAGACTTGTGCCCTGAGTCTACTAGAAGCCATATAGCCACATACATACGGCACAGAGCCAGTAGATCTGACCTGTTAGCAGAGTTTATTAGTCAGTTCAGGGCTGTGTTATCCACGGGCCCATGGCTCCTATCAGCTCAGGGAATAAAAAGGAAAAGGTTCTTTCTGCTTGCATCCTTCCTTCTCTAAAAATGCAAAAAAGCAAAAAGCACTGACAAAATGAAAACCTGTTTCCCCGTTGTCCCCTAAAATAACTTTTGTTGTGAATGAGACTTAAGGATGTTGGTAGATAATGTCAGTTATGCAGGGTTTGGGGTAGGGAATGTTATACAAGCAGAATAAGAGTTTAATCTCTATAATTGGAAGGATTTTTTGTTTTGTTTTAGCTAAAGAACAAGATTCTTGAAAAAGAATATTGTTGCTATGCTATTTATCTGCTTTTGTGGCAGCGCTGGTGGCTGGGAAACGAAAACAGGCAGTGCTTTGAAAATACACAGATGCCATGTTATTTAACTCTCCCACAGAAGCCTGCGCTTCCAGGTTGTGTGCATTTTCAGCCCCGAAGGAAGGGTAATCATCTTAACATTTGTCGTGTGTGTTGTCATTGGAGGCACAACGCTGTGCCAGGCTGGAATGCTTACCCCCATGGACTCTTTAGTTTTGAATGATTTATATGTGCCTATTTCACATTTTCAAAGTGGATGAAAGCATTGATTGGTGAAGATACAGTCATGCAACTATGAATAAATTTGCCTATAACTTGGATATGTAGTTTCAGTTGGGTTGGAGTACTGCTAAACAAGGTTGTGGGGATTGTTTCAAAAACATACAAACCTCTGCATTTTGACATTGGTATCTCTACTTAAAATAACTTTGATGATTTACTCCTGATTAAAACAAGCTTGTTAAAAAGGCTATGAATGGCGTAATATCTAGCATACAGGCAAAGTGCAGCTCTGTTGTTTGTTCAAATCCTTTTACTGTGATTTGGAGGCTGGATGTATATCTAATTCTGTTTTCTGTATTGTAACAAAAATGCCTTGCCAAACACTACTACTTTAGTTCGTGTTTGTATCAAACATGGTCCTTCTAATCTGAATTTAGGCTAGTGCTTCAGCAATAAAGAAATAAACAGCTGAACACTTTTCTAAAGTTTCTTAACTTAGAGATGTACTCTATTTTACATCAATTAACTGCACCTCTTACTTTTCTTCATCAACAGGTGCAGAAAGCATACTCATCTACTCTTCCAAGCTAGCCAATTTACACACTACCTTTTTTTTTTTCATACTAGTTAACATAGAAGTTACCAGGCATCTAATCAGATATGCTGTAAAAAGGAGCAACTATTCAGAATGATCCTGTTACTTCCGTACTCAATGGTATTGATCTCTAATTGATCTGCTAATGCTTATTTCTAGATCACAGGGTCAGGAGTTGCAGCTGTTGGATCTGTTTCTCTTTTGTGTGTTGCTGACTGTCTACATCTTAAAGCTAAGGTCTAAGGCATGGAAATCAATTCTCTAGAGGGACAACAACATCAGTTCCCTGCTAGCTGGTTTAATGAGTTATTTACAGGAAATACAGGAAGCACCAAGATCTAGCTTTCCTCAAATAAGGATCAAGGGCAGCTTGATAAAGCTATAGTAGCAGAAAAAGTTAGTAGGAGAGGCCAGACTAACCTCAGGGGTAGTATTGCAGGGATTTGTGTTCTGACACTCAAGTTTATTCGGTGTCCTGGTTTATCCTTTCAATCTTAAAGTTGCTCCTGAACGCCCCGTATGTACTTAACCTTTTAACATAATGAAGCTAGTCCTGAGGTTTTAGCTCTACCCTGTTCAGGTAAAGTCCTGGCCAAAACAAATTATATATTTGTTACCTCCATACTCAAATAATAGAACATATCACAACTACCCACTACAAAGAATAATAGTAATTTGTCTAGTTTAGTAAATGACAGTGTGTCCTCTAAGTAACAGATGTGCTGCAGGCTCTCAGCATTGCAGTGCCTCATGTGCCCTGTAGGCAAAGATAGTCTTTTTTCTTCCGACAGCTATGTTGAAAATGATGTTTTCCTTTTCTGCTTCCCTGTCTTATAATGCTCCATCAATTTCTGAAACAATGCAATTAGCAGTAATTATAGGGAGGCTGGCAGAATGAATAGAGATTTTTAGATGATTGTCTTAAAATTTCCTTTTCTAAATGACAACAGATCTGCCTCGAATACAGAAGGATAGAGAATAACTCTGTCACTGCAGTAATTCCCCTTCCTAGAAGCAACTTCATTTATCATTTCAGGAAGCTGACAGAAGTAAAAAGAAGGAAATAGAGTAGCCAATGAAAGATTAATTTTCTTCCAGCCATATTTATAATAGAGAAAGAGTGGAAAATAGTTATTATGACAATTATTTTTGTTACTATTATCACTATGCATGGTGAGTATAATATAAATACCATTAAGACAAATATCCAAGTTTTCTATCTGATTAGCTGAAAAGGAATACTTGTGTAATTTTTAAAATTATGCTTGCAGTCCAGAGTTTTAAAATGTATTTTCAAGCCTTAGTTGCAGGCTGCTGCTTGAGCACTGCATGATGACTCTTTCCTGCTTTTCTCTCCAAGAGACATGTGACATTGTCTCTGCAGAAAAGTAACAGAAAAATAGATTTCTAGTTACACATTCACCTAGTGCAATACACAATCTTATAATATTTTCAGTGAAATGTTAGATGTGACTGTTATACATAAACATTTATATACACATGTAAAAGTATACTCATGAAAAGAAGGTGACACTGCATCCTGACACCCTGCCAGAACAGAATCATAGTGCAGACAGGATGCACATAATTCAGGTAAGGTATGATTCTCCCAAATCACACTACTCTTGGTGGAGCCAAGGACTGGCATGACTCTTACCTGCTTTCAAAAGGCATTTGCAGGATAGCCTGTTGCTGCCAGGTGACCCGGACACCAAGTGTCCCTGGCAGTTCACCGGAGCCATGGCATCACTTATGATCCTGCATTTGCTGTTGGCAATTGGGTGAACTGCTATATGCTCATCTTTCCTACTGCCTTAATAAAGCTTTATTTTATAATGTGTTGTCAGACTCTGTTACAGTTCTGCCCACACAAGGTCATGTATTTTAACATTTTTGCACTGTGTAAGAAATTCACAGATGTTATACATACCAGACAGATAGAAAAGTCATTCTTTTTTCAAAACTAAGTACTGTTTCCTTTCTGACATCTCATTGTTTCCATGTATTCTGAGTTCCTAGTACAGGGCCTGAGGCAGTTAAAAGCTCTGTAGTCATGTTCATTACATTCATACAAACTGTAAGAACATATGAAGGTGAGTGGTTCAGTCTGTGGTTTTGTTATACTGCTGGGCATATGTCATCCTGCTCTAAGCCCTCTCTCATATTACAAAAGAGAAAAAAAAAAAAAAAAAAAAAAGAATGAACACCACCACGTCCATATGGCAAAACAGTGCTCCGCTGTCTTAATGGACGAGTTCATTACTGGATACAATTTTCAGGTAGATGCAGCTAACATCTTTTCAGCTGTTGAGCTCTTGAAAGCAACAACATGGCTGATACTCTCAAAATGCTCACTTAAACAGTAAAGGTCATGAATACAATGTTTGTCACTATAAACTTTTCACTGAATAACATTAACAGATATCAGGTTAATCCTCAATGATCTGGTAAAAAACCCAACCTTTTCTCAACAGCTTTCTTGTAATAAAAATTAACATGGGTTAGATGGGTATGCAAATGCGTATTTTGAACTTGTGCAATCACAGAATATGAAAACAGCTATCAAATACTGGGAACAGGGGGTTTATTTATAAATAATGCAATGTGTAACAGTGTATGTCAGGCTATATAAATACTTATATTCTCTATATTCCATAGTCATTCAATATTTGGCACGTTACATATCACTAGAAGACTTTATTGGTGAAAATGCAGTTGAAGTAGAATTTGATGTAATTCAGTACAGACATCCAGCTGGATGGACTTTGCCAGCAAGGGAGAAGTGACCTTTCAGTGCATGAAGCCCCTTATGGGGATGAAAATGTTCTGCTCAGAATAGTTTGTAGACTGTTGGTTAGGGTTTTGCGCTGGAAGAAGGGATGTGGCTTCAACAACCCTCAGACTTCAGAGGGCAGAAAGTCAGCTGAAAAAATCTGACAAGTACTACGCTGAATGATGACCACATAACTATCAGTAAAATAACTCACCTTGAAACTGCTTCCTCGTCAGAGACATGATGTTATACAGGTGGATGCTCTTTGGTATCAGGCATATAAAGCTCTGAGGTTTCAAGATGTACCCTGCCCTTTTTGTGCTGCCTAGCAGTGAGCTTGTGTTTACCTCTTCCCAGCATGCTGCTATACAGGACAATGGGACAGGGGATGTATGTGGATCCCCTAGAGCTGAAAGATGTCCCCAGTGCACGCACACAGCAAATTGAGAAATATGTCAAGGTTTATCAGGTCAGATTTATCCTTTTTAGAACTATACTAATATACCTAAATATTCCCTTGAACAATGTAGTCTTTTAGAAGTAATTTTAAATTAACTATGTGGCAAATAAATAGTTCTCACATACTTTGGAAAACTCAATACATGCTTTTTCATTTATCAATAGCTATTTGACATATAGTAGCTCTACCCTCTAATCTAATTAAAGGATTATCTGACATACTTATTGCCTTGGTACCTAGATCAAGAATTCCTGACACAGCTCTCCAGAAGTAAACAAGTTCAATATTTTATAGAACTGTGGATTTCAGTTACTTGCCAATGAACTAAAATATTCACAATATATAAATGTCTCTTCTGTAGAGTCCCCTAGATTCTATAAAATCAGCTGTTATGATCATTTCCAAGGCTATCAGGACACTGCTACAAAGAACTGAATGGGGCAGTCATGCCTTCAGAAAACCAACTTCTTAAGAAATGTGGTTCAATGACCTAATGTGGTTATTTGAAAACAGCTATAGCCTGGACCACCCTTGGTTTTTTTTCTGGTTGGTTTTTTTTTTGGTTTTTTTTTTTTGTTTTTTTTTAGAGGTGCCTGTTCATGACACAAAGATGTAGTTATAGCTCATAAGTCATTCTAGACTGGATTGGCTCTCTGAGTTCTTTCTGTAGTCACTGGCTTTTGTCATGGTTTTTGGACCCAAGACCAGGAAGTACCAACTGGCACCCAGTCACAAATTACGAGGAGCAGTTCTTTCTGAAATGAATCAGTCCTGAGGAATGCTAGCTGGAGCATGTTGCAGCAGGGTCAGGGAACATACCTGTAAGTAAAGCAGGTGATAAGAGATCCAGGTTCTGTCTTGCTTCCTAGACCTTTTCTGGTTTGCTGTGTACCTACACCCTGTAGCTTCCACTACTAGCTACAAAACTTGTATGTTGAATCCTTGGCTGCCTGATATTCTGAAAGCACCAAGATTTTTGCTTCCCAGCATCCTGTCTAGACTCTTCTCAGCCCAGGCTTGTTGGACAGCAGGGAAGTGAGGAAACCGAGCTTAGCACAAGGATGTCCATAGTATTTCAAGGAAGTGGTAGCACAGATTTTTGAAAACTAAGTTTAGTGGACTGCTTAATTTAATGTCATATTTACTGTGAGTCAGAAGTCAGCTAGAATTGCTGGCAAGGCTTTCCTGTCTTCTATTTTCCTTCTAGTTCCACTTACATGGAGCACTTAAAAAAGATTATTGCCATCTCCTTCTTCACACTTCTTGCTCCAGTCAAGCCTTTTTTTCAGAATACACATTGTACGTTGGGGATGCAGGCCAGTAAGGTAGAGCTGGTAACCTAAGAATGTAGCCCTGAGTGCTTTACTGTGATTGTAATTTAATGAGGTATTAAGCCTTGGACTTCAAGAGGGTAGGTATTTTGAACACTTTGGAGAAATAACACATTAATTCAAAATATAATACAAAATGACATCCTGGAACATAAAAGGGAGTTTGCAGTTTGATATAGACATATTTTGCCGTCAAAATTCAGTATACAAAGCTAAGGCATGTGCTAGGCAAGTCATCATCAGATGTGGTCATTATCTTTATCTGATCAATAACTTTACAAAGATGGGACTACAAATATCTTCTTCCTTAGTCTAAAACACCGATTTATGCTATTGACATAATCCAGAATTATGGCATTCTGCAGTGAAATTACTCCAGTTATGTTAGAGCAGATGCATTTTATCTCAATGCAAATCTACCTCAGGTTTTCCTTTGCTGTTGATGGCTTGCAATCACTTCCATATGGTATGAGATTAAAATGGGCTGCTCAGGGGAATGAAAATAAGAGATATGGCAATTATGCCCAATAATGAATGTTTAAAGAAGATAAATCAAGACATCTTGTGCAGTCATTTACTGTTGAACAAAGGGATGCCAAATATGCTGTGCATAGCTTTTAGGTACAACACAACCTACTGGAATGCTAAAGTCATCCTATTTGGTATCCTAAAATTCATAGAAATATTTTCTTTATATAGGATGCTCAAGAAAAAAACAGTACACCACACAAGGAAACACAAAACTCAACAGAAAAATCAAAGCAGAGGTGATGCTTATCACCTAACTACTTTCTCAAAGGCACTTGTGAGACGAAAGTCAATCACAAGCAATATACAGCAAATCTCACAGTTTTGTGCAAACACATCTCTGATGTTGGGTGGATGCAGCAAAAATTAGGATAGAAGTTACGCCTATTTCCTCTGCCATCAGTCTGGTAATTTCTAAGTAAGAACTGATCTAGACAGCTTGGGTGATGACTTCAGACACAGCTCTTCTGTTACTGCTCTAAACATAGTCTGGAGGAAAACTTCTGTCTTTGGGTTTACGCCAGTGAGTTCCATCTTGAAGTTTGTTATCTAAGTCTAGCTGACTCATTGCTCTTAAAACCAAACAACAAATAAAACCAGAGAACAAAACTCACATTTGATTGATTAGTCTGCTGGTTTGGTTTTTTAGGACATAAATTATTCGGATTCGCATCCATTCTCTGACCCTTTGGAACTGAATTTCTCCTTGCAGAAGAAGGATCTTGACCACAAGATGATTGAGTATTCCAGTATGGGTCTGTCTGAGTCCCTTTTGTATAGAATGTCAAATATATGAGAGTTTTGTTCTCTAGCATATCTTTTCAAGTCTTATGATATGGTTATTGGTCTTCCTTTGCCCCCACAGACCTGCTTCTCCTGCAGGCATAGCGTAACACCACGCTTTCCCTCTGGGTTTCATATAGAGACATTGCATCATCTACAAACACAAGTGCAGCCTTCAAACACAGGTGTACCCAGGCAGGTCTTTTATATGACACTAACCCACGGTCATGTGCTGTGAGATTTAGCATCACCTACCATTTCAACACCTAGATTAGCTAAGGATTCTGCCATAACTAGTTGCTTATGACAATCACCTGGGATGCAAGAAAATCAGTTTTCCGTACAAAATCACCCTTGGGGAATGATAGCACTTGAAAAGCATTTTTTTCCTACAAAGGCAGATACTTTTATGTTTTTCCCCTTTTACAAATGGTAGTTGATTCCACCTCTGAGCCAACAGTCCTTCTAGAAGACAAATTAAATGTAAAGGATTGTGACAACATGTGAGGGTCAAAAATTAATGAAGCATTTAAGGAATTCTTCAGCTGTATGTGGCAAATACAGTAGCTGAGAGAACGTCAAAGAAAAACCTGTGTCCAGACAGCTCGGAGACATTTAAAGATTTAAGTGGACTATTAATCTAGGCCATCATCTGCCACAGCCTCAAATTACTATTAATTCCATTGAATTTTGCCTTTGAAATAATTACAGTTTAGGCAGGCCAGAGAGGAAAGCAAACAAGGTTTTTATATGTAGCATTAGATCCATGAAAGAAGTGCTGGTGTGGATGAGGTAAAATACTGATTTAAGTTTTACTATTTGGAACAGAAGTGGCTTTCATTTACTAGAAATATGCAAAGCACAGGTTTAATGTTGCATATAAACAATGAATCAATCATGATCAGTACCAAAAGCCAGTAAAGCTTAGGGGAAAGCGAAGTGACATGCACTGAAAGTGGTGTTTAATCTGCAGAGAGAGAAGTTAATGTTTGATCTGTCATAATGTTATGAACTGTGGTTCATTTTTAAGAGATCTACAGTGAAACAGAGCACTCCAGTAAAACATGGTTTGTTGTTTCATTAGTGCTATGGCTATCCTTTCTTAAGTACCCAATACACTGAGCTGGGGCAAAAGAGAATTGCTGTTGATGGAAGGGAAAAGTTCAAAATATCCATGTTAACTTCCATATAGAAAGCTTCTGGGCTTTCATCAGGCATGACTGATAACTGTGCTGGTTGCCACAGTGCAAGTGCAAAGCTGGAAAAGAGAGGGCAAAGCAAATACCAAGCACATTCCATTCTGAGCATAAGTTGGAAGTCACATCAGACTTTCTAAGACACTAATTTCTGCCTAAAGATCATTTTATTACAAGGTCAATTCATTCTTGAGCTGTCCTTGCTTGGCCGTCAAATTCATTTAAAAGAAAGAAAGAAACAAACAAACAAAAAAAAAAAAAAAAAAAAGGAAAAAGAAAGGATAACCCCCTGATCTTTCTATTCTATGTCTTCCCTGTTCTAGGCTTGATAAATGTGATGATATTTTATTTGTGGTCATTGTCTTTCTTTAATAGGGGAAGGAGTTACGGGTTTGAAAACTTTGCATGAGATAAGGAGCAAGTTGATGATTGCGTGGGGTTTCTGATCAAAGAAGGAATATCTTAGAGGTTGCTTATCAACTATATTATACCAAGAAGGATAACCCAGTATTGTTAGTCAAGCAGAAATGAATCTCCATTGTGGATCACTGAATATGAAAAGCACCTGACTTTTCCAGTCTTCAGAAGTTGCAGGTGGCTCAATGGCTACTAATATAAAACCATGATGTGAATAACATTGTTACTGCTAGTCATACATGTGATGCATGCGAAATCCATGCAGTATTTCAAGTAACGGAATCAGGTTAACTGGAAAAGGATATATAGGTAGCTGCTTTGTCCAAGTAGATAAATAAACCTAGCTGAAAAACCTATGAAATAGGCCTGTGTCTGACTAAGCCTGCAGCACAAATTTCAGGTCCAAGCTTTTCAGGGTATTTAGTCACCTAAAGATGCACAGAGATACTTAATGCTTAAAACTTTGCCAGCTTCCTATCTGCATCCTTAGGTGCCTAAACACCTTTAAAAATGCATCCGTAGCTCCTAGGGATACAAGCCATGCCAATATTTCTAGCCACTTGTTAATGAGCCACCATTAGGAGCCAAGTGGAAGGGGTTGCGTGCATATTTGGTTAATTTTAAATGTTGGGTTTGGATTTCCAGCCAAATAAGGTATTTGGTTTGGAACAGATAGCACTAAAGTCTTAAAAGGTGTTTTTCATGAGATTTTGTGTGTAGTAATATGTCTCAAGAAGATATCCCAAACAGTTAATGCCCTTGCAGTCTGAAATTATCTTCCATTTCCCAAGGGATACCCTAACTGTCAGTTTTTCAGGTATTATGGCAACATATACCTGATACCCTCTGGCCTCTTTCAGGCCTGTTTTCACTTTGTATAAATAATTAATTGTTCCCTGAAGCAGGACCTTGAACTAACTCTCCAACTTCCTAGTTGTATTCCCAGAAGTTGAATATGTTTTACCTTATATAAATAATGAATGCATCAACTATTACTATATATTTTAGTATATATTTAGTATGTATTTTAGGCTAATCTTTTAGTAGAGCATATGCTTGTGCAGAATTTGTGAAATTTTTGGCCAAAAGCGGAGGTTTTGCAAATTTTCCAGCCATACTTGAACTACAACTAGAAGACCTGGTTTTCACGTGGAACCAAAAGCAATCAGGACCAGTCTGAAAATTCAGAAATTAATCCATTTAAATTTGAAACTGTTTCAGGTTCAGGATTCTATTTTTAAAATACAAATATCTCAGGCATATTTCTTACTTTTAGTGACAATATTTATTACTAACACAAAACAAACCTGTGTTTTTTCTGTTTAATTCATAATTATTTCTTGTATATTTTGTTTTGGTGTACATCTTCTGCCAAATCTGTAAGCTAAATTTAAAAATGGTCATGAAACACTGACTATTTTATACGTTAGGAGCCCTGACTCTGAGTCAGTTTTTTAAAGGTTTGTTACTGATGTCATTAGAGAAAAAATATGTTCTGTCCTTACTGAAAGGCAAATGGAAATGTTTATGAATAATGGACAGTCCTACCAAGAGGAAAAGAGTCTTTAGGCTCTTTGCTCCAAATGAGATAATCTATGAAAATATATATCTGAAGTCATTACAAGAAACCGTGTCAGGTCCAAAGGCTGTATCTTAGTCCAAAAGCACATAATACAGATGAGATAAGTCATTATAACTGAAATGATGTGATAGTAAGATCTGATTTTTCATGATCCATCAACATCCCCCCCTCCTGCATAACACTAGATAGCTTTTCAGTATTTGTAAGTTAGTATGTTTTATAACACTGATGATTAGCAAGAACAGCATGATTTGGATGATAATTTGGTTTGTAAATGACTTATGGGCTTCAATACCTTGTTTGTATGCAGTTTGCTGCTGAGCAGAATCCACAGCAGCCCAATCAGACTAATCGGTAAGGTTATGACTGCACAGCTGAAAAACAGGCCCAGGATCATTCCTGGGCTTTGAGACAAAGTGTTACAAACTGCTTTGCACTTGCTCACTCTTTAGGGATAGTTCCTACTAAGGAGGTTTGCTTTGGATGTGGAAGAGACAGAACAATTTGAAGCAGAGAAGGGAAATGACTCACAGTCAAGAGATGCTGTTCATTCTCTGCTTTCCATCCTTCCCTGGAGTTAGGTTGCTAAGTCAGAAATGCCTTTCTCATGGAAAGCACCAAAGAGGGACATTGGCACTCAGTTGTACCCAACAGCTAGTGTGCATGCTACTTAGGAGATGGAAAAATATTTTCATATATCCAGTCTGTCTGATCTGAACTAGTGTCCTCCAGTGCCTAAATCATCAGCCTGTGGGATATGCTAGGGCAGGTGAACTGCTTCTTGATGTGACCCCAACTGAACAGTCTTTGAGACTGGTAAGTGTTGAGCAAAGAAATGAACTCGGCTGGTGGATACTCACAGGATCCTGGAGAGCTGGAAAGGGGCCGTTCTCTCAATGAATGGTTTAATTAATTTCCTAAAGAAGTGTTGGTGTTCTAAGTGGTGCTTCATATCCTGTGGCGAGAGGACTTTTATTCACAGGGGTGCCTTCATCACTGCACAGCTGGGTATGATGGACACAGGGAACTTGTTGTGGTTTAACCCCAGCTGGCAACCAAGCACCACGCAGCTGCTCCCTCACTGCTCCCACCCAGAGGGATGGGGAGGAGAATCGGAAAGGAACGTAAAACTCAGGGGTTGAGATAAGAACAGTTTAATAGGTAAAGCAAAAGCTGCGCATGCAAGCAAAGCAAAGCAAGGAATTAATTCACTGCTTCCCACCATCAGGCAGGCGTTCGGCCATCCCCAGGGAAGCCGGGCTCCATCACATGTAACAGTTACTTGGGAAGACAAACGCCATAATGCCAGGTGCCCCCCCTTCCTTCTTCTTCCCCCAGTTTATATACTCAGCATGATGTCATATCGTACGGAATACCTCTTTGGCTAGCTTTGGTCACCTGTCCTGGCTGTGTCCCCTCCCAGTTTCCCGTGCCCCTCCAGGCTTCTTGCTGGCAGGGCCCAAGGAACTGAAAAGTCCTTGTCTTGGTATAAACATTCCCCAGCAACAACTAAAAACCTCAGTGTGCTATCAACATTGTTCTCACATCAGAGCCAAAACACAGCACTGTACTAGCTACTAAGAAGAAACTAAACTCTATCCCAGCTGAAACCAGGACAGAGCTGTACACCAGCTTGTGCAGAAAGTTTTGTTCCCGTGTGGGTGTACTGTCTGACCAAGGAGTCATGTCCACACACAAGATAAGCTTAGGCAGCAACTGGGAGGTTGATGGAGGCATCAAAACTTGATAGACTGTCTACCAGAAAGATAACACCTGTGGTTACATATCAGCTGAATGGGAGTGTTCAAAACTTCAATGAAGCAAAAATGTCGGACTTCCAATTTCTAAAATTGCAGCTACATTCCTAAATGTATGTGTGATTATACTTGTCAGACATGCCCAAAGCTGTAAGGAATGTCTTTTAAAAACCAGAAAATTCCTCTTAATACATTTGGATTCACTGCTTTTCTAGTCTAAATAATCCTTATGGACAGATCCCCAGCAGGTATAAATACCTCTTTTCTTAATAACTCATTTCCCCTCTCCTTTGTGCTAGGGAATCTTCCTTAACTGACCATCTCATCTCCTCCTGCTGGATAATCTTTTAATAGCCTCAGTCATTTTTTGGTTTTCCTTATCAAAACATATGCAATAAATTAACTCATGTTCTTGACTGGCTAAGTGCTCTCAACAGCATCAATTTAAAGATACCTTTTTGTTCTGTCAGGTGTTTTGCTGATATCTGTAATCACTGAGATTTCATTTTCCCTATATTTTGCAGGAAACATCTTTTTCTATTTACTTATTTCCAAGCAGTCTCGGGCACGTGCAGCTAAGAAGTTTGCAAATCTTTAGCTGCTCAGACTGAGAAGTTAAGATATTTCCTGCTGGACCAGGATCAATAGAGATTTTAGGTGCTTGCCAATGGCCTTTTAAAGAAATTATCTTAAACAGCCTTCTGGACAATGATCCTTTCAGAAAGTAGTGGAGTTCAGGCACATTTAGAGGTCACCCATTCCCCCATTAATTCCACCTTGCTGAGAAAAATGCTGAGGGAGGTACAATGTAGCAAATACCTTTCACTCCATCAATAAATTCTCTTTCTCCTTTTTCTACTAGTGCATATTGCTACAATTAAGCCACAGCTGGATGCAAAAGTACAATTATGCACCCTGCATTAAGGTAGAAAAGAAATAATTACTTCAAAACAAATGTAATCCAAATACCCTAGCAACGTGAATGGTTTCATATGCGTACACTTCAAGACAATTTCAGATGAGCATTTTGCAGTCTGAACTCACCTCACTGATGATGCTGTAATGCAAAGTAACATATAGGGTCTTTCAAAGGTTAAAATTGACCTTGACACATAGGCTTAAACAAAGTACATTTTGGAAAGTATCTGTATCATTCCTTTTGGCCATCATTTTATAAATGTGATCTTCAGACAAAAACCCCTGACCTACAGCCCCATTCTCACAAAAATTTGCAACTGGGCTGATTACAGTTTCAAGTCCTCAAGAAAAGTTATTTAGATGGGAGGAAAGACCCCTACTGTCTTCACAAGACTCTGGAGCAGACGTTTTGATTTCTAAGGACCTTGGTTTAAGATTTCTAAGGCATAAATTTGCTATTTTTTATATAGCAAATATATATTAGTTATTATTCATAACTATATAAATATTTATATAGTTATATAAATCTGAAGCATTTGTTCAACTTTTCTCCCATTTCCTTGTCCTAGAACAAAAAGGTTTGTGTTACAAGTTCTAAAGTAAGTATTTTTAGCTCAGAAATGTATTGACTGAACAGGTAGGCTCCTTTTGTGTTCATCAGACCTCTGGTACGAGGCACTCAAGGCACTCAAATGTGAAGAACTATATAACCTCTTCAATTTGGAACAGTCTCGCACCTCCCTGAAGTAGTTAGAAAGGCCTAATTATGTGCAGCACTTTTCATGTATGTTGTTGCTGTTTTCGAGGCCAGCTGAGAGATGGGTCAGCAAGCTTTCTCCCTGCTGAAAAGCAGTGTTCCTCAAATGGTATTCATCTCATTCAACCAGTAGAATATGAAGCTATTAGTAGGTTGTTTTTGAATTTTCATGGGAAGTGAATACAGGTGCCCAGACATCCAAAAAAAGCTAATAAAAAATCATTCTGAAGTCTTGCTATTTACTTAAATACTTAAAATAACTAAAAGAAATCTAGTTTCCATACTCATTATCACTGTCCTTTAGGCTTCCTGTTATGTTAATTATTGCCCCTCTTAAACAAAACAAAAACAAAAAAACACCCCACCCCACCCCAAGAGCCAAACTCCTACTTCCCAATGTTTACCATTGAAAACTTGTTATGGATAGTCTGTCTGCTTATGCAGAAACCCAGATTCCTAAAGTTTTCCCAATGTTTACCACTGAAAACTTGTTATGGATAGTTTGTCTGTTTATGCATGAACCCAAATGAATGGAAAAGCCCCTAAGAGAATACAAGCTTCACAAAGCTCATATTGCTTTAATACAGTTGTGTCTCTGGGATACCTAGTTTCAAAGTGACCCTGAGTTTTCAGAGGCACTGCTAGGAATATCTTGTCACTCTCCATTGCATGAGTGGTCATTTATGCTATTACGGTAATAAGTAGAATAGATTTAAGATGATACAAACACTAGATTTGAATAAGCTTCTGGGAGACCTCTGCAAATTCACAAAGTTAATGGCTTAACCTAACAATTCTCTAATGGAAAATAAATTTTAATGGATTTACAAACTCAATCCACATTTCAAGATGTGCATTTTCCCTAACTCCACAGTACTTGCCTCCTGTTAACTGCTAAACTTAAACAAATAAAAAACTTATTTTCCCTTGGTTCACAGAGCTATACTGACACGATTTCCTCTCCTGTGAATGAAGAATCAGGCATTTCTTATTGGGTACTCAGAGGAAAAGGGCTGGAAAGTATAAAATTAGAAGGGCATGTAAAAGTGCCAGTAAATACATGTGAACAGAAAAGCAATGTGGGGACACCAAAAATGCATATGACACTCAGCAGACTAGCAACAAGATTAGAGAATATTAAGAGATGTAGTATCTGGTTAAGGCCTGCAGGAGAGGGAAGAAAAAAAGTGTGGATTGGTCCTCTGAAAGTGTTGAAATTCTGCACAAACAGAAGCCTTTTGCACAGCTGTGCTAGGTTACAGAAGCCAAAATTGTGGATACGGTCTCAAAAAACCTGTTACCTGCTCCACAGCCAAAGCTCCTGCAAGCCTATGCCAGCCCAAGGGTGGCAACGTTTACCCCGCTGCAAGCTGGTTCCAAGTATTTTGTGCAGCAGTATTTTCTTCGGCTGATTAGAGGACTGGTAGGAAGAAAATTTTTCTTAGGAGACAGCAGATTTTTGGCAGCCATTTGTAACATCATAGACCTTCATTATTACTAGGAAAACCAGCCCGAGAAATTCCGGGAAGCAAAGACTACTGTACATGCTAGCAAAGCCACAACTTGTGGTAAGAACTAGCTCTAAGGTGACAGAGGAATTCTGATTTTGACATTCTGCTTTGGTAGCAATGGAACGAGTCTTTGGTAGCTGTTCAGCTGCAACACAAAAGCATTTCCCAGCCAATGAATGTACAGGACACGCTTTCGTGGGTTTCTAATCTTGTTCTCTTTTTGCCTCGCTCTGCCTTTGCTAAACAACACACATTGTATTAGCAGAGCAATGCATATTGATGTTTCCTAGTATTACAGTGAAAAGGGAATACTGATCTCCTTGCTCCCATTATGTGTTAGCATTATCTCCCTTCAATGGATTACTTGGAGTTTATACACGTGCTCCAGAGTGATTTGTAGTCACCATCTTTAGTTCCTCTGCCCTTGCAAAGAAAATACTGAAATGGCTTTGCCATGTGTTTAAATGACATTAAATATAACAACAAAGGGCCAGATTCTGCTACTCTTCACCAGGTAAAAAATCCTGGGATGACTGGAAATCATAGAGTTACTTGGTATGTGTAAGAAAACAGATCACAGCCTGCAAACAACCAGAAAATCCCCGAAGACATATTGAGAGAGATTTCGCTCTCTCGAACAGTGATTGCAAGCCAGCAGGTCTCCTGCTCACCTGCTTCCTTGGGCTCTGAAAGTCATGGCAGGTTTGGTTATTAAGTCCTTCATCTCCTTTGCATGCTTGGGTGAAGGGGGCAGGTACCGGGGCATTGGAAAATATTACAGTTAAATCAGCCAAATTCGGCTGTAGAGCACAAGCTCTGCAACTCTGTACGGAGAGTCAGAAGGACTTCAGCTGGTTTCATATGGGGAAGATGGCTTTTACTTTCGATACTGGGCTTTCACACACTTTGCTTTTCCCTAAGGGCTAGTATTTGTAAGAAAAATTGTAAGGCTGTCTCTCTGTTTCGCTTGTCTTGTTAGGGCTGGTTATTGCTCCTCCCTCATTTCAGTGGATTTGTGGGGCCTCTGTTGCAGTCCCTGATTACAGATCCTGTTAGGTAATGAGCAGTTTTGAATTACTTTCTTCAATCTCAATCCAGACCTCGTACTTTCTTGATCCTTTGTCATGTGCCTTTTCTTGCAGGGAAAAGAGCCTCCAAGGTCTGAGGTTCACGCTACAAAGCATTAACTTCGACTCTAAAGAGGTGCTTTAGTAAACTGCCGTGGTCATGCTACATAGCAGAAATCAGGATGTGCTGCTGAAAGGTTTGCTTTAATGTCTAGACTATAGATGTTTGTGTTGGACAGTACTTGTTCAGCTATCAATTGTGGGAAGAAAAGTTTCTTTTCCAAGTCAGCTTCTATGTGGGAAGCAGACAATGTGAGAGCATCTTGAATATTTGAAAATATAAAGTTCTGATAAGATAATACACTTCCACTTCAATTAATGCTTTTCTTGAGAGCCAGAAAACAGAAAATGGCAATGAGAGTAACAAATACTTCAGTTAATGCATGGGGAGAGCCAAGAAACAGTAGCATTATCCACTTCATTCTAGAGAATTTTATGGTGAGAGTACACAGCGTGTGACGGATTTGAAAATATGTAAGTCATGCAGTGCACACTAATGCCTCTGGTAGAGAAATGTATATGGAACAGTTTTATGACTGACTTTCAATACGCAGGTACACACAACATTGCCAGTCAAGGGTTTACTTGGTGGTTATCCAATTACGGTGTTCAAACTTTCCTACTAAAGAAAACACAGTGAGGACTTGGGCATAAAAGTTTAGTCATGGTCCTTCAGTCTCATACATAGTCATTCTTGTGCTGGATTGATTTCACACAATCTAGGAAGAAAGGTTTTGAAATACAGCATTTCTTTATTTTCATCTTTCTTTATCTGCAGTGTATTAATGAAGCCTTATTAGACATTCAACAATATATATATATGTATACCTTCAATAGGTATAAGCATGAGTGTCATTATTTGCCCCTTATTTCCTTACTTTGAAGATAAATAAATGTATAATAACAATAACAACAATTTAAAAGCAGTTTCAGCAGTTTCCCTAGGTACATCAGACTTCTGCACCATTTAATTTGCCGCCAGCAGAAGCATGAGAAATTGATGTCAGAAAGAGTTACGAAGAATACTTCAAATATAAATTTAGCACATGTTTTTTGCCTAAACAGAAGCAGACAGTAATGACAGTGACTCCTCTAGCTGTCGTGCTACCTAGTTTGTGAGTCTCAGGAGTTATCAATACCCACTGAATTATACACTGAAAGATTTTAAAAATATCTGTTGCCACAATGAGATATACATGTCCACATGAACTCACCTACATATTTGTCGAATTAGGCAATCACATGAGATGATGCAGCATTCCCACATTTTATTTTATACATAAATCCCAGAATTTTCATCGTCTCTTAGACCACTCACATTAGGTTGTGATGCATGAACGGTCAAGCTAGTGATGCTGGTGGGGAAATGAAAATGGAATTGTTTTAAAAAAAACCCCTAGAGCAAGCATCTATTTTTTTGTTTTTCTTTCTATGTAAGCATCAGGCCTGATTACAAGGCTGCAACATTTACAGAATTCACTTTGCATATTTTCATGAAGAAATTTCTTACGCAGCCAGCCAGCTACTGAGAAGACAGATTTGTGGTTTTTTGCATGAAGTCCCTGAAATAAGCTTGCCAGGTTGCACTTCTCCTAGATGTTGTGTTGCTCTTTGGGCAGAAGGGGATGCTGTTGATCAGTGACAATACTGCGCTGCATTCTTCCAACAAAGAGATGATCAATTTGCTATCACTGCAGTCATTCTTTACTGAACTTAAAAGAAGCAGCCATCTGGAACTTATTCCAGTATTTGAATGCAGTTACGTTACTGCTTAACAGTGACCTACAGAACAATTTAACTGTGTTATTCTCCCCTTTTTATGTAAATCAGAGAAAACAGCCAGAGAAAATAAGTATAATGCAATACATAAAGTTTTGTTACCTGCATTAAAGCATAACATGATCTGTTCCACCAAAAAAAAAAAAAAGAACAAAAAAAGAAAAAAAAAAGCATCAAAATATCATTTGGGGAAGTCAGAGAAAGACTGTTACTGAATAAGTAAGAAAAAGATTCAGATATTTTTTATCCAGGTGTTCCTAGACTTTTAAAGATTTGATTCAATGAAGCCTTTGTATGGGAAAAATCTTTCTTCTGCAGTGAAATGCGGAGTTCATTTAAAAATGTTTAGTACCTTTAGTGCTTGTAAGACACTGCAGACATCAAGCCTGTGCTCAAAAAAATGAAGGAAACAACAACCTGCATTATGATTTTCCTTCCTCATGCTGTACTTATTACGTGGAAAAATACCTTTTGAGATGAGAGCCAGAAGACTGCTTGCTGGCGGTACGGACATTTCTAGTGATAGCCTTAGTCAAGATTCCTACTGCAGTGGTTTTTTTCCCTCTTGTTCACTAAAGCTAACTTCACTTTTAGTTAACTACTCTGAGATTATTATATCTACCAGAGACTTCAGCCTTCTTTTTCCATGCAACTAAATGAACTCAAGGAGTATTACGTTTTGTCCACAGGGTATTGGGACCTTATTAAAGGCCCAGACTGTTATTTGGAGTCTCCCATGAAAGGTTACCCAGATGATGGGTCTGGTTGTGTAGTGACTGCTTACTTCCACCTCACGCATGTGGAGTCTGTAGGGATGGCTCTGCAGTCCTCCCCCTCTCCACCAGCCTCTCATCCACCTCACATCCCATTCTCGCTTTCCCAGCAGCATGACTGAGCTGGCTAGAGAACCGCAGTCACAAGCAGTAAGGTTCTTTCTTCCCATCATTTTTTCCCCTTTCCACTATAAAGAGGAACGAACTATCAGCACCGGGGAAGTGCTGTGGTTCTCATTTCCAGTGGAAGCTAACCCTGCAGTGTGAGAATATAAGAGTGGCTCAACTAGATCAGAGCCAAGGGTCACCTTGCAAAGGATCTCATGTCCACCTGGCATAGCAAAAAAATGTGTAAGAATGAACCTGAGTATAAGGCAAGTTTTCCCCTGACAACATAATCTCATTCTGAGGCAGTCAGCAGTTTATGCTATGCCTGAGCAAATGACTGTCTATTTTACAGTTCCTGCCCTTCTTGAGTACAATTCCTTTTCAAATTCCTTTCTACTTCTGACTTCCACAGCATATTATGGTAATTGATTATATTGCACCATTTAATGGGATGATGGCTCATTCTTTTTATATTTACTTCCCAGTGAAAGAACTCTTGGGGCAAGGTGGGAGGAATGTTTCTGTCATTGTTTTATGAGATATAATGAATAATCATTCCTTACCTACCTCTTTCACAGACCACTTTTCACAATTCTGTAGCCTTTTTGCATATTGCCCTCACAGTTGCATTACTTCCAAAAGTCCTATTCTATTTTGGCTCTGTGAGCTGTTCAGGATTCCATATGTACAAAGTAGCTACCAGGATGTACAAAATGAAAAAAATAAACCCACACCTTCGAGTATCAAGATATCACAATCAGTGTCAGCAAAACAGTCATATCCTCACAACTGTGTGTATACATCGATTACACGACTTAAAATGTATTTTTGGCACCAAAATGCGTTTATTCCTTATTTAGTTAAGAATAAACAGAAATGCAGGCAAGTCAGGCTACTTACCCAAGGTCACAGTGTTATAGGCAAGATCATTTACAAGTTTTGAGCTTGTTAAACAATGCTACCTGCCTGTGCTCCTTCACCATTCTGGAGGCATTTACTTCCCCTGCTACACGACTTTGTTATAGAATATTAACACTTGGGTTTTACATTTTGGTTGGTAGTTACAGAAAAGTCCTGACTCCAGTCTGTAGAACTGGAGGCCCATGAAGAAAACTCTGTTCAAGAAAAGGGGACGTGTTTACTTTTCCAGGTGCAAAAAGATTAACAGCTTAGTTGCCATGAGATCCCCAGGTGCTTAGCTGGACATCCACTGGAGAGATTAAAGATGAAAAAAGGTGACATTTCAAGGTGCTGCTTGTATCTGAGAGCCTTCAGTGCAAATTACAGAATGTGACGGCTCCATCAGGAATCCTTGGAGACCATTGTTATTTTTCAAAGTGCTTTCAAGACCTTTCACAAAATAGGCTTACCTTTCATTTTTCTATGCAACTACTTCTTATGTCTTTGTTCCTCACCTGTTCTTCCTCTGACCTGTATTTTTACTTCCCAGATAGATTCCACTTTTCTTCTTAACAAAACAGAAAAACTGTAAAACTGCTTTTTCTTTTCTTGGGCTTCTTATTGTCAGAAGACTTTTTCAGTTCTGTGGCATAAAAAATAAGTTTCATATGAGATTTCCTACTTATGCTGTGATGCTTAGATGGTATTAAACATAATCATTAGACTATAACTGTACTTTGGACTTTTTTTTGGCTTCTGCCCACACAACTCATGACTGCATCTATATATATATAAACAAAGTACATACATGCGCACAGAGGACAAAAGCAACCATACCAATGGTTTCAGGATCAGGATCATCTTTCTGTTTTAGGCTTTGACTCATTTGTTAAGTTAGACTAGATGGCATTAGACAAGAATGTATTTTTAGCCAAACCCTCTTTTTTGGGTACAGCCCTTCTTCTGAGAAAAAGCAGTAGTGAAATTTTGCCTTCCCTTTTCTCTCTCAAAACAAGGTTGTAGTAATCTAAATTACAAACTGAGGATCTTCAAAATATCAGGACCTGAAAAGAAATGCCAGTAATATAACTGCCATGTGCTATGTAGAAAATATTAGTGTTCTGAAGTCTTCATTCACTCCTAGCTATGTCTAATTGGTAAGGTCTGTCCTACAAATCTCCCGTTCCTTTGGATGTGGCTGAGAGTCATCCCCGTACTGTGGAGTGGACTAGAAGGTCTTGATGGCAAAGCATTTTCCATGACTGACTTTGTTATGCTAATTTAAACCTGCAACTGGTGCAGAGCTTGTAAACTGAGGTACAGAATGCTGGGTTTTCTCTTTTGTTTGCGGAGCTGGGTTGTAGGATAGGCAAGCTTGGTGGGGCCATGGTTATTTTATACCCCATTGCTATTATATGTGATTGTCTGTGAGAAGGGTGGCAAAATGCATGCATTAAATATCAATACTTTCTCTCTTTGAATATTATACCATTTTAATTACACCATCACTCTCCAGCCAATGAGATAATTGTACTTAGAATAATACCAAGGATAAAATAAAAATAGTAACACATTGCAACAGTGAATTCAGCTTGAAAATGGTACTTTCAAAATAAAATAACCTAGGTGTTAGAAGCAATTCACATAGAAAATATCATCATATGGGATATTCTTGTTCATAGCTAGTATTCTTGTGTCAAGATCTCCACATGAAGGATTTCTTCCGGGACTCAGTTGCCTTCTCCTTCTCAGGATAGTATGTGCAAGACATTATTTTAGCATTAGAAAGTTTTGGCGAATTGATAGAGAGTTTAGATGTTTTTGGGGTAGCGTGTCAGGCATAAGAATGATTACAACTTGTAACAGGAAAATTGTTTTTCTCTCATTTATGTCTCTGTATGTTATCTGACAAAGAGAGAGAAAGAAAGAGAATTGCTACTAGAATTAGGAGAAACTAATACAGTGCACAACAGTCACTAGTGTTTCACTGCTACAGGTGCACTTTTTTAAACAGGTACTCCAGAAACTCCAGTATTTTATTCACAGTTTACTGTATATGATGTATCCATGGGTATTCTTGCTGAATTCTGCATAGCTCAGCAAAATATCAAAGCGTCTTTGGGCTTGGTCTGAGATTGTCCTGAACAGAACAGTTACCTGCCTTATGCAAAAAGATACAAACTGGGATAGCATTTGTGGTGCAGAAACAGAATGACAGTATGTGCCACAATAAATCCATTTGACCTACTGAAACGAAACTTTCTGTTGGCTTTTATAAAGGATGGCAATTCACGAGATATCTGCAAAGAAAATGAAATACTGAATAGGTTTGATGCTGCATTTTTTAGATTTGCATTGTATTAACTGATAGTTTCTTCTGGGAAGGGGGAAGAACATTACTGCTGTTATCTCTCTTTCCTGCTATTTGGCAGTGTAGAAAGACCCATTCCTTGTTATGTACAAATTTACACTGGTATCAGAAAAAATTGTGCAACAGTAAGAACATCATAAATGGTACCTGAACTGAAGAGTTCTATACATGGCTAAACTTCCATTAACTTCAATAACTACTTCTGCTTGCAGCAGCACTTAATTTTTCCTCATGAATTTGAAGTGATGTGGCATAATATTTCAAATATGTGAACATGTGGCAAATTCCTGGATCAGTTTTCATAGGATGTCTTCCATAAAGTGCAGGTCTCCCCTCTATCAGAAATACTAATACATATTAGCTGATGATTTAACCTGTTATCACTTTTAACACTCCTTTGTGTTTTTGGGGAAAAACAGTAGTTAGTGAATTTCTTTGCAGAATTTAAAAATTATTTCTGAGTAACCTCTTTTCTCACAAACGCTTTCATCTATTTACTGTACACTTTTTGAAGCACACTTTCATGGTAAGTTACTTTAGTATTTGCTGCTTACGACATAGATAGGAAATGTTTCTAGACCCTGAATATTAATCTCCTTATTGCCTCTCTTTGAACTGAAAAAGAATGTGCATTGCCAGAGACTCAGGCTGGATGCAGTATTTTCCCATGATAAATATCTTTTCCCTTTCGTCAGCCCCGCAAAGTACTTTTGTCCTTTATTTGCCACTAATGCTTATGATAAAAAATTAAATTACTGTTCATCCTTTCAATAAGTTTCCCTCAGAGATTCTCTGCTCAAGAACAAACATTTAAAAGGGATGCAGAAGCTTTAGTTTTATACACAGCCCTACTATATTATTCATTGCAATGCATTTTTAATGTCACAGAAAGAAAAGTAAAATATATTTTAATTTCTGGGACTAGGCAGCCAAGTGATCCAGGGAATCACAAATTCACAAAGGCTGAAGACAAATCCATATAGTGAACTGCCCCCCCCCGAACCAAGCCCAAGCCTCCAGTAACCCAAAGGTTTTCATGAGAGATTTGTGAAAACTCTTACTGGTTGAAAATCTCCTGAGACTGTCACCATGGTGCACAGATGCTGGGAACCTCTGACCTAGAAGCATTCAACATGCTGCAGACACTGTCTTTTCTCAGTGAAGAAATAGGTCAGCAAGCTTGAGATAGTAAAAGAAAAAAGGTTGAAAACAAAGCTATAGCTATTAACATAGTTGTTGGGATTACGATGAAGGTTTCTTCTGCTTCTCGACTCTTTACTTCTTATAAAGAAACCAACCTTTTTTTTTTTTTATTTTGGTACATTGTTCATAAACAAACTCTGACTAAATAATTGCAATGATTTATGTGAGCATCCTTTTTAGTGTTTGAAACCTGGGTACTATTTTACAAGAACAAAGGGTGAATAATGTTCTTTACTTTGTTTATGAATTGTCAGGGCTAATGGCTTTCTTTGTGTTGTATTCTCTTGGAATTCAGCAATTTATCTTCAATCCACAAGAGTTACAGCACGTAGTGAAGAATCGATTTACAAACCTTTCTGAACATAAGACTGCAGATTAAACCTTATGGACATCATGTTCTTCAAACATGAGCGCACCTTTTATGCTACACAATGATGGAATTGCATCATTGTTTGATATAATAAATGAAAAGCAGAGCAGGATTTTCAGCTTTTGTTCTGCAATTCACAACAAAGAGTCTAATCAACTGTAATTTTCAAGCAGGCATTTTGAAGTTGTGAAATGTGTATGGTTAATAGATATTTCCATACATTAGACAACTTAATTTGCATTGTAGTCTGCCAAACATCTGCATTGTAGTCTGCCACCCATTACATGAAACAAAACTGATCAGAAATTTGAGAATAATAGACACAGTTTACGTTTAAATGGTGATTGTGAGGGCTAATCATTTAAAAAACATTATTATTTTAATGATGAAATCATCATATTACAAAAGCAATTCTCACAAATTGGTAACTTGTTATTATTTCAATGGTTCCTTGCAAATTATTAGGACTTATTTTAAGAGAAGAGGAGAACATATGTCAGTGTAGGTATTTGATAATTCTCAAAAGGGGCCATTAATTTTTTTGAAAAGATTTTGTTATTCAGCTCTTTGACAAAAATACTAAAACCAGTGTAAATCTTGGCAACATTACTGCATCCTTTCAGTCATTTTCTTTTTCTCATCTTGACCAAGGAAAAGTTCAGAGTTGCCTGGAGATGCAGAGTTTGATTATAGGCTGCAGGAGGATTTCTCATAAAGACATCAGAAGGTTTTATAGAATTCACCACTTACACAGACTAAAAGGAAGAGAGAGCACTTTATTAGTAGTAAAGTCACTGGCTGTTAAAAACAGGAGAGCAGAAAATGCTGGTGTTCATGAAAGGCCTGTGGGAAAGAGGATTAAGTAAAAAACCAACAACTCTGAGACTCCAAAAATGGTTGTAGTTGCAGCCAAATTTGATTTTGATGAAAGGAAAGTTCTATGAGGAAGGCATTCAAGGTGACATTTAGGCAGTTTTTCAGTCCATTAATTTGTGTTGATGAAGAAATCTCATTACAGACTGGACAGGAAATATTCAGGGAAGCAAAACTAAATGCAGGAAAGGAAATTATTGGAAGACATAAACACAGAAATAGTTGGATAAGCTTTACAAAGGTTAAGATACAAAATGAAATTAGAGTTCTGGGGAAAGCTGAAAATATGATGACATCATTGTGAGGAATGATGACATTTCTAAAATGGGACTGGTAGAAGTTTTGGAAAGAAAACACTCAACAACTTAGACATCAGGAATACAAAAAATTGAAAGGATGTACAAAATTTTAAGCTGAGAGGCAACACAGTGACTAAAGAAAATTCTGATGTTAAAGAAAATTTTGGGAGCATTTTGACTCTGCAGTCAGTTTTGTTGGAGGTATGTATGGGGGAAAAAAGAAGTATGAAAGACCTGATTACAATTAATAGTTGACTTAGTAAAAAGATTCTGCTGAAACACAAATCAGGAAAATCACAGTGAGACCAATGACTTGCAGATAGAAGCCACTTTTGAGTAAAATGGGACTATAGTTAGGGCAACTTCAAACCAGACTGAAGCTGCACTGACTGGGCACGAATGCTTTGCTGGCTGATGAGGAAAGTGAGAAGGCCAGTAATGCCATTTGTCATTGTCATTGACTTATTTCAGCTTGGTTGGAAGCACTGTGGAAAGCTGCAACATCACATAGTGTTCAGATAAGATAATTGCAATTATGGAGGCTGTGTTTGAAGACTCCTGCAGCATGGAAAAAAAAAAATTAAACAAGTTGAATCTTGTTATAATATAAGGAAGCATAGAATCACTATAGCTTTTCATCATATTCTTAAACTAGACAGTAAGAATGACAAATGAGGTAGAGAGCATGACTTGAGATGATCTAAAGTTAAGGTCCTTTAACTAAGACATATGACATCACACAGCTGAAAAAAAAGGCTTGAATTATTGATGAATCAAATTAATAATTAACCTTGGAAGATTGGTTTGGTCAACTTTGACTCATAATAAATGCCAAGAAGATGAAGTGGCCGCAACATGAAAAAGAAGCACTAGGAAGGGCAAGTGAAATGTGGCATCTGTGAAGTCAAAGAACATGCAAGACTTCTATGTGCACAGAGGAACCTTGAACACTGCTGAGGTTTCCTTCAGGATGAGAATAAAAGGAGAAGTGCTTCACAGGAACTGATGCAATTATAAACTGATTAAAAGTTTACTTCTCGAAGTGCAAACATATCAAATTTGTATGCCAGCAGACAATATTAATCTACGAGCTGGAAGAACTTTAAATGTGAGAAACAACTGAGGCATTTGGCATGAGAGCAATATGAAGGATGTTGGGTGTTAAATGAAAAGATTTTACATGAAGAAGATGAAAGGAAAATGGTATATGAAACCAAGGAAAGCCATTGGGTATATTAAAAAGATAATTGCAGTAACACTGTAGGAGGTGTAACTGTTCACAAAAAAATGCTACAAATAAATAATGGAAATGCACCAAACTCTACCTAATGGTCAACTGTCTTTTAGCTGTATGGCCTGATTTTAATTCAGGGATTAAAGGAAATTGGTTTGTGCAGGAATAACCTATACAGCCTCTCTTGTCTGAAAAGATTCTGTGATGAAAAGATGAGAAATGGACAAAAACAACAGATAACCTCATTCTCTGATTTAACTTCTGGATAAAAATTGAGGGGAATAGTATACTTTTGGGTATTTTGTCTTCTTCAGACATACATTACTAGTCACCTGCTGTATCTGAATTAACTGTAGGTACTTACTAAGTAATTTCATAATCTTTTGTTTATACTGCTAGTAGAGTGGAATTACCCAGTGGTGGGGTGAGGTGGGGTGAGAGGAGAAGGAGAAGGAGGGGAGAGGTCTGTTTTTTCCCCCAATGTGGTTTAAACAGTGAAAACACACAACCTCTCTTTCTGGTGAATCTCACTCATGTATGTAGATTAGAATTGCTCTTGTTATGTACCAGATGCATTAGGATATCATGCATCACTTACAGGATTCTTTACTCTAATTCTGGTGTTTTCTGGTTTCACAATGCAGGCAAATGCTGCTCCACTCCTTGGGGCTGGGCTTGGAAGATGATCGATATACTATAGATTTGAAGTAAAAAGAAAATGCCTCCTCATTTCACCAGCCCTGTGCTTCTGTTGATATGGCACTGGCTGTCAACATAACAATTTAGGCTCTGTACACTTGTGCAAACATTTTGTTATGTTCTCTTTTCTGTGAAAAGATTCACATAGAGAAGTAGAAAAAAAATTATGCTGGACTCTTTACTAATTTCTTTCCAGAACGTGTGTATTTTATGGATGCTGTTAAGGGATATTTATGTAGCTGGGCGCCAAGGGCATGGTGAACTTTGGGGCAGGGTGGCTGACATGCAGCAATGCTACTGCTCCCACTCCTTATGTCAGTGTATGTCACAGCAGGTAATGTAATAGATGTCCTGCTTCAGTGTTAGACCCTCTGGTGCATCAGTATCTGTAAACTGCCTTTCTCCCTACCCTCCTAAGTTGCAGTATTTTACCCTCTGAAGGGAATGGCTTCATTCCCCTCCCTAATCAGACAGAATTGTCTTTGGCCCTTCTGCTATCCTGTACATTAGCTGCTGGTACCTGAGGATTTATCTGATCATCTCATCATTCTTTTTTGGTCCTATTTACTATTTGACAGTCTTTTCTGATTAATGTGAGTGTAAAAACTACCCAACACATCTCGGTTCATTCCTGTGAGAAAAGTCCAAAGTTTAAAATAACCAGATGTTGACAAAGAGCTTATTTAAGCATTGCTTTATGCTTTTTTTTTTTTTCTTAATCTACCCCATCACTGTTCAGAAATGATCCACAGTATTGTGTGCTGTGTGTGAGGGGATATATATTATCAGCGTAAGTATTGCTTCAGCTGCCTAGAGTTCAATAATTTAAGCCATCCTGCATAAGAACTAGGGGAGAAATACTGAATTTAGAACATATACCTGTGTTGTGGTTTAACCCCAGCTGGCAGCGCAGCCCCAAAAAGCCGCTCGCTCACTCCCCTGCAGTGGAGTGGAGGAGAGAATCAGAAGAGTGAAAGTGAGAAAAGTCGTGGGTTGAGATAAAGAAGTCTAATAGGGAAAGCAAGAGCCATACACCAAAGCAAAGCAAAGCAAGGGATTCAGTCACCACTTCCCACTGTCAGGCAGGTATTCAGCCACCTCCAGGAAAGCCGGGCTCCATCACGCATAACAGTTACTTGGGAAGACAAACACTGTAACACTGAATGTCCGTCTCCCCCCCCCCCCCCCCCCCCCCTTACTTCTTCTCCCCTGCATCTTTATACGCTGAGCATGGCGCCATGTGGTCTGGGACATCCCTCCGGCCAGTTGGGGTCAGCTGTCCCGGCTGTGTCCCCTCCCAGCTCCTGGTGCCCCCCCAGGCTGCTCGCTGGGGTGGGGTGAGAGGCAGCACAGGCCCTGGCACTGTGCCAGCTGCTCAGCGACAGATAAAACCTCCCTGTGTTATCAGCACTGCTAGCTACTCTGAAGAAAATTAGCTCTACCCCTCCAAAACCAGCACAACCTGCCATTACAAATTTATCAGTGCAATAATAAAAAAAGTACATTCCTTCTGTCAAAGGCTGGGTGTGGAGGTATGCTGTTGTGTACTGGCAGCACCTAATGACATTTCAGTCTTCTTACTCACTTATCAGAAACACACTTGCAGACTGGAAATGAACCCCTTTAAAATTCAAATATTATTTACAATGACAAAAAAACTACTTTGAAACTTGCTATATAAGTTCTGGAAAATTTGTACTACTTGTCCTACAACATAGCCAAGTTAAACTGAAATCTACAATGTATGGCGAACTTTGGCAGCCAGCTAAGTAGTCTATATATGTTTGTGCAGTTCTCAAGGGCATCAGCAGGGAAAAACTGCAAAGATCAAGGGCAGTTAAGCCCCTTACAACCAATCCTTTTTGATTAAAATCTGCATGTGTATAACTCTTTGGCTGACATACTCTCTCAACTACAGTATTGTAGAACAACCGTCTGAGGCCCTGTTATTCAATGCATAAGCTTGTTTTAAACATACTGGTTTCTTTGTGTCAAAACATAACTTGATCAAGTGATCACTGGAAATTTTTACATGTTTCTATTCCTTTTGTTGTAGATTATCTGTAAACAAACAGGTATATTTTTACAGATGGTTTATTCAGAATCATTTAAACATGATGTATGGCTTCACTACATGTCTGCTCTGATTGCCCAGCGTTTTTTCTACTCAGTTGCTTAAATTCCATTTTTTTAGTTCTGCCCCACGAAGCATTTCCAAACAGGAAGGACAAAAGTGAAATGACAAGACCACAGAGAAAGTATTTTGGATGTGAAGTTTTTGGCATTTCTTGTACATGTGATTTTCATCCCTTGTCACTATGTATTTTTCTGAGAAGAAAAATGATCTGCCAAATATGGAGCTCTAGAGTAAAAGAAGCCTGAGCTTTAATTCAATATTCCTAAACTATTTTTGTTGATGGGATGTATTCATTACAAACTTTTTATATTCTTTTGTCACTGCACAAATTTACAAAGACTAGAAGTCTTCCAAAGAGAAACATTTTATAGTTTTCCAAACAAGACATCACTGTTTCCAGTAGTCTGACACCTTTTTGCTTTAGATAGGCAATGAATAAACTACATAGTTTGTTAACAGCAGTTTTTTCTTAAACAGTCTCTTCACAGAATTGTTAATTGCAAACTTTTTCTATAACAACCATTAGTACACCTAGAAATACATTTTTAAATGTTTTAAATCCTGCTTTTCTTTACTGATTAATCCAAAAGGTTAAATAACCTAACCTTCATGTAAAGCAATCTCATACAATAACGATGACGAAAACATAATTTTACTCACTTTCTTTCAAGGATTTCTGGTATAACAGGGATATGCAATAGTAATTAAGAAAACCCACACAAACCCACAAAGCTAAACTGCAGGAGTATGGGTTTGAGATTTCTGAAAAGACCATAATGTTTTCGATCTTTCATACCTGAACTGAAGAGGTTACTTGACCTTCAGTCTTTTGGGATGCTGAATACCAGTAAAAATGTGCTTTAGAAGTTAAAGAAAGGGAAGGTCTCCTAGTAGTTCATGGTAGTTGAATGGACAAGATGTCACGAGGGTAATTGAACTTCTATCCCAGCTCTATTAGTCACTTACCCCTATGACCTAAGTCACTTCTCTTCTCTGTTCTTTGCCTTCCCCTCCAAGTATTGGACTGAAATGTCTGATCAGGCTACACTATTTTTGTGGACATGTATTTGTAGAGATCTTGACACTGTGACTGGTTGATCCATTTCAAATGCTTATGTACTGCTGCAAAGGAAACAAATCATAAAGGGCATTTAGAGGATAATTAAAAGTTTTGTTCTTTGCAATGAATATTGCCTAAAACATACCCACTTCATCTTATTCCAGACCGCTGCTGCTGCCTTGCCATTATTGACTACTCCTTTTGTGCCAATGCCAGATTTTTTGAGGAGGGGGTAGGGGAAAAGACATTTTTTAACATGGATCATCTCACTAACCTACTGCACAGGCTCAAAAATATTTATGTGGATAGTTTAGAGGGGTTGAGGGAGGCAGTATGAAACTGAATTCTGAGGGTATCTGGCATTACTCAGGACTCTGTGAGAAAATATGCTAAACCTTAATGAAAAATTTGCAGATTTATGTATGAGTATGTGTTATAGGTTAATGCCAGTGGGCAGCTAAACACACAGCAGCTTGCATGCTTCCCCCCACACCCCTAGCAGCGGAAGAGGAAAGGGAAAGTAAAACCAAGAAAACTTGGGGGTCAAGATAACAAGAACAAAACCAACAAATAACAACAACAATAATAATAATAAAAACATGAGTGAAGGATAAGTGGAAGAAGAGAACAGAAACCAAAACAAGTTATGCAAAATCAACCAGTGACCACTCATGAGTAGACTGATGTCCAGCCAGTTCCTGGGCAAAGCATGGTTAACCATCCTAAGCCCCCCTATATTCCCTTTCATCGCTGAACATGATGTTATACGGTATGCAATATCTCTTTAACTAGTCTGGGTCATGTGCCCAGCTGCGTCTACCTGCACTTGGGGGTAGCAGAGAAGGGCTTAATGCTGGGCAAGCACTGATCATCAAAAGCTAGAAACATTAGTGTGTTATCAGTAGTTTTGGTCAAAAATCTAAAACACAGCGCCATATGTGCTCCTATGAAGAAAATTAACTCTATCCTAGCCAGGCCCAGTAAAATATATGCTACAAAAAGTTTTTTTGTTTAAACTAATATTAATTTCTCTTTTCCCCTGTCAAGACCAAAGTCAGAGTTATGGCACATCTTTCTTCTATAATAGCTGATAAACAATTAAAAGCAATCTAGAGATTGCAGTTTTTTGCTCTGCTCAAGGTGATTGCAAAAGAGATGCAGAATCCCAAATTTAAGACCTTACATGAAAAAGTTAGCATTTTTTAACTTTGAAGGGGAAAAAGCATATCACAGGCTGTTTTATGAAGTGATTACCCATATGGTTCTACACTTGCAAGCTGTAGAACATCTTAGATCTTAAAAATATATATTTACCTTTGATGCAGTGTACCAAAGTATCTGTTTATGGAACCGGGTGAAATTCTGTGCTCAGACACTGTGTTAAAAAAACCCAGATTTGTCCTGGCCACATTTTTTTGCAAATATTTATTACATTGAGGGGGGGTGTGTGTGTGCTTCAAATTCTGCCTTTCCAAAAACCTTAAAAGCATATTAAGGTTCAAAGTACTTTGTTTCAGTAGTATATATCTGAAAAACAGCTGTATATTGAAATTCTTCTTGGAAGCCAGCTAAAAATCAACCTCACAGGGACTTTCCATCCCATTCCCAGGACAGTTCAACTGTCCTGGTCCTATTTGCAATGTGTAATTGTTCCTTTCTACGTCTTGTACTTTATTTTTACTCTAAAGCCTACAAACTTGACATATTCTGAAAATAACGGTATTCCAATCTCCTTTCCCTTTTCCCCCCATGGGTATATGTCTGAGCTCCCACTGCTCACAGTAATTTGTAAAGCTTTGTTTCTGCTGACAGATGTTATACAGAACTCAGTAAAACATGATGTCTACACAGCACCATGGGAACTTGAATGACCCCATGCAGATAAGCTCATTTTTGTTATGTGTTTATATCAATAACTTGTAGGAAGATGGCTGAGCTGCACAAAATTGTGAACAAAACCTTAGATAATGCACCCTGAAAATATGATCCCTGGAATACACTGCAGTTGTTCAATACTAAGGAACACAGCAGTGTAAAAAAAGATTTTGCATCTAAAGGAAAGCACATTGGGTAAATAGACACGTTAAATATTTGAAAAGCTCCCAAATTAGTTCAGCTATGCAAACAAATTACTAGCATTATGGCCAAATAAATATAAACCTTCAATCAAACACCAACTTTTAGAAAAATAAGTTTTTAAGTATTTGCTTTCTTAGGCAAAAAGGATTGTCCCAGAGGAAACTCACGATGCTTTAAAGTTCTTTATTTCCCCAGGCCACCTCTACCACATCCACTGTCTTCATGCACCATTCCAAAGGTGTGATCAAAGTTCTTCCTTATTAGGCACTGAAAGAGAGGGATGGGTGTAATTGCATTGGGAGGAACAAATCACTTTTATCTAAAATTTCTGAAGAAACTTTCTTGTAAGAAACTAAAGGCTTGCTCAGTAACAGTACTGATTCCTGTCAGAGATTATTGTATCTTCTTTTAGTGTACTACCAGGCAGGAATTATACTCATGCACTTGGGGCAATTGCAATAATAACAGATGATTGAGATGGCTTTGTATGCAGGACTAATAGTTATTAGTATATGAAATAGCAAACACAGTTTGTGCACCATCCATGGACTGTGTTATTCTGTTATTTATAAATGAAGATAAATAAAAGACTAACAAGTTAAATATTTAAATTTGTATATTTATACAGCATTTTATTTAGGAAATTCTTTGAATCTTTCTCATGCTTGATGCCTGGGATGATTGAGCTCAGATCCTTGTATGGTAATATTGCAACACAAATTCTACCAAATAACAATAACAAAAAAAGTTTGGCATTGGCTAGTTTGCTGAAAATACCTAATTCAGCTTTTATACTTTGAATCACTGACTCTAGTTCCTCTTCCAGCTTCTCTATCTTTCAGCCCTTTGACATAAAATAGCCTTACATTTAGCAGTCACCAAGACCACTGAAGTCAATTAGTATTACTGTTTATTTTAAGAGAAGGAGGGACCCCTGGTTCCTGACTGACTCTACAAATGTCCACAATGTATCCTTGGTAAAAAAAAAGACCATGAAAGCAAACAGGATTTGGCAATTTTTTCAAATTGTGCATTGAAAATTCAGCATGTTGTAACTACAAGTAACATGGTGGGTTTATGTCACGACCCTGCATGCTAACATTACTCAGAGATAAATGCCCTTGATAAACCAAATCATTTTCACACTTTGAGTATAAAGTGTTGAGATAAAAAGCTGATGAAGCATAAAGTGTTGAAGTAACATGTTATTTTCAACATTTTATCTGTCATTTGCCATTTATTTCAACACTTTATATAGTACACTAAATACTTGTCTGTCAAGTAAGCCTTTGACGGCCTGAGTACATATGCATGCCTCTGAGCAGCACCAAACATGGGGGCACCACTGTTGGGTTAGGAATTGTGAAAGGAAGACTGAAGTTATAGTATATAACTAGGGCTAAAGACCGCAGGAGAATCTGTAGAGATCCAGGGGCAGTGGAGGTTCCAGATAGAAAGCTTTCAGGAACAGCATGAGACTAGCTGAGGATAGCAGGATGCAACCACAGACCTTTCTTACAAGTTTATGAATGTGTAGTGGTGAGGCATCACTACCTGCTCATAGCAACAGGTATTCATGGATGCTTGAGTACCAAGATGCATTGCACTTACCCAATCAGTCCTGGACATGTTGTGGGGAACTGTCTCACATCTGTGCAATGGAAAATTCCTTAACAGTGCCATCCATGCTTCTGAGGCCCATTGTAACCTTTTGTGTAATATCACAACCATTTCAGAAAAAAATACATTGGTTTAAAGATTTATATTGTCAGTGAAGGGCTTGTCTACCTGGTAATCAAATTAATTTGGGATCTGAATATAAAGTGTATTAGTTAAAGTACATTGAATCCTTATGTAAGCATCTTCTGAAGTGAACTAAGTGAAATACTGCCCCTACATTTCTGAAGCTGCCCACATGACTGTTTAATGTTCTCTAAATACTCTACTTCAGATTCAGACCCTTAATTAATTCAAACTGATAAATCTTGACACCTTTGATTCAACACTCTTGGAACTAAGATTTTTAAAAATTTTTGGTGAGCCAGATTAGAGAAAAAGGTAGGAGTATGCAGGACAGTACTCCTCGTTTCTTCATCTTCCAGAGTTGCATCACTACTACTGTGTATGAGGGAAGACAGGGAGATCAAAAGAGTGCTCCCTGGCTCTTTTCTTTTTTCTTCCTTATCACATTCTTCCAATCCGGACACTATTTGGTCCAGGACACACTTCAGCTACCTTATTGTGATAATTATGTGGTACCTAAGTGCCTAAAGCATTAGATAGTTCAGTAGGCTCCTAGTAAGCTAGGTTCAACCTGTGGCTCACAGGCTTTGTGAAGAGGTGTGTTCTTATGAGACCTGGACATATAGAAGATGGTAATATTTTGCCAGGATTCATCAGGAGATCATCCAGTGTTTGGACTAGGCTTGAGTACTGGTACTTACAGATACTTCAACAGCAACTCAAACTGTTTTCCTGGCAGGACACAAGCAGAACTAAGAAACTCATCCCTGCCTACGCCCCCCCCAAAATTTTGCTAGCAAATTCAAAAGGAAGGAAGAGCTCTTTTTCCTTAAAGGCAAATATGTCTCCATTAACCGGTCCTGAAACCATACATTCATACAGTGGTGTGAATGTGATAAGCTTCTGGCACAGGAAAAGAATAAATAAAGCAGCATATGCTCTACAAAATCTGCTTAAGCACACTTCTATGTTTTTCATACTTATATGGAAATTCAGTGCCAGCAAACTATTACTCAGCTACTTCAGAGACTGAGAGAAATTAAAGCACAGACCACAGCCTAATTTAGGTATGATATTGCAAATAAGGCCCTAAATGAGGTAACCTTGTGCTGGAAAAACAATGTTTTTTTCCAATATGTTCTAAGACACAGGACCTACATTTCCACAAAACAAATATATTTTTGTACATAATTTAAATATAAAACTGTTATAACTAAAACATACATTAATATATTTTTCTTATTTTGGACAAAGTCTTTTAAGATAAACAAAAATTCTGTTGTTGTACCTTTGTGATTTCTTTTCTGGTAGGAGAACATGGGTTAAATATTGAAAGTTCTCTTCAAAGTGTTCCCAGTATGGCAGTTATCTCTTCATTAACTGCTGGAAAATCTAATCCTCCAGGGGTACAAACTGAAATGAAACCCACCTGTGTCAAGTTATATTTGGTAACATCATGACAGTGTATTCTACACTTATTTAGCACATTGGATCATGTACTTTTTATTATTCAACACATTTTGAATAAAAGTACCAATATTATTCTGTCTTAATTCTGTTCACCTGTGTAGAACTGCTCTAAGGAGAAGTCTGAACCACTGGCTTTCCATTTTCTGAGATTGTTATCATGGTAACATATTTCTTCTCAAATAAACTCATGATTTAACGTAACAGTTGAAAGTTATCAAAAAGGCTAGCTTTAACAGGTGTCTCTGAAAGTGACTGAAGAATTTGTGCAGTTTCTCAGAATCCCCTAAAATCACATATAATAGAGGAGTACAGAAAAAATATTTTGTGACAGCCTCTAAAATTTGTTTTGGTTTGTAATTTTCACCAGTCTTCACATACAAAATAAAACCTAAACAAAACCAACCAACACCACCACCACCACCACAACCCAAAAAACACAAACTCCCAAAAAAACCCAAAGGTGGTCCTTTTATAATCATATTTTACCCTCCCACCTAGAGTAGCCTTTTCTTCCTTTTTTTGGTTACTGAAACAGAGGTTTTGGTAAGAATAATCTTCAGTTTCCAGCTTGCATGCCTCATGTGGCCTCAGCGTGACTTTAAGAAGGTTCCCTGGGGCAGAGTAGATCCCTCTGCTCACTCCAGCCAATATATGGTGATGCCACTCCACCCTTTGTTTCCTCCTTTTTCCTTTCCACTCCTGACCACGTGCTGTTGCTGCATGTTTGCACCAGTTGTGGACTCCACTGTCAGCTAATCCAAATCTCCAACCTTGCAAAAGGGCAACATAGAAAAAGATGTTTTTTACTACTCAGTGAATTGAGTTAACTTCAGGAAAGCTTTAATGAGTGCTGGAGTCTGTGAAAAGGAGGTGTGGAAGTATAAAAGGGAGCTAAAATACATGTGGAGAAGGGGAAAACTCTGGTTTGGTGACAATGGTCTCTTAGACTGACTAAGCTTTGCATGGAAACAAAGCTTAACTGTCTTTGTAAGTAACTTATTGCTCAATTATCACTCACCTGCAGTCCATACCAGGAAAATGAGTTCACTGTTGTAAGCTGCCCCCACTTGAGAGAAAGATTATCCAGGTTACTGATTCTTAATTACATTCTCTTGTTGCCTTTCTACTAACAAGAAATGAAACAGCCTTTTGGTATGTCATTGCTAATTTCAGTCACACATGGAAATAATAAGGCAAAAGCAAAAGGCCAATATTATCTACAAAAGAATGTACATCCTCAAACTATGTATTTTGCAGACTGATGTGCTATCTATTAGTGCTCTAGCCCCATCACACGGGATTCTGTTTAACCACCAATATTAGACTTTTACTTCAGATTACAAATTAAATGTTTGGTCCTGGGAAAAACTTAGAAACAGTGAATTGATTGTGACCAATGAGCAACTTCTGGCATACACTAAAGCTGCAGCCTGAAAACTGGCAACATTGGAGACAACTATCTGATGCCACTGAAGATCAATATAACCCAAGGCCAAGCACACTCTGTTTCATAAACTTTATCTTTTCTGATAAGAAATTACTGATTTCTCTGGTGCAGCACAGAAGACACCAAGAGGCTTAGTTATATAACAGATTCCATATTAACCGTTGCCTGACACTGATTTTTATAACCTACATTTAAGGATATTAATTTCAGAGGAAAGTATTTCTGCTGTGCTGCTTGCAGGAAGGCTTGTAATGTGCAGACTGTTTCAAAGAGCATAATTAAATAATTTTCAATCATTCTTGTGCCAAAACACTCACAGATTTACACCTACCATCAATAGTTTGAGAAGGTTATCTACACTGTATTGAAGATAAATGACTCTATGCAAATGCAGGATATTCCACCAGTGAAGACAATCCTTACTGCCACAGGGAACAGCACAGGAGGCTGATCACAGCAGCACATCCATTCTTCCCTTGTGGCAGGGAACACAGGCTGCACCCACTCAGCACCAGCGCTGCCTGCCGAGGGGATGGAATTTCCTCAGACCTTCCTCCCTGCTGCACAGAACTGAGCTGTTCTAAGTGAAGCGAGGTCATAGAAATCCAAGAAGCTGTAGAGGATTTGGCACATAGACCTTGTAAGACTTATCTCCTCATTTCTTTCTCAGGGAGTGATACGGCTTCCATAAACCATAACACTGGAAGCTATGGGCACAGAAATAAAGAGGTGAAGCCTGGAGCAGTCTGCATCAGAGTACCGTCACCAATGCACAGGCTGCTCTCTTTAAAACATGAGTAAGAAAGCTTTCTGTGGATTGGAAAGGACACATAGAAGAGAATAATCAGCTTACCCTTGCGTAAATGTGCCAGTGTTGGAGTAGTTCTGAAACACTTTAAGAGCTTTGCCAAGTTTTCAGAATTTCTATTTTTATAGAGCTGGGACATCTAAACTTCTGTGGGTCCACCTATTACTCATTCTTCCCCCCATCTGCCTTGACAACTCATTCTGCATTCATTCACACTAGTGATAGCTGTGAAAATGGGTTTTGTTACAAAATGATGAAATGAATTATGTTGGTTTCAACTGAAGTTTCCTCTGGAGCAGCTTCTCAGGGCTAGGATGGAGTTTCTGCTCAAAGTGAACACGGTGATGTTTGGACTAGTTTATTCAGTGCTTGCTTTCCAGGCATATACTATTGTCTTCTTAACAGTTCTCACACTAAAGTAACAAACAGAAAAAAATGCATTTTTTCAGTTATGCTCTAAACTGGAAAGACTTTTTTGTAATGAGAAGCTAAGAAAGAGGTTCTGAGAGATCTGGTCAAAAATATTTAGCAATCTGTTCATTGCTTTCTGAGCATGGGCTCATGCTCAGAAGAAGAAAACATAAATCCACAAAAAAGGAACAGAAGTCTTGTATGTGTATTTTGTTTTATCTGTAATATGGATAAAACCCATCTTAAGGTCTAGTGGGCATTTATCACTAAGTTAGAATGAAACAACGGGAGGAGAGAAAGGGTTAAATTAAATGGATGTCAGGGTACAGCCTGTAAGGTTTCTCTGCATTACTGCAAGATAGAAAAGAAGTAAGAAACCCCTGCCTCATTTAATTTTGTTTTAAAGCAACCTGCTGATCAGGTGACATATAGGTAGGTATAAAGGAGGTAGAACAAAGATGGTGGTTTGTTTAAAGTGAAGGAAAATGATATAGAGTTAAACTTCTCAAAGGCTGTTGTTTTTTAATACTCTCTTTTTTTTTTTTTTTTTGAGTTTCCACCTCAAAGGAGAAATAAAAAGGGCAGCCTTTTGCATGTGATAAATATGTTGGAGATGCTTGGAGTAAAATACTTTATTTTTCAATATTATTAGTACAGGTCAGTGTTTTCTTCTTTAGCAAAGACAAAACTTTATTTTTGTTCTTTAACACTGGGTACTAAACTTAAAATCCTCTCCTTCTGGCTTAATGTCAGCAGGAACATGCAAAAATATTAGCAGAGTTCAGAACAGCAAACCATCAGGTAGTACTTGGTCAATCTTCCCTGTCAAAGCTGTTCCATTGGGCATAAATCACTTCGGTACTAATTGAGACAGAGAGAACAAGAACAGCTTAATGGCTTTGGAATGCCCCTAGTGCTTTGTAGGCCTGAAGTGAAGTAACTAAATTACCGGCTGAAGAAATTTACCCGTGCTCAGTGAAAATATAAGGTTTTTATCACATTTTTCTTTTTTTTTTTTTTTGAAAAAAAAAGGCACATTAGATTATCATAAGATTTCAGCATCCACCAGAAGTACAAAGGATATCACTAAGAAGAGCATATACATGACTTCTCTGCATAGTTACTGTTGTTTCATTTCCTTGCTTTCCTTATGCTCCTTTTTTTTTTCTTTTTTTTTTTAATGCTGCTTTCACTAACTGCGAAAAAACAATTTTTGTCTGAATTAGGAGAGATTTTATGTATAGTTGGATTTCTCACCTAGACATGTAACTGAAGATGTTCTGCAATAATTTTTTGCCAGCTAACTGGACAATAATTTATTTCCGCATAGGCTTGTGGAGAAACAACTGCCATGTTGGTATGATTGCTCATTGTGTTTTGTGTGCAGTATAGATTAAATATAATACGAGCTTTCAAGAGTGGGTTCTGGTTACTCAAGCTAAGTATGGACTAGACATGCTACCTGCACCTTTATGTTCTCTATACTGCATATTTCAGTTTGTAAAGCATCTGAACATCATTGTCAGTACATTGAAGTAAAATTGATAGAGCATGTTACAAAGGAGGTAAATAAAAGGATCCTGTGGAGATAGCTTGCTCATGACCTTTCTACCTGCGTTGTTTTCCCTATTTTAATATAAAAGGCTACCAAGCTAAATGTTTAGTTATTACAGATACATTTCAAAACAAACAAAAAAGAGGTTAAAACATGGCAAACCTGATGGGTAGTTATTTTTCAAGTTTTCAGATAAAAATTTAGAAAACTTCTAATAAAATATTCATGAGCAAGTAAGAAACACGTCAAGTACTGAATGAACTTCATAAGTGAAGAAATTGTTTGCATATTAGATGAACAACTGACAATCCCCATCCCTGTAATGGATCCAGTTGATCTAGCAGATTTGCCATGGATTCAAATACCAACCTTTAAGAAGGTAGAACTGAATCAATATGCATGTTACACATAAACTGACAAAGATGAATTAAGCTATTTTATCTAGCACAACCTTCCCTGGGTTATTCATATATTACCTTCATCATGTTTCATGCAGTAAGAGTGATTCAAGTTTTCTTTACCATTGTGCCTGTCATCCTGTCACATTTTAATGTCAACACTGTGTTTATTAGGGACATTTTGCCCAGGGGGGGTTCATTTTTGCCTTTCAGTAAGTGAAGAGAGAAAATATCACTGTGCTCCTGTGTTTTTGCATAGCAACACACCAACATAGCAAGTTGGTGACTAACTGTGCTGTCATAATAAGCACTGAGGATTTATAAAAGGTGTTTTGTTGGAACTTCTGTCTCTGGGTTTTTTTCATTGTTTAATGACTTTCCTTTTCTATTCCTATACTTCATATGGTGCAATTGAAAGACTGCAAGCACAGAGTGGGCTGAATGAACCACCAAATCACTATGGTACCCAAAAGTTCATGAAAATTTGTATTCCATTAGGGAAGGAGGGAAAGAATAAACAAAATATCAGAGAAGCAACCCAGTGAACTGACATGACATTCATGATACCTCCATTTAGAAGCTGCAGGTCAAATGTACATGCTATGTAAAAACACACTCATAATTACTGAAAAAGTGAGTCAGAAATTGTGGCCATGAATCCATTTACTGAGACATAAGTTATTAAGCAAGGCTCTAGGTATGATCACTATATCATTGGTATAACCAGCTTTTCTGCCCTAGCACTTTGTCACAGTTGGAATTGTAGCTTTTCACCAAAGTGTTTTCCATTTTAAGTGTGAACATTCCCAAACATCAGGACCAAACATGCAAAATGTATGTGTGCTTTGTGAAGCTATACAGTAGTTTTCAGAGGTACAGAACAGATATATGCTTGTATCTTTCATACACGTTGGAAAGGATGTTTTCCAGGACACTATTTACATTTAGGTTGAGTCGGGGCATAAAACATTTGCATAACAGTTTTATGAAACTGAATCTGTGGGCAGCAGAACTCCACAGAGCTGTTCATCCTAATAAAAAGAAATTAGTCTCTATCAGATTGGATCCTTTATTCTTTAACATTTGTTCTACCTGCTTGACTGCAAGCTCTAACAAAAATATAAACCAGATTTTCTTGCCCCTTCAACCTCATATACTGGATATAGCAACTTTTTCAACTTTCTGATATTTTATTGACTTCGATAATATACAGTTGTGCATAGAAACTAACTGGCTTGAGCATAAATCTCTCATCTTGCCAAGACAAGGATGGAAGAGGAACTGCAATTTAAACAAACAAACAAAATATTGCGTGTTCAGCCATATGGATAGAGTTTCAGAGTCAAGCTATGCAAGGAGTGGAAGGAGCTAGTCTTTGAACAATTCATTCAGTTAGTCACTTTATATTCCTAAAAGAGGACATAAGAGGAATTTAAGCACAAAAATTCAGTACTTCCTTTCCAGTGCCTGGCAGTCATGGAGCTCTGGGGGTGTTGCCTTCCCTAAGCTCTGAACTCCTGGCCATGACTAAATGCAGGCTGCTGTTGTCCTTGTGTAGGAGCACTTTGTCTCAGGATCTGGGCATTAACAACTTAACTCGGCTCCAAAAGCTCTTGTCTTTAAGGACTAGACTGACACACACTGTGTACAGTAATGAAGAAATCAAATTATGAGATTTATTTACAGTAACAAGAAAACAGGATAAAATTAAAACTAGAACAAAGAATAGACTAGATGAAAAAAAAAACCTTAAGTCATGGAGAAGTCAGAGCTCCCTGGGGAGAATCATTAAGAATTAAGGACCTTTCATAAGAAAAAACATTAAAGATTTGCTAATGACTGTCAGGTAGATTTGTGGGTGAATAGCATATTGTTCTTTGTATTCACTCATGTTAAATGTTGCTGTCTTTTTAAGCAGACTGTAGGAGTTTCTTCAGCATGCTTCCAGCTAATCAAAATCAAGTGGCCATAGAACTGGAAGAAATAACAGTAAAGTTGATATATTTGAATCTAACATTAAAATTCAACAATAATCCTTCACTCCTTAAGTGTGCCTCTATTTTATTAAGCATTTCAATGCAATATAATTCATTTATTAATAGCAATTAATGTACTGGTAGCAATATCCTTGAACAAGGGCTGTAACTCAAGAAATCATGCTTAATAAAAAATCTGCTGTGCTTCTAGTTGCTCCTGCATAGTTGGAAATCTGATACCCAAATACCTGAAAGTCAATAGAAAATGAAAATGTATTAATCAGGAACTAGAACAGGGCTTATTATGCACCAAGTATCCTATATTATAAAGAGCTGCTATAGCATATGCACAGTATAAGCTGATGAGAGCATTTATTGGGTCTTTGATTTATTTGTTTTTTAATTTTAATAAACCACTCACAGGCATGCACAGTCCCTTTGTCTTCTTCGTGACAATCTGACACAGCCTGGGAAAACAAGTTCACTGTTCATAAAGAAATGCCACCCAGAGGGTCCTTTCAAAAAGCGTTGTGTATTCCAGCCGGAAAAAAGAAGTCTGAATGTTTTCCATAGCCTTGCACTTCAATTCTGATGTACTGTACTTAACACTATTGCAGAAAAAAAAAAGAAAAAAAAAAAGGTGATATTTCTTATTGTTCTGCCTTGTAGACCAGCGTCACTAGGGAAATATCACCACCTGCTTTATAAGCAACTGTCCAATTTTAGATGTAGGTATATCATAAAGAACTTTACATCTGACAGGCTTTCTTGGAGTGCAATACTTTCCACCAAGGTGAGAGAGACTCCTTCTATTTCCCTTATACGATAAAGTGTATTCCCTATTTACCACTGTTTTTTTGTCCATTTATAATTTAATATCATCTTCACTATTTTGAGTTTTAAAAAATCAAACAGCTTCTTCTAAAGGTGTTGGTCATTGCCCTCCATTTTCTTTTTACCTTAAAACCTGCACAATTAACTTCTGTCACCTTAAAAGCCTTTCACACAACACATTGCTCCAGTTGTTGAAGCATATGTAATTACATCCAACAGAACCTGTCCTGGGGCAAGCTGATTTCATGCAATTTTTATAACACCTTTTTTCATTATTTAAGCAGAATGAAATCTTTAGGACAGTGTGATTAAACTGAAATTGGAACTGTTAAAGGTATGATACTCTGAGAAAAGGCAGACTCCTGCCATCTTAATGACAAGTAAAATTTTTCTTTATTTTTTTGTAAGTAAGAAAAAGTTCAATCCACTTGGCAGAGATATTGGCCACATATCCAAGACTGTCATCATTATGATTTTTCATGAGTCCGTATTAGGGTTTATTAGTACTTTATGGCTTGGGTTGTAGCTTTATTCAGTGGAAATAGAGCCAGTGATTGATATGACATTACAAGCTTGTCTGAAATTCTTTTCTAACTCTGCTAGAGAAAATCTGTAAAAACCAATCTCAGAAGTAAAAATGAGTCGGGCGAATGTTATGCAAACAATTCCAGCGAGGTGTTTCTTCAGTCTTAACAACTCATAACTGCCAGTACGGGATACATGGATACATGTTGTAAACTGATTACTAAAGCTTGCTGGGATGGGAATTTCTGCTTCGTGGGACTTTCCAGATTGGATGAGAACAAAACACCAACATTGCAGTCTCCTGCTTTGCAGAACAAACTATTTTGGGCCCATAACCTCACCCAAGCCAGGCAGCCTGCCAGGCAGCTGGGGAGCTGGGCAGCAGGTAAATCAGCCATCAGGCAAAAGGAGGTCTAGGCAGGCAGGCAGCCAGGCAGCTCACAAGACCATCTGCCAGTCAGGCAGCCAAAAAGCTGGCAAACTAACATGCTGCTTGTCTCCCTGCCTGCCCATCGGGACAGGCTGGAAGCTGGTCAGCCAAGCAAGCCACCTGCCTGCCAGGACAACAAGCAGGATAGCCCTGCTGCCTGCTGCTTTCTGTCAATGGCTCTGAAGGAATGCATGTATTCTTGTGGAAAGTGCCAATTCTAATCTCCTGACATCCAACTATTGCAGAAGACTACATTTAACCAGCTCTACTTCTTACAAGAAATAAATATTTAATATATCTATTTAATATATTGAGTTACAGACAGCTACAAGGAAAGACTTGGTAGTCCACAGAAAGACTCAGAAGCAATTTAGGATTAAAATCATGAAATGTAATCTACTTGCTGCTCGGTTGCATTTAGTTCACTGCTCAAATCTGTATTTCCAGGGTGTTCCCTATTGTGAATTTGCATGTCATGTGCATGTTCAAGTATGTCATGTTCAGCAGCTTGCCGCCTTCTGCTGCTTAATTCCACATGGGATCAAAGAATTAGGCATTTTCCTGCCTCAGTTTCTGATTAAATTTTGTCTATTGCATGTTCTTGGAGTTTATCTGCATGTTCCTAGAATGCATGTAAATAGATGGCACACTGATGTTGAAAAAAGCACTTGTGGTTGCTGCTTAGAAAAACAGTTATTCCATTTACTAAGAGAAGAGAGAACTGTGCCCCCCTTCTGCCTGAAGGATTTGAAACTCATATCTAATTTCCTGGACGGATATCCTAAAGACAGTGTTTGAAGGAAGCAGATAGTGGAAAACTTTGCTTGTCTAGAGGTGATGGTACTATGGCACAAATTATGCAAGATCAGAGGAAGAGGGCATGGAAAGACTATGGCCTTCACCTCTGCTGGGAGATCAGCACTCTGGTTCTTTAAGGCCATTTCTCTGTGTTATAGTATGGGATCTGTGCATACAAATGAAGAATGTGGTAAGAACAGGGGCTGGAACCCTCATCTGCCTATTTGCAGATAAGTACCCTTACCACTGGGCATATATAATACTAATTTATCTTTTTTCCCCTGAAATATTTTTTCTCTTGAGGGACAGCTTCAGTAGTCAGGAGAGAAAGTGCTGCCCTGTCCACCATGTTTTACAGCCTTGGGTAAGGACACTGCCAGCCTCTCACACATAAGAGCTGGGTAATACTGTTACTGCTTGGTATACCTTAAAAGATTGATATCCTCTGAGAAAGAAAGTTTGTGGGCTCAAGCTCAGGAGAGATCTCCTGTGCCCTGAGTAAAAAGCTTCAGCTGCAGAAGGCGGCAGTCCTGGAGACACAGCTGGGACTGCCTGACAAATCCTCTGTATTCCTTCATGCAGTGGTCATAATTCCTAGGACTCAGTTTGTGGTGCCCTTCCCTCACCTCCCAGATTCTTACGTCCATGTTACTCTTAAGGCTGTATGCCCAAGTCAAGAGGACATAACAGTAGCATGTCCTCAACTTTTGAATTTCTTTTGTGTCTGTAAGCGTGCGTGCACGCATGTGTGTGGGGAGGGACCAGGATTATACAATACATCATATTTCAGGACAGTGAGGAAAACATTAGCTGCTGTAGAGCTCAGGGCTTATTAACAATGTTAACTAGTCTCATATCAGCATCACAGAGCCTCAATTCAGCAGCACACTGTAAGGATGTATGACCTGGAATCTTGCTTGTATTGCTATTTTCAGCATCTGGGATCTCGCTATGTATTAACTAACCCAGACTGGATCTCATATCTGTGCATGAAAGACTCACTATATTTTGAATTATACATATGGCCAAAGTGAGGAACGAGTAGGATGAGGAAGGAGGAATCCTGCTGGTTTAGACTTCAAACAGGAAGAGCAGAAGAGTCAAGGGACTGACATATAAAAGAAAGATTTAGGAAGACAAAAGAAGAGGAAACAAGCAAGAAGTAAACAGAGTAAAGGCACAAAAGGAGGTTAAGGCTTTAAAAAGGAGAAAGTATAGGATTAATGGGATCATACATGTAAGAGGTATTTTTCCTTTTCTTGTGTCTGTCTGAGAAAGGGAGACAATCAAATATCATACAGCATTACCAAACTGAGAATATAAGCAAGCTTTTTGTAAAATATCTAATAAACCAACAATATATAATTTTAGATTATTGCTAGAAAGCAATATGACTACCTACTGCAAAAAGGATTGGAAGGCAGAAGCTCGGGGAACAGGGGAAGGCTTTTGCAGGAACTCAGAATGTAAATTTCTTCATGCAATACTTAATTGTCATTACTTGTTAAAAATGTTCATCCCACATGCTCATATCCTCAGTCTTCTTTTGAGGGCTCAGCATACTACTGCAACATCCGGAAATCGTGCTCAGTATTTCAAGATGACACCTGTACTTTTCTGAACTTCTTGGTTTTTATGATGGGTGACAAATATGAAGTTTTTCTGTTAAAAATACATTGAAATACCAAAATGGCTTCAAGCATTCCCATGCTTTGAAATGCTGAACAAGCAGTCACTAGTATTTTGGGAACCACAGGTGGGAGTGGGTTTTTTCCTTATTACTGCCTGCTACCTAGCAAGGAGTGTAAGAGAGTCTTGGCACCTATCTTTGGACAGAATGTTCTCAACTCCTCTAGTTTTAGGTGAACAATTAAAACAATGCTGCAATCTTTTATTAAAGTCCTAAGACAACAGCAATTGGAATGGAATCCTCCTTGTTTTGCATTTAAGCCCTAGAGCTGAGGCTGCTGTAGGGCTCAGAGAGCCCATTCCTCTCTTCCTCAGCCCCACAGAAGGCAGGAACACTTTCCCTGGACTCTGCAAGTTCTGCCGCATGACCCACACACCTCCTATTACTCCCCAAATGTGTCCCCTCTCCTTCACCCCAGTGCTTTACTGGAAATGAAAGAGGTAAAGAATCAGGCCAGGCCATACAGTAATCAAAGACAGTAATGAAGTTATCATAATAATGTCACTGCGTATTTATGTAATGTGATTTGCGTTTTGGTTGCTTTAGAATGACCGTGTTATGATAACACCATATATTGCCCATTGCTCCTTTGTACCATTTATGTAGTGCAAAGGGAGTTAATCTCAATTCCTCTGCAGAAAACTTCCTGACACAAAACCAATCCCTGTCAATACGAAGATCAGTTAGCCAGTTCCTTCTCAGCAGCCCTGGCAGAAAAGAGCTATAGATCTACTACAGAGATAAACTCAGTCCTACTAATATATGACAGAAAAGGACAATATTGGCAGAAATAAACAAAGAATATAAAGGATTTAACTTGCAGCTTCTCAAGGAATTCATTTGCATCTATACAGCTATATGGTGATTTTAAACATATACTCTATGGGCTATTGAAGGATTAGGAGATTTTCAAGGGCTTGCAGAAAATCAAGCCTGTTTATGAAAGCATAAGCACAGCACACTGTGAAGTTTTTTATATTCCACAGATTGAGAGTCAAATGTCCTAACTCACAACAAAATAACTTTGCAACACATTCACAAAAGTGATGCAGAAGACAGGTAGGTAGTTTGTAAATGGTGATGAGTACAGTATGGTTGTAGGTAAAACTGCCGCAAAAGCTGAACACAACCATAGAGATGACATATTTTGACAAATTCTTCTTCCTTACAATAGTAGTCTTGTTGTAAGTGCTTTCTAATTTAGATCTGAATCTTAGTATTAATCTAACTGCCTGATGATGGCTTTCATAAGTTTGATTAAGCAAAATGCTGTATATACATTCCTTTTGTGAGTTGAGATTTTACTGTTCATAAGATTTTTCTTTCACTTAATTAAACATTTCTATTCTTACGCACTTGTCTTTTATCTCCTACCTTGTGGGAAGGAGGACAAAGATAAGGCTGAAGATAACACCTTTCTTCCTCTTCCAGCGATAATTGTGGTGTTAGGTATTCTAACACTCAAGCAGGATGAGATATTGATCTTTTACTGTTATTTGGGGCAAACGTAATTATAGCTCTCTTTTGTTTTCATTGTTCAGTTACATTACAGGGCCTGACAGCCATATGAGCATCTCAGTGGAAAAAAGAAACTTGTGAGAAGATTGTTCAGATCAGGTTTTGTAAGTATATGCATTTTTTATATCTTGCTTTGTATTGCAGCTAAACTCACTAGGCAAATTCATAACTCAGCTTATTTACAAATCAGTAATATTCCACTTATTTATGCCAGATATGAATGTAAGTTATAAACTCCTGCTGAAATAAGAAAATAAATGGAAGAACTATTTAGAAAATAGGTAAGATGGTCAGAAGGCTGAAAACAGAAGGCTCGGAGTCTTTTCCTCACTGCCACTTATTTAATGACCCTGAGAAAGCCACTTCATCTTCAGCCTTATTTTCTCTGTAGTCATACATTTGCTCTATTTAGTTAGACTGCAGACATCTGGGATAGAGACTGTGTCCCTCTTTCCCTGAGAGGTATCTGGTACCATAGTGGTTGGGGAGTCTGAAGTGACACATCAATATGCATAAAACTAACAGATAATTCTGCCAATACCTTCGCCAATAGAAATTATTCTGAATCAAGAAAGTTGATAATAAATCATGAAAGGACTCTGACTTTAAATGATGCACTTCAGAAAGCTGAGGTTTAAAGATAGAACATCAGCTCTGCAACAGTAAGGCAGAGAGTTTGAGCCATAGGTGCTTCTGTGTACCGTATGTTGCATAATACTTGCAATAGATATGCTTTTCTTCTTTCAATGAATTGTGCTGGTTTTAAAGTTCTTTAAAACCAATGCAGTGGAGAGGGGGTATTTGTTCTACCAAAGAGAGAACTGTCATTGTAGGTTTCAATGTTACAGGATACTGCTATGAAACACACTTGTATATTTTAAGTCTTTCTGTTAGGATGGGAAAGGTCTTGGTCTCAGCACAAGAGCCAAATGCAGGCTTAAATCAATGTCAATGTGTATGTAATTCACTGATGTCAAAGGATCTGCTAGTGTTTCTAAAAAGTTAAGCATGGCTGTACTATGTTTCCTCAGCTGCCATTGAATGAGTCCAATATATTTGAATTAAATACATACCTTATAAAGTTTCTCCAGAGTTCAGTGTTAGAGCCACTAGAGGTCAGAAAATCTGCCTGGACACAAACCCATGACTTTGATCTCTGAGATCATACCACTAGTGCATCTTGATCCGATCATGTCATTTACACTCTCTTTCTGTTTATCCATTTACAAAATGATTAAGACCTAACTGCAGCACCCGACAGAATATTTAAATAATTAATTAGAAAGAACATACAGATCACTGAATGAAGTTATTGTTAAAATAGCTGCTAAACACAGCTATTGTATTGTTACTGAAGATGCATAAATAAAGATCTGCCTTTGGAAGCTGGCTACTATTAAACATTTGCGTGCATTTCAGATTCACAGAAAAAACCCAACACCCTGACTGTTGGATTATCAACTAGGTTTCCATCATTATTGTCCCAAGCATTTTACCAAGTAATTTCTTTAAAATATTTTAATAATTTCTTTTATAGCATTGTCCTATTTAAATAGAAGCTGAACCAAGAGAAAAATTAGATTTGATTCCTTTACCTTCTTTGTTACATGCAATTTATGAGTATAATCCTGTAGCACTTGTTTCCTGATTCACAATTCATGGGTTAGAGGACTGAATCTTCAGGTGATCATTCAAGGTTTGGGAAATGGCAGAGGCATTGATATTAGCACATTACAAATATAAAGGCTGCTGCACAAAGAAGTTAGAGTTGAATAGGTAGGAATCATAATGATCTTGCTTGAATCCAGTTAAGAAACATCTAAAAGGTGAGCAACTTCAGAAATGGTGAAGAAATGGAATAAATCTAAAATATTTCAATTAATATTGACGATATAACTTCCAAGATTTTTGACAAGACAGGATATCTTCGGGTAACTAGCCATAAGTCTTTATTATTTGACAAGCACTCCACTGACTTGATGGCTTCATTGGGTTTGAAATGGGTCTATGCAAACATAATAAATGAAGTTTAGATCTTACAGAAAGAAAATATATTTTACCAGTTATGGAATCTACCTCTTTCTCCTATGGTTGCATATACTGCTTCAAATAGCTTATTGACTAACCTTGAGAGAAGATCATAAAAAGCTTTTCATCTCGTGCTGAATTATGATCATACTGGCTCAGTCATGCACCATACTAAACAAATGAAATTAGGTAAGCCATGATAGGAGATGTCAAAGTTCAAATCAACTTTTTTTTTCCCCCCTGAGAAAAATATTAAAGTAAAATGGCTTGCTTGTATTTAAACATGTATTTCAGAGAAAAAAAAATAATCATAGTGTGATATAAGAGACCCAATTCCTGTGTTAAAGTATTTTGGATAAAAGCAGTAGGGAAATAGAGCAAAGGGATGTGCACTTCTAGAAGTATTGCAACAGCATGAAGAGATATCTATCGATGTGACAAAATAAGGCAAAATAAGGAAGACACAGATAAAATAGAAGAAGAAGGTAGGTGTTTGTTTTGATCCTTTAACTGTGGTATTTCTTTTATTTATTGAGTCATAACTTAGATTATTTTTCTTGCCGTTTTTTGTGCCTTTTTAATTTGATTTGGATTTTAGCTTGCTTACTGTTGTCTATATCAATCCATCAGAAGAACACCTTATAATGTCACAGAGTCTGCAAAGCCCTTGAAAATCTCACCTAGTTCATCCCTGGATGAAGGCAGGTTGAACTGTACCTATATCTTCCTAACAGATGTTTTTTCTAACCTCCACTAAGAGTTACTTTACAACCTACCTGGACAATCCTTTCATAGGCTTTGAGATGCTAACAATTAGCATATTCCCTTATGATACTGAAACTACTAGTAATTCATCAACTGCTTCTTTGAGTACTTTGATATGAAATTTAGCTCATGTGTTCCAATGGATTAGAAAATACATATCTAATGTAAGTACTTTCAATTTGCTTCTGTAGCAGGCAGCTGCCATAGTCCCATGACATTTATACTTGACATTCAAAATATGTCACCTTATTATCAAGAGACTTGAAATCCTTTCAGTAACACTTAACTCAGGAATACACTTGTCCCTTGACCATCCAGTAAAAGGACTGATAAAAGCAGTACCTGAGTTCTACCTGTATTCATAGACCTCAAGAGTCACATCTGATTTTACACTTCCTATTATAGTGCCAGTGTGTACATGGAAGAGCCATACTGGGCAGTAGTCATGGTGGTAGATAAACTACCACAAACTTTCAGAAACTTCTTGGATTTATGCTCCTGGAGGACAACTTTGTTTTCAAAATGCTTGATCCATTAATGAGGAGTATGGATGCTTCTGTCTTCTTTTCATTTTCTTGCCTCCTTTGTGCTGTCTTGCATTTCCTTAACTGCTGCCTGCAGAGAGTAACACTTCCTCAGCTCAGACAGTCACTATTTGGAGGTGGAACATACCTGGGTTTTGTTAATTAGTGTCTTATTTAATGGGTTTTAACACATTGTCTTTAAACTTATACTTTTTTTGAGGAACATGGATTTAAAACGATAATTAATTTTCAAATAAACCAGAAATAAACTATTAATATATGAGTCATACCGTGCGGTAAGTGAATACCTGTGTCAGTATCATTTAGACCTGAAATTTTCTCATATTGTACAAAAAGCAGCCCCTTCTTCTCATACTCATGTACCTACTTTATCTATTTACAAGGCAAAAATGAAAGATGTAGGCTTGAAACTGCCTGAATATTTTCATAGAAGGAAATGACCCTTTAGAAAGTTACATATATCTACAAGCCATCCATTTCTTCATTGTAATAGTCCACCAGGTATAGATGCACTCTACAGCTACATTTTGTGAATTATTGCTAACTGAAACATCAACACTTATATACAAAGAGTCTGCAGTGGTGCCCCCTTCAAAAGCTCTGAAGCTTTGGATTTACATGCTAGTGCACTATGTGCTAATGTTTTCTTTCATATAAAAAAACCCCAAACAAACAAAACCAGTAAAAGCAATACTGGCAGTACTTCCTAGAAATTGCTGTTTATCTAAGGGGGGTAGAAGAAGAAGAATCTTTTAGTTTGCTTTATAATTTTGTACTGAATGTGTATTGTTTGCCTTAAATATGTAAGAAGACTGTTACTATTGAAATGTTACTTATCTTACTTATAATTAAGCTTACAAATATATAAAAAAATATTAAGACTGAGAATATACCCTAAATCAGCAGAATCCAAACCCAGAGATGTCCTTAAACAGAGCATTTGTAAAATGAAAAGTCTGTAACTTGAAGATTCTTGTGTGTTGTAAAAGATCCAGAGCATTTGAGGAGTTATAATAAATCAGACTGAATCAGATCAGAATTCACATTAAGAAAATTGTCTGTGAAGGTAGTTGCTGAAAGTACGGATCAAAAATGCTGATAGGATTAAGAATCTAATAGCAAGCTAGGTTATAAAGGAATGGCAAAAATTATGAAGTTGAATTTGGTGTATAACAGAAAAATGAAACCTGAAGACTATCACTGAATGTGGGTCTTGCTTCTTCATTAATAGACCACAGTCTCCACCAATACATAAGTTCTCATTTATAGTTCCCGAAAAACATCAGAAGCTGGTTTGGAACTGGGATGAAGTGTTGCTTCAAACATATTGGCAGATAGAACTTTGGGGAATTCAGTCAGCAAGCAGAGGAAGACGTGAAGAATACTGCTCTTTTTCTGTGTTGTTATATGCATATTCAGGCAATATTTCTGTCATTACGCATAGAAGGACAGAAACCTTGCTTTTGGACAGAGGACAACTACATTGGAAAAACTGCTATTCATTTGCAACTCTACTTGTTGAAGAACTTATCTGCTTTGGAGCAAGTCTAGTCAAGGATGTCAATTGCCCGGGGTTCCTTTCCATGGGAAGTCATATGTCAGACACAATATAAAAGATTACGTTCGGGTTGTGCTTTTATGTGAGGAAACTGGCAATTATGTGTTCCTTGTGACCACAAAACTAACATACTTTATTTTAATTTTCTCCTTCTAGAACACTTGGTAGGACTACTTTCTCATTTACATTTTTCTCAAAAGGCAGTGCCACTACTGCTCACCGGTTTAATCTACAAACAACTTCCCATATTGTGCATCTTATGCATTCTTCACATTCCTTTCCCTGCCTATGAAGAGGAAGATTGATTTTCAATTCTTTCTCCAATTTTTCAGATCACCTAACTTAATAGAGTTGGCCCTGCTTACATTTAAGATCTGCTCTTGGAATCTGAAGCTGAATGACACACACCATCTTCATTTTTCTTATCCCATGGTTGTGTCTCATCTCAAATAACTGAACACCTATGGGGGTGGATCCTGAAATCTATTCCATTATGTCCTGTCTCACTTCTAAAAAGCATTTTACTGTCCCCTTCCACCATAGCCCTCCTGCAAAAAACAAAGTTTTCATAACAACTGTTGGTAGCTTTTTTATTCATTACTTCCTTTCTGAATACCTTCCTGGGTTTTATCCTTATATGTTTATATTTTACAAGCACACTGGTTTGAGCCTTGACTATTTGCATCCTCCCTTGAGAAAGGGAGTAACCTTTATCTGTGGTAGTATGCGTCAGCCTGGAAAGCAACAAAAGCATTTTGAGGGAAATGGAAAACACCTTTGTGAGTCTGAAAGAGAATATAAACTACTTTTTCTGAACTGCAGATCATTACAAATTTTCTATGATTGGAAATACTCACTTATCATACTTGTAGAATAAGCTTTTCATTAGTCTTTCATACTTCCTATATGATTACATGAACTTAACTATGAACTGTCAACTTCTTTTGGAGAAAATAGACTTGCATGTGTATTAATTTAAAAATAAAATCTAAACCTCAGTTTACCTGTCAGGTATTACCCTGGCTAAACACATGGTGATAAATCAAAGGACAAGGATGAAGAAAGAAATTCCACAGGAAACAAAATAGAAGCAAGGTGAAAATGCTGTCATAGGGGAGAATGAAGGATTTTTTGAGGAAAGCTATTGAGTGCTGACTGCCTGGCAATGTAGTCTGGCACACTGTGTGTTTCTCAACTCACATTTAGACTCGGAGTGTGCCGTTCCCTTAAGGATGTTGGCTTGAAAAGGGGTAGTAAGGGTATGTAGAGTGAATCAGGGTATACTGTCACAGGGCAACAATACCTGCCAGATGGGTTAGGAAAGAACAGTCAGTTTCCCTCAGCCATCTCTGAAAAGGCAAGTCTGGAAACATGATGGAGCTGGTGGGAAAAAAGATACATATGGTTCTTTATTTTTTTTTTATCCATTACATTGCACACTATCTAGTTTTGGATGAATAAATAATGCTCCATTTTGAAGAAGATGTTTTTAATTCAGTTTAATCTCTTTCTGTTATGGGCTCCTGTAGTCAAGAATGAGAGGACCAATAGCTACCAAACTAACTTACTCTGACATGACCATTGCAGACCCTATAATCAAGTCCCATAATCAGGAGCATGAATTGAAAAAATATATTAAACCAGCTACACAAATCAGAGAAAAAAATATTTCTTGTTAGACAGTATCTTGGTGGGCCGTAAGAAGGTTAATTCTGTGTATATGTATGTGTCATAGTTAGGTTGCTAATACAGTGGACTTAATTAGCCAGCAACATGTGATTCAAATAAACGTAACCATTGCACAATTACTGTGCCGTTATTCTTGTTTCCCATGAAAACTCTGCAGATAACCTGTACAAAATCATAAACTATATTTAATTAAATAATATCTCAGTGTCTAGAGAAAGATCTATGGAATTACTGTCTCTTTTCTTCCTGATGAAAATGCAAATGAAACCATTAATAGTTTATAAATGAGGCTTAGCTAGAAATGAGCTAATGTGCATCCTGCTTTAAGCTAAATAGAAGAAATATTGTTCCATAAAATTCATTGATGTACAATTCCAAAATCTTTTTTATTTTGGAAATATCCCTTTAAATATTCATCTTTCTCTCATCTTTCTCTTAGGAAAATAGCATTTATTTATACCCTGCTATGATGACACCTGAAAAAAAAGAAACTGCTAGTGACTTTTTTTCCCTCCAGAATCCTAAAGTTATGCAGTGAAATGAAAATGCTCGTATCACAACCTAAGCTTTTATCTCAGAAACAGAATGCAACTTAAACAGGATATTGAATATTGCTGCAATGCAGAACCACATATTTAGATTCTATCCAGGAAAAGTACTGTTGCTGCAAGACCATATGACGGAAAAAAATTAAATATCTGTCTTTCCTGTAGCTTACAAAGTGAATAAAACCCCCAGAGTTTGCAGTTTGCTTAGTGTATTAACCTATGGACCTCAATATTGTAAAGTGAAAATATGGATCAACTCCGACACTTCATTTTCATAGGACAAATAGAGTTTGGATTATATATTTCTCAGGAATCTGAGGGAAATCAATAGTGTTTACAGAACTAGTAAAACTTAGTCTGGATGCTGAATCTTAAACCTTTTGTTTATCAGTTCTTATCAGTAAAGCCTTTAAGGTAAGCTTTGTTCCTAGAATTTTGATCTTGTCACTGTGACTCCAATTGTGAATGTAACAAGGCTTAAGAAAAAAAAAAACCAAACCCCAAACAAAAAGTGGAACTGAAACTGTCTTAATGTATTTTATAGATTTTCTGTCACCAAATTATTATTACTGGCCCCTTGTTGACACTGTTGCACAAAGATGTCTTAAATGCAACTTCCAGCCATTTGATTGAGATTTTTTTATAACAAAGTTAAACCCCCAGGTAATTGTCAGTAACCTCACAGGAATATTGAGAGGCTCTGACAAGAAAACACAAACATCCAATGATTTGAACTGAAAATAGATCTCTGCTCTGAGATAATCAAACACAACCCTGCAAACACTTGCATGTATAGACTGTATAGGAGGATTCACATGAAATAATGATTTAATATTTAAGATAGATGGGTAATATATAAAGATAAGAGACATTATTAAAATTAAATTTCAGAGAGGAATCAATGATTGATAGTGTGGCATAAATAACAGAATTAAGCACGTCTGCTTTTCATAGTGCTAGATGATGGTTTTCTTTTTAAAGTTCTTCCTCTGAACCACTCACTTGGAAGGAAAGAAGAGCACCGAAGTGAGAAATTACTTCATTTACACACTTGTGGAACTTCTTCTCTGTATGGTGATAGTGCTGTACACTGTAATCAGCAGCAAAAACATCAGAGATTAAACAATGACATTACAGGCCATGCACATACTGAAAAATTGCAACACTCCCTGCATCTGTGTGAAACCACGGTAGTTGACTTGATACTGAACAGTGACCTGGAACAGCAGATATGGAGGGCTCTTTAAACTAATTAAAAGCTTGTAAGCTAATGGGGACGGATGACCTTAAAAATTATTTGAGAAACTGGTTTTGAAATAGGGACTTCAATTTGGTTTCCATTGAAGTTACTAGAAGTTTGGGACTGGTTTATAGTTTACAACTCAGTATTTTTAATGCTAACAGCTCATATATGTAGTGTACATTTATTCCAGAGGAAAATGGTTACTTTGTTGTCTGTGGATGATATCACGGAAACAATATTTTGCTTTTGAACTTTAGGTTGTGCTACTGCATTACTTTGTTTCTTGCAATACCCTGATGATTTTCCCTTTGTACCTTGGAATAGAATGAGCTGCTCTATGGACACCATTCCTTTTCATTGGTGTTAAAAGCAGCCTGAAAAAAATAGGGCATATTAGATACCTATTTTTTAGGCAGTTACAACCACTGCCCTTCTTCCTTGTCACTTACTGTGGTCTTTTATTTTGTGCCCTCTATGAACAACTTCTATTAACCTTCACTAGTTAAGGTCATGTGATTTTATGACAATGTGAGGATAGACTCAACAAGGAAATAGCTAAGACATGGGTGGGAAGCTAGCTAGCAAGCCAGAAAAAGACAGGACAGAAAGGCAAGACCTGAGCAAAGGACGCAGTTCAGTTCCAACAGTGCCTCTGCTCGCAGGAAAGAGAAACTGGGCAGGAGGAGAGAAGGGGTAGGTGAAGGTAAAAAAAAAAAATCCTGCTCTGTTAGTGTAGCCAAAGAACCCTATATAATAATTCCCCCAAAAACTTCAGTGATATCATGACATCACCAGCTGACAGAAGACCTGATAAATGTGACGGTCATCTATGCTACCTTTTGCCCAGCTTCTGAGGGATTAATTTGCTGAAAAATGTCTATCTCTACTGCAGAAGCTGTCATTGTCCAGTTTTGGGGACCGTTTAGATGCCTATTATCTGGCTACTTTTAGGAAAAAGAATACAGGTATAATGTTTTGATAACCAAATATGTCTCTGAACCTTTATTAGTATACATGAGAAAGCAGTCAGAGAAGAAAAAAAAATCAGCTACCAGTAAACTCAAGACCTACTAGCTGAGAGATGTAATTGTGTAAAGCTATGTCTAAAACACACTTCCACTTTCTTTGGGCTTCACAGCTGGGGTTTTGGAGTTCAGGTTAGACACCCTGGACTCCCCATATAGTTAGAAGAGAGAAATATAACATTTACATTAGGGTTTTTCTGATTTACTTAGACCATACTTAGTATGGATGAATCAATCCCTAACAGTACCTGTCTCTCTCCACTAGTAACAGTTCATGACATTCAGGTAGGTCATGTGTGGAGATCTACAGCTGGCCAAATGAATCCAAATCCCCTTTGCATCCTGAAATATCATGGAAGGAAAGTACTGGTCATGTTGTCCACTGGTACTCAAACTTTGCTCATTGGACAGATCATAAAATGTTCCATGTTACAAAGCATTCATAAGTTTCTTGGCATGCCTTTTCAATAAAATAATGGACTTGTGAGAAAATGCTAGTTTATTGTCTTACTAGTTCAGCTATATTGTCTTACTAGTTCAGCTAATCCTCTCTTACATCATTTTACTGCGGTGAAGAAAGATGAAGTCTATGAAATTTAACTTCTTAAACACTTACGTTCCAAAAAGCCAAGATGAAGAGGAAAGCACTTTATTTTTCATCCCAACTCCAGCTAGATCTATCTATCTGTGATTTTGTGAGCTCAGTTTTTGTTTTGTTTTGTTTTGTTTTGTTTTCTGGCTGCACTCCAAAGACAGAGACTCTGAGACAGGGAGTCCATGAAGGATAAGTGGCAGATATGAAATCATTTAGTTCATAGCTGTAACCGATGAAGTGTGTAACACTGACTAAAATAGGACATGGCTCAAGTGAAAGCTTTACTGATTTAGTATTTTCCCTTAACAGGCTCCACCAACCAATTAAAGCTAACTGCTTACCTACAGAAAAAACTTAAAGGAGCCAAGTGTCACTTTTTGGGATTTTTTTTTTTCCATTCTACTAAAAATCAGAGAAGCCATCTGAGGCACAGACATATAAATGCACTAGCTTAATTTATAATAGCACGTTCTCTGAAATAATTAAAATGGACTTTTACAGTCAGAGGGGAAAAGAAGGTGTAAGTGATTAATAATTCTTTAATAAGAAAAAAAATCCTGGTTTACTAATAGCTTTTCTGTGGTTAATTAAGTCTCTAGTTCGCAAAAAACGGTAACCTTTTCGCAAGTGAATTCCACTTTGTGTAATGAAAGCAGGACTGGGAAATAGTGAAGTAATAATGGTTTCCTGGATAGGAATGAGTAGTGGAGATTGTAGAGGCTATAAAAATCATTGTGCCTATGATGTGATATGTCAGTAGTTCTTCACAGGTTTTCAAGAAAGACAATTTGGGTAAATGAAAGATAAATACTTAAAGATACCATCCAGAAGAACAGCAGACTTTCTTAAAAATCACAGAGTGATTCTTAACAGACTCTGAATAGCAGATAGAAAAGGAGCTTTGGGTCATGGTATCCAGAACGTTCCAAATAGAAAAATCCCTTTTAATTTCCCTTCACACATTATTAGTCCATTTTACAAAATGTTTTCCCTATTTATATGAGCTATAAAATTACTTAAATAACTCAGATGGGCAATTATTTTTACCTGGCCAGATCCCCAAAAGTTCTGTTTATAGCCAAGACAGACATTGATTATTGAGAAACTTGCATCAATAGCAAAGTACTATAATAATTTAAGTGCTTTTCTGGGTACCATCATTTAACCATATTTGTTCACTTCCTCTTGGCTGCAGTTTCTGTTACACTGAGGCAAACAGTACCATTTGAATCCAGGCTGAAAAGAGTTCCAGTAATGTAAATGTCGAGAGAAGAAAATGGCTCTTTGCTGTAGAAATGGCTTAGGTGGTAGAAAATGGCACAAATGCGTAGGCCATGGGAAAAGGAAACAAAGGAGGCAAACACTCAGGTACCCAAATAATAATAATAAAAAAAAATAAAAACAGATTCTTCAGTTCAAAAGAAATTATCAATGTATTTATCTAGATATCTATATTGATATACATACATATAAAATCAAATACACATATACATACTTATGGGTATGTATAGATATTTTGCTCTCTATGTATAGATTTCTAACAGATTTCTGTAGATCTATAGAGCTATAGATTTCTAGTCTATATACAGATTTTATTGCTCCCTACAGCTACCTGAGGTTGTAGGCAGGTGGGTGTTGGTCTATTCTCCCAGATAACAAGCAACAGGAAAAGAGGGAACAGCTTCAACTTGCACGAGGGGAGGTTAAGATTGGATATTAGGAAGAATTTCTTCACTGAAAGGGTGGTCAAGCATTGGAACAGGCTGCCCAGGGAGGCGGTGGAATCATCATCTCTGGAGGTATTTAAAAAATGCATAGATATGGTATTTAGCAACATGGTTTAGTGGTGGATTTGGAAGTCCTGGCTTTACAGTTGGACTTGATGATCTCAAAGGTGTTTTCCAACCCAAATGATTCTATGATTCGATATCATACATATGTATATTCTCCCTGTGTGAATATATATGCATATATATGAATATGAATATATATGAATATATATGTGTATATATATATATACACATATATAGACAAAAAGGAGGTTTTAACATCAAGCTATTTTACACCAATATACATAATGGAGCTGAGCAAAATTCACAGGTCTGGGCATCCAGAAATTTGAAACATTAAACCTATTATGTAACCACCACTCCATCTTTATGTATGACAACTTCCTTTTTTGGCAAAAGATACCTAGGGTTCAGCTCTCCCTGCTTTTGGAGGGGACCCTGCTCTGCAGTGGAGTCCTGTGCTGCTGCTTTTGTTCATACAGAAATCTTAATCTAGGCCAGCAAGGACAGGAGCAGAAGGAACTGTGCATCAGAAGAAACTGCTTGAAATATGTTCTGCTCTCCTGCTGCATAGTCATGGTTTGGATTAGGAAATAATAGACTGTAGGAGGCCAGGAGCCTGAGCTGAGTACATTTTAAAAATATTTAACAGGAGAGCAGAAAGCTTAGAAGCTGTGCATAATTTATACCCATCTGTCATATTCCATCTCTTGATAACATAGACCTGTGAACCCAGGAAGTAAAGTAGCTGCTTAGAAAGATCATTGCAGATCTATGTCTGCTAGCTGTTATTGATTTAAACAATTTCAATTTGTTTTGTTCTAATCTCACATCATAAAGCGACGGCACCCAAAATGTTTTTGTATGAGATTGGCAGTATAACTTTTCAGTGAAATAAACACAATTTCCAAATACGACATTAATCTTGATCCAGGATATTCTTAGGGCCAACAACTTTCCATTATTACGCTTATCATATACTGTACAGTGAACTGAGCTTTAAACTAACTACAGGCAGACCTGAGTTATAAGTTTAAAGTCAGAAATTTGCTGAAGTTTGTTGCTGTTTAGATACAAGGATTTTATTCTTATTTTTTAGTGAAATAAGAAAGAGCAGAAAATAACCCATCATATACTGAGGAAAAAAACCCATATGAACTCATGTTGTATTTCAATTCCCATCTGTTCAAAATGTTTGCACTGATTTTGGAATTATTTTTTTTGTTACCTTTAAAGCTATTGTGAACTTGAGTAAAAAAAATCTTCGGTTTAGCTTTCATTTTAATTTTTTATTTACTTTATTTTATTGCATTGCACTTCATTTATAAAAGTCAGTGATTTAAATGTTCAAATAAAATATTAGCTGTATAGTCAATGTAAATTGAATAACAAAATGATAAAAAGGTTTCAACACCCATAATAATTACCAATAACCAAGTTCTGTTACATGCTAAACTATGTTCTCTTAATCACATAAAAGTCCCCCAAACCCAAACCAACAACCAACCCACATCAATATTTATGTGTGTTCTTTGAACCAGGTTTCTTTGTAACTTCTAGTAAAATTACTTTTTTTGTCTCACAATCTTTATTTCTGTCTAGGAAAGCTTTACAATCAATACTTATTTGGGGATTACAAAAAGCAAACAAACAAACAAACAAACAAAAAAACCCTTACAGTAAATCATCAGCATTAAAAGCAAAATGTTACCTTCCAAAATGTTTTTTGCAATTGGTCTTATCTGTAGATAAGTTTAAATGATCCTAAAAATGAATGTTTTTAATGTAGAATTTCTAAGAAATACCTCATCAAAGGCTATGCACAGATACACAGATAGGGTATCTGAAGGAAATGCTCACATGCAGAGAGAACATTCACAAATTGCAGCAGGTACTTGTGACATGGGGATTGAATATATTTTTTAACAGTTCACTAAATAAAAAACGAGTTTACTTTTACTACAGATTCTTTCTGTGTTACTATCCAGTATATAATACTTGAAATACTTTCTGCTGAATTTTCATTAACAATTTTAAAGGTTCTTTTTCACTTAAAATAGTACTTATTTAATTTACAAATCATAATTTTCATGCATTTCAACAACATCTTGCTTATTTTTAAGCTATATGCCTAACTCATGGAAAACAAAAATGATAATTCAAAAAAGAAGTGTCTTGCTTAATCTTTCATTTTATAGCTTAGAGAAAATAAACAAAGCTAATGTAATCTTAGTAATACTAGCATTATTTAACCTCACTGCCAAAGATGACTTTCACCAAGGGTTGTATTCATAACAGCTTTTTAGGACTGACTTTATTATACCATCTGTGACATAGGTTTTTATATCCATGCTATTAAGGGTATAGCACTATTACACATTTCCTTTCTGTAGTTCTACTTGCACGAAACTTCCAAGCCATTCTTTGGTGGGCTGGATTCAAAATAGACCCATTCCAACTATACCAGCTCATCAAAAATATTACCACACAACATTGCTTATGAACAGGGAAGTATAGTTTGGGCAGTGTTTCTTGTTGTGACAGACACTTAACAAGCATGCCTTGCTGGTTTGCGTGCAGCAGAGTTCCTCCTGCTAAGAGCTATGAGGAGTTCAGCTGAAATCCATTTGGCAGCAAAGTCTGCCAAAGGAGCAATTTTAAAACAATGAGTTACCAAGTGGCAGGAAAAAATAAAAAGTATATGAAAAAGGAAAGTGCGTTTTTATTTAATAAATACCAACTGAAAAACAGATCCAAAAGGAACAGATGGCTTAGGTGACTGGACATCACTTTTTAAACAATTGAATATAATATAATGTATTTTATAAACTGCTAACAACCGTGGCACCATCATGCTGATACACAGAAAAGACCCAGAACTCTCAGAACTAAGCCAGCTTTCTTCTTATTTTCCTTCATTTTGACAGCCTGAATTTTAATTTTCTGTTCTGGTTTTGGTTTCTGATTATGCTTCAACCTAGCACATTTACCATACCACACTAGTAGTCAAAGTGAGGAAATTCTAACCATTACTTATAATGATGGAAAAATGCTGTTTCCTGCTCCTGGTCATGTCAGCATGGTCTCTACTGATGCCTACACTGCATTCTGGGATGTAACCTTTATCGATCTAAAAGCCATTTGCTGTCCATGCAGACAATGAATCTGGAAATGTGTTCTTGGGTGCTGCCGGAGTCTGCCTAGTAGAATGCATGGGATCCTGCCTGCCAAAGCTCATCTTTGGCATCTTTGTGTTAGCACGTCAGTTCTGGCCCAAAGCCCTGCAGACAGTCAGGAAGCAACTGCATGGAGACAAAAAAGTAGAGATTATTCATAGCCATGCTCAAAATTGCTTTTTAAAAGGCTGAGTTTTCATATCCAAAACTGTTCTTCTAGGAGCAGTGATGTGCCTGAATGGTGGTGCAAGAGATGTGCTCTGGTCCCTAACCACTAGGGATTCATGACTGTATGGTGAAAATTTTGAACTAAAGCTACAAAGTAATGACTGGCTTGGACAAGTCTAGAAGATTGACACGATGTATTTTCTGTGAACATTCCCTCAAAAGAGATAAGTCTCAGCAAAACTAAAGATTCTAGCATGCTTTGCCCAAAAGCCCTGAAACACAGAAGTTAACAGCATTGAGTGATGCAACAGATCATGTTAATTTGGGAAACAGGTGAAAGGAAGTCACAGAGACTTTAAAGTAGGCAGATGTGGAAAAGAAAAAAGATATATAGTTTAATAACATTATCTCTTTACAGGGTTTAGAGGCCAATCTGTCTACAGTCTGAGAGTTTGCGTGCACATCACTGCTTGGCTGGGGCCGATAACGGAGTGTAAAGTTAGTTTTGGTACAAGTCATTCTTGTATTCCCAGTAGTATCACTTTCATTAAGTTTCAGCTATCTGTTTTGTACCCAAGGAGACTAGTTGTACCTTGTGAAACACTACATATGATGACTATTAAAGAGCAAATGCAAGGGGCTCTTATTTGCCAAAGAGGAAGTGTTGGAATTAGTTTTGTCCTCTACCAGTCATACAACACAAGTCACATTCAAGGGCAGAAGAAAAATTAAAAGGAAGGGTTAGTTCTGCTGATAGTAAAGAGATGCTTAATCAATATCATAACTATCAGCCAACATTAATATTTATATACATGTTATTTGCTAAAAAATCAGGATAGAGCTCACTAGTATTTCTACATTTTCAAGGTTTCTTTTAATGGGAGAAGATGCAGACAAGACAAATCTGAAGAAATTGCCTTGGCTGGCTAAGTCGCTTCAGAAGCAGTGGGCCATTCTGTGATGATAGAATGACTTTACAACCAATTGGTGATCTTCAGCAATCTGATCATAGCCCCAAGCATTGCTTGCTAGGGCCTGCTGGACTTGCTGAAGGACAAGCAATGGGAAAACAGTGATCACACGGAAAGCTCCATTTTTCTGCTGGGTATCAAATATTTGGACAGTATATTAGTTTGAGAAATGGCAATGGAGTCACCTATTGGTCTTTGACTTTTACTTAGAAATAGTTACTTTATGCAGCTTATTTAAGTATGGCTAAAATTGGTGTTGCCCTCTGAAAAAAAGTGTCCAAGCCATAAGCAGCCAGTTTCTTCAGGAGAATTCTGTGGGAGATGGTGTCAAAGGCTTTACTAATGTCTAGGTAGATAATACCCACAGCCCCTCCCTCATCTATTAAGTGGGTCTTATTTTCACAGAAGGACATCAGGTCAGTCAAGCAGGATCTGCCTTTCATAACCCCATGCTGCCTGGGCCTGATCTCCCGGTTATCCTGTACTTGTCACGTGATGGTGCTCAGGATTATCTGCTTCATAATCTTTCCCAGCACAGAGGTCAGGCTGACAGGTCTCTGTTTCCCTGAATGCTCCTTCCAGCCCTTCTCATAGATGGGCCTCAGGTTAGCCAGGACTGCTGACAAATGGTTGAAAGCAGCTCGGTGAGCACTTCTGCCAGCTCCCTCAGTACATTGGGTGGGTCCCATCCAGCCCCATAGACTTGTGTATGTCTAAGTGATGTAGCAGGTCACTGACCGTTTCCCCTTGGATTATGGGGACTTCATTCCGCTTCCCATCCCTGGTCCCTGTCTTCCAGCTCAGGGGGCTGGGTGCCAGAGAACAACCAGTCTTACTATTGAAGACTGACGCAAAGAAGGCATTAAGTACCTCAGCCCTTTGTCACCGTTTCCCCTTGCATCCAATAAAGGATGGAGATCCTCCTTAGCCCTCCTTTTGTTGCTAATGTATTTATAAGAAGGTGCTTTTATGGTCTTTTATGGCAGTAGCCAGATTAAGTTCTAATCAGGCTATGGCCCTTCAAATTTTATCTCTGCATAACCTCATGGCATCCTTGTACTGCCCTGTCTTCCAAAGGTCATAAACTCTCTGTATTTCCCTGAGCTCCAGCCAGAGCTCTCAATTCAGCCAGGCCAGCCTTCCTCCCTGCCAGCTTGTCTTTTGGCACATGGGAACAGCCTGCTCCTGCGCCTTTAAGATTTCCTTCTTGAAGAATGTCCAGCCTTCCTGGACCCCTTTGACCTTCAGGACTGCCTCCCAAGGGGGTCTGCCAACCAGGCCCCTAGACAGGCCACAGTCCTCTGTGTTCACTCCCTCCGGCACTCCCTCCTTACTTCTCTGTGAATCAAGAGCTCTGTCATTTCCTGATTGCTGTGCCCAAGACGGCCTCCAACCATCACATCACCAAGTCCTGCTCTGTTCACAAACAGCAGGCCCAGTGGGGCACCTTCCCTCACCAGCTGTGTCAGGACGCTCTCACACACACGCCAGGCACCTCCTGGACCGTTTCCTCTCTGCTGTGTTGTATTTCCAACAGACATCTCTAAGTCTGAAGTCCCCCACAAGAATATGGGCTAGTGATCGTGAGACTTCTCCCAACTGCTTATAGAGTATTTTGTCTGCCTCTTCATCCTGCTTGGGTTGTCCATAAAGACTTCCCTCATGATAGCTGTTTTGTTGGCCCTCCCCCTGATTCTTACCCATAGACGCTCAACCCTATCATCACCACCAATAAACTCTAGACAATCAAAACACTTGCGAGCATACAGGCACCTTGTTCCTTGCCTATCCCTTCTGGAGAGTTTATAGCCATCCATTGCAGCACTTCAGCTTTGCAAGTCATCCCACCAGGTTTTGATGATGGTAACTATGTCATAGTTTTCCTGCTGTACAATAGCTTCCAGCTTCTCCTATATATGCTACATGCATTGTTGTAGCACAAGTTGAGCTACTGATCCCACCACCTTTTTGGGGGGAGAAGCCCAAATTCCTGCATAACCATTCTCAGGCACTTCCATAGTTTCCAACACATCAGCAACACTTGCATCTTTGTGGCCTCATGGATCTCCAATGCCTACCTCAACTGAGACAGCAGACTGAAGGACCTCATTAGCACACCATCCCTCAAACATTTTTCATAATCAAATATGTATTCTTCCTTTAAATTGATTTTTATTGGGACTTAATGTGTTAAATTTTCTATTTATGCAGTTAATAAAAACCAATGTTGTGTGATGTTTTCCCTGTAGAAATTATTTAACTTAAATTTGGACAATAAAATATTATGAGAAAAACTAACACTTAAAAAGATATTCCCCAAAGCATATGAAATAAGCAGAGCACCAAATTATGTATTTTTTAAAAGACAATGCTCAACAGTGAACAGTTGATTAATTTCTATATAGGAATAAAGCCATATATATTTTTGAAAAGCCAAGCTGTTTATACAGCACGTCAACAAGGAAATATGAAGGTGACATTGTTTACTCTACATCCATCCATCAGTAAGATAGAAGACTGTTTCATGGAAGCATAAAGCATAATAATGATTGTAAATCTGCAATTTAGATTTCACACATATATAGTGAAGTGTTGATTATTGATTCAAAATTATTTAGTGACAATATTTAATCATATATGGCCTGTGACTAAGAACTTTTTACTTAATGTCTTTGAAACTCACGAAGGCATATCTGTATTTTGAATGTTAAAACATTATCTGAAAATTATTAATATCTGAGGTTTTAAACCTCTTGAATATTTTTAGGACATGGATTATAAGGAAAGTGAGCTTTAAGTTAACGGTGAAAAGATTCAGCATGTTAAGTGACTGTTAAGTGCCTGCACTGCAGTTCACTGAATCTACTGATTAAATAAAGCAATGTTGCCCCAGATGAAATGCGATGTAGAAAGACAGTCTCAGAATGATGAAGGCATGAGTGGCAGCAGCCAGATCTGAATTCAGCAGAAATAAATTTTCTTTTCTTTGCAGGAAGAGAAAGCTCAATGAAGCAGTAGATTTTACTCATGTTTCCAAAGTCCAGTTTTGTTAGCCTTGTTAACCAGTGGTAAGCACAAATTTTCAGACAGGCAACTTGCTATTTTAACATGTAGGTTTCTCTGTGCAATGTTGTTCTGATTCCATTGAAGGTTACCAGCTCCTTCTGGCATAGCCCTTTTCAGAGACTGAATAACGAAGCTGCAGTTCCAGTGATAGTGCTACAATCTTGACCTACCGCAGACACTGAGGTTCAACCACCCTCAACTCCATCTAACCCTAAATGCAGTAGTCACAGCTTGAGATGAACAGCCAGGTTTGTGACCCCTTGCACAAACTAGTCTTGGAGAAAAGAACAATCAAAGCCCTGAGAATTGCTGCATAGGAGAAGAATAGGGTCACACAAGCGCTTTCTAGTCAGAAGGGCTAGTTTGCCAGTACTGTGTCTACCTTGTCATCAGTTTCTCAGAAAACTGACAAGGATCATGTTACCACAGGTGATTCCCCAGTGAAACCACCAGATTCATCTTTCCTTCAGGATACAAGCTGTTTGTTCACAGAAGTGCCAGGGGTGCCTGTTCTAGGACCATATCTTTCAAAAATTACACTTTGAAAGTAGCAGTGCTAGGTAATCTTTCTAAATAACTGTAGATGTTGGTTTGAAGCTTAATACTACAGAATTGCTTCTGTTCACATATATCTCTGGGATGGTAGATGATAGAAAGATCCTTTCTAAAGTATTTCGCAGAGCATTTCATAACTGAAGGCTTTAAACACGATTCAGTTCTTTACCATTGATTTTCCTACAGCTTTAGTTTGATACTGCATTTTTGGTGTCAGTACTTTACAGTAATAAATAGTGGGAGCATCAGATTTATATGGAATGAGTGACATACATTGAAACTGGATACAGTTGAGCATAGACCACAGATAATCAGATGTATCATACTGAATATTGAATAGCATACTGACAATTCTGTTATACAATGATATGCAGATCTGGATTTTTCCAACTTTTTGAGAGTGCTTTTCTTTTGATACATACTCCTCTATGGTACCCACTGGACTGGTGTCGGCAGATTTTCATCTGGGCAAAAGCACAAGAACTGACCATAATTACTTGTGTCAATAGCTGTTTACTCCTGCTGTCAGTGATTACAGCCACTCTGCAGTGTCCCACCCTGAAATAAGCAAGATGTATTTGCCTGGTAACAATTTTTCTGATATTTTGCTACCATTTTAAAATTTTTTTACACTTCCTGGAGAGACAACTACTGGAAAAGGATGAAGTTACAGACAGGAGGGATGAAGAATGTTTCAGATGTGTCAACCCCTTCAGTTTTTGTGATTGGGAAATGAGTCAGCTGTTCTTGGAAAATAAATAAATAAACAAACTGCTGTGTTTGCTCATCTAAGCCTAAATCTGATTCTCTATAAACAACAAAATTGTTGCAGAAAAATATCAGGAAAGTCAGTGTAGCTGTACAAGTCCAGTTTGTGAGCAGGCATTTTTTGCAACATTTTCAAAGCATGACAATCCAATGAAATTAAATTAATTGCATTCAGGCACAAATGCTCATTTTTAATGTCAGATTTATAGCCCAAATCTCAAAAAAGTGAATCCAGAATCCACTTGTGCTTTCACATTTTTGTGTAAGGTTATTAGCATGTACATGCATTGGGGAATTTCACTGCCTATCCTTTTTAGAATACCTCAGGTGGTCATTTCACACTGTGCCTTGGATTTTAACTCTGAAAATCACTACTTGGTCTCGTGGGTGTGTCAGTACGTCTGCGTGAAACACATAAAGGTTTTTGTTGCTGTAAATGTTCTGCATTAACACTAGAAGTGTACATTAACATTAAATTAAAATTTAGTTTATTTTTTATTTAATATTACACTTTATATAGTTATTTATTTATTTATATTTTTATATTATATATAATATAGCTATTATATAAAAAGATACAGCATTTAAAATTATATGGTTATAATTTCTTTATTAAGTGACTATAAATTGTGAATCTGTAGTTATATGCAGTGAGACATTTTCTAGAGATAATATGACATACCTAGAAATAATATGAAAGCACTTGAAATACTGATGGAATAAGCTCCACAGTTGGTCTCATAGACATGTAGAGTAAATAAAAATATGGGAAAACATCTCTTTCTTGGAGGTCCAGAGTGAGTAGGGAAATTTAGGTAAATCTTCTGCTGCCTATATTGACTAGACACTTCTTGTCTGTATGCTCATAACTATGTTACTGCACTGCCAAAACCACTGTACCATGATTTCTTCCCTGTCTTACATTCATTAGCTAGGCTTTACTTGATTTGCTTTTGCCTCAAATTGATGTTCACATTTCCTGCTTCTGATCTTTTTCCTCCTTCTTTCTCCCAATTCACTTGCTCTTTTCTTGCCTTTCTCTGATCTTCTGCCTTTTGAGCTTCTCACATTGCTGTTTTTTCCTATGCTTAGAAATATCTCTCATTCCTTGCTCATGAAAGCCCTGTCTCCTTCTAAAAAACAATTTCTTTTATCTAGACTCCAATATTTATTTTTTTACTAAAGCTATTTTTAATCTCAGATGATAAAATTTATTAATTTATACAAACTAAAACTGTAATGAATGTATTTTACTGATTTTTCTAAAGAAGGAAGTTTCGTAAGTCTTTCATGTATCTAAAAATAAAGGTTTGCATACAACACTTTCACAAAAAGATGATGATTCATTGCAATTCTTCTTCCCAGCACACACCAGACAAGTACACAGCTGGCTTTTAAATGGATGGAAAAAGGTGCAGAGAGATACAGGTTTCTAATTCATTTGGGATAAAGCTGATTGATTGTCAGTTACATTCTGCAATATCATTTTTAAACCCAGCAAGATGTTTGCAACACTTTGTGTTGCAGCAAAATATTTATGCTTTCATAGGTTCTTATGGTATCTTTCTCATAAGGCACAAAAGGACAAAATGTACACATTGAGAGGAGGCACCAGAATAAGTAAATGAAATATGAATAAGAAAGGATTGAAATAAAGGCCAATTAAGCAAACAGACAGATATCTGAATGATGATTGTGCTGATACAAGCATTACAAATTGGTTCAGTATGACTGCCTGGGAGCCCTATAAAGGAAAGAAGGAAAGAAAAGGAAAAAAGGCTGGAAAGGAATAGGAAAAAGTATGAAGAAAAGGGTAAAAAAATCAGGAAGATGTAAGGAATACGACATTGGGAACAAAAAGATTTAATTCTTGGAAGACAAGCTTTTAGGTGGTCCTTGGAATGAAGTTGCTTTGACTTTCAACTTAAAAACTGTATGGCTACTTCTTACCCCATACAAATTAAGGTTGGTAAGAAACACAGGAAAAAGATCATGGCTTCATAGAATTGTGCTGTGTTCACAAAGGTAGATGAACTAAAGGCCAGACAGTATCACCATTTTTTTTGCTGCATATATACATTTGAGTCATTTGGAACAGACAAAGTTACTTTTAGTGACTGTCAGTATCACTCTATCTACCACCTGCGTTTTTTTTTTCTTGAACTGAAAAATGCTATATTTTATTGCCATCCACGTGGCTATTTTGGCAATATTGATCGTAATTATATTGGGGGGCTTCAGATTGATGTTCAAAGTCAGAGCTTTATATAGGTTTCTGCAGAATGTCTATAAGATGTAGCCTTTTCCATCTATAAACATGGCCAAAACTCTGAACCTGATGTTACCAATTTACTCCATGCTTACTACAGCTGCCTTTTTTTCTGATCTTCAGTATATGTGGTCTTGTTGATCCATATCTCTAGAATACTGCTGAGCATATCAGCTCCCCTGGAGTTTGGGTGGTCTCTTTATTTACCTCTTTTGGTTCCCTGTCACAGCAAACATAAGCATTTTGACTGTTGAAATCCTTCAGAGGTTATTTTCATTTCACCATGTAAAGATCAGTTCATGCCTCTGGCTGACATCTCTAACTCATTAGTTTTCTGAGGGATTTCCTTTCTTGTGTGATGTCTTATAGATATCTACAAACTCATCCCCACAGTCCTTTTCCAAACCTTTCTTAAAGCTTTCTTTTCTTACAATGTCTCCACAAGACCTAATAAGGATCATGCTGCTGGTAAACGGGTATTATACCCAATGAAGCTGAATAATTTTAAACCCTCTAGGGTCCATATTCTGTTATGTTTGATGCCAAGCTAGTAATGTCTTTGTGATTTTTTCCCTCCTCTTTTTCTTTAGTCCTTGTTCTGCACCATGATGGGAGTGAACAAACACTATAAAGGATGACAAATGAAAAAAGGAGCTACGGTATCATGGATATTATACATAGCCTGTAATAAAAAAGCCCACTTTTATTCTCTGTTAGAAACCATGTTTATGTGAAACATGAAGGAAACAATAGAATAGAAGAAAAAAAGCAGGCAAATTAAAGGTTTTGACCCAGATATTCCAAACATTACCTACTTTCAGATTGCAAAAATATCCATTCATTCTTGTTGCTGCTACTACAACCTACTTCTACAAGAAAAAAACACCCATAAAGCTAAGAATCTAATTTTTTATTTAGATTTTTCTTTGTCAAGTTTCAGTTCAGGAGTAGAGCAAAGATGCCATAGAAACGTGTACAAGCCAACAACTATGTACAAATATTTCCATACAATGTTTTGTTTGGAAAGTGCCAACTTTACAGTTAGTATTTCCAGTGGATTTCCCTAAACAATATTCCAAGGCCATATAAAGTTTGCAGCCTAGCCATTACTCCTGTTTCTGCAAAGAGAGCAGTGTTTGACACCTTAGAATTATTTTATTAAATCGATCAGAAGAACAATGAAACTCCTGACTGACAAGGACAATACTTGTTGAATAAAATACTTCAACAAAATGAATTTTCCTAATACTCTGATCAAACTGCTATTTCAGCTTTTCTTTAATTTTCAACACTTCCATCATCTATATGTGGATAGCTGAGCTAGAATTCATCTCAGTTTACTGTAGTCTTGTAAAATCTAAGAACTGGATGTCAAAAATGAGGCAGTCACCCATGCCCATTCTGCTATAATTGACAATGATAGATGTACCTCTAGAGAATAATTTATTATATCCATCTTAGAATTAGATCAGTCATTCTGTAGACATGTTTATTTCTTTTTTACTGACTATTGAGAGATCCTAAGCTATTTTATGTGGCTAGAATTAGGAAAAGTTCTTAAAATTCTCTGTTTAAATAGAAATTGTGAAACATTTAGAAGCTCTCCAACTGCATAAATAAGGTCTGGCAAGGAGACATACCCAAAGAAGAATCTTAAGAATCTTGTGATATGTATAATTCAACATTAGGTAGTTATCATGATGTCTGGTAAAAAGACAGCCCACAGAGATATAGGTATCTATGTTTGTTGGTAGAGTGTATTTGTAGACGGAATGACTACAGACATGCAGTTTAAGTAGTGTAGAAAACCATTGATGAGAATTCTACAATCTGAACACTTCTGATAGATTAATTTCCAGTCTGGAACCATGCAGACTGTAGGAGTTGATTTAGACCAGGGGTCCTCAAACTATGGCCCGCGGGCCGGATACAACCCCCCAGGGTCCTCAATCCGGCCCCCGGTATTTGCAGACCCCCCCACCCCCCCGGCTGGGGGTTGGGGGGTGGAACCAAGCAGCCGCAGATGACTGCCTGCCCCTTCATCCACGCGCCGGCCCCCTGGTTAAAAAGTGTGAGGACCCCTGGTTTAGACAAACTCTCTGAATGGGCTATATTTGTGCTGTTGATCACAGAGGATCTGTCTGCTTAGCACAGTAGATTTGCCACCATGTTACACCTAAACAAGTGAGCAGGGAAGGCAGAATCACAGAATCAAAGAATGGTCGAGGTTGGAAGAGACCTCTGGAGGTCACCTTGTTCCTCCCTCTGCTCAAGCAAGACCACTCAAAGCTAGCTGCCCTGGACCATGTTCACATGGATTTTTGAGTATCTCCCAGGATAGAGACTCCACAATGTTTCTGCACACCCTGTTCCAGTGCTCAGTCACCTTCAGAGTAAAAACATGTATCCTAATGTTTGGACAGAACATTCTGTGTTTCAGTTTGTGCCCATTGCCTCCTGTCCTGTCACTGGGTGTAGAGGAAAGAAGCTGGGTTAATTAGCATTGATAATATACAGCTGTGGTCTGGCTTCAGGGGCGGCGGGTTGGCTGATGTAGATAAGGTGCAGCTGTGGCTGGTTCTGTTATGTGGTTGGGCAGCCAAGGAAGAGGGAGCAGCTGAGGAAGAAAAGAGAGAGAGGAAGAAGCGAGAGGAGAGAGAGCATGCACCCTGGATGAGATGAGGAGAAGGCAGCAGAGGGACTGTATGAAGAGTATGCTGGTATGAGACGGTAAAAGACCTTGTTGCAGCTTGATAGTTTGGAGAGTGCTGCAACAACTAGGCACCACTGAAAAGAGCCTGGCTGCATCTTTGCACCCTCCCTTCCAGTATCAGGTACATGAATAAAATCCTTCCTGAGCCTTCTCTTCTCTAGACTAAATAGTCCTGGTTCTCTCAACCTTTCCTGATAGAAGAGATGCTCCAGTCCCTTCATCATCTTAGAGGCCCTTCATTAGACTCTCTACATGTCTCTCTTGTACTGAGGAACTCAGAACTGGACACTACTCCAGGTGTGGCTTCAGCAGTGTTGAGTAGAGGGGAAGGATCATCTCCCTCAACCTGCTGGCAATACTTTGTCTAATGCAGTCAGGATACTGTTTGCCTTCTTTGCCACAAGGGCACATTGCTGGCCAATGTTCAACCTGGTGTCCATTAGGACCCCGAGTCCTTTTCTGCCAAGCTGTTTTTCATCTTTGTTGCTGCCAGTGTATACTGTTGCATGGGATTGTTCCTCCCCAGGTGTAGGACTTTGCATTTCCCCTGTTGAATTTTATGAGGCTCATTCATGAGGGAGCCTGACAAGCTTCAAGCTTCCCCAGCACAATAATTTCATGTTTATTCTTCTTGATCATTCCAAGGTCTACACTGGACATCAACCTCAGACATCAATTCAATCAAAATGCTCATTCCTACTGGATACAACAGAACTACAGTCTGCAACAGCCACTTGCAGTTCTTTATTAGTCATTTAATATATGAACACAGAGTATTTTGCTGGTACTCTAAAGAGATATTATTTTTTCAGCCAATTTTTCTATTTAGTGCAACTAAACTACTAAAAGTAATTTCCTTTGTTGAATTGATAAGGGCTTGGTAAATATAGAAAAAGTAATGACCATTTTGCATCAGTGGTATTACTTAATTTTGATGGTTTTGTTATGGCTTAGGTTTCACATTTTTGTAGCACAACAGATTTTAGAAAAATATTTTTTCTAAAAAAAAAATCTAACAACAATGCCTGAAATACATGAGACATTCACAATGTTAAATTACAAAATATGACTAGCAATTGGCAAGCATTTGATCCATTTTGAAGATAGGTAAATTGAAATATGAAGCAGTGAAATTATTCATCAGAAGCAATATAGTAATTGAACCTAAAAGGATCTTTAAAGTTCTCTTTTATGTGGGGATACAGATAGCTCTTCCTGGGATTAATCTTATTAAACTCCCATTTCAATTTTTGCAGGACCAGTATGATGTAGTTGGCAAACTCTAGCCATCCGCATTTTCTCTTCATAAAGATAGGTCTTGGAGATGGTGGGGGGTCGTAGGATTAATGATGCTTAGTCCCTCCACACTGACTGAAGCAGGAATTTACATTCCTAAATCACACTAGAACTACAGTTATACTAGTAAACTAAACGTGGTAAGGACCATTCTCTGGCACTTGAGAGGAACCAGCACAGGAGGGTTATGTCTGTAATATTGACTTTTCTTATTCTCCATATTAGAAACTTATATCCAGACTAGCTTTTTGGAACGGTTTCTGGATTATGCTAAACCCCAAAGCTAATGATTTTTTTAGAAGCATTCTTGTTCATTCAGAACAAAACCTTGCCAAGAACCATTCCATCCATTTCACCACACAGACAACTGCACTGCAAGGCACTGGTGGTTTTTTTTTTGTGGGTCTTTTTTTGTTTGTTTGTTTTGTTGTTGTTTGTTTTGGTTTTTTTTCCTGTACAGATAAAGCTTAGATACAAAACTTTAAGAGAATTAAAATTCCATTATACTACTGCCACTTCAAGTTTTTGCAAATTATGTGTAAAATGGGTTAAATAACAGCAACTGCTTTTACAACTTCTTTCAGAGGTTGATTTTATAACACCCTGAGGAAGTCTATGTAAGATGCCAAAACTTCTGACACCATTTCTTCCTGGTAAAAAAATGAGCCAAAGCAGTTTAAACATGAAGATTTAATGATTTTTGTTCCTGGAAACTATTTACATCTCAAATCATCAGGGAATACTAGTGGGTGATTAATGGAGGCATCAATTATTTGAAAGATAAGTTCTTCAGATCTCATTCAGTTAAACAAAATATGTAAACAAACTGAAATATAGAAGATGGAATTTGCAAGGAATTGAATGGAAACATTGCTGCAATTTGTCCCAGCTGAATAGACTTTTTTTCCACAACTTGTTCTTCTCAAAAGACCTAAGAGACTTCTGAAGAATGTATTGATCATTCAGTGAAAAAATGGAAACCACAGGTTATTTTGTTCTATTTTTGAAAATTTTGATAACATTAATTCAGTGCTTATAAACTGGACCACACTGACAGCCACAAAAAAATTGTAATGATTGCATGTAAATAGACAAGTCGTCTTAAATAATAATCTGGAAATAATTTTCCAGGTTCAGTCTAGTATGCATTTGAATGAATGATATCAAAAAGATCATCTGCATAATTAAAAAAATAATTTATGAAACATTACATTTTGTAACAGACATATTTGAAAATAGAGATTGTTTGCTATCTCCCCGTCTCCCACAAAAAAATATATCCAAAGTGAAAAGTGTAAATTAATGCTTTCAAGTTATCTGATACAATTACCCATGCTATGCTGAACATCTCTCTCTCAAAAAAAATTATTTCATTATATGAAAGAAAAAACTATGAGAATATTTACAGTGATTCAGCTTATTTTCAAAAACATACTGACTTAAATTCTGTTTAAAGGTAAATTCTTGCTTTTATATATTAACAGCTTTTGAGTACAAAATAATAATAGATATACATTCATGGAAAACCACCAGGTAGCACTTCATGAGCTGGGTTCCATCTTTTTCAGTCTGATCTTTTAGGCAAATAAAACAAATGACATTCAACGGGTTTCAATCAGAAAGAACTTCAAAGTACAAACCCATTAATATTAAATATATACATATCAATACTGTCTCTTAGTAATGATCTGTCCTCAGAATTCCAGCCTTCTGAGTAGCATTTTTAAGAATAAAGCATCATGCAAAAAATGAATGTCATACTCTTGACATTTTCCTTACTAGTAACTAGGCTCAAAGAACATGTGCTAAGCCAGTAAGATCTGCAAATCATAGGAAAATAAGAAATCCTTTGAAACAATGTTATATTTCAAATATATTTTAATTGTATCACATGGCTTTAATTAGATACTTAGTGGTTTCCCCTAGCATGTTGCAATACATTGAAATGCTTTAAATTATATGCAATTTTGCTATTTCCAAAGATAAAACCACAAAATGTTTCTTATTCCCAATCATACACAAACCAATAAAATATCAGTGTCCGGTTGTTACAGCTTCCTAGAGATAATTAGATCAGTGCAAGGTTCAGGTGAACTGCTAAAAAAATTAATCCAAACATACAATGATAGTCAAGTACTAGTCTAATACTGTAGGTGCATGATCCATTGTAAGCATACAAGGAAAATATTATTTATAACAAGCGAAACATATGGAAGCTGGCCTCATAACTGAAGTATATAGAAATAATTGGTAATTATGAATTTCTCAAAGTTATGGTTCACATGGAAACTTCTTAAACAATCAATCTTAATTTGAATAATACCATGGCCATTTTCAAGGTGTTTACTTTTCTAACCAACACAACACAACAATTTTGGAAAGTTTCTTTCTAAGCCCTGTTTCATGACTACCTAGATTTAGAATGCCATGCAGATGTCATGAATGCTCAATATTAATGATATATGAAGCAATTGGCTGTACTCACGATACTGACTTAATTTGAGATGTCGTATAACCACCCTTACTCTCCCTTTGGAGGCAAACTGGGGCCATAACTTAATATGGAATTCTTTTCACAGATGAGCTATTAATCTTTACAGTTTGCATGAACAGAAGCCATTTGGACTCAGTTATGTTGCATTCATGTTCACTTCCTAAGGGATATTTAGTGGCAGACCACACAAATGAGATCAATACCCAGAAACATGCCTCCTGCCCAAGGGTATTACTTCCTTATGGTTTCTCTTGTCCTCATTCCTATTCATTGTACTGTGCCCAAACAAAGTTCTGTTTTAGCTATTACTTAATGAGCAGCACTGAAAAAAAAAAAAAAAAGAAGAATCTGGTGACAATTTAATTGTCTGATCAGTCAAATTTTTGTATGTCAAACCAAAAATGGTTATTTGTATTTATTCATACACTTGAAAAAAAGCTTTCTTCTATAAAAATACCTGTGAAAAAATAGAAGTAAAAATATTGAAAGATCTTGAAACATTCAGGAATAATGCTTGTCACTATATACTGCATGCTACACACGTACCCTGTATAATCACATGTTTTTGTATATTATTTCTCAGAAATAAACCTCAGGCATGTTTTGTACTCTTTACTGCCAAGTGCACTCTTCAAACACTGGCATTTATTCAGCATATGACTTAGATACAGCTAACATGATTGTGTTATCTTCAACTAGGAATAGTCAGGAGGATAGAACTTCTTAGGGGTAAATTCTTTAACAAGAATACAGGACATGCACATATGCAGAAATCTTGTTAACAGAAAAAAAATAATTGTGTGTAGAACCTGGGGTAATGGTGGGGAGAGGTACTTTGATGATATATTGTACCCCATGGTCACATGTTATTATATTCAAAAGCATTCTAGTGCCCTCCACCAGAAAACAGGACTTATTCAGTACTTAAGGAGATCTTAGATACGTGGTATTATTTGTTTTAGAGATGAGACGTTTTTGTAAGGTTTGAATTCATATTTTAGATTTAGTTCGATTCAGTTTTCTGACATTAAAATACTATACCACCAATTGCATATCTGAACACTGATGGCTTTATGATGACTGTCAATTTGTTTGCATCAAGTTAACCGGGCTCACAGAGGTCATTGCATCTATCACAGTGAAATGAAACAGGGCTTTCTCTGCAGGAAGAGACAGTATTTTTCACTGTGCTTAGTGGATTCTTTCATTTGTGTATATGTTTTCATGTTTTATTAAAAAGAATTTAATGCTGGCCCTCCAAACTATGTACGTTGCTGTTTCATGTACACTGTGCACTTACTTTCTTGCTGCCAAAGGAACTATCAAATAATTATCTAGAGAGACAATGTTTAAATGCCTTACAACTTGCAGACAATATATGTTTACTTTAATCTGATTGCTAGAAAAAAATGCCAAAATTGGGCTAAATTCATGTAACTAGATGTCTAAGTTGCCGTAGTAATCCATAGAGAGATTCTGCAAGTATGTCAAGAGAGACAGTGACTCTTGTCTAGCCTAGTTTAATCCAACCTAACCTAACCGACTTGGTCTAAACCTAAATGGTTTCAGTTAGGTGATTGGAATTCTGTCTTATGTTTTAGACCTTCTAATTGCAGATGAGAATCATTCAGGTAACCTGAGGACATTCTGAAGCCATGGAGACAAACCAGGTGAAATAAAAAGACTGTAGAGTCAGAACTGTGTTGTCCTTTCTAACAGATTTCCCTCACTGCAGCTAAGGGCTCCCAGGCTTATTTTATGTCCAGTGAACATTGCTTATAATTTTTGTGTGTCTCCTCCTCCTATGCCAAACAGAAAAGTTACCAGCTTTCTGTCTTCAAATGTGTTCCAACATGTGTCATACTGCTAGTTTAAAATGGTTCCAATGCACTGATAGTAAGTATCAGGGAATATTAAGGAGAAAGCAAACAAAAAAAAAAGTTTCTATAAAAAACTCTCTTGAGATCTTAATAAAATGCTTATCTTTTATAAAGACAAAGCAAAAGAAGTCAGGCTAAAGCTTGTTAGATATACAATTGTCATATCTCATGAGTAAGCTACCATTTTTTATGGCATTTTCTATGATACTTTTGACCTCATATGTATTGGTTTTGCTACACTGAGAAAAGGTGATTTATTGCAGTAGTATTCACTGAGGAAGAAGAAAAAGAAAGTGTCTTCTACTGACCCAAGAATATGATTACACTGTTCTAGCAGTACTGTATACTGTAATAGCAGTAACTGATGCTGTGCTTACTCTATTACATACCCATAGGATCTCACTCAAAAAACCCTGCATGATAAATAGCTATGTATATAGGGATTTTATTAAATTTGTGATTACTCCAAAGTAGGTTTCTAGCTGCCACATTCTCAGATGTAGTTTGCTTTTTGTACTAGTACTGCTATGTTTTCTATTGAAATAATATGAAAATTGAATTAAAAATATAGGTTTTTTTTCACTGATACTTTAAAGTCAGAGACTATGTTTATATCTTCTGCAGACATAAAATTCAAGCCTCTGTCTTTGAGTTCTACATACAAATCTTTGAAAACCCTTGTAAGAGATTATGATAGTTAATGTTCAAAAGTTTATTATGAAGAAACTAGGTTTTTCTTTGTAAGTATTAGAAAGTTTTACATAACACTTACCTAATTTTGTACATTGAAGTGATGAGACCTAAACACGTTCTTAGGAGGAAATTCTATAGCTTAGTAATTCTCTTTGAATTAAGAAGGTTTACAAGACCTTTGGCCTACACTTCTTAAGCTTCATCCCTTCCTACACTTTACATACCTTTGTATGATGTTAACTAGCTCTCCTGATGGTTTTTAACACTCATCACACTGTCCTTTATGCTTACACAAACTATCCAGGTAAATATTTTATACTATTTCCTTAAATTTTTCCTTCCTGATTAGTGTTGAAAAAAACCCCAAACCTTCCAAACACATATTCATATACACTTCAGAAGTTTTCAAGTAGTGTATTGGGGAACAATTATTTTAAACTGAATCACAAAATAGGCATTATGTTATCATACTAGTTTGCTATCCAGTTTAATCTGAAGGCTTCTGTTACTCTTTCTGATTTCAGAGTAGATTTCAGAATACTCAGAGTGTATTTTTGAGATTATTTTTGCAGATGTTCTTTTATTAAAATTAGTTTTTTCATGATCTTTAGCTTGTTTACATACCAATTTGAATTGATTTTTCTCATTAAGTATTTGCATAATAATAACAAAAACTTTATTAAACCCATTTCTAAATTACTACAATTCCCTCTTTTATTTATATTCTTTAAATTTGAGTACATTTTGTCTACCCTGATTGCTCATTAAATCCATGATTTTATTAAACACAAAAAGCAAATTGCTGAGCACTAAAATCCAAATTCTATTAAAATGAATAAAACTGATGTGTCTAAATCACATCTGTTGGGATCTCATGAGCTGTGTTTTAGCAGTTGCCTGACTTTAATATTATAACCACAAAAAAGTAGTCAGGCGATGCAGAAGTCACATACCAGAAATTTTCCTTAACTTCACTTTCCATCTCTTAGGATTCAAATCTGAACAGACTGTTTGTTCTTCCCCCCCCCCCCCCCCCCCCCCCCCCAATATTCTACCTTTATAAATTATTTGATTTAATTTACTCTTTCTTAGCCTGTGTGTTTGCCTTTTTTTTTTTGTGAGGGGAGGTGGAATAGCAGTGCATAGTTTTCTACTGTACTGCCTTAAGTTTATTTTGGCAGTTTGCAGATACACAAGTTGACTCTAAAAACTGTACAGGCACTGATAAAAATAATACTACCACAGTTTTATTTTGGTCATATTATTACTATTTATACCAAAAGCATGCAGCAATCGCAACAATGTTTAAAACATTGATATCACATAATATGGTCCACATCTTCAAGTAACTATAGACAATGGCATTATGTGCGCATTGTGGATCACTCTGGCCAAACTAATTGCTGAAAGAACAAGGAAGTTACACAGGAGAAGTTCATTTTATGCAACTTAGCTACCTTTTTAAGGGGAATTGTTTAGATTCCGTCTGTAGCTGACTGAGAGAGACAGGTAACTTCAGATGGAAACTAATCTCATCTTAAAAAGTTTTCTGAAGTAGATGAGTTTTATTGGGAATGACCAAAAAAATACTGCTTTCACTACAAAGAAAGCTGAGATAAACAGGTCAAATAAAACACTTTTGAAAAATCAAAACTGGGTAATATAAATGTTACCTGGGTGATTTCTTTCTTTCACAATGAAATTTTTGTATTTGCTCAGCTAACAGGACTTTTTTGTTTGTGTTTTTCTCCCCCCCAACAATGCTGCCTACATACAAATTTCATTTATTTTGCCATATTTTTGTTAGGGACAGGTCTAAATCAGTACTTAAAACCTAAAACTTGAAACTTGAAACTGTATTTCTACTGTATTTCTGGTATTACAAATACAAATAATATACTTGTATTTGTGTCCAATTTCTGCACCTTCTAATTCAAATCCTTTAAGAATTTTAGCTTTTTACTTAAAAAATATTTTCTTGTAAGATTTTTTGTAAGATTTTTGTATTTTGCGTATTTTGCAAGATTACACACAGCGTATGATGCTGAAAGAACAAAATTAAATAATAAGTCTGTCCCTATGTTTCTAGATATTTTTAAGCTTCCTCTGTGCAAGTGTACACAAAACTACGCTGGATAAAAATTTAGTAATAAACTTTGTGGATTTAACTTTTGCACAATCAACGAAATGTTCAAAACTATACATCTCTTCACAACCTGTATGCTATGATCTACCATTTACAGATGGAGATATAGAAACTTTTTATTTTTTCTAGGTATAGAGAGCAATATATTCTGTTAGGGCTGGCATTTTACTGATCTAAAATGAGGTTCAAGTGGAAAAGGAAAAGAAAAAGAAGAAAGAGGAGAAGAAAAAATAAAAAGAAAAAAGAAAAAAGAAAATAGAAAATAATAAAAGTAAAAATAAAAACAAATTTAAAAAAGAAAAAGGAAAGGAAAAAGGAAAATGAAAAAGAAATAAATTAAGAAAGAAAAAGAAAAAAAAGGAAGTATTGAATTCCAATGACGAGTAAAACCAGATTTCAAGCTATGTTTGATCTAAAGTCTCTCAGTGTCAGCTTTCGAGCTAAGAGTACATGATACGTTTGGCTTTTGAATGAGGAGTCATCAATACCATCAACAACAAGTAATAAATGTAAAAAAGAGTAACAGGAGTGTGTTTGTCTCAGGTGATGCTATCTTTGCTTTCTAATTATTGGTAATATACCAGGTTTTTTTTAGAATACTAGAAACTACATCATGGCATCTCACATTTATTTTAAAATTTTAAATGCCGTTTTAAATTTTAAAAGTTGGCCACTGATTTTAAAAAAAACCCACCATGATATGTACTTTTACATTGTTTAAAAGATCTCTAAGATTGTCCACTTCACCAAAGATTGCATATTTCATTCTTAAAGGGAGTGAAACGCCTTTTAGAAGTTACATTGCCAGATCTTGTATAATTTAAATGTTCTCATATCTCAATACAGCAAACACTATGCAAATGATACAATTAAATGTGACATACTTTGTGTCAAGATCTTTATGGAAAAGGAAATAAACTTACTTTCTTATCTGACTCCTTTATTTGCTAACTTTTTCTTCCTCTACCTTATTGTTAACTGAGGTATCCACGTTTAGGCAGCAGGACTTGGCAGGTTTCCGTTAAAGACATTTTGGAAAGGTTACAGTTCCAATAGCTGCAAATCTTTATTGATTGTTGATTTGGAAGATCTAAATAACTATTTGTCCTTGTTTTGTCTGGGGTAGAGTTAATGTTTTTCATAGTAGCTGGTATAGTGCTGTGTTTTGGATTTGTGCTAAAAGCAGTGCTGATAACACAGGGATGTTTTTGTTACTGCTGAGCGGTGGTTACACAGTGCCAGGGCCTGTGCTGCCTCTCACCCCACCCCAGCGAGCAGCCTGGGGGTCACCAGGAGCTGGGAGGGGACACAGCCAGGACAGCTGACCCCAGCTGGCCAGAGGGATGTCCCAGACCATATAGTGCCATGCTCAGCGTATAAAGCTGAGGGAAGAAGAAGGAAGAGGAGTGGGGGGTGGGGTTATATCCAGCATTTTAGCATTTGTCTTCCCAAGTAACTGTTACACATGACAGATGGAGCCCGGCTTTCCTGGAGAAGGCTGAACACCTGCCTGCCCATGAGAAGTGGTGAATGAATCCCTTGTTTTCCTTTGCTTGGGTGCGTGGCTTTTGCTTTCCCTATTAAACTGTCTTTATCTCAACCCACGACTTTTCTCACTTTTACTTTTCTGATTCCATCCCCCCTCCCAGGGAGGGGGTGTGTGGTGGGGGGAGCTGGATGAATGACTGTGTGGGTCTTAGTTGCCAGCAGGGGTTAAACCACAACACTATTGAACACTTCTTAAGTCCCTCCTCAGAAGACTAGGATAGTTTCCTTCTTTTACAGGCATCAAATGTAATTTAAGAACAAAAGAAAGCAAAACCAACAACTGAGCAGTTAAATGGGATTTTAAAGATTTATTTTAATTTTTAGGTTTTTTTTCCTCACATCTAGTTTCCTTTTCTACAGTAGTAATTTTTAAATAGACAATTACAAGGTGTTGGGAATTTTATAGATTCAGTATTGATAAAAAAGGTGTCATTTTTCACCTACACCCCTTCTCTCTAGAGACTGCTTCGAGGTAGATCTTCCTGGTCTCAGCTACCCAGAGCAGTCTGGCCTTTTTCGTTCTTCCGCTCTGACGATGCTTTGCCTGCCAGACATGCTCAGGGACTTGCAGCCGTCAGCCTTCCTCACTTTAGAATAAAAAGGAGACTGGTTTTTGAATAAGGCTGGCTAGGCTTGGTCAGGCCCTTTGGGAAACAAGCTGTTCTGTTGCAAACTTTACAGATTATCCTGCAGATATGGTGTAACTGAAATCAGATTTTCCTGCCTTATAGTTACTTATTATCTTTTACACAAGATACATAAATATTACATGCACAGTGACTAACAGAAGCAATCAGATTGAATCTGGATCAGTGTTGCATTAATACAGGATTCTGTTATTCTTAAGTATCGCAAATACTATTCCGGCATCAACGACATTCTCTTAAGATAAAAGTTGCTGCTTAAAGTGAATAGCAAGTGGCACTGGAATCTGTCACTTACTATCTATATAGCTTATGAACTTGAAGTACATTGACTTGTCTTTTGATCTAGAAGTTCATTAAAGGAAGAGAACAAATCAGGGATGCTTTACGACTTCACTCTTTCTTTTATGTTTTATAAATAAACGGACTCTCACATCACGTTATCCTAAGCTAACCCACCAGCTGATGCAGTTTCATGTAGTTCTGGTATTCCAGAAGGAGGTGGCAGCATGTTACTCTCTGAGCCTCTGTACTTACCATGAACTAATAGAAACTCTAGTGTAATACTAATGCCAATATCGACTGAGACAACCTCTCCGTATCGCTCCAATCTAATGTTGAGAAGCAGCAGGAAAGTGGCATGGGAATTATGGAGATGACTTCCTTCATGGGCCAAGTGAAACTGCAGCATGGCAAAGACAGCGGCCTGGAGGGCCATTCTCTTTCCTGCTTATGGTTTGTGCCAAAGCCAGAATGTAGCCTCTCTGTTGTTTAATGTTTCTGCCCTGTTCATAGTATTCCACTCATGCTAAGACTCTAAAGATTCTCCTGAATAACATCTGCTATTGAATTTGCCTTTGATTTGCAATGGCATTACATACTGAAACTTCCATCTCTGTTCAAATCAATTAAGAAAACAAACAAAGAAAAAACAAAACAAAACAAATGCCTCCTTAGCAACCTCTTATTTGTGAGAAAAAATTCATAGCATGAGACTGTGGAAAGAATAAGGGATAATTAATCATAGATGTTGCACATAGAGTGACTTTTGTATTTGCTGGCTTTGTGCTCTTTGAATTATGAATTAAGAGTTTTTTTCAGTATAGAAGTAGGCTACATAAAGCTAAAATTAGCACAACATGTGTAAACAAAAAAGAATGGACAAAATGTTGGAGGAAAAAATAATCTAGTGTTAGAAAAAAAAGAAACGACTCAATTCTTATCTTAAAACTAATTTGAACCAAAGGTTTCTGAATCTTGAAACAATTAAGTATGTTTCATGATCATTTTAATTTCAAACATTTGGAGAAAAACAGAAATAAAGGTACTAAAATACCATAATCTCACTTATTTCAGTGGCTCTTACAAGTGAGTCAGACAATATTACTTAGATATATTACTTTTCCCATAGTAATTAAGCATCCAAGACTCTTGGCTCATAAAAGAAAAAATTGCTTTAAAATTTGAGTATTAAAAAAAGTTGGGGGTTTTGGTTTTATTTTTTTCCCCTAGAATGATGTCAAATCATGTGTCAAAAGCAGATGTCCCAATGGAGTGAATTTGTTTCCAGATCAATGTACTTTTGCCTGTATAATGCAGGGGTAATCCCACAACTGAATTACGTGCCTAACTCCCACCAAAATCACTGACACTGAGGCAATAAAATAGCTTTGTGTGCCTTATTATGTTATTTTATTTTAGAATTTCAACAGAAGTTAGGATTATTTGTTCCCTTGATGCTGGTATAAATAGAAAAGAAACTCAAACTTAAAAGATTGACATACTTTGTTTTTCCTTGATGATTGTAATAGTTACAGAAGAACTGATAAGACTGGCTTTACTTAAACATGTAGACTATGAATCACATAAACTATAACATATGTAATCAGATTTCTGGACCTATATTATTTCATTGCTTCGAATGATCTTGTTATTTCACAACAAACAAGGCCTAAGGCCCAGTAACACAGACATATCTTCACAGCAATTTTTAAAAGGTCATTTATGTTCAGTGGTCTGAGAATTCTATAAGGCTATTCTTGTTAAATCTATAGACAAACCAACACGTAGTAGCAAACCTCTGGTTAAAACCAACATATTGATAGCATAATATGAAAACAGATGAACATAATTATTACATTCCTTTACAGAAGTCACTTTAAAGAAATTGACATCAAAATAATAAAGAACCTGAAAATAAAAGAAACTATATATGCAATTATTGATCTCTGGGAACCAAATTTTGAATTTTGAAAGGACGACAGCTGAAAATTTTCTGTTGAAGTGAAACCATTAAAAAAATCTATAACATGTTTTTATACAAAATGGCTTTTCTTATTCTGTGTGATCATGTTTCATTCTGTATAGATTACTGAAGAAAGAAGCTGTGTTTTGCAAAAGGGATTTAAAAGGAGAAAAGAATTTTTTTTTAAAAAAGTATATTTTTCTCAGAGAAATAATTCAACACTGGAAATTAGATAAAGTATAACGATACCCAATTTCATGTTCTTTTAAACATCAAGGGTGTAGTCTGGAATTCAAGTAAGTCACTTTACTGAATGTCTTTTGTATAGAACCACTACTGCAGCAAAGTAGCTCAAGGAAAAAAATCAGAAAATTTCCGGCCTCAAAGTTCCCTGAAGACATCTTTCACTATGGGGTAGACATTGTCATTACAGAGTAATAGAAACAGATTTCCCTTTCAGCCTTGAGTGCTCAGTTTTGCAAAGTACAAATCTTCTAACCATTGGTACAAAAATGTCTTGCTAATGCAATATTTATTCTTTTTTTGCTCTGTGGATGTTTCTCCCTGTCTATGGAAAACTGTTCCTCCCAGTACAAATGGTACCAAATGACATTATAAAGACATTCTTTTCTTACCCTGACAATTCAATTTTTAAATTTTTCCTCTTAGCAGCGCTGGTAGTTTTTTTGATGATTTCTTATATTTATTGTCTGCATCTTCATTCTATAAAGGTATAATAACCATTAATTACATTGTCAGAAGACCTTATTTTCATTGTGTAGTAAGTGCTTTTTCACTTCCATGGCTTCTGAGGTATGGTAGCTGTTCTGCTGAATGACCTGAGCTTTAAATGGCAATATAATATTAATCATTATGAGAGATAAGCTTGGAAATTAATAAATTCACAGAAGACTACTGTTTTCAGGACAATTTACTATTCAGACCTCATGTTCACACTGTGAATGATTGTAATTACATGCTGTGACAATAACACATTCATAATACAGTACAGAAATGAACTCATATTTTTAGTTCATTATTTAGGGCAGCAATTCACAACCAGATGTAGAAAAAGGACAATACACTGGAAACAATTTCACCATTCACTACAAGTTAACAAAGGAGAAAAGTTATTCCCTAAAGTTTCTGACCCTTGCTCTTGGAAAAACTGTTAGTTTAGTCAAAAATCTTTTCAAGAAGTCTTCATCACCCAAATAATAGTAATGCTTGTGAACTACTTTTAGACTACTAGTATTCCAAAGTAATATTCCAATAGTATAGCATTATAGTCAGGGACCTGAAAAGCATATGCTTCCTTTAATTCTTGCATGTTTGAGAAACTTTTCATCATTATTAACAGGATATATCTTCTGCTTATTATGACTTATTGCATAGACCCAAATTAATAAGCACAGACTTCCCTTTTGTGTTGCAGTAAATTCCTCTGCTGTAAGGAATATAGAGGGAAAGGAGGATAAGTACCTCTGCAGATGCAGACAGTTTACCTCCAGCAAATCCCTTTCCACCCCAGACCTGTAAATATTTTCTTTGCTCTGAACATAGTCTGTTGATACCTTAATAGAGATTAGTTGTTCCATGCCGACTAGCAGTCTCCCAGATAATTCTCAGATATAGTTAGGGAGATAAAGCATTTGAGTGATCTACCCTTTCCCATAGGTTGTTTGCATCAGACCCACAGTTTTGAAGTTTGAGGGATTAGCCTAGATGTGGGCTGTTTAATACCAGTTGAGTTTAATTTCTGGGAATGTTCCCAGGAATGTTTAATTTGCCTCATAGGCAGAATAGCAGAATAATAGGCAGAAGTTAAAATAATGAGTGAATACTCAAACTGGAGTGACAAAACCCGGAAATGGCAGTAAGAGGTTGCATTCATCAGAAGTCTAGATATTCATGCAAGCCCTATTGAAGTTTTTCAGTAGAACACAGGCTGCTAAATTATCTTGCAGAAGCCAGTCAAAAATGCTTTTCACTGTTCATCTGTCACCTTGATTTTAAGTTATTTCGAACAGGGATATTAGTCTTGCATTTATTTTTTATTGCTCTCAGCAAACTATTGCTTCTTCATAATGAACAATTACATTTTTTGTAGGATAGAAATTGAATGCTTGTTGCTGCTGTAGTCAGTTTGCACTCTATTAATTTTTTCCTGATCCAAACCCCTTCAACTTAGCAGAAAGATTTCATAATTCCTTCTTCTAGGTTTACAGTAGGCCTCCTATAATGTTTCTGAAAGAAATAGGAAGCAGAATGGATATTGCGTTAGCAAAGCCAGGTTCATCCTTAACACAGTTCTCAGAAGACACTCAAAAATGTTCAGACATGGTATTCCAGCTCTTACCATCTTGATAGACAGGGCTGCAACATATCACGTTACAATGTCCTTTTTTTGCACTACTCAGTTAATGCTCTGATTTTTATCACAACTCTATCAGGGCAGTATGAATTCTTGAGTGTCTGTAGGAAACCTCCATATCAGGAACTTTTTGTGCTGTCTCTTCTAGGCTGATGAGCCCTCTTTCCAGAGACTTTATGTTTAGATCCATTTCAAGAAGGTCATTGAGGTATAACAGCATTATTTAGACTTCATGAATCAATATTGGCTAGCTGGCCACTCAGAATTGGTTTCTCTTATCCAGCTGAAAAACTGAATTAAATATCCCTAAATCTTCCTTTCCATATAAAATTGCTCCCTTTACTCCAGCCATGAATGTTGAAAGGCTGTGTGATTGGTAGAATATGTGATTTGTGGCATCAATAAGGCAATGTCTTTGTTCAGATCTGTTCTTTCTCTTGAAAAAATTGAGGACCCATATTAAAGGAAAAAGTTACAAGCTTGTACTAATGATTGGGGAAAAACAATTCAGAGGGAAAGCATTAGGATCAACACTAGAACACATTTGAATAACATGGAGCATAATAGATAGCCCTGGAGTAAACACAATGCTGTATTTCACTCAAGAACTCAGCTGCAGTCGTAAACTGTGAGAGGTTTATGAATGGCATCAGAGTCTCAGGAATTAATTCAGCCTTGTACTCACAGTGATGCCATATGTTGTTATTTATAATACCCACTTTATAATTACTACTCTTAAACAATTTAATATTTGTAGTTGTCATATTTCAAAGATTAAATAATTAACTTGAAATGCTTCACTTTATGTAACATCTCTAAAACCATATTCAATTCCTTATCAAACAATATTTTTAGGAGGACTATATTTAATACAAATTAACTCTTGCTGAATAACTTTTTACACCACAAGAAACTATTCTTTTCAATAAGGCTGTGGAGTGCACTGTTACTATAATCTGAGAGCTATGGTCTCACTTTTTACTTGAGAAGCTGCAGATTTATATTGAGTCCATTTGATAGTCATACAGTGTGCAACGGTAATTAAATGAAAAGTATTTGTTCTGTATTGTGTTGCTTTTGTGAAATTGAAGGTCTTGAATAACTACCTATGGTCTGCCTTTGAAATGGAGACAACCAAAATACTGCAAAGAAATAATTCAAATTAAAAATTCATACATTTGAACAGTATCTTTGTGATTTCTACAGGTTGTCTAAAACAATCCCTGAAGACCATATTATGCTTGGAATTTAACTGTGATTTTTCTTGCCATGATAATATCCTTCATCACACATATTCTTGGCCTCTTCCCATATATGTAACATTTTGGCAGTACAACCAGCATAAGAAATCAGACATGAGGAGGGGAAAAGCATTCCTGCTCTCTGAAGCAGCTTGCAGACAGGCTATTTGAGTGCAAGTGAAAAACAACTGCATGAATCAGAATAATCTTACAGAAATCTTCCTGAAACATCCACCTCATCTCTACCTTATTTTTCCACTTCTTTTTTCCTTTGCCTTTTTTTTTTCCCTCCTGTGTACCTTGTACTCAGACAAAAATGAATGCAAACAAAGAAAGGCCTTCAGTCAGTAGATATTATTTATGAAAGGGCTTCTTGTCACTCAAATTCAAGGTCTTTATTATTGGAACATGTACAAAAAGTCTCATAGAAGATCCTGCATAGCTTGCCTAAGTCATGTCCTTGTGTCTCACAAGTTCCATTGTATTGGTGAAATCTTCATGCTACAGGGTATTAGGTATTGTTATGCTTTGATCCTTGTTAATATGGCACAGAGAGAATAAGAGATAGAATGAAGCAAAATAAGGAGGATATTAAAGGCAATTTATTCCAGTTCAGGTCTGGGGCCAACTAAGCTATGATCTGAATATTTCCTATTAAATTCCTTTCAAGCATTTTTATGGAGACATTCATAAAGATTCAGTCATCTAGGTTCACCAGGTCCTGCTCCAGTTTGCCAAATTTTTACAAAATACAAATATCTTCCTCTGTATATTTACTAAGGCTCAAAGGATTTCTCTTTTCATCATGGTCAAGGAAAAGAAAATAATCAAAGGAGAAAAAATATTCCAGTCTTGATTGCACTGATCTTTTGATGAAAAGTGTTAAGTGATTATTGTTACTTGTTCTTTTAGCGCTCCAATTTGACTCTTGCATTAATTGTGACTATTTTCAGTGAAACTTTCAATGCAAGAGAATAAATTGGAGAAAAATGCTACAGCAAATTTGTCAAGATTTGAGATGTTTTCAGAACTTTTTCTTACTGCCATTTAATACATTTGTGTGGGATTTATTGATAAATAGCATAGATTTTTTTAATATATATGAGCAAAATGAAAGCTGAGCTCCCAAAGATTCTATATACATTATGATTCTGATGTGGGAAATACTGAGTATCAGATATGCTATATTAATTATACAACTCCTACTTAAGAAAATGCTTTATCCTTTAATTTCCAGATTTTAGATTAAGTTCAACACAGACAATCTCTTCCTGGTAAAGCATGCTAAGTTTATGAAGCCAAAAATTTCTTAGGCCACTCAAGGAATCTCACTGTGATTGTTATCTCCTCTTGGACCTCTAGTATTAATTAATGCAAACAGGAATACAAATAGGTCTCATTCCTTCTCCCTATTACACCATTGTTTATCACTTCTTCTTTCAGAGATGCTCATATTGCTCTGGCAAACCAGGTGCTAGATATTTTTCTGCTCTGTTAGACTCCATTTATATGTAACATATTACACACAAACCTACAGAGACCTTCATCCTGATATCTTTATATTTATAATATCAAGTAAATGTACAATGTACCTGAAGAAGTCATACAAATCTTGACAAACCTTGATTATTAGCTACCTTTATGACAGTCAGATTTATAGGACCGAAAATCCAAACCTCTCTTCAAGATATATAACAATAATAATGTCCTTCCTTTAAATTTAATAATTAGTCTGTCTTTATAAGAAAACAATGCAATTCACAATTGGAATAACTTATACTAAAAATTTGACTTTAGCCGCTGGAGTTATGTACGTAAAAGAAAGCCCAAAGGTGGCAAATGAAAATTGGAGCTTGGTATGAACTGAACACAACTTATCAACAGACTGAAAACTAAAAGTGCAAATATAAACAAATATAAAATGTACTCCAACAATTTATGAAGGTTCTGTAGAGGTTCTCAGGTCCTACTGGGCAGAAGCAATGCGTTTTAATAGAGGAAACACAAACTTTTGCTAGCTTTGCGAAGTTTTTACTATTTGGACACATTGTACTATAGGCCTCCTTTTTAGGAACCGGGGAGTCCCAAGAGAGTAGTGCCTTAGACAGAAATGGAGTAAAAATAATCCTCATTCTTTATTTTACAAAGGAAGAGATTGATGGGTTTCATAGCAAACAGTAGGTAGAAAAGTCATTGATCTGTAAAGGATTCCATTTTTAAACTACTATTGTTAAATGTATTGCGGAATCACAGAATGTTTGAGGGACCTCTAGAGATCATCTAGATAAACAGTATAGTGCAGGGATACCTGATATTCTAACAAAGATAACTTGGGCATCCAGAGTCGAGTACAGCCATGCCCATTGACACATCAAGCGAGGCATGAGGTCTTGTGTGATTTCCAGTGAGTAAGCTGGATTTTTCAAATAAAAGTATGGGTTTGGCTAAAGGATTTCCAACATCTTTAGACTACTGGTCATTGCAGACATGTGTTTAATAGTGTAACATGAGATTTAGAAACATGATTATTTCTGGACCAAGATTTATAGGATAGTCTTGGTGGAGAGTGGTAGAGAGAGGAAGCAGCCCTAAGGGGACTTAGACTTTCTTCAGCTTCAGTTCACACTGCCATGACATGATATATTTACAGCTATACAGCCCCAGTATTTGGATTGGAGAATGGTTGCCCCTAGATAAAAAAAAAAAAAAAAAAAAAAAAAAAATCAAGTGGAATTTCCAGCAGAAATCTATATCCTTATAAAACTACAGTGTACTGCAAGTAGCTCATTTATTGAGAATATAGGGCATGTGGGCACCACAGACCACTTGAAGGTCTATTCATTTTCTATCCACATTTCCAATTTCTATCCACTTTCTGGTTCTGTAGTTGTGGACACAAGAGCTGATACATCTACCAGTTGGTATCTTCTGTCAGATAGTTGTCAGCACTGGAAACTTCAGAGGAAGAAGTTCTTCTACAGCAAGCTGTGAGAAAACCTCCTCTCACCAAGAGATCTCATCATTCCATCGACCTCTGATGGGAGCTGGTTGAAGCCTGAAGGTTTGCCATTTCTTCTATTAAAAAAATAATGTTTTGTTAATTAATTAGTAGTGGATACCCAGATTCATGCCTTTCCCTTTTTCTGAGACCTGGTAAATGCTTCATGTCCACATTTCCATTCAGCAGTGTGTTCTGCAGATTGATTATACATTTTGGCACTAGATATTTCTTTTTATGCATTGCCAGGGATCAGCTAGAACAGGCCAGCTGGAGAAGAGGTGAGCTGGTCCTTGGGGGAAGCCCACAAGCTCCCTCCGGTATCTGGTGGTGAACTGAGCCCCCTGCTCAGTAATGATGCTGACAGGAGGGCATCAGAAATTGTCCTGTAAAAAGTGTTGGGCAGTCTGTGATGCTGTGGGCAGGTTCTGGGGGAAGATGATGCGAGCCATGATGGTGAAAAGCCCATATTCACCAGGACAGCAGTGCTCCCCAGTGATGGAGCAGGTCTACCCTGAAATCTGTGGACACAAGGTGTGGTGGCCCATCAGGAGCAGGGAGCCAGGGTGGTGGGGATGTGGGACATGCAGGTAGCCAGCAGGGCTGAGAGCTACCTTTACGAGCTGACTACACCCAGGGGCTTGATGGCCATGGGGGGCTTCATGAGGCTGCCTCAAGGCAGCCTGCAGACTAGGCCCCATGAGCTTGGACCCCAGCTCCAGCTGGCCTGAGGTGGCCATCAGGATGCACCGTGGGCAGGCAGCTTCCTCAGGGATGGGGCCAGGAGCTGAGGGTTGCTGCTGTTTGGTGAGGTGGTGTCCCACAGGTGAACAGGGCAGGACAGGGTGGTAACAGCTGTGGGCCCCAATGGCCCTGTGAGCAACAGGGAGGTCAAGGCAGGAGGTCTGGGTCAGCCCAAGTCAACCACAAGAGGTGATCCAGCCACACAGATGCTGGGGATGTCGCTGGGGCAGGAAATGATGGCTCTGAGATCAGCTGAAACGGGCTTCTAGACATGGGAAGGGTGGTGGGAGGCACGCAGGAGGCTGGGCAGGGCCATGAGGTTTTAATTTCCCCTCATTTTAATTTAATTGAGCCGACTCTTGTCTCATGCTCTGAGACATAGAAAAGAGTGATTTCCAATCGCACCACTTCATCTTTTAGACACTTGATGTACTTCAGATACTTTGATCATGTTCTGCCATCTTATTTACAAAATAAACAGTCCTAATCTTCTCAATCTTTCTTAATCTATGAGATGCCCTTGATGATTCATCACTCCTCTGCAAGGTGTCTCTGCCTTTCCCTCCACAATATGTTTTCTGAGACAAGGTGACCAGTACTGCAGCCAGGATGAGACTACAGCACCCACTGATTTATAGAAAGACAATATAGTGTTATTTATATATTCAGCCTCCTGTAATGTAGTGCCTCGTTAGATTTTCTGAATAGCTTCTGAGTGGCACTGGCATTGGCACTTCGTGTTCTTTCGTTAATTTGAGGTACCTTTGCTGTCTGGCCATAGATATTAGGTGCTATGCTATTGGTGTTAGATGTTGCTATATAGATGCTAGGATTGATGTGTTGCTACAGATATTGTAAGATGTAGGAATGGTTTATTTCAAGTGCACATTTATTTGTATATATTGGCATTAAAATGTATTTTATATAACATTGTCCTTTCAGGGCCACTGCGCAAATGTGCTGCCACAGCATGTGTGAATGCATGTGCCAAGTTAGCTAATTTGGTGTGGGGTTCAGAGGCCGTCTGTCCTCCTTCTGGTAGTCTACCTGTGCCTGCTTTTTTTCTGGAATGCAGGTGTCTATCTCAGGAAGAAGTCATGATGCCTTGGGATACAGACCAGGAGTCATGGAGTAATCACAACAATATGCTTGGAAGTAGTAGATGGAGCAGGACTCACACTGTTCAAAACACAAGGACACTCTTAACACATATCTAAGACAATTACCCCAGTTTATCTCTCTCCCTTCAGACTGGAGCAAGCTGACCTCCCATCTTCACTACCCACCAGCTGTGTCCCAGGGCAGGGATGAAGGGAAGAAATTAGGTTTCTGTAGGGGGGTGGGGGTGGAGGTGGAGGGAAGTTATTTACATCAGAATAAGACAGGGCAAGGATCAAGAAAATCGGATATTTTCTCAGGAGACTCACCTGAATTGTCATTTCTTGGGCAAATTCTTCACAGATGTCTGGAAATACAGCTGGTCCTTATTGGTAAATTATAAAGGAAATTGGTTTTGGAATAACCTGATTTTACTAGTGAAGAGCTAATGTGCTCTGGATCAGCAGGTATCCTTAAATCAAAGGATTTTGGCAACACCTTGCCTCTGCATTTTTTGATCCAAAGAGAGTTGGGAAGCAGCTGACATCTGCATAAATGAAAATCAGGTGAAAACTGGTAAGTTTTGAATTTTTTTGTTCTCTGAACAGCAGTATTTTTTTTTTAATGTTTGAAAATTTAATTACTTATGGAAAGTTACTCTCATATAAAAGTAGTAATTTCTCATCATTACATCAAACTCAGATATTCCAGGTGAAAAAATATTTGAATTAAAAAAAAAAAAAAATCATTTTGTGAAAAGCTCTCCTCACCTCAGATTCCATCTAGATACTCCAGATACATTAAAAGCTGCTATAATTCCTGAAGTCCACTAGTGGAATTAGATCCCTTAACTCTTCATGAAGATACCAGTGTTTCTACTGTTCTTGATTTATTTTTTTTCTTCAGAATTTAATAAGATACTTTCTGCTTGCTGCAAACTTTATGCAGTAAAATACTACATTCTCTGGTTTTGCATCATTCACTGGGAAAGAGTCTGAATGAGTCTTTCCAAACATGTGTGTGATAACCTAAAATAAAACACTCCATTAGAATCATGACAAATTATATTTTTGCCACAAATTCATTTTGTCATCCATTGCATTAATTCAATAATGTAATAATAAGCCTCAGACTCCATGTACTCATGTTGACAGAGTCCTGTGCTCTTAATTTTTTTACATCAAAGATGTTGCAAATGGGAAAATTAGATCTTAAGTTAGAAAATGGATTGTTTTCATTACAAAGCTAGCATTAGTGCTTAATGAGATTGCATACACATGGCTTCATATCAGAGCATAGCTATAAGCGTCATAAAATGCAAAATAATTAGGTGACCTTTCCCCAGACTATTTTCAGTGGCAGAGCTATGAACTTCTTAGATTGTGTTCTGAACTTCTGGCTTACCATTGATTGCAAAATCAGTGCATATAATGAAAGCATGTCTTAGGATGCCGTAAACTGTTTCACAAGGCAGAGATGGCAACATCTGAAATGTGTTGAAAGCTCTAATGTAAATTATTTAGACTGCTTGCATGATGCAAATCTCTCTGCTTGAAGAGTAATCAATTCTTTCATTTGATAAGAATTTTAATATGATACAACAGCCAGGGGTGAAAATATTGTACAGCTACCTAATTCATTGGCCATTTAATTGAGGCTAGTCTAATCTTTTCATTGTTGCTACGTATATTAGAGCAAAAAGACAATATTAAGATGATTTAATTATAGATCATGCAACAGGAAAGCCTTACACCTTAAGCGGTATGTTAAAAAGATAGCATGCATAGTAGAGATAATTACTGTCTTGCAAGAGTATGGCATGATGTATACTCATATCCATCACCAGCAGTGGAACACAGCTTCCAATAGTATAAGCAATAAAATAGGCATTTCAAATCGAAGGAAACATCTGCACAAGACACACTTCATTGATTTGTCAATTGTCTGCTTCTTATTAGTTTCTAAAACCTTTATACTTAACAAACATGAGTGTAAATATGGCTTTATTTGGTTCATTTTAACTTCTGGAAATGCTCCTTTGTTCCATAAAAAGGCTATAGAGGTCAATCACTTAAAAACCTATCTATACAAATACACAGCAAGCTGTGTTAAACACACATCAAGGTACAATTTTCTGCTGAACTATATCCCAAAACAGTTTCACAGAGCTCTAGAAAAAAGCATTTAAGGTAAATTAATATAATGTTTCAGTTGTCTTTGAAAAGGTGCATGTTTTGAGATTAATGCATTTAGGAACGGAAACTAAGATAAAATGTTCAGAAAATAAGAGACATGCAGTTGAGTCAAGGTCAGATTTGCCTGGCATGAAATATAGTTTCATGTCATAGAAGCTGACATCTGTCCTTCCTTGCAGCTCAAGAAATTGGGAGTGGCGATTATTCTAACCTAGCTATTATCTCTAGAAATAATGTTTTCTCAGAAGCTAAGTTAATGAGGTAAGGGCTGGTGATCTGCTAATTAAAAATCTAAAAATAGGACTAGTGATAAATGGGGTGTCAAAATATCCTAGCTAAGGAAGACTTTTTAAGTTAGCAATGATCAATGCACAGCTCTGATTTCATGACACTGCATATTCATTTAATGAACCTCCTCTTTTATCTGTTAATTACTACAACACTCTCTGGATTAAGACTATAGTACATTCTTTGGAGAATCTGTGTATTGTCTAGTTCAAGTTTATTTATGAATATTTATTAGTTTGCTAGCATACCAGAATCTTCTTAGTAGCTAAAACATTACCTCACACTAATAAGGGCTTTTGTTTGACATGGAAAGCAGTTGCTTTACATTAGAAGGGCTGTTAAAGCTTTGTGGATGTCTTTCAGAAGAGCAAAGAAAACTGGGAAGCTAAATATTCAGACTGGTATTTTCAAACAGGTCCAGCTGAATTATATGACCTATTGGCACCATACTACATTGACAGTGGTACACAAACGCAACTTTAATTCTAAATAGAAAAACCTGGCTGGTAGTTCTACAGTTAATGGTAAATCATCTTTCCAGATCATCTGTGAAAGCAATATTTATTCCAAATTCATTGCAGCGAAGTGTGCATTCAGATACCACAAAAAGGTGTATTTCAAGCTGAACATTTATCTGGATAGTATTGTTGATGTTATTAGTTGTTTTACTAGAGTATGTTATGGCCTTTAGTTAAACCTGAGCACCCTGTTTGACTTGACTTGTAAATGTAAAAGTGTGATGAAAGACATTTTGTTGCAAACTAAGGCTAGTCAGAAAACCAAATATAGGACAAATGATAAGAAAAATAGGAAGAAGTGACATGGCTGCAAGAATGCAGTACAAATCCTGCAAGATTTCAGTATAAATAAAAAATCAGTACAAAACTATCAGTATCTGGAAAGCTTAAATGACAGTAACCACTGAAGCTTGTGCCTTCAACCGTAAGGAGTCAATAAGCAAACTCACCCACTCTGACCCAAGATGTAACCTATGGAAGTTAACAATTTCACACCTATTGATTTCAGTCTTATTTAAGCTATTAATTGTCAAGGCTTGAGAGATCTAAAAAAAAATATTACTCTGGGATAAAATAAGCAATATAGTTCTTATTTTTAAGCATTGTCAGATCTTCTCTCAGAAGGATGAGGTTTCTCTATGCTTTTTTGAGACACAGGTAATCAGGAGTTACCAGTCATAGTTTCACAGATTGAACGTAACATTAGATGTTGAAGTGTCATGCATAGTCCTAATTCCCTAATTATTTAGATTAGGAATCTCGTTAAAGTCCCTGTGATATTGTTCATTGCATATGAGAGAAAATCTTGGATGTGAACTGGGGATAAGGAGGACCTTGTGCATGTCAAATACTCCCACATCAGCCTTTAAGAATCACCATGTCCTTGCATCTGCTATTTTAAATATAACCACAGAGCTTAAGGCCAAAACGAACCTACAGAGTATTTCATCTTCTAGGGCACTAAATTTCATCCAGTTATTTTTGCACCAAGCCCAGTAATTTGCACTTGACAAGTTTCTTTTGTGCTCTGCTAAAGCATATTAATTAATACAGAATGCAGTGCTGGAAAGAAGCCAGAACCTATAGCGATGAAGGCTCAATAGGATAGAATATACATAAAGAGTAAAACACACTGAAATGCTGTGAAGGAAGAAGCAGCAGCACAGTCTGGATATATGAATATGAAGGGGGAATTTGACTATTAGAAAAAATTACAAGGACTGGTCCCTGTGAATGAATTTACTAATTTATAGACAAAATTCTAAACAGAGAAGCTGAAGGAAACAACTGCAACTTCCATGTTACCTCAACAGATTTGCACAGAACAATTTTAGTCCAAATCAGCAGTTATTTAATGTATTATTCTTAATGCCTGTCAGGGCTTTGCTAACAAGCATTTAATTTTCCACTCTCTGAATCATCTTGGCTGCAGTATGCTTGTCTTTCTAATTGCATCTTTTCTCCGACTTGACCCAAGAGTGAGATGATTTACCACCTGTACTCTTACCTTAAACTGTGCCAGCCTAATCGGCTTCAGATTTAATCAAGCGTTCACAATGTCAGTGTTTCATTTTCACCTTTGCTTATTGTATATGAAATGACATTGATCGCTAGTCAAGTGATCAGAAGAGATTGTATATCTTTGCCTGCACTGTTACAGACTTTATCTGACTTTTTCTTTATTTTTCAGTTCTTACTCCAGTGTGCAACTGGTGTCACAAGAGCTTTGGATTCATAACCTATATATTCTTACTAGTGTCCCGGGACCATAATGAAACGCGGGCTCTTTCTTTTTATATCCACATCCAACCATAATGTACTTACCATCTGTCCAATATGTAGGTGTGCTGTTTGCATGCTTTGCAGAGTATTGGTACTTGAGACATTTACCTTCTGAACTCTGAATCATCTCCTCAGTGGATTCTACCTCTCTACATTAACTATAACAGAACACAGATTTCTAACGGTCATCTACAATGCGCACCTAAATTGCTTTCTAGAGTAGGTTGTGTGAATATCCTCATTGTATGTATTTCACAGGCTGATGGGAAGAAAAAATATGTCCAGCTTAAATCTCTAGTTTTTCTCTCATAATACAGTGATATTCTTTCAGCAATGCTAAATGCAATGCATTATGAAAAAAAATCCTGAAATCTGTACAACTGTAATTATGCTCTTGGGAACTCTGACTTTCATTAATATTCTGGAAAATTTTTAGTAATATATGCCTGATTTAAATTCATTTCATGTTACATTGCCCTTCTGAAGTGTATGTACACATATAGACACACAGAACATAAAAATGAATATACTATGTATAGTATAAAGCTATTACCCATCTGTCAGTCTGATACAAATGAATTTTTGGAAGGTGAGGTGTACCAATCCTGGGATTTGGTAGTCAGTCTCTGGGAATTATTGGGATTGTGATTCTGCCAATGGGACCAAGATTTTACCTTTGGTTGGAACAGAGCTTTTCCAGCCTCTGGGCATTAAAACAGAGATGATGTCCCAGAAGCACTAGTGCATTAGTTACAAGATCTCATTGACTTCTTTTCTGAGTAATTAATTTTTCATTTCAGTGACAGATATTAAGAGCAAAATTAATAAAAAGCAACCAGCCAGTAAAATATCTAACTTCTCTCACACGAACAAAACACTAAATTCTGTTCATGTGACATGTATCAAAGCATCTAATTTGGGCCATGTGCAGTAAAAGGTGAACAAGCAAAAGAATATTGAGCATGATACTTCTTATTTTTTTGCCTAACGGTTAGGCAAATATTTACAATAAGAATATTCAAACTCTCATTCCCTGGCAAGCACCTTCGCCATCAGACTAATGTGTAAGTTTGGCAATGTGAAAGAATGCTTTTCTCCTATGAAGTTGTTCCAGCATATATCCATTGCAACTCAGATAACTCCTTTCATATCAAAGTTTAACTGGATCAGAACAACACTTTCTCTCTCTCTCTGGGTCAACTAACTTTTAACTGGAACATATATAATAGAAGATCACAGAATCATAGATCAACATAAGAAAAAGCTAAGGTTTTGGACACAGCTGCTCTACAATAATTGTCCAAGTGAACTGGTTTATCTGAGGAAGTGCAAGGTGATTTGAATGAATTTACCCTTCTTTTCACTGCAGTCGGAACTCACGCTGACTGCTTTGTGTTTGCCAGATACGTAGAGCGTGCATGCACACACATATATACATGAATACCACAGACAGGCTGATGCAAACTACTGTTTTACACAGTACTGCATCTTTACCCCCTTTCCCTCCTTACGTTATCCTAGTACTCAGTTCTGAAACTCAAAGATGGTATTGAGAGAGCTCTTATTCAGTTGCACTTCAGCTGCTTTAATGATGCCAAATGTGCAAAACTGTGTTCAAGTTTGAACCTGTATTCCTTCAGTTTCAGAAGCTGTGAACTATAGGAATATCATATATAAAATAGAAATTACTTTTGGAATATTCAGTTCAGAATAATACAGGTACTAAAATTAGGAACTGAACTGCAAGTTGGTTGTTTCCTCGTTAACAGCTGTAGAGTAAAAATACGAAGTTCAGCATATGTCTTGAATTCAGTGATACTGTGGTTGGATCCCATTTTCTGGACAAAGAAGGACTGAATGTATTTCTTAAAACATCACAAGGTATTCGATTTTTAAATATTAAAAAATACAGATTATTATAGGTAATTTGCAATACAGTAAAAACCGTATGTTTATTAATAGATACATCAATTTCACAAAACTCCAGGCGCTCCAACAGAATATTTTTTGAAAGTAACAAAGAAAAATATTTTGTGTTTTGTACCATTTATGTCTATCTTTTATTCCCACTATAACACTCTCTTCTTTAGGTTCCATAATTTTCAGGTTGTAATAGAAAAAAATGTTATGAGAGTATGAAAATGAAATGTTCTGCATTGTTTACTCTATTATCAGAAATTGTGTGATTCATGATTTTGCTGAGTAAACTCCACAGGGGGAAAATATGTGAAAGATGTATAATCCTGGCCTCCTGGATTATTTACTCATATTAAAGGAGTGCAGAGTTAGAATTGCTTTTGGGTGTGTCTATTTCAGACCAGTCACAACAAAAAGAAATGAGGAAGGAAATTATAAATAATTTAATGAAGCTCTGTCAATCAAAATAGGAAATTTTGTATGTGTGTAATGGTGTTTAACTTTGCCAGGAGGGCTTCCCATATACACAAAGGAACTATGTAAACAAATATTCTGCATATGCTTGTGAATAATTAAACACATTTGAACAAGAAAACTATTCTAATATATCTACACATAATGACCACTTACTATAGCTATAGAAACTGTAGTTTACTGTTCATTGATTGTGTGTGTACAACAGAGGGATTAAGTTTTGTAGCATTCTCCAAAGTCACATATGTCATCTTGTAAGGTAAAGACAACTTCCAGAAAAAGAAGTAGTAGGGATAATTCATGCGCTCTTTTCAGATGATTATAAGCCTCAATTCATTATGTTGGAGGGTGATGCTAAATAAAAAAAGTCACTGCCAATTTCCAAGGGTGGTAACAGAGGACAGTATTGGTTATTATAGATGTGCCCGTAGTTTCTGAATACACAGGTACTGAAGTGTTTATTTAACTCCTCACAATTTTTAAACAGAGTTTAAATGTAAGACCCATGAAAAATGGACATGTCAATGGTTCCTGTGCCATCAGACAGCCTGACATAAGTATCTATAGGGTATAAATTATACTACATGTCTCAAAAGAATGCCGTTTCAAAGATCCACTGGTTGGGGTCATTCCCAATACTACTTCAAAGACAATCCATTTGTGGAAAAAATGGAGAGTGTAGCAGACTTAGTCACATCCACCATGGTAAATATTATTTTTATACTTTTGCTGCTTAAGGGATGAACTATGAAAAAGAAGACTAAAAGCTACAAAGTGTCTGTTTTCTTTGGAATGGATATATAAACAGGACCAAAAAAATTGAGAGATTTCCCATAACACAGGATGCATAGAACATCAGCTTGCCCAAACGTAGCGGCAACACAAAACATGCATAAAGTGTGGAACTTTGGTTGCTTAAAATAGATAACTTCTATTCCAAAGGAAAATTAATATTACCCTATTTTCATTCCAGTCCCAAATATAACTACACTTTTCCCAAGCTTTACTGTCAAAGAGACTTTCTGTCAAGCTTCTGGTTTTGACACATCAGCATATGTTGCTGCAAGAATCCAGGAAAGGAAATGTTTGAATCTTTTGTGGTCCATCAAGAAAAAAAGGGTAACGGTATACTGTACTGACAACAAATAAACTTCTAAAGTTTGAAGGCAGCAGAAATACGTGTGCCAGAAATCATACTTTGACAAAAGCTTGCTTTTGCCATCAGTATTTTCATAAACTAACAAGATAGGTACTGTACCTGTGAGCATGTGCTTCTTTTTCCACTCTGCCTTCCCTTAACCTGGATTAGAGTTCTATAGAAACTCAACAGGTATTTTTATTCCATGTATCTATTAAAGTTTTGCCTTCAAAAGGCTTCATGAAAGATCAATAGTGATTCATGAATGAGGTTTTGTGCAGCAAGAAATCCTTCACTAAGAAATTTACTAAGTCTGTAACAATTGTTGTAATTTCTCATACTGTAGGGAGCTTCAGTGAGCACAAAGCTAATCAGTGGTCCTGCAGTATTCTTGTGTAAATTATTCCAGTCGCTGAACATAGGAGTATAGTGCAGACAAGAAAACATCACCAGCTTTGATGATTGAACTGGTACTAGTTCTCACCCACCCTACAGAGCACTTTTTCTTGAGTAATAAGTAACCAAACTATATTGCTTTTAAGTGGACTAGCTGATTCAACACACATAAATTGATCGGATTTCTTCCTAATCAAATTCATGGAAGATTCAATAGGATACAGAAAAGTAACATAAATGTTTTACAACTTTGCTCCTACAGCAAGTTCTCTACTGTTTATCTGTATTTTAAGATCATTTTTCTGCACTGATTTAACATTCTTCCACCAAGGTATTAAGATAGACATTTAATACTCTTGTTCCTGGTTTTTTAACACACACTGAAAGTCAGGGAGATAAGACTATAAATACTGACATTTCAAACTACAGTGCGGTGCAGAAAATGTCATATAATTTTAATGAAGAGTGGCTTGTCTCCCCAGCATTTTGATTTGTCATATTTCAAATCAAATTTCAGCAGTAATACTTGCTAGTTTAGCACCCTTATTTTTAAATTATAATGCCATATTTGAAAATCTATCCACATTTATATTGTTGGGGGTGAGGTCTATGGGGGTGCACAGACTTTTCACAGAAGTACATAAAAAGTTCAGGTAAGACTGCGAAAATTAGGCACACCCAAAACCAGGGCATACCAGGTCAGTGCAAGACAACAGAAGCAGTCTTGTGGAAGTTGGTGGTAGAATAAGGCAGGCAAAAGGAAGGAGAAGTGCTACATAAAGATTTCATTCAGCCTGGAGAGAGGTACTTGATTTAGGCCACTGAGGGAGAGAGGACTTCCAGAGATTGACAAGAGAGAATGAAAAGCAGGTGGAAGGGTTTTGAGAGGTATCAAAAATAAGCTTTCCAGACTATAGTCTTTTGATGAGTCTGACTGTCCCAGAGTTCTTCGTTGTGATATTTCTACTATTTGCCATTTTAGAGTAGTCCCTTTGGCATTACTTACCTCATGCAGGGGAGTATCTAACATTCAGTCAGATCTCCCTCAAGTCTACCCTTTCCCAGGCCTTCTGCCTTTCATCCTGAACCGAGTCCTACACCACTGAAGAGCACACTGCCTCACATGTGGGCTTCCCCTCTGTTCCAGTCTCTTCAAATAAAAGGTTAATCTTAGTTCTATCCCACTAGAGTTGTTCCTCAGTAGTTCATCTTTCCCCTTAAGGATCTACCCCTGGAGCTAATCACAGTTCCTGCTATTTGTCTGTTTATTTTCCCCAGTGACAAATCCTTTTCCAGCCTATCATGATCCCTGTGAGGCCACCTTTCTACCTATCCTTTCTTGGGATGGTGAGCAAAACATTATCACCCTAAGCATCTTCATAATCTGCTTTAGATTCTTTTTAATCTCCTTCCCTCATCACGAACATGCCCCATTCAGGTGTCACCAACAAGGGCATGTTGAAGCTACTTTTTAAGACTTGTTTCAGGATTACCATCTCCAGTCAGCCTGAGTTACCCTTGCCACAGAGTGACAGATGCTAATGGTGAGCTGCTATCCCGTAACAACCAACGAATGTTATGAATGTCATTAGCTTCTGGAAGGACTGTCTGTCTGGCAACATTAAAGGAAATAAAGGGTGCAAGAGCATTAAGCTATCTGTATTTTGTAACATTGTGCGTGGGATGGAAGCGATGCCTGCAGTGGTTGCAACCAGCAAATCACGATTGATGAAAAACTAAGCTTTCTATGCCTTGGCGTGTGTATAAGCCTTGAAAATAAAATAAAATAATCATGTTCTAAAATAGATCAGAACTGGAGGACTTTCCTGTTGGTACTGGAATAGACGAGGGAAAGAGTCATTCCTATGTTTTCTGCCAGGACACTGCAACTGCATGCAGCTCTTACTCAGGACATACTGTAATTACGGAGCTAACCCTTATGCTATTTTAATTGTGTGCCCCTAGAAGACGGAGGATTTTGTCATTGTGCTGTGAGTGACACAGTTGAGGTAAGAGTTCCTTCACAATTACACTTACTCTTGTTAGTCTTGCCACTGAAACAGAGATGGAGTTGAGTTCAGTGCCCAAATTAAATCAATAGGTTTACTTTGTAATGTTCTGCGTATATTCATATTTAATTCAAAATGCATTCTAAATACTTAACAACAGTGGTTTGACCCCCAATTAGGTGATGCATGTCCACAAGTAACTGTGAGATACAGCATGTTTTCAGTGTTTCATTTCTTATTTTCAGTCAGTCTGCACACTACCTGCTCAACAGACAGATGAGTCTCTTATCAGAAGTAGCAGATGGCAAAGCCAGTCTGTTTGAATTTTCTGACATGCACTCGTAGAACATTTCTGCGAATTTTGTTAAGGTGCATTATATTACAGCACAATTGGGGATATAAGAAGGGGGATAGCACAACTGCTGTTCAGGAGTGTATTTTTAAAACTTATCACAGAGTTCTGTAATGGAAAATATGTATTTTGTAGCTCAAAGGAAGCAGACAATCTTAACTGACACTGTCTTCAGTCCTCATTTCAATGTCAAAGAGGGGGTTCAGAGGATGAGCTGAGGAATTGTCTTTGTAGTCTGTGAATTGGTGGAAAATCTGCCCATTGATTTACTGAGAACTGAATGTCAGTTAAGGGAATCAGACCACTGTATAACACTGAATAGTGCAGAATTTCAAGCTGCTACTGACCAAGAAACGGACCAAATGGTGAATCTTTATAGTTAATCCAAATGCACAACTGTTCCTTAGTCATATATATGTATAGATAGATAGATAGATAGATCAAAGCTTTCCTGTTTTCCTGATTTTGGACAAAGGCAAGGTATTATCCCGTAGATGCTTCCTCTCCTATGAAGAGAGGAGAAAAAGAAAGAGAGAAGAGCAAAGAATAGGCAGAGCCCTTGCATTCTGTTGACCAGAGTTAATATCAGTAATATGGCACACCTAGTTAAACTGTATGCTCAAGGTTCCCAAGAAAGTACATGAGGAGCGTATGATTCTCTTCCACATCCCTTTTACCTTCCAACATGAAATCTGAGCATGCCTTACAGATAAAAGACATAGCCTTGCAATAAACTATTCTGCTGGTAAAGACTGCCAAATGTCTTACAGTATTCCCTATTCCTTTCTAAACTTCAGCAATGACTTTGCGTATTACAAGAAAGGACAAATGGGTTTGAGATGAGTTATTCCAGATGCTATTCATAACTTAAAGGCAGACCATAAGCTTTCTTTGCATTATTAGGACATATCACATGCACACAAAAAAATTAAAAATCAGAAAAACCTCAACACAGAAGCTGTGAATTTATGCTTTGTAAAATCTAGAAATCTTTTAGAATAAAATCAAAGTTGATGACATAAATTTTCTGCTTTAGTACTTTTTATATTATTCCATGTTCTGTCACACTAGCTAGATGAGGGTGAGTGAGACTTATTTCATAGCTATTTATAAATACTTCGGAGTCATTCTTTGAGATCAAGTGCATTTTAAACCTCGAGTAATTCCACTGAGGCCTGTGTCAGTATTCCAGACCCAGCTTCCTGGAACTTGGTGGCATTTTTATAGAAGTGCGAACCAGTTTCCTAGTGCCCTTTGTGATGCTTTATAAGGAGGACAAACTCAAACCATAAACAAAACAATATATAGAATTTTGGAACCTTCAGTAATATGTGCAAAATTATTTAAAGAAATAAAACTTTCAAACAAATACATCTATTAAGATTTGAAATGCAATGTGTAAAGATTACTGTGAGACAACTTAGAAAGTGTACATGAATTGACATGGCCAGAAATTCTACAGAAACAAATAAATAAAGACAGTAGAAGTCCAAGGACAGATAAAGGAGTAGAAATGAGTGAATTATTATTTTTTACTGCTGAGTTGGGAAATCAATAAAAACATACGATTTGCAATTGTTCCCTTCGGTATCCATAAAGATGTCTAGATTCTGCCCTCTGAAACAAGGAATAAGTGAAGAATGTGTTGGTGAGTTCCTCTCATCTGGAGGAAATCTAAGTGCGTATTTCCAAAAAACCTATTGCTACTCTTGTTGGGACAACTTGGACTTCTGTTAAATGAAAAATCAATTGCTTGTACAACTCTCAGAAAAGCAGCTGTGGTACAAACCTGGAAGTTAAATAATGTGGGGAGGGGAGGTAAGTTAGAAGCACAAGATACTGAACTATGAACCTGCCTCATCATTTAAATTATTATTATATTCAGGCCAACAGGACAGAACACACATTTTTGGGAAGTAAATAAAATTGTGGAATAGAAATATTAATTCCTTTCCTTAGCTTCTACTTCTAATAGTACCAGCTGAGATATCTTAAAAAGTGATATATACTTATTTTGAATAAAAGCTGAATAGTTATTCCTAAAACAAAAGTGCTTAACCACCAGCAATATGTATTTCTAGAACACTCTAGCATAAGATCTGATCATTTAATTGCATGTATTTTATTTATGATGGTGTGCTGGTTAATGAGTTTAAGCTGGCCCCTTTAGGGCCAGATTTTCCTTTCAGAAACAAATATGTACAATGTGTCTTACATCAGAGACATGGAACTGTGCAGTACACATTAGGAGGAAGAAGTTAGCTGTGGACATGAATAAATGAAATTTGCTCAGATTGTTATATTTAAATCACATACTCAGGGAGTCTTCAAACTTCTTGTGCAAGTCAGGCACCTGCATATGTCCAATTATAAACTACCTAGGCTTACGGATTAGACACATTCAAGCACTTAAGTTATTACATATCCATTTTTAAAGAAATCTGTCTGCAGGGATTTATATAAACTGATTTATTTAAAAAAAAAAAAAAAGGTTAATTTTTATCCTAACCAAGAGAACAAAATTTTGTGTCAATTCTCTTTTCACTGAAAATGTGTGCAGCTCTACTATATTTCTAAAGCACAGATAGTTTGACGTGAATCATACTTTTGAAAATTTTTTTTACACATTCTGAATGTTTTCTAGCTTTCTGACAGTTTATAATTTAGACTAGAAATGGTTGTGAAACTTGAACAAAATGAATAAAGCTTTACCATTTTTTTCTTATTGTATGTGTCTCATTTTATGATGTGACAGACAGACACATGACAGAATAATACTAGTTCTGTGATTAGGATGTTCACTTCAGAGAAAGTATTTATACTTTTATAGCATTTATACATTTATATAAGAATAAAATATTTATATATTTATAAATATTCTGTGTTTATACTATATCCCAAACATATCTGTTCCATATTCCATTGTCACCGGGCTATGGATGACAGCTTAGTCACTAGTCCATTTAATTGTCTTCACTCTTGAATATGTTAGATATCTTACTATTTTTACAGATCATTATCAAAGAGGATTGATAAGGAATTACACAGGAATTCAGAAAAATCACCCAATTTAAAAGTTCCTAGTATAATTTAACCAAGCCAAAAAATTGAACATGAGTCACCATTCATGAGTGTTATTCTATCATAACATTCTCTTATTTTGACAATAAATCTTATTCTAAACTTCTCTGTTAAATATTCTTGAAAAGAGTTTTGATTTAGATCAAAAAAGGCACTACCAACCATCTAAACAATAGTTAACTGAAAAATATCCAAATGTCTACTTTATTTACTACCGATGATAGACTTTTATCTATGGGGAAAAAAAGTATTATTCAGAGTCTTTGAAATATTTCTGGTATTCTTATTACTTAACCATATTTCCGGACTTTTTAATGGGGTATAGGTTGGGCATAGTATGAGTGAATATGAAAAATAAATAAACATTTAATTATTTCTGCTCTTTGTTAAGAAAACAGTATGGTTAGTCAATATGACATAAGTATGTTATCCAACACAAAAAATAAATGAAATAGTTTCAAAGCTTTTTGAATAAAGGAATCTGGGTTAATATAAGATAACTTCCATCCATGTCCTGAAACACTGCTGTAAAAGGGAAAGATGCCAGTAGAATGGTCTAAAAAGGAAAAAAGCCACAACAGAATAGTTTCTTGTGCAAGATATTACTTAGCAAAAATATGCATTAATATATTGTTGACAATTAACGTGGAACAGTCAATACAAGTTTGAAAAAACAATTGTTAATACATAAACTACAGATTCCATTATTATTGCTCTGAGATTATTCATATTGTGCTAGTACCTACAGGGCCCAGCTAATGGTCAACTTGAAATATGGACAAATCACAAGTGGCCTGGTCTCAAGACAGACAGACCCCCCCCCAAATCCCCCCCAACCCCCACCCCCACCCCCACACATGTTTTTGAGACATTTATGTTCATATCATTAGGTTTATAGTAAAAAGAGCTCTAATAATAAAAAATAAACACTTAAATTCATAAGTAGTGCTTTGAGATAAACGTTGCAAAAATATGCCAAAATAAAGGGATAGACAATATTGGTAAAATGGAGACAGTTACAACTGTAGCATCAAAACAATGCTAATCAGTAGTAAATTAACACTCTTTCACTGTGAAGTCTTAGGAGGTTTTAGCTACAAACCCGTAAAAAGCTTATAGTGACTATGCAAACCGTAAATTTGTACCTTGACTAAGCCTTTCCCATAGCACAGAAAAAAGCATATTGCACTGGAAGATAGCACAATTTCAGCCATTCTTTTTTTTTTTTTTTTTTTTTTTTTTTTTTTTTTTTTTTAATCCAGCATATGGATTCACTCTATCCTTCCTGTGGAAAAGTTACTAGAAAAAAATTAGACTACAAATACTGCTGACTTTCTTTAGTTTCACTCTCAGAGAAGGATCAGGTATTTTGTCTGAAGTTTGTTGAAAATTCACAAGGTGAAGATGGATGGGAACAGATTTCCACCCAAGAGGTAAAAACCTAGCAAAAATTAAACCCATTAAAATTAGAGACTTCATAAAACATGTCCAGGGTAGATTTTGCAATTCAAAATTTCAAAAGTTGTTCAAATGCTGTAACAAAATGAGACTTTCTATCTTCTAAGTCTCTATGAGGTATCTACTTAATATGTGCAAAAGGTGAGGCTTTGATGGCTGTAACTGTCTGATTTGACCTATATGCTTTTAACAGTGGAATGTCTTTTTTAAAATATAAGAAGCTCCAAACTGAAGAACAAGGCAAAACCCCACAGTCTTAGCCCCTGGTGTGGCCGTGCATATTCATGAAGCGATCTTGGCAGTGCCATTTTCACAGTCTTATTACATACTAACAAGATTTTGTTTTCATCATCTCTTTTTGGCCTTTCCAATATGTATCTAAATCCCACTAAAACTAGTTTCTTTTCATATCAACACAGAAAAAATAGTGAGTGAAGTGTTATCTGTGTGTATGTGTTTTTAAGCTATGTGTTTCAGTGCTGATAAGCAAAGATGCAGTGGCTATGATAAAAGAAGTAATACAAGAGAAGAAGCTTCTTGTTCAAATATTTCTGAAAAAAATCATAGCTTTCAGGGTAAGATCTTTAAAGATAATGTTCATAGTAATTGCAGAACTTGAAATCATATCTTTCCTAGAAAGATGTGCAGTCAATTACATCAGGTTAAATACAGTTACTGTATCTATAGATGGTATTTGTAGCTGAGGCGAGACATAACTTAAAAAAATTAGGTTTAACTAATTTGTTATTAGTTTGAGATATTGCCAACACAGCAGGTGATACACATTTATTTTTGCAAGCAAAAGACATGATTGGCTATATTGTAAAGTATTACTGTCATGCTAAGAGATAGTAAAGCCCACAATTTCTAAGGTTGCTTGGGCTGTGAAAATGAGTAATTCTAGAGCCCTGTGCAGCAGCATCTGAACATTATGTGTACCAAAGTTTGCTTTAAGATATTATCCCATTAAAGCAGATGTTATTAAAATTTATATCTTGGGTTGCTATTATTATATATTTAAATAATTGGAAAGCTACTTCTATATTCACTGACTTATCAGGTTCTGCTAAAGCTACCCAAATAAGCATCTTGCTGAAATAAGCTGTAGGAATTTTGTATCCAGTCATTATTGGTTAGAGAACTGAATTTATGGACTCTCCTTGCAGCAATAGGTGTAACGTGAAAAGTTTCAATGACTACTTGATTGTTGGACAGGAAAGATTTGGCTTCTCTAAATTAAAGTTAGCAGAATATTCAGCACAGTTTATAATGCATGAAAATTGTATTATGCAAGCTTGATCAAAAGCTATTGGTGAGAAAGTCCTGGTAAGAAAGGAAAAATATAGCCTGGTGATACCGGAGGCCATCCAAATACATACAGCTAAAGCTGTTGAAATGTCAGTGAAAACAGCATACTTTATTTGACCATTCAACGTACAGATACATGTTATAGTTCTTGGTCAGAGTTTCTATTTCAAGTCAATGACAGTTCTGCTGGAACAAGGGGAGCGAAATGTGACTGAAACAAAAAAAGCTCCTGGTATGGGCTGCTATGTGTCCTAAGACCGGGTTATTTAGCCTACTCTTTTTTAGCTGCACTCTGGCAGAAAAATAAAGGTCTGCATAGCAAGCTTTAAAAACACTTTGTATCAATGGGAGACAATAAATTTAAATTGTGCAAATTAAAAATTTGTTTCAATAAATGCTTTACTAGATTTAGGTATATCTCACTGCAAGTCTGAGTGTGAGACCAAATTCTGTTACCTTGCAAAATTAGGAAAAAGGATAGCAAATGACAGCGAAAACACATTGCTATAGGTGTTGCATAGATTATGTTGTTATGATGTTACTCTGTTATGACGGTTTGTGTTTTACATCATATGAAGGGGAAGTGTGCTTTGATTAACATTACAGTTGTCTTTACATCTTACAGAAGGATGCAATGGGCCATAGCATAAATGTTGACACACGAAAAGTGCTCGTCCTTTCCTTTCATTTTCAGAGGGTTCTACTGCATTAGAGTTAATGTACAGTGCTGTTAGCAATTGTGGTTCCTAATATTTAGATGCATTAATTTTGCTGAACAGTTCATTTAGGCAGTTCAGGGTCCGGGTTACTATAGGACTGTACCTTCAAAACAGTGTCTGCAATATATCATTAACTAAGGTTGACTATTATCTACTCTCCATTTTAATACTAAACACATGTCATAGCAAAATATTATCAGTTTGAGGTCATTTGCTACTTTCCAAATGACTGAACTCATAAATTCAAGAATTCAAAAGATGAAGAAAACTATTGCTGATTGTTAGTTATCAGTATTTAGTTTCACCAAGTAGCTAGATCACCTGATGACATTTTTACTAAAAGCTTTTTCTGAGTACCAAACACAGAACAGTAATTGGAATATCTGGGAGTTCAGCAGAACTCTGAAAGTAAAGGTTTATTTTTAGCTGAAAACTTTGGCTTCTCTGAAGTTACTTTTTGCCTCCAACATCTGAATGCTTTTTCTCTGTAGGTGAGACTGGTGACACACAGATGGAACTCATTACCTGCAGTGCCACATGCTGCTCAAGAGAAAGTTTAATGAGGGTGAGAAAAGTGGCTCAGACGTTTACCCATTGTCTTCCATCACCAGTCATCATGACAGCTTTGGGAGGTGTGACAGCTAATACTGCTTCTGCAAGTGGATTTGTGTATAGGGGTTGCACTACATACTTCCCCCAAAAGGGTAAGCTATTAAAGCAAGTTTGCCTGCTGCATGTATTAGCTAGCCAAACATTCCAACAGAATTAGAAATTTATTTAAAATATAAGACAAAGGATCTTCTTGAGAACAATATGTTAAGGATTTAAAGTATATTTAGACATGGCCATCTGAATATAGTTTAAGTATGCACAAAAAAAATGTGAAACCCCTGTATTGACACAGAACAATATTTTTTAAAGGTGAACAGTGAGATGCAAAAAAATCCATTTTCCCCAGAACAAACTTTAGAAATAGTGCTCAGATATACTTTGGAAGACCAGTTCTCATTAGACAGAGGGAGTACCTGTAGTAGTTGAAGACAATAACATCCAGCCCTACAACTATGCTGAGCTGCTGCAGGTTAATTATCTATAGGCATTCCTCTGCACTCTCCATGTTTTGAACTTTAGGCAGTATTTTTTATTCTCCCATAACTGACAGCAATGATCTAGCAATGCACCTTCTCACACTGCTGCTGAGCCATCCTTCTTCCTATCTGTTAAACTCTCTGTGAACCCTCTTTAGGTGCTGAACAGGGCTGGGTGTGCTTAGGTGGGTTGGCCTTAGGTTGCTTCACTTCAGTAACTTTTTTTTTCTTTTTTCTTTACCTGCAAAGAATGTTGCACTACTTTTATATTGTCTTCAGTTTGACCCTATAGAAATATTAGCCTTGGCTGAAACGTTTTTTTTTTTTCTGTTTACAGCTGAGAACTGATGGAAATAAGAGACTGCTGTAAATCAGAAAGCAAAGAATTTAATAGTGAGGATCTGTGCTTGTTAGAAAGGTAGGTACCTACCCAGTAAGAGGCACTACTGTCCTGTTGCCATTCCAGCAGGAGCTGGAAGTCAGAAGTCCTGGTCTTTCTGAGACAAGATACTACTGACCAGCATTAGCAGGCAGCATCCTTTCATGTAAGCAGTGGTTTCTCCCTCAGCCTGTTGCAGTCTATGTATCAGTGGCTCTGCAATTATATCTACCTGTAGCCCAGAGCACAAGGTATCAGATGTAGAGCTCAGATTCAGATTTTCAGGCAGGGTCTAGCTTCTACATTCCAGCTCTAATTAAATGAGTGTAAGAGATCTGTTAGCAAGGCTTGAAAAGGCAGCTCATAGAGCTTGACAGTGCACTGTCTATGTAGACATCTCTGTAATCTACTCTTAGTGTTGAGATAATTTCTGAAAGTGAGAAAAGGGAAGGGAAATAAACACCCAATCAAGGAACTGAAATGAACATAAGGAAACTAATGACAAAGGATTTGGTAGAAACTTTGTATTTGTACAGATGGACTACTTCTTGGTTATTTTTACATGATTTATGAAACAACAATTATCTCTGCAAACTTGGAACGCAACCCATCAAAATCTCCCTAGAACTGGCTTGCGTTAGATTATGTAGTAGCTATCTGTGTGCAAGTCCAACTCCAGGACTTGGTAAGACACTAACTTCTAAAAATAAAAGTCAACTGGAAGAGTCCATTAAAAAAATATATTATTAAACATTTATTTTTTTTAAGCACAATTTTTTTTATCTTATTCTCTTTCTATTCAGGCTGTGTGGAGTTGCATTTTTTTTTACACTTGAGGTACTTGGCATAGCACAAGGTTTGACCTCAGCTGTCTTTGTTCAAATCTTTACCTGTATAACTATTTCCCATCATGCTGGCAAGTACAAATCTGGACCATGTCGACATGCTGACAAAGTAAAGAAGTTTTGTCTCTTCATTCTTTTATTCTGTAAGAGTTTGATGTATGCGTGATATACATCTAGGAAAATAAGACTGTCTGATACATGTACAAAAAAGCAAAGCTTTTACTGCCTTACTTGAGCATGTCAATAGTGTTTCCTAGATCACCAATTTACTCTATGTCAAGAAATATAAATAAAACCCAATATCTTCCCACCTGGTTAACTGGCATACATTTAATAATGTGGATGGGGAATAGCTGTGAATAGCTAACAGGTCAATGTAAGATAGGAGCAGCCCATCACTGGCTACAGATTTTTGGCCTCAGATTTTCAAAGTTAATAGAAGTGGGCATATGGCAATTACACCAGTGACAGATCTGCTCCAGTAAATACGTGTCATAGGAATAAGGGGTGGGGAAGGGGTGACAGATGCCTTGTGGCTAGGATTATGTGGTCTTTTCAGTTTACCCAGGCAACTGCAATTATGTCTTTTGGGACAGGGTTTTAAAACAGAATGTCTTAAATTTCTGTAATCATTTTATGTGCTTCTGTGATCAAATTGGTATGTCACTGAATACTTTCAGCAATAGAAAGGGCCTGTCCAATAAGGGCCTTGTCATATTTTACTCATGCTGTTGAAGAGAAGATAGAAAACAAAAGAAATTGCTGCCATTAATGGCTATGTTCAGCAGAACGGAGTGTACTTAGGAGGACCTGAATGGACTTTCCACCAAGAATAGCACTATAGAAGAAAGCAGAAAAAAATGGGACCAGAGGAAAAAAAAGTGTAAAAGCAGGAAGCTGGTAGAGAATAAACAAACTACAGAGGGGCTGAGAAAGAAAGTTACAGTCTTTCTTATTGCAGGACAGGCAGGAAAGGGTTTCAATATGGAAAATTCTGGGTTGAACAGTCTTGCTATTTAGGACAAAGAACCCGATTTTTAGAAATCACAGCATCCACAGCCCTTCATTAGAAATATAATTATCCACTTGGGCTTGGAAAAATTGTTCTTGTCTGTCTGTTCCTATTCAATAGTTTTTTAGAAGTTAGCTTAAAAAGTATAGCAGTAGTGCTTTGGTTTTGTTTTAAAAATGTTTTGGAAAAGGAAAATTATTGGTGTGGGGCAGCCTGCAGCTCAGCTACAAGATTCCCAGTACCTCATGACTTTGACAGGACAGTCTGATGGGGCATCATCATCGGTGCTGTTCAGCTCTGAGCCTTAGAGGAGAAATCAAGATGTTTTTTTGCCAGTAAAATGAAAAATAAGGTGAGCTGTGATCACTGTACACCCCAGTTGCCTTGCAGTTAAGTCCCACAGGACCTACTGAACCCAGTGAAACCTTCAACCTTATGTACTGTGGATCTTTCATTTCAATGCTAAGCTGTTATTTCTTTCCCAACGCTAATCCTTCTGGGAAATTAAAGTAAAATAATAATAATAAAAACCCCCAAAACAACAAAGCAACCAAAGACTACATATTGTCATCTTACACTGCCCATAAGCTTAGATACACACATTCAAAAAACATTTAATAAGAGTTTCTGATTAAATGAGTTGGACAGGAGTTTTCACGGCTTTTCTATATTCAGACTGCTTTCATGGTCTTTTGCTCTTCATATGTACCCTATTTCTAAATGCATTTTTGTTTTGATTGATACAACTTTAGAGAGTGCCTTGGAGAGAAACACTGAATTATTAAGCCTTGAATATAGCTGGCTTTCATCCACTACAGTACCTTTGTCATAGCCCCATACTTCAAAGCTAATCTTCAGTAACGAGCTTTTTCATTCTTTCTGTCTATATTTAATGCAATTTTTGCTGTTAAAATTATAGCCCACATGTCTTTAAGAAATTCTTTTAAGAATCCCCACATTTTTTCATGTTTGATGTCAACATCTACTGAGAACTTTTTAGTCTCTTTTTTTTTTTTGTTAACTTTTACTGATGTGCTTCACATCCCCCCACCCTCCCCACCCCCCCGCTTTTTTTTTTTCCTTCCAGGCTCCAGCTGTACTATTTCCTATTTTTAATTTGTCTCTTTTAATTAAGTAATCCTGTTTCAATCTGATTTTGAAAATGACATCCTGCCTTTGAATCTCATTTTTACATTTTTGGGACTGGTTTTAAAAGCTTCTTTCTAAGTCACTACCATGGAAGAATTAGGCTGATTTTTTCTTTTGCTAACATAAAGATCAAGCTTCAAAATTCTCCTGGAACTTAGTGTGACCTTTTCTGCTTTTGGTTTTTTTTTTATATTCTTTAGATTAGCAGGCTTTATACCTCTCTTTCCATAGGGAGCACAGATTCCTAAGAATTAGCAGGGGATTGAAGAGATTTATTTCTCTTTTATGATTGTTCTTTTGAAAACAGCGATCTTATTTTTCACCACAACTGTTTTCTGTGTTGGATCCTAGATGTCTTAATCCATATCCTGCTTTTCGGGAATGTCCTTTGTTTCATTCAACCCTTTCTTGTTATTCTATTTATTTTTTTTAAGGCAGATTGATTCTTCTCATTCTTCACACTCATTCTGTATCTGTTGTCTTTTTAGGTTAAAGTAGTTCCCAATTTGTGTTTTACAATTGTGCTCCATTTATTGCAGCAGTCGTATAGAGTGTCATTCTCTCTTATCATTTAAAATTCAACCTAAATCCACCATAATTCTCTGAATGCCCTAAAGCCTCTGTTGGACTCATACTCAGAGGCTTTGCTCTCATACAGTACAGTTAGTCTGGGCCAAACTCTACATTTTTTAACAATGGCTTTTGCATGTGAAATGTCTGCAAATTTCAGGAAAAGTTATAAATCTGGGTCATGCTTTGGCATTCACTGGGTGAATAAAACCTGCTGAGCTCAACAGGAATGGAAGGGTATGCAGAAGATGAAAAGTTTTTTGCTTTTTCTGCCTATATTCCTGGTGAGTGTTGATTTTTTTACAAATGTCTATTTTGAATCAAAGTTTCTGTAAGTTTCTGTAAGTTTTCCCAGACTGAAATGGGAACAGGTCCATCAGAAAAGTTTAATCAGGCAGCACAGCTTTCCTTTTTTTCGGGCAGATACATCACACATCTCTCCTTGGTGTGTTGGGGTGGTTTTGGTATTTTTGGGTTGGGTTTGGATTGTTGGGGTTTTTTCCATAGCAAAAAAGGTGGAGAAAACCCAAACTACTGTTTTGTCCAAGCTGAAAAATCTCCGTGGTGTCTGTGGTTACATGACTTCCACTAACACTGACAGTTGATTCTGGGTCACATGGATGCTGCCCAGCCAGTTGACTTACCCTGAGGGGACCGTTTTAGAGTAAAAAATGCTGTTTAGGTACAGAGAATCTACCTTACTTTTCTGTTGAAAAGGAAAGTGTAGCTGATCTGAGCTAGTCTGGTTTGATCTGCAGAGCAAAGTGAGCTAGCTGATTCCGATCAGCTATGCTGGCAATAGGGGTTGGAACCCAGTTTTCAACAAATATGAATTGCAGAAGTACAATGTAGGTACAATACCAGAAAGCCACTGGTATGCAGTGATAATCACTGTGGTGCAGCGCATGAAGTTGTGGAGGACACTCTTTTGGGGAAAAAATGTTTGTTTAACCCTCAGTAAATGTCCATGATACTTACGGAATTCTCATTTCTTTAGGTAAAAGGATTGACAAGATTAAGAACGAGGGTGATGTAGGCTAGTGATCTAAGGTCCCAATTTCCCTCTGTCATGAAAGTAGTGACACAATTTTTGTTGTTAAATGTCTCACTAAGCATATTCCAGCTGAAATCTAAAAGAATATATTAATAAAGAGTCTCTATGACTCTGAGATAAAGAACTGCTATTATTACCATTTTACAGATGAGAACAGTATGGTACAGATGTGATTTATGCAAAAATACAAACACAGCATATGGCAAAGCAGCGTTGAAATGTGAATCGCATGAGATCCAGTATTTTAAGCAGACAAAATATAAACATACCCTGCTGGTTACACTTGGTAGTATAGTTGTAACATTTCTTGCATTTCTTAATTTTCAAATAATAACTCTTTGAAAGACTCCTCTGGAATGTCTGGTTTATATTTATTGGTTTTTTATTAATTGATAATGAAATAATAATTTTAGTAACTATTTAAATTCTCATGTAGGAATACTGTTTCCTTTCCCTTGCCACTGTATATTTTCATCCCTGCAATATTAGGGGGAGCTAAGGAGGGAAAATAAACTTAAATCCTTCCTGACTAAATTTGAAACATTGTTTTACTGCAAGGGAAAACCTCTAGAAAACAACTGTTTAGTTCAGAAAATTAAAAATAAATTATTTCATTGATCTAATTAAGTGTCATCAGTGCTGAGGTTTTTGGCTATAAAAAATATAATCTCTTAAATCTCCATGTTCTACACTATTAAAAAAGTTCAGTTGTAAATTAATCTTTTCCTGTCTGGATCACTAGTTCAAAACTGACTGAAATCAACAAACACTAAACTCGTTATTATAATTGTTAGAGCCTCTATAAAATGAAAGTATATTATCAGTCTGTTTTCTAGTTTACACATTCCTAAACTGTGAGGTCTACTACTTAGGTAAGTGTTCGCTGGGATCATATAAAAAAAAACCAACCAAAACCAACAGAGGGAATGGACTTAGAGTCTGAATCTTTTCTTCCATGTACATTATTTTCCACCCTTCAGGGGTGTAATTATAGGCTCTCTCTCTGTTGCTTGGGTATAGAGGTTATACCAGTTCCAGTACTGTCAGTTTGACAAATGTTCACTCTGTGCCCACAGTCTTGATTACTTTTTTGCTTTCAGCAGCTGCACAGATCCCTACCAATTCTCAGCTGCACTATATTCCTTCAAGAGTTCATCAACCTCTTGAAAAACAAATCATGTCTGACCTTCCGTACTTATCCAGATGTATTTACATAATGTTGAAATTCTGTATATAGTTATGATTGTGTGTCTATATTTACCAAGATGACAGCTCTGTATTAGTTACATAGATCTTAACTTTCCCCAGTTTTTGTTTGTTTGCATTCTTTGCATCCTCTGTGCTGGGCTGAAATCCAAAAGAAAAGTAGTAGAGTTATCACAATAGACAGAAATAATTCTCTATAGACTGAAATAATTTTCTATTCAAATACAGTCACTCCAGACAAAGCCAAGCTGATCACGTAGTAAGTCCCAGACAGAAGACTGTTGGTGTTTCACTTTTTTAGGTGTGCTACATATATGTGTCATGAGACTGTAGATATAGTTTCACACAATGCATATAACCTAATGCCATGACACCTAAATGTTCTCTCTCTCCTCCTAAAAAGTTCACCTTTGATCTCAGGCTTTCTCTCATAATTTTTTTCTCGCTATTGCTCTTTATCATTAAAACCTTTGGAAGCAACATGGTTTACATCATTACTTCATAATGTCTTCATCCTTTGCAAAATGAAAAGTCTTCTGTCTAGCTCAGGTTTTCTCTCACTGTTAGCCTGTACTTTTTTTCAGCAAGATTTCAGGCATTCTCTATATTCTGCCTTCATCCTGTCATTTCTCCATCTAGTATCTGTATTTTTACATACTGCTGTGATGGAGAGATGGGACGCAGCTTGATGCAAGCAAATGTGGATTTATTGTACAGAAACACGAGTTTATATATACTTTCAGAAGCTACGCGTTTTAATCAGATTGGTTCTTGAAGCTAAGCATTGCATACTAGGCAATCCCCGATTGGCGGTTAACTACCATCAATTAACAGCAAGGTGTTACCTTTCTTTGTCTCCCACTCCCCTATGTTCTCTCAGCATGACTCATCATGTTAATTGTTGTGTGTATTCACACTCCTTGTCCTCCCAGGGTTAGTGACCTACAAGCTCGAGCACATTCCCCTCAGCTAAGGGATTGCCACGCATGGTCCTAATTTCCAGCCCGCTCCTGCATCTCCCCCTTCCTGTTGCACAAAAAGAACCATTGAAACCGAAAGAGTCATTAGTTTTTGTAATAGAACAAATAAAAAAAGCAACTAAGACATATTATCAATGTCAAAACAACCCACTGTCTCTGTTCCGTACAATTTTACAATTTCCCCTTTTTTTTTTTTGAACAGCTAGTACCAGGTTTGCCATGTTCTGCAGGGCCCTTGCAAACTTGATAGCAACCAAGGTAATAGCAAACAAACAATACTGCCAATTGAGTGAATTGATGCCAAAAAGGCTGACATTTTCTCAGATTTTGATAACATGTTGCTGCAATGGGGTGCCCAAAATCCACGTAGCACATACCATCAAAATCCTCACAGCCATGTCCTTGAACCAACAACAAAAAGCAATGGCAATTTTGACTCGCATTCTTAACTGCCTACCAAACAAGGTGATTTAACTCTTTAATGCTTTCCCTGCTGTTACTCCGGATAAGAGAAGAACCGCTTCAATACGTTCGCGTCATAGCCTCCTACTACGTTAGCATCTGCAGAAAGACAATTATTGCCATTCAAAGTATAAACAATATCAACTTCTTTTGGATTAATATTATACGTAGGTAATCAATTATCCCAAATATCAAGGCTTTTAGTAAGATTCTTCATTCCCCACATACATTTGAAACATAGCATGCCTTCTCTGAACATACCTCTGGGGTCATTCCCTTCATTCCCTCTTTTTTTATGCAACCAGAGACACTTTACCATAACAGAGAAGCCCATATTGACATCTCTGAGCCCGGACACAAACCACAGCTATATGCACCACCAGGCTCAGGGCAAAAATCATTCATGTAGTTACATAGCTATATATCTCTACAAGCATGCAGACACCTATTATGCCATAGCGACTCCCAAAACCCCTCACTTAAGCATTTCCCACTTGCATTCCTGCCACCAATCCCTCAGACCCCCTTTCACCTCCCCAAAAATACAATCAATGCATCGGGAGAAACGGAGTGGGGGTAGGGGAAATGTCTAGCTCCTTTTCCAGATCTATAGGAACTGGATCAAAAGGTTTATCAGTGTCAATGGAATCATGGTCCAAGTTGTCCTGTTCCCATGCTTGGTCCTGTGTTGTGAGGGTCGCTGCAATCAGTGACAGAAGCTTTGGGGGCAGAGGAGGTGTGGATGGAATTGCCATCGCTGACAGTGTGTTGAGAAGAGTCACACTGTCGGTGGAATTTACAGCTTCTTCTGGTTTAGCACCGTTAGGAGAATTAGTCCACACTCGGCAAAGAGTAGTCAGAATTTGCCACCAAGGTGCTAAATGCATTCCTGACACGGAGTTCCCCTCCGCGGCAGCATCATACGATTGGCTGCTGTATGTACACACTTTCATTTCTTTCAAAGTCTCCAATGTTTCTTGGCTGCTCACCTGTCTCGATGCAGGTTGTCTGCCTGGTCCAGCCAGCCAGACGATCGTTCAGCCCAGATGTCTCCTCTGGAATTCAGCCGTCTTCCACGAGCTGTGTTTTTATCGACCAGTTCCGTCCTTATTCTTCCAAGGCTTCACAACACCATCATAGGGGTCCCCATTTGAGGAGATTGAGGCACGGACTCCCGGATCTGACTAGAAGACCCTTCATGAGTCCATATACATCTCTTATAGGGGAAGACACCTGATTCCCAAGTTTCTCACAGCTCACCTCTCAATTCCAGAGGGACTTCTTTTTTTTTTTTTTCAATTCCTGCTTCCTTTCAGTGGCTCATTCAACGTTCTGTGGGACTTGCAGCCTGCCTCACAGCCTGGCGGTTCCTAAACCCGTCATGTCGGGGTCACCAATTTGCTGCGATGGAGAGACGGGAGGCAGCTTGATTCAAGCAAATGTGGATTTATTGTACAGAAACACGAGTTTATATATACTTTCAGAAGCTACGCGTTTTAATCAGATTGGTTCTTGAAGCTAAGCATTGCATACTAGGCAATCCCCGATTGGCGGTTAACTACCATCAATTAACAGCAAGGTGTTACCTTTCTTTGTCTCCCACTCCCCTATGTTCTCTCAGCATGACTCATCATGTTAATTGTTGTGTGTATTCACACTCCTTGTCCTCCCAGGGTTAGTGACCTACAAGCTCGAGCACATTCCCCTCAGCTAAGGGATTGCCACGCATGGTCCTACTTTCCAGCCCGCTCCTGCAACATACTACGTGCCAAATATATTTTTTAAAGTTGTATCTTTCTCTGGATTTTACTTCTTTATCCCTTTCTGAGCCTGTTCTTGCATCTGTCATAGTTTCTCTAGCCTCACATTAGGTAGGTGCTTGCTTTCTTCTTCTTTATCCACCTAACAGAAGGACTCCATACCTTGCTTCTTAATTTATATTTTCAGGGTACACAAATAGCACCTGGTATCTCTTCTGTGCCAACAGCACACAAAGTTCTTTCCGCTATTGACCTGTCTTTCATTTAAATTCATATTTTAACATTTGTTTTTTCATTTCCTCTGGGTCACCCTATTTTGTGTAGAAATGAAAATGTTTCTGGGTGCAAGAAAATGCCATGAAAAGGGTTGGCTGCTGAAGAAAGCATTGACAGACACCAGCACACTTGATAGAAGTCTGGGAAAACATTCAACACCAAAAAGAAACTGAAAGTGTCTAACTGTCACATTGTTTTCCTTTCCCTTCCCAAGAGTGCTGGTACCTCTCCTAGTCAAAGTGAAAGACTTCTCTCTCACTGGGATCTGCAGCAAAATACCTTCTCTTGGAATCAGTTGTCTAAACAGGCATTTAGTCCTTCTAATGAACCTAGTCCTTAGTGTATACTCTTTGTCTCTCTTACTTTACTTGAATGTAGAGTACTTAAGCATAAAAACTCTTGCATCAACAACATTTTCCATTTTTGCTCTTCATTAGGCTGTGTATGGTGGCTGAAGAAGTTTGAGCTCATTATTAGAACTTCATTTCATAATTTGGGGCACATTTTTAATTGATCCCTAAGGGATTGTTCCAAAAGTGCTTATTTACTCAAGTGCCAATAATACAGTGACAAATCACACTGTTCACTTGCTTGTTTCCATAGCTGACACAACATGTACCTCTCATTTCTTTTACTTATCACCTCTGATTGCTGACTTACCATCAACAATTATTTTTAAACTTTTAGATCATGAATGCAAATTGCTGTTATGAACTGTTTCACTGGAAGATACTTTAGGATGCTTGCAAACCATTGTATTATATTTGGGGAAAGTGTATCACAGGGAACTAGACAAAAAGGAACAGAGAAATGAGTCAGAAGACTGGAGCTGTAGTCCACTCCCTACCATCTGAACTGGACCTTGGGAGGTCATCTAACGTTGAGAAGTCATTTTGCTCAGCTATGCTTCAAATGTAAAGAGGATATGTTGCTACTCCTTTTTGAGACTATCAAATGACAAATTTGTATGAAACCTTCTTTTAATATGGTAGAAAAGTCACAGCTGAAGGGAAAAAAAAACCAAACCCAAAAGATTTTCAGCCTCTAACATGTCTCAAAGTACCTCCAAAAAGTAAATGCAAAGGAAGAAATGAAAAATGGGCTGATGAGTTTGTCTTTAGCATGAAGGCAATATGATTACATGTTGACACATGTAAATACAAATGCTTTTCTTTAAGGTATTTGGTGGCTATGTCTTATCATATTTCACCCCTGTACTCTCCTCCAGACAGACACACTGGGATACAAGTGTTAGCACCCTCATACCTAAGTCTTTGGATGGTATTAGCACCATGCTGCCTGGTGAGAAGCTGCCAGGCCACTGCCCCAGCAAACTCTCACAGGGAACACCATGGGGCCCAAAGCAGCAGAATCTTTTCAGGTTGGCATGACATAATGCCAATTAGCGCTGACTCAAATGACGGTTTGTTGGGTTGGACATAGAGTTATGGTTTCATGTTGATCCCTGTTGGCTTATATCACTGCACACTCCCCTGCATCCTTTTCTCCTCTGGGTTTTGATGACAAACACACCAAAAGTAATTCAGAGTATTGAAGGTTTACCATGGAATGAAAAGGGAAAGCCAGAGGAGGAGTAAAATTTTCAAGGGGGAAAGGAGAAGCAAGCAACTAAAACTACTTTGCGTATTCCAAAAGGTCCATCAAGTTATTCACTGTAGTGCAATAACCTACACTTCCTGCACACGTTTCTGAAGTTGAGAACAGGTCACAGCAAAAACTGATCTTCAGTCTAATCCAGTCAAAACTGCTGCTGCATCCAGACCCCTGAATGTTAAGAGGAAGGTCAGGAGACTGAGAACAGCCTCTCCATACCATGTTCAGTTTCACTGCTTTCAGCTGATTTCAAAGTAGCGCAATGACGATTAAATGAAGAGCAGTGGTTTTAATACTTAACTAATGGTATCTGTTCAAGTAATTCCCATTCTGCTCCTAACTAAAGCTGAAAACTATGCCTACCAGTGCTGGTCAGCTTGAAAACTTGCAAAGCTACAGATCAGGCTCTGATAGGCCCTACACTAGTATCAGGAGATGTTTTCTTCTCTGTTTCAAAGACTGAAGGAGCTGTATTGATAATATGAGTAGAATACCTTCACCCTAAACTTGCTGTCTGAAGATTTTACTACTACATAACACTATTTCCTCAGACAACATTTTGACAATATACTATCGAAAGATGTAATGGCACAATTTCCACATTCTCTTTTGTTCCAGTATTTTGAGGAAACACACATTGTTACATTAGTACTGCCATGAAAAGGAAAAAACAAACCAAACAACAACAAAAAAACCCCCACAAAAACTCACAAAGAAACTGAGACCTCATGCCATTGCATTCACGCTACACCATAAAGATAGCCACAGTGACTCTTTATTTAATTCCCTTATTTATTCTCAGTACAGTAGTGTCCTGAATCACACTCACACACACTGATGGAATTAGTTTATATATCCGTTTAAATTCAACATATTTCCAATCTGAAAATAGCAAAATACAGAAATAAACTGCAAGCATAAACCTAACTACAGAAGCACAATACCCACAGTTCACATTTTGTATATAAAACTGACTTTAGACAGATCAGAGAAATTAACATTAGAAAGTAACTACTTACATATCAATTTATATCACAGAACTCTGACTACAGCACATTTTCTGAGTCACATAATCATTCAGCCACACAATCTGTTATGCCTGTTGCTTTTTGATATGACCTGCTGAGTGCTTGAATTTTCTTTATGTCCTGCAATTTTTTTTAAAGATTACTAGAGAACTTCTATCACTAACAAAATCAAATTCAAAACCTGGTTTATCACTCCTCTGAGTGAGTAAGCTGGTTTTCAGCTGTTTGGAGGCATTTAATTTATTTCTGTCTCCAAGGACTGCATGGTCTCCAGTCAGTTTCTAGCTGATCAAAAATTTGGATTACTGAAAGCATCCTTTCTGGTGCGTGAAATACAAAATTTAATCAGACACCTTTTCTTTCTGTAAAAAAATGAAAAGGGATAGTACCTTTCTGGCTTTCAATAAATCATTTAAATGTCTTGCTTTAATTTCTTTCCATAAAAAATGTTTTTGTCATGCATGCATTTTTTGGTAGGAACTGCTGGAAAGCCAAATATTTTTCAAGAAAGGCTTACCAAGGTCATAAGCCCTAATACATACAGAACATATTTTTATGACTTTTACTTTAATGTGAACAGAATACTTTGGATTTTACCGTTGTCCTGCCTCATTTATGATCAAAATTCTGCAGCACTCTGCAAACACATACAAAAGAGAATTGAAAATTACTACATAGAAAAATATATACTGTATATATATACTGTATAGAGTAATTGTACTGTATTGAGTATTTTCACTCAAACTAAGTGAACAGCAAAAAGTGATGTTCAGCGCAAGTGGCTGCAAGTACTTATGTTTTAATGAAAAACAAAAAACCAAGGTACTTATTTGAAAACTGTGACTTTCTCCCACTTCTGTCTTCAAGAGGTTGTTGGGTTTTTTGCTGTTGTTTTTGGCTTTTTTTGTGGGGGGTGGTTTTGAGGCATTTGGTGTTTTTTGGTGTTTTTTGTTTTGGTTTTTTTTTTGTTTTTTTGTGGGTTTTTTTTTGTGTGTGTGTACTCTGCTTGGGCACTCTGAAGATAAACTGTGAAATGTATCAGTCACTGGGCCCCATCTATGTGTGGTACTGCTAGGTCAGGAAGTGATTTATAAGAATAAGAGATTCTTTAGGTTCTTTTTCATTCAGGTGACCCCAAATCTGTAGAAATGATCTTGACTTTTTCACTATGAAATATTCACCCGGAGGTCAGCCTTAGATTCTAGTTGACACATGTAGAAGGAAAACATTACAAGTGCATAAATATTCTTCCACCTGACAACGTGAATAGGCTACAAAGACATCATGGCAGAAGATAAATTAGTAATACTTTAGAGTTAATTCTGATGAATTTTAGTACCAATCTGTTGACCTTCAGTCTTGGGTGTAGTCACAGTGCCGTACAACTTCAGAGGGCCACTCTGGTGTATATAGCTGAAGGAAAAATCTGGAGATGGGGGAAAAGTGATTTCATAGATTATTATTTCTCCACATTTGACCTTCACTGTTTTTCTAATTGAACAAAAAAAACTTGAATCAGAAATATTTTCATGCTACTAAAAAATACTTGTTAGAAAGTACGTTTCTAATCAATCTGGTAAGATAAGTGGTCTTTGCTTCAACACTAACAAATGGACTAAAATCATCAAGAAATACAGAAACTGCTTTGTTAGGCTGCAACAGTATTTAGCTCCTATAAACAGAGCAAGAGCATGAATATAAAAAATCTGCAAGGAAGTGGGATCAATCAGAAATTATTGTAAAGTGTGACTTCCTTTCAGGTACCATAGGGAAATCCACCTTTGATCTATACAGTCAGTGTTGTCAATGGCACTACTTTATTATTTTTCACTAAAATGAAGGTGGAATTGATTCTTTTTTTGCATACATAGGCAGGAAAAGAATGCATATACCTAGTAGAGCAGAGTCTGTTAAAATTCATAGCAGAAGCATAGATGGGCAGTGCAGCCTAATAACACTGGTCCAAGCAAGGCAACACAGATATGGGATTTAAAAAAAACAAACAACAACAACAACAACAACAAAAAAAACCCCCAAAAACAAAAGAGAAGATTTCTGAACAATTTGTTGTAGGAGGAACAGAGTTTTGCAGATTGTTCCCAGGTGCCTGATTCCATGCAATTGTTTCAGAAGACAGCTTGCATGGGAGCTGCCTTCCTTTAGCAGCCAGTGCTCCTGGGAATCAGCAGCCTGGCAAGACAGGGAACCTCAGGGGTAGATGAAACAGCAAGTGTACAGGCTGATTTTCATCAGTGTTTCAATGGAAATTACTTTTTCTGCTATGTCTGGGATCTTTGAAAAGTCTTCCCAAACCATTATGAAAGAATGAGATTCTGAAGATTACATTGCCTACAAAAATCTGAGCTTTTGTTAGTTGCCTGAGCAGAAACTAACATCTTCTCTAAAGCTGAGATTAAAGTTTAGTTTTAATGACAAATGAAATGGAGGACCCTTTTATTTCACTTAGGTACTGTTCCTGCATTTGTTACCTATTCATCATAAACGATTCAAGAAGTATGTTTAATCCATCTTAAACTGGGAATTTTAAAGGCAGGAAATGGTATATTTGATAGGAAGGATCCCTTTTCATGCTTATCAGTGATTCTAAGCTATTTATGAACATCTGCATAACTAGACTGACTTTTTCAGTCATCGCTTTCCTTGTTTTGGGTATTTTACAGAGCCCCCTGTTCTGTTGGGCCATTTTACATGTCAATCTATCAGACTTGAACTATAGCAGTTAGCCATTTTGCACAGCAGTAGCCAGTGATGTCTCATTTTACCCATCATAAAAATGCATCTAGAAGAAAGTGATTTGTGAAAAGCAGAAAGATATGGTTGGCAAGTTAACAATTCAATATGCCATCATCACATACGATAGATGTTGGCTTGCACTATATCAGTGTTGAGTGTAAGTATGCATTTTAAGTTAATAATTTCAGAAAAGTACTAACTTCATGGGTTTTTTTCCCCATCATTTAGAATCATAGAATTATAGAATCATTTAGGTTGGAAAAGATCTTTAAGATCATCAAGTCCACCTGTTAACCCAGGACTGCCAAGTCCATCACTAAACCATGTCCTTAAGCACCACATCTACATGTTTTTTAACACCTCCAGGGATGGGCAGCCTGTTCCAATCCTTGACCAGCCTTTCCATAAAGAAAGTCTTCCTAATATCTGATCTGAATCTCCCCTGGTGCAACTTGAGGCCATTTTGTCTTGTCTCGTCGCTTGTTACCTGGGAGAAGAGACTGACCCCCACCTACCTACAACCTTCTGTCAGAAGTTCTAGAGAGCAGTAAGATCGCCCCTGAGTCTCCTCTTGTCCAGACTAAACAACCCCAGTTCCCTCAGCCGCTCCTCATAAGACTTGTGCTCCAGACCCTTCACCAGCTTCATTGCCCTGGATGTAACTCCATTCACCACCACTCTTTGGGCTTGGCTTTCCAGCCAGCTTTTAACCCAGTGTACAGTACACTCATCCAAGCCATGAGCAGCCAGTTTCTCCAGGAAAATGCTGTGGGAGACCTTGTCAAAGGCTTTACTAAGGTCCAGGTAGACAACATGCACAGCCTTTCCCTCATCCACTGGGCAGGTCATCTTGTTGCAGAAGGGGATTTGGTTAGCAAAGCAGGACCTGCCTGTCATAACCCCATGCTGCTGATGCTGCCTGGGTGTCCTGTATGTGCTGTGTGATGGCACTCAGGATGACCTGCTCCATAACCTTCCCCAGCACAGAGGTCAGGCTGACAAGTCTGTATTTCCCTGGATCTTCCTTACTTCACTTCTTGGAGATGGGTGTCACATTGGCTAACCTCCAGTCAACTGGGACCTCTCCAGTTTGCCAGGAGTGTTGATAAATGATGGAAAGTGGCTTAGTGAGCTCCTCTACCAGCTCCCTTAGTACCCTCAGACGGATCCCATCCCACTCCAGAGACCTGTATATGTCTAAGTGGACAGAACATCATCCATCCCTGCAAATAGTGCATACAAGCAGACACGTTGAAGCAAGTTTACTTTTTCCCTTCTCAGTCTATACCTGTATTGTAAGTTTTTGACAGTTAGCATGCTCAGTCTAGTCATGCATCATGTTTGTGCCAAGGTGTTGATCTGTGTATGCAAACTAAACTGTGCATAAAATAATTCTAAGGTCATGCTAAGAAACAGAAAAGCAGCATGAAGTTGTTTGTAGGCACAAATATAAGTTCTGATAAAAGACCATTTAGTACAAATGACTAGTGTGCGTTATTTCTATTCTAACTGGAAATGAAGCTACTTACTTTCAAAAGCAAAATACATCAATTATTGATGTATGAATATTCTTATTTTTTTAAGGCAGAATTATTTCCTATTCATTAGCATTTATCCAAAAGTCATTAATTTTAATATGCATTTGGGTGATGGTATTTGAATTGTAAATAATTTTACATTCTCCACAATTTAACCACATTTTGCATATTCATGAGACAATTTAGTTAAAAGATGTAGCAGAGCATGCATTGCTTTGGCATGTAGTCACATTAGGTAATTCTGAGGTACTGTGTTGCCTAAGGCTTCACCTACTTCACTGAGGACCAATAATATGAGAGATCCCATGCACTAGTGTCTCATGTGATTGGGATGAAGAGGCCCCAGTGAAAGCACTTCACGAACATATTCAAGTTAATATTTTCACATATGTTAATGCAATCTCTATGAAAAGCAATCAATGATAAACATAAGTGAAACCATAATGAAAAAAAAAAAAAAGCAGAACATCTTTGTTTCATGGGTTTTAATTTTTATACCGAAGTTATAATTTCTGTAGGCTAGACAACATATTTCATCATGCTACAGATAACTGGACTTTGAAAAGGGAAAGTATTGATCTCTGGAGGCATCGACATGCTAGATTGTCATTAGCTGTCCAGGACATCACAGGTAAATAAAGGCTTTAAGACACTCACCTACACTTGTACCAACTGTTTCAGATCTGAGTCTCTTAAAGCACGTTTTTGAAGACCAGATGGGCATGAAAAGGGTGGAGTAGGATCATTTACATTCACTAATCAATAGTACTGTGCTGGCATGGTTTATTTTATATTTGGTACATGCAGGTTCTCAATCTGGTTCTGGCATGTCACCTGTTTTGGCAACTCACTTTTGAGCTTATTATGGTAGGTTGCAAGGTGATGATTCACCACTGGAAGGAGTAGACTACTCTTTAAAAAATACCTGACAACTGAAACAACACATATGTCTCAAGTGATCCCCACCACAAAACAGTGCCAGGGAAAGAAAAGGTGGACAAATTGTTTCATGAAGTTTGTCACTTGCTATAGCAGAACAGTCCAACCATACCCACAGACATAAAAAGATAAAGAACAAAGAAACAAGCCTTGAAAATATTTCTCAAAAAAGACAAAAGTAGGCTAGACAAAGGAGACTAAGAAGGAAGGAAGTGCATGCGTAACACTGTCAATACTCTGAAAAAACCAAAGTTTTGAATTTCTAGTGGATTTGGAAGGCAGTTAAGCTGTACAGAAGTTGTAATGATACATCAGCAAATGTTGTTTGATATCACCAGGAAAGGCTGTGGATGTTCTTTATCTGGACTTCAGTTAAAAAGTTTCCCACAGCATTTGCCTGGCTTCTTATGGCTGGCACGGACATATTCTTCTCTGGGTAAAAAAACTGACTGGATGGCTGGGCCCAAAGAGCTGTGGTGAATAGAGTTCATAGAATTTCAGAATCACACAGAATGGTCAGGGTTGGAAGGGACCTCTGGAGATCATCTAGTCCAACCTCTGCTAAAGCAGGTTCTCCTAGAGCAGGTTGCACAGAATTGTGTCCAGGTGGGTTTTGAATGTGTCCAGAGAAGGAGACTCCACAACTTCTCTGGGCAGCCTGTGCCAGTGCCCTGTCACCGTCAAGGAGAGAAGTTTTTCCTCATATTCAGATGGAACTTCCTGTGCTTCAGTTTGTGCCCGATGACCTTTGTCCTGTCACTGGACACCACTGAAAAGAACCTGGCCCATCCTCTTGACGCTCACCCTTAAGATATTTGCAGACATTCTCCAGGCTAAACAGCCCCAGCTCTCTCAGCCTTTCCTCATCAGGGACGTGGTCCAGTCCCCTAATTGTCTTCGTAGCCCTACACTGGACCTTTTCCAGTAGTTCCTTGTCTCGACATGTTTTGACAAGCTTCAACAGAGGGGAAGGTGATTACCAGTTTTGTCATGTTCTTTCCGGCTCTCTCAATGTTATCTAGAGAAGTTATTATTCCATGTTTATTAATATTACCTAATCTTAGTTAAATTTCCTACAGCAACCTGAGGTAAATTAAAATAAACTTTACAGATACTCTAACTATGGTTCATGACAGTGCACAAAGGCAGAAATAATACAGAGATATTTACTTACAGCACGCTTTCCATGCATTTATTCTCTGCAGGCTAAGTTAGAGTAAGCATTACATGCTTCTTATAATGCTTTTTTTATCCTACATTGGGAAAGAAAAAGAAAAATAGTGGCAATGAAGAAACAAAATGGTAATGACATCACAGATACAGATTGCCATTTGAACATTTTGCAAAATACATTTTTTTGACAGTTTGTGCAGTACTCAGAATCAAAAAAATATCAGGTCCAGGAATATTTTCCTAAATATTGATGGCTTAGTTATTACTAACAGTATATAAATGCAACCTCTTTTTGATTATCAAATTATTAATGACCCATTCTTGTTTGCATCCAAAATGTCTCATCACTTGAAAGCATTTTTTGGTTAATCCCTGCCAGATATTGGATTGCTTACAAAATGTTCGCTTTAGGTTAGTTAAAATATTTTCAGTGAAATAATTTCCCAGTGAAAAATTGCTTTCTGTTTAATCAAACTTTACTTTATTTAATGACCATTTACATTAAAATATAGTTTGCTATGAAAACAATGTTACGTAAAGGAAACTTTAAATTGAACCTCTTTTTTTTTTTTCAGAATTGACCCAAAATAAATTACTCTGCATCAGCTAAAATAAAAGAACAAAGAACAACCAAAACCCCAACAAATCTTTACACACCCACGCCAAAGAGATATTTCCCCTGTCTCAGATTTTCTTCCTTCATTGTCTTGCAGAAGATACAGTTCAGATATGCCTTGTCTCCTGAAAAGCCAGGTGTCCTTAAGGACTTGGAAACTCAGATGCAGCTAATGCATTTAGGCTTTTGTCACCTCAGTTGTCTGATGATAAATGCAACTTTGTTCCACTCTTAATGCCGTTATGAAGGCCATTTCCTAAGTTTTTATACCACCTGCTCGCTTTTTGCTGCTTGCCTCTTTCCAGTGAATCAAACTTAAGCTTCTTTCCTCATTTTCAAAGCCCTTCACAGCTATGTCCTTCCCTACATATTATCACCTTTCACTCATTAGTGGCTCCCACTTCTGCTTATGCCTGCCTCTATTGCTAGTCTCTTAAATTTCAAGTACTTGACACTATTTCTCACACCTGGGAAACTGTATTTTGAGAAGTGGAAGGGCTATCAACTTTTCAACTTTCAAAATTCTTTCCCTTCAAATGCAAAACCTAATAAAAAGCTTGAGAATAATTCTCCTGCTGATATGTCAGTGAAGTCTCCTAATAAGCTTCATGTTCCCTTTGTCCCCCCCTGGTCTGTATGTGCCCCTTTGGCTTACATTTGGACTGTGCTGTCTTTGGGTAAGGTCTGTGCGCAGTTTTTACAGTCTGCCTATGAAAGAAAAGTGTTAGACTATGACTATGGCTCCTATGCCCTATGATGACAAAAAGAGTAGGTTTAAGTGGGAAATTAATGAATAACCCATTTAGAATAAGACGTTTAGCACAATTAATTACCCATTCTAAGATCCTCTGAACTCTTGGAGTTACACAGATATTTACATAAATGACTCAAGCAATTCCTGAATAACTATAAAAAACAAGCAATATGAACACTCAGCTCATGGTTGGAGGAATTAGTTGCTTTTAATACAAAATCAATGTTTTCAATGAGCCTTAATTTTCCTTTTAATTGCTAGTATATAAAATGGCACATCAGTTATGAAACACAAAGATTCTAAACAGGATAGAACAAAGCAGATGCAGGATAACTTTTTTAAAGATTGGGCTACAAAACCTTTGCTACTTTAAAGAGTGAAGCTGTTTCTATTTTATAATATCATTAATGATACTGGTTTTACATGCAAATCAAGAGATAATTAAACTTATGCCATCTTAACAATAGAGGTGTGGAAATAACCAATAAAATACAAGCTGGATTAAAAAGGAAAAGCCTAATTAATTGAGACAACAGATTTAAGTTTACAATTTCCAAGGAGTAATTAAGACTAGAGTTGAGTAAATGCTATAAAGTTATTCCAAGGGGTATTTATTCACATTATTAGTGAATTTGCTTGGAAGGTATATGGATTCCTTTGTGTTTTCTTTCTTCTTGTATTCATTTGACAGAGTTTCAGCATCATGAATATTCATGGAAAATGAGTATAAGGGTAGCCTTTACCTAACGAATAAAAAGCAACAATACCAATTACAACCAAACAAAACAGTAATTAGACTAAATAATGCAGTAAAAGCATTAACTAAAAGAAAAGTGAAATATTATGGTTATCATTTGCTAAATTAGATAAATATTACAGAAAATAATAAGCAAAATCCATCCTTTTTTTTAATAGCCTGATACTTTCTGCACTGCATATATACCATCGTTACATTTTATTTGCTGTGGGTTGATTAGCAAACCTTTTAATGAGATCAGGGTTTTCTTTAAAGCAAACATGGTTTATCTGTAGCTCTTGAGTTATTTTCATTCACCCTCTCAGGTGTGGAGAATTCACAGAAACAAAGACCGCTTCATATCCACAAATGTATAATGGTATGGAAACAGTTTTATTCTAAATGCACATCTGCAATTCTGTAGTGTAAGCATTTTTCTTCCTACTGCACTCTCATTCAGTTCCTAAGTTATTGTGAAGTAAGCATTTCCAAGTGCTGGACAAATTATTCACCTCTAACCTTGACATTCAATGCATTCAGTCTGGTGGAGGTTTTCTGTTTAATAAAAGTCGAATCTGCTTTTTTGTAAATATGTAAAAACCTACATGTTAATCCTAGAATATAATTACATTCTGCAGGAGTTTCCATTCAAAATATTTAGTTTATTAACAATAAGCATTAGCATAAACAGCAGTAAATATAAGACCTTGATAGGGAAAAATCAAATGCCTTTTCAATACAAAGATCCACTTACACTGAGTTTTAATATTACATGTACTGCTTACAGATACAATTTGGATCAAAGTATTTTACATCCTTCTAGAACTCAGAGATGGTGGAAAATCTGACTTAAATATATGTAGAAAACTTATCTTAAATAATAATCATTTCAAAGTTAATAACCTGATGAAGAATGACAACTTTGTGTTGCTACATTTGGTATTCAGCGAGCAGTCATCCTGTCACAGCTGCCAATGCTGACTGATAAATGTTCAAAAGAGCCTAGAAGAATATTGACAAACCCTCAACTTGTGTGTAATATGGAGATAAGGATACCAAAATTATATTTACTTACGCTCCTGGTGTAGCATGAAGCTTCACAAAATAGTGAAGCTAGCTTTTACTACCTCTGTGTGCATATTTTTTTATTTATTTATGTATTTCTGTGCACTTAAAGTTCAGCTACTCTTCCATGATTCAGTGCTGGATAAAATTACTAATCTCCATGGGAGCAGGGGAAGAGAGAAAAGAGACAGCCACCTAACAATAAGCTTCTTCTCCACCCCTCAAATCCAAGAAAGAAATCCAAAAAAGAAGGGAAAAATAAAAAAGGTAAGGAATAGGTGAAATATTTTCTCTGCCCAGGGCCATTCTACAGGAATTCCAGGGTGAACAAAGCCACTGTGTGCTGTAGCTGTTGTATCTAAAACATTAGTATAGATTAGAAACTTTGTTCTATTCTCTTGACATATGTGGAAAAAATCAAGTTAATGATTCCTTTAATAAATTATAGGAGCTTTTAAGTTGAAGACCACATCTAGCTTTGTAATGAATCACTCTGCAATTTGTTGGACTTGCAGACTTAAAGTTATAAATTAGGTTGTTTTTTTCCTCACCAGACATATTCCAGGGGCCATCAGAGTTCCGCATAATTTGAATGGAAATTATGCAAGAATGTCTTTACCTAATTTATTTCTATGTTAATATTTTGCCACCTGGATATGGTTAAGACAAAGACCCACAGCAGGAATTTACAAATATGAAAGCCACATAAATGTTGCAAACATTTATAGGCAGTCTTTCCAGGTCTTTCTATTGACTTCGATAAACTTTTTAGTTGTCTTTTGCCATTTAAAGCAGCAAGCACCATTTTTCCTTTAGGCATTTGTCAATTCAGCAAATCAGAAACGTGTGCAGTTTCACAGGACTTTATAGTAAATCCTACACGGTTTCAAAATCTCTTCTGAATTTATACTTTACAGCTCAAGGGACTACTCAGGTACTTGCACTTCAAGGATGTGACTTTCTTGAAAAGATCTACCAGGTTTTTGGGTGCTGGAGATACATGCCTTTTCCTATTTGAAATGTTTGTGTTTTATTCCAAGTTGTGGTGAAAAAAAAAATATCTCAGAAATGGACTTTTCTTTTTCTATACAGCTGAACTGAGATTTTGATATCTGATATAAAGCTATGGTGACTGAAGTTTTTTTGAATATCACAGATTATTTCTGAAATGCTAACTAGGTCACAGAACTAATTCAAACTTGTGAATTCTTTTAGGGGCAAGGGCAGGCTGGAAACATGACCAGTCAAAACCCACTCTTTTTTCTCTTTGTCTTTCTCATAATTTGGGATATAAATCTTCTCAGAGATGTATAATGTAACTTTTAAGGTTCTGGTTAAGAACCAAATTTTATCTGAAAGTTATGTAGCAGTGCCAGATGTGCAACTTGTATATACTGCTTATAGATTAAGTTTATTAACTCAGTTGTGCTCATAAAGCCCATTTTTCAAAGCAAATCTCACTTTGGTCAACTTCCCTGTGGGAGGAGCAGGCTCTTGTCTATAGACAAGCACATAGTCCATCTTGGTTAGAGCAACATTTCGGAACATTTTCCATTAGCCTGTGATTGATGAAGTAATCTCAATTTTTTTTTGCCCCTCTACACCATTTCCTCCACTAGAAATTCTTGCCTATTCAATATCACTCCTCCTTTCAGGAAGGGACATAGGCTAATGAGTGATATACTGGAAAGGACCCACTTGGGCTATCTGGTTGTCTGTCTAACGCAAAGCACAGGGATTACTTAAAGTAATTCTTGCTTAAACTATGCAGCACAGACAAAGCATTCACTCACCATTTAAAAATTGCCAGAGACAAACACTATCATAACTACTGGCAAATTGCTTTCATTTAAAAGTGTGAAACTAAGCTACATTTGATTATATTATTCAGCTTCCAGTTCTTGGGTCTTGTTTTGCCTTCAACTGCTAGGCTGAGGATGCCACTTTTACTGGTGTTTTCTTTCATGTAGCTACTTCTAGACTAGGGTTAAACTATCTCTAAGTTACGTTTTAATAGGCTGAAGTGATACAGTAGCTCGGACAGACCCCACACAACAGAGATGGCCACAGACTGCCGGGGGAGCAGTTTCTGTGCCCTGGCACTGCTGTGTACAGGCGCCAGAGGAAGAAATCTCAGGCCAGGCTTTAGTCAAATATGTGTATTTAAATATTGAAGTAGTCAAACTCAAACAAAACTACTTCACCATCACTTTGATTTTACCTATCTATTTCCACACTTAGTAATCTATATACAGGTGGGTTTTTTTCAGAGATGCTTAATAATCACTGGTTAAAAATTCTGATTGATTCCACAGGGACAATACACCTTGCCAACCAATAATACTATCCAATCCCAAATCAACATGCTTTACAATTTGAGACATGCGCTCTCTTCTATCATGAAACACATCCAGGAGGTTTGCAAATAGAAGGGGACAAAAAGCAAAGAGGAACGAGGAGCATGGGAACAAAAGGGGAGCAATTAACTCTCTTAACAACATATAATATAAAAAGAAAACCAAGACATCCAAAATCCATAGCCACTTCTCATAATTTTGTCATAAGTGCTGTCACTAGTAGGCACCAGCTATCCCACATTCAGTTTTTAATCTTAAATCTGAGGACTACCTGCATATGCACCCTTCTCACTTCAGCTAACAATCTGCACTCTGGTTTTGCTTGGTTTGCTTTTCACAGGAAGAATAAAAGAATAAATAAGAACCCATCATATGGGAACCATCATTGTTGTCCAGAATCAGTGCAGCTTTTACAGCACCGTAATATGGTACTTGTATATTTTGACATTTGATAGAGAGATTTCAGCCCTGATTTCCAATATCCATGTGTACACACCTCAGTCACAATTGCAATTGCACCATTTAGTTTTCATGAACTGTCATAAACTGGGTTAATCAACATTTGGATTAATAAATGGTTGAATCAATGGGGATATTTTTCCAATACAATAATTTTAATTAAATTATTAGTTGTAGTGTACACAGATTTCATGTACTTGGGGTACCGTGAGCATATTGAATATTATCAACCCTGTAACTTCCTCCCACTCTTGTCAGTGGACAGGGTTTTTTTAAACTTCAAAGATTTTATGATTAAACTTTATAAATTTAAATTTCCAAAGCCCTTTTAGTGTATCTGAATAAACATTTATGGTTCTCTGACACCCTCCTATTAGTCAGTTTCTTTCCCTTGAGTCGAAATAAATCTTGTAACAGCTCAGTCTATTAGGATCACAGTAGTTTCTAGGATTGCTAGAATATCGCTGAATTCCCACCTCAAATTGTCAGCTAGTGTATCTTTTTAGACAATCTCAAAGTACTGTAATTTTTATAACAAATACAGTTCACATTGAACTGTCAAAGCTTAAAGAGTCTTAATGCGTAGACACTGGAATGGCTTCGTACTTTTACAAAGTTATGTTTTTCTAATAGGTTAATAATCTCTGTGGACTTGAGTGCACTTTATCTTTCAAAAATACAGTGGAGGAAATCTATTTGTAGATGGCAAGCTTTCCTTCACAGAATGATAGCTAAGAAAGTTTCTGACCTGTGGTATCTTTGTGGATATGTATTAGAAGCTGTCTTGTGAGGGTTAAACTCTGATTAAGGTTTAGGGCCCTGGGTGACCTGCATTCACCTTAAGGATCCACTCCACCTCTTTGTGTGGTCTGGGACATTAAATCAGATTAAATCTTTCTGTCCTCTGTTGTTGCTTTTTACAAAAGGTCCATCTCCATCCCATGGGATCTGCCCAGTGCCTGGGGCTGGGACTGCCCCTGGTGCCTCCTGCCTGATCTGCTTCCTGGCTGGGGCAGTGGGATGGACCTTTCCTGCAGCCCAGGTGGCATCCCCTCACTGCACCCAACCCTCAAGAAGGCCCTGGATACTGCTACTACATTTCTGGTGTGGAAATTACCTTTGAAAAAAAAACCCACAAAAACATATGTGCAAAAGCATGCCATTATTATTTGGCCCTAACTTTTATTTTTTGCAAATGAAAATAAGTACAAAATACAGAAGTAATGAGAAATGGAAATGCACCCACCTTAAAGATGTCTTTTCCAGTACTTTACATATGATTTCTTCCTTTTTCTGATTACTTTCCAAAATATTTTTGGGAATTAGTCTTTATAACACTAAATACCATTGCCTGGAAATATATTAACATGTATTTAATACTTTCAAGCAGGAGTGTTATTTTGCTGGCCCTTTAATTTCAATGCAGGTAGTTAAACTGATTGTGCTGACGTTTCAGCTGACAGATGTTCCTCCGTGCATGCTGCAGTGATTTCAAAAATTGTCCCAGATTTCTCAAAAGGATGGAGAAATGTGAACAGGAGACTTCATTCCACTGCTGTTAGCAAGCAGAAGGGTTGTGTTTCTACAACAGCACAAAATTACTAAAGACAAATTGCTTTTTTATTGTTCCCAAAATCTGGCACTTGAGTACCTTTTTTTCCAAGCAGTCTTCAAATTTAAAAAATTATGTCAGGCAATGTTAGATGAAATGATAAAAAGCTCAAAAATCGCTGTCTCCATCTGTTACTCCAAAAGATCTAATGCCACAGAGTAAGATCTAATGCCACACTGATTTGCCAAAATGCACATCACTTAAAATGGTAAATCCTACAGCTTTCTGAGCAGTGTGAAGGATTATGGTGCCATGGTTCACAAGTGTACTATCTCCCTGGCATAATCTAATGAGCAAATAGATTGAATCATCTGTTTCTTTCAATTTTTTTTTTTTTTTTAATTGAAAGTTTGTATTTGGAGGCTTATTTCTTGGAGGTGTTCACTTACTTGAACAGGATTTTGCTGAAACCTTGTAAATTTTGCAATAAATTATAACTATGTGAAGAGTTTAGCTTAAAGTTAATAAAAGATAAACACACACTCAATAGATTTAAGATGCTGTTGAAATTAAATATGAATTTAAAAGTACGATATAATCCAGTATCCTAGTTGAGAAAAAAATCAGCTCTCACTTTATGGAGAAATTAAGACTTTTGCTGTACACAATATAGATGCACCTAATGCATATGCACAGGCCCATAATTACTTACTTCTGGAGCTAACTAAGGCCTTGAAGATGATAAGATACGTTATTCTAGATAACAAAATGACCCATAAATTTGTTCACTGACATTTTGGGTATTTATACCCACAAGACTTAGAATGCTCTGTAGGGTAAAAAATAAAACAAAGGAAAAAAAAAAGACTAACATAGAAGAATAGATTCTGAACAGCCTTATTCTTATACTCTGTGACACTAGAGACTCTAAAGTCTACTGCAGTCCCTGCATAAATCAGAACATCACCATCAGCTCTTCTAATTTATCTCAGCAGTTCCTCCTATTCATAACCTCTAGACTGCAGAATGCCTTAATCAGTGTCCTGCCAATATGGATTTCTCCTCTATACAGGTATACTACTGGGGAGCCCTCGAACAATTTTAAAACCCCTATAGGCTGATAAAGGAAGAAGAGATGCCATCAAAGAGAACGTTTGCTTGCTCATTATCATCAGATAGTTTTTCTATATTTCTTACATTTGCTCTGTAAATAAGTCAGTATATTAAATTAAAATAAAGAATTATGTATGTGAACCATCATAATCAGCAAATGCTGTGCAATACGTCTGTATAATCTGCTAAATGCTCAGACACATGCACACACAAATATGTATGTTCCCAAATCCCTAATTATTCTCATGATGAAGTATAATATTTATTCCAATACCTGAACTATAATGTATCAAAAGCACAAGTATTCAAGATAACTTTTAATTACATAGCTTCATGCTAAGCAGCTCGTAAGTCTGCCCTTTATGAAGTACTACCTTAATATGTTTGTATCAGCCAGAAGAATTTCCAGTTATTATAAAAGCTAAGCTGTCTCTAAACAGGCAAAATGGGTGGCAGTAGGAGTGAAAATCATTTCATAAGTCCGCAAATCATTCCAGTTGCTCAGGAAAGTAAATCTTGCCAAGAAAAAGACTTATTCACTAGAACATTCCCACAGGGGTGTAAGTACTACATTAAAAGCACAGATTTTTCTTATAAATCCATCAAGCTCCAGCAGGTTTATAATAATTAATTAAATGACTTAAATATCAAAGAAGCCTGACTACAGTTTGTGCTCGGTGCACCTCCAAAGGTTCAGAGGTTGCTTGTGGTTCAATTAAGCATCTAAAAGTACTAATGCTTATTATAAGCTTATGTGAATTATGAAAATCTTTTGAGAGTGCCTGTACTTATTCTTCATTTCCAACAAGCCTGTATTGCTCATTTCTCAACATAAATGTCTTCCCTAAATTAAGCACTCAGCTTCTCGCTCTATGTATATATAACCAGCTCTTCCTGTATCATTTATTTTTCTGCAAAGGGAAGCCCAGCCCATAGCCTGCTTCATAGCAAATTCTAAAAAAGCTACAGGGATCCACTGCAAGGTGAAACCCAGCCAGTTTCTCTAAAATTAGTATGACGGAGTGTCTGTAGGTCTGCATTTTGCAATAGCTGTTTCCATAAAAGTGATGACCATCAACCCAAGAGCAGTTATCATTTCACAGTTCAGAGAGAGTCTTGTATTGAGAGTCTGGTTTACTTGACTAGACCCAAGTCTAGCCAGCTATGGGTAGTAAGATGAGTATATTTCTCATCATACAGTTGCTCTTCTTCTGTAAGTCTCTCAGGAGACAATAGATGGTGTTGGGATGGTGAATGGAAGTTCAATTGTGAATCTGATTTCCAGTAAAAGTTCACAAGGAAAGAGGGAGGCACAGGTCTATTTTGTCTTCTTTGTTGTCTTAGATTCTTTCTGAGGGAAGAGCTGAGATCTGCAGTACAATAGACTCACCTCATCTTCATTGGCTGGATTTCAAACCATACATTTGAAACAGAGACTGAAAAAATGGGATCCCAGACTGGTCCCTGCTTTAGTCTTGGACCACCTTGATTATTTTTCAAAAGCAAGGGTGTCACTTGGCAAGGATTCTCTCTGCATTTTGATTTATTTGTAATGTGCCTTTGTCTCATTACTCTGGACAAACTAGTAGGTTAATTTACGTAATCTAAAAATAAAATATATTCAAAAGCAAAAGCAAAATACTGCATGAACACTGGCAATTTACCAAAAATATGTAGGAAACATGATGAAGAAAAATGGAGAAGGAGAAACAAATTAAATTGTATTTGTGAGTAAAGCCAGACATTGACTTAGAATTGTGTCTTACATTTCATATTTTGTCACACTGCAAAGGATTTGTACAAAATTAATTTTGGTGTGATTTATATATTTGCAGAATTAAGAAAAATACATTGGCATTCTTAGTGAAATAGTAAGAAAATATTAACTGTTCCTCTCTTTGGCTTATCTTTGTGATTGCAGAGTCTGAAAGGGTTTACTTACAGTATCCAGGTAGATAAAAACCAACATCCTTATTTCCATCATTTCTTTAACTCTGAAGTAGGGGTATGGGGAAGAAGGCTGGCAAAGGGCACACATCCATCTATTGTCTTTGTCTGTCTGTAAGAATCATATATAGTAAACTTCGATAACTTCTACTACAACTTACTCCTGGCAAGGTACATCAATCCTGAAACTTAAATAATGGTCATTGTGCAATATAAGATTGTGTGTGAAAGATGTAGGCCTGTTTTTAAAAAAACCCACAGACACACCCCCCCACCCCTCCACGCCCCATCAGTACAGTATCTTTGTGTAACATACATTTCATAAATATTAAAAGATTAAAAAAAAAAAAAAACGTTTTGATCTGAGGGAAGTGGAGGAGAACAGTCTTTTAGGACAGAATAACTTTTTGAGAGAAGTATCACAGTAATAATAATAATAATAATGATGATGATGATAATTTTATCTTCTTATGTATAGGCTTTGTGCTCAACTGAGAAATTAATCTCACTTTATCCATATATGTCTGGATAAGCAGTGCTGTATTCACCAGATGATCTGACAAATACAAACACACTGAATAATTGTACTCTTCTAACTTAAGAAAGAAAAGACAGTCGTACAAGGATTAATTATTTACTGTTTATATCCAGCCTGAAGACCTAAAGTGTTGCTCCTTTATCCCTGTTACCTACTTCAGATGTTTGGAAGATTTTTCCTTCAGAAAAGGTGGGTGTGGGAAGGAAACCAACAGAATGAAATAAATAATTCAGAAAATATGATTGTGATGCAATTATTTTCTTTTTATGTCACTTCTGTATGCTTTTTTTGCATTTAAAAAAATTAAAATATAAGCACGGCCCCAGTATTAAAAAGTAAGGAACTTTTACCTCATTTAGTTAGAAGTGTAGCACAAATGACTCTTCACACACAGATTTGATCCCAACACCTACATCCACCCTCACCCCTAAACAGACAGAAGGAATATGGGGAAAGAGAGGAAAAGAATACACATAACCTCTATGTGAGTGATTTAACAGAGAATCGTATTTTTAAATACTTATGTCCCTTCAGAAAAGGTAGTTTCTCATTTTTTCCCTCAAGATGAGCATAGGTTTCTTTGTACATTATTCAATAGAGTCTTGAAAACACAAGGTCTTTTTGATCATGAGTGCAATGGAAATATGCTTTAGAGTGAATTTATACATTTTTCCATCTTTTCACTGATGTGTACTCATATATGTCTTGGCTATATACTGTCTAGTCTTAAAAATAGTACTTGTTTCTAATTTGTATCAGCATGAAAAGTTCAATGTAAATATATTATCACAATATAGATGTTTTAATTGGGCCATGCTATGTCACTATAGCTGTTTCATTGAGATGTCTCTTGGGAAACTGATTTAGCCTACTGATAGTGAATGGTAATATGGTAATAACCACTGCTTAATCAGGACAGTAATTAGCATCAGTTCTGTTTAATTGAACTAAATTTAACTGGAGTCAAGAAGTAAAGTACTGATTAACCTCCAAAGTATTGATCAGTGCTCACTAATTCTCCAAAGACACAGAATTATGATATCAATAAATGTCATAAATGTTTAACTTTACAATTCAAACAGTATATGGAAATACATTACAGCATAAATAGTATTCCTACGTGGGCAAAATCAGCCTGAATACATTATCTCTGTAGTCACGATTCATTTTCAAATTTAAATTATTCAACTAAGATTTACGTAGTTGATGGTGTATAGTTGATTCTGACTGTCTGTAATATTTTTTTAGTACCTGTATATCAGGCATCACTCAATTCCACAACAACCTTGGGTTACTGCTCAAGTGTAGAAGTATGGTATAGATTTTGCAGCACCTGAGAGTAATGATACACCAGGGCAGAACACTGCTTGACACTTGGTCTCTTACTTTTTACATCCCTATATCTGAAATATGCCAGAGACAAAGGGTGTAGTTTCCTCCTCACATGATATTATGGTAGTATATTCTTGCCTCTGAATGCTGCAAATTTTCTCAAGAGCAGCACTTGAGAGTTACAGCTATCACAATGATTAGCAACCCTGGTGATTGTGTCATTCAGTACTGGATTCAAAGAGCTCAGTATACTTCATCGAAGCTTTGCACTGAGTTGCAACTTTTTTATTTTTTATGTTGTACTTTCACATACCTTTAGACTTGATTATTATGTTTCTGCTGTTCTTTTCCTGGAATTTCTGTGCAAGGTTCACTCAGGGCTATATCACCTATCAAGAAAGAATGTCTATTCTTTCCATCTAATAATGATAACACTCTTTTTTTTTTTTTTTGAGTTTCTGTCAGTGCTTTGCTTAAGATTTCTTCTTCGTAGCAGTTAAAGAGGGTCAGTGGAATTGACAACCTTGTCTCACACCTACCCTCATGTAAAACAAATTACTTTGCTCATGTATTTTTCATGAGAATTTCCACAGAGATTTTGTATCAATTTTAGAATATTTTTAGCAGCACATCCAGCTGGAGTTTTCCAGAAAAGCAATATGATATCAAATTGACTATAGCCTCTTAAGGAAGGGTAGGATCCACCTGTCTAGAAGAGGCAAGGGAATCTTTGGCAGAAGGCTGGCCCGCTTAGTGAGGCAGGCTTTAAACTGAAGGATTCAGGGAGCGGGGTCTAAAGTGTCAATGCTCGTGCCATTGCATCCAGCAGGGGAATGAGTCAGGCCAACCTGAGCAGTGACATATGTTCCTTAGCTGCCTCCCAAGGTGAGTACCAGAAGGCCAACCACCTTGTGTGCATGGCTCCTCTTGGTGGTGGATTCTCTTGCACTGTTCCTGGGAAACCTGCATTCTCAGTTACCTCTCCAAAATGCCTATACACCAATGCACATGGCATGGTGAATAAAAAGGAAGAATAGACATCTATGTGTGGTTGTGGGGCCATGAACTCATTACAATTACAGAGGCATGGTGGGATAGCTTTCATGATGTTGTTGTGGATGGCTGCATACTTTTTTGGAAGGATGGACCAGTAAGGTGGGGTGGTGAAGTTGCTCTTTGTGTGAGAGAGCAACTGGAATGTACTGAGCTTTCCCTAGGGGTGGATGCAGAATTAATCAAGAGTTTATGGGTAAAGATTAAGGGGCAGGCTAACATGGGGGACACTGCTGTGGGTGTTTGCTGCAGGCCACCAGATCAGGAAGAGGAAGTTGATGAGGCATTTACAGACAATCAGAGGCAGCCACAGGCCCTGGTTCTCATGGGGGACTTCAGCCACCCTGATATCTGCTGGAAAGACAAAACAGTTAGGCTCACACAGTCCAGGTGATTTCTGCAGAGCATTAATGATCACTTTTTGACGCAGATGTTGGAGAAGCCCACAAGGTTACATGCACTGCTGGACCTTGCACTAAGAAATAAAGAAGGACTGGTGGGGATGTGAAGGCTGGGGGCAGCCTTAGCTGCAGTGACCATAAGATGGTAGATTTCAGGATTCTGCATGGGGAAAGCAAGGCAATAAATAGGATTGCAACCATACACTTCAGGAGAGCTAAGTTTGGCCTCAAGGGCCTGCTTGGAGGAATTGCATGAGTTATGGCTCTAGAAAATGGGGGGGGGGGGGGGGGGGCGGGGTTGCAGGGGGAGGGGGGGTGTCCAAGAGAGCTGGCGTCACACATAATTTCCTCCAAGCTTAACACAGGTCCATCCCTATGAGTAAGATATTGAGCAAAGGGGTCAGGAAAGCTGTGTGAATGAGGAAGAAGCTTCTGGCAAAACTCAAGCAGAAGAAGGAGGTTTACTTAATGTGGAAGGAGGGACAGGCCACTTGGGAGGTATATAGGACCATTGTCAGAATATTCAGGGCTGTGATGAGGAAGGCTAAGGTCCGTTTGGAATTAAATCTAGTGAGAGATGTCAAGGACAACAAGAAGGGCTTCCTCAAGTACATCATTAGGAAAAGGATGACTAGGGAAAATGTGGTCCTGCTGCTGAATGAGGTAACAAAGGGCACAGAGAAGGTGGAGTTACTGAATGTCTTCTTTGCTTCAGTCTTTACTGCTTAGGCAACCCCTCAGGAATCCCAGAACCTGGAGGCAAAAGAGAAAGTCTGGAGAAAGGAAAACTTTACCTTGGTCTAGGAGGATTAAGTTAGGGATCACTTAGGCAAACCTGACACCCACAAATCCATGGGCCCTGATGGGATGCACCCCAGAGTGCTGAGGGAGTTGGCAGATATTATCACTATGCCACTCTCCATCTTCTTTGAAATGTCATGGAGAACAGAAGTGCCTGAGGACTGAAGGAAAGAAGGAGGACCCAGAAAACTGCAGGCTGGTCAGCCTTACCTCCACCCTGGAAAGGTCATGGAACAGCTCATCCTGGAGGTCATCTCTAAGCATGTGGATCAGAAGTTGTCAGCATGGATTTACCAAAGAGAAATCATGATTGACTTATCTGATAGCTTTCTATCATGGAACCGCTGGGTGGATAGATGAGGGGGAGAACGGTGGATGTTGGACACTTCTGAATTATTTAGCTTTTGCATAATAGCCTAATTTTGCATGGGCTTAGACTAGATGGTCAGAATACTCATAACTAATGGGCAATCAAACTGCATCTGTCCTGGATAGCCATCTGTCTTGACAGGTATTGATTTCCAATCTTTTTTTAAGAAAACCTTCCTTGAGGAAAAATTGATCATGTTCTCACTCACCCAGTATCACTTAACTCATCAAGACTGCCTATTTTTGTAACAACCACCATTGGCTTACTAACACTGCGCCAAAACTGGTTAGGTTGGCCAGATCTGCCTATAAACATTCACACATATCTCTTCCTCCTCCTCCTGTTTCTAACATGAAGACATAGATACACCTTTAGGAAGCCCAAACCATCCTGGCAACAAGTTTCTTTTGGACTCCATCCTGTGTTTGACTTCCAAGGAATGGATAAGAGAATCAATATATCTCCTTTAATACAGGGCTAAAGTTGCGTTTAAACTAGAAGCGTAATAAAAACATTAATGTTGTTACCTTAACTTAGCTTATTGCCTTCTCTTTTTGGGTAAGCATCATTCTCCTGTCACACATACATCGGCAGAGGAACTGTACTCTCCCACACTTCCCATCGTGAGATCTTGCTGTCCTTTAGTTGGAGTTAACCACTTCCATTGTATGAACAACCTCTGCACCTACAGGGGATACTGCAGGCTTGGTACAACCAATCTGCAATCCCATAAATCACGCCAAAAACTAGTGGTTCAAGCTATCATCAATTTTCCAACTGGAGATTTTTTTAATCAGTTGCTATTACTGATATACCCTATACAACCATACAGAACGTTGCAAAGTAAAAATTACAGAGAAAACTAGTGTTAGACTCTGCTCTAAACAGCCCTGGGCTGTAACTACATGCGTAGACAAAATGGTGGATGACCTGTGAAAATCTGCAACAAAGATTCCAGCTCAGATGAATACATCCAAAAGCAGCAAATACATGGCTTTTGGCCAGTTAAAAAAAAGCATTAGAATTCTAAGTGCACTTTGTCTGTCATATTTTGATCTTTTATCTTTCAGTTTCTTTCCTTAAATTTGTTCCATACACATTGTTATTTACCTTATGATTCTGTCCATTTTTATTTTCTTTCCTTTTGGTTTTCATTTTTTATGGTTAACTCCACCAAGTAAATATGTATTGTTCATCCAAGATGGTATTTGCTGATCATTCTTTGTATGTCCAAACCTTCTTCTGATCATTATGTGTCTCATTTGTTTATATCTCTCATTCCTATAAGCTCTCTGAGTAGGAATCTTTCATGCTGAATCTCAGACACTTCCTCAATAAGCATGAACAGCAAACCTATCATGGCAAAGGTGAAAGATGTGTTTAAATGGATTTATTTCTAAACATTATTCTGGTGTTAACTGAAACATTTAGCTTGAAATTAACTTTTTAAATTTCACTTAAGTGTGGAATTTTCATATAAAATGTGTGTTTTGCAGAATATGTCATTTTTGTTGAAAAAAAGCAGTTACTTATTTTCAGTCATACTTCTTAACATATTTTACTCCATATGAGCCTTTCAGATTTGGATATTGGCTGGATAGAAGTCTTAAACTTAAAATTGTACACAGAAAAAAACTTTTTTTATGCTTCTCAGCATTCAGAATGTCAGTCAATACATCTTTGAAACATTCAATTTATGGATTGTAAATGTCTGTATTTACCTACGTTTTTTAATAATTTTTTATTATTTTTATTTTTCGAAACGTATCTCAGGGTAGAATATTCGCATTGTGTCAAAGATGAAAATTTTTGTCTTCATGAATGCCTGAAGGTGGATAAATAGGTAAGCCCAAGGAAAACAAAAACCAAAAAAACCCCACTAAACCAAAACAAAAAATTACAGATATAACCCCCTTTGGTTTTGGTAAACTGGGTATAACTCCCCCTTAGAAACAGTGCAAAAAATTAAAATTGACATTGCATTTATTTGTGTTCTTTCCCAATGTAAACTATATACAAAATAAAGAGTGCCCAAATAGCATTATTTAAGCATCTATTCTATTTTGGACATGTAGTATAACATTTGAGTGATATCAGTAGAGATTACTGCAAAAGGAAATTTTCCTTTCTAACAAAAAGAAATAGTTTTATCTGATTTTTATTTTTCAGATGAAAAGTAAAACCTAAAATGTACTTGCAGTTTAAAAAGTCCCTACTTCAAGGGTATGGAAATAGTTTCTAGCTTGTTCCTGGCTACACAATTATTCAGACTCTCTTTAGGGAGCTATGTAGTCTGTAAAGATAGCAGCCTTTGGGGAGTCAGGGATTAATTGATAGAAATGATAGTGGTTCCTTAGAATTATTAAATTATTTCAAATCAGAAACTTATGTCGAAACATTGCTCTTCTGAAAAATTTTCATCCACTGTCAGAAAGCAACTATATAGAGTATGTATCATGAGATATTAAAATTAAATATTTATAATTAAAAAGTAATTGTCCATATTAAAGAAAAGATGGTGTTAATAATTCCAGAATAAAATAGTACTGTCTCATCAGAATGTTTAAAGACATCTTCAAGAGCTACAGCTCAGTGTTTCTGAATGGATTGTTGAATAGATGTCACATTTTTCTCCCAGTTAAATTCAGAATTGCCTTTCATGTCTAACTAATATGTGAATAAACATCCAGGGTTTATTCTACACTCCCTGCCTTTGTGTGAACACTTTAGAGAGTGACCTTTGCAAACAGTGGCTCAGAATTTAAATGGATACTGACTTTCAAAGCTTTTGACAAAGTTAGCACACAGAGAATATGCTGCTATGAAATTAACAGTTCTGCCAGATGGTTTGTACCTGCAAGCTCTGCAATAATTACAATAACCTCATCATATTCCTGGTCTTTCATCACCTTGAATATTTTTATTGCAGTTGTGCAGACATCTTTAAGCATTTCACGTGAAACAGTGAGACTTTCATTTCAGCGAGAAATTCTATCATAAAACTGAAAATTAAGGAAATGAATAATCTGGTATTAATTCCAAATTTTTTAAGTTACTCACCACCAGTTAGTCCTTGCTAGGGAGATTGGTAATGTTCTTAATGGCTCAGGAGAAATTTTGAGATGCTCTGAATGCCGAACTTTCATTGAGCATCCTGTATGTTCGGACTTCTGGAAGCTATGCGTTCTTTCATCCCACTTGGCATCCAAAAAATCCCACTATTCTAACGGAAGCATGGTCAGGTTTTTCCTCTTTATAATGTATTTCATTATCCTATAGATGTGGAAAGGCAGAGGAGATGACTCGTGATTCTCCATCAATAATGCTCAGATTAGAAGAACCATTATAATTCACATAGTTCTGTCCCAAATGCATTTATAATCAAGTTTGTTTAAAAGAGTTCTCACTGGGGATCCATTTTAATTCAGACTGTGTAGTGAATATCCACGTACGAGTGACATTAACTAGACAGCTACTCTATGTACAAATCAGCTTTCAGTCAGTTTGTGAATGTACAAAAAAAAGTACATGCCTGAAAGAGGAGTCTACCTAATCGAGTGGTGCAGTGGTTAGTTTGCAGTCAGAAACATTAGGTGCTGATGACCAGTGTCCATGTGAGGTATATTTCAGAGGCTTCTGCTTTGGACTAGCTCTATAATAGTCCTATGAGGAGAGTACTGAAGGTGACTCCTTGAGCACACCTTCTGGATAGTTCCTAAGGGGATTCAGGTCAGTTCAGATGTCTCCATACTGTGAATTAAAACACAGTAGGGTAGGGTAAGTCTCTCCTGAGGCTTGTTCCTGATTTGAACCCAAATGGTACTAGGGAGACACTCAGGGATGATGGATCCACACACCCACAGAACTACACCACAGAAACAGACATGAGTGACAGTTGACATTACACACCAACTCATTGCAACTCTAGGCTCCTCTCAACGGGATGATCCTATTCCCAATACTGCCACTGGACACAGGTCAGCATCTCAGATTACATCTAGCAATTGTCCATGTACAGTGTGAGCTTGTCATTTGCAGTAAACAAAGATAGTTGTCTGGTGAGGAGTTCATTTGGTATCAGTGAATTGGTGTGCTCTGGACCACATGACCGATCTGAAACAAGAGTGAAACTGTGAACCCCACAGCCTTTTATGATGCCAGTGAAACCACATGCTCCAGCTTTGTATATACATCTTTGGACCAAGGAGGTTTGATTCAAGTTTCTCTGTTCTGCAAAACATATCCTAACACTGAGGAAGTCATTTTCTTTGTGCTGCATTTCATTACTTTCAAAATGAATAAAACCTCTTCTGTGCATAGCAAATAAAGAATGTGAAGTACTCGTATTCTACTCCAGTGGGCTTCTACAAGAGTTATAGACATGGAGCAGTGAATGAGAAGGCAATAGTGGACTTAAAGTATAGTGAATATAAAATGAAAAGAATACCAGAACAAACTCCAAAATGATTCCTACTTCTAGATTTGCTTGATAATTTTTAAGTTTTCCAACTAGCTCTTTCTTATTTCTACCCCACTGCTGTGTGGAAGAACTAGAAAAGCAACTACAATTCCTTTCCTAGGCCAACAAGACTTTGTCCTTCAACTAAGCTTTAGAGGGCAAATGGTGAAATTCATGGTGTTTAGAATGCTAAACAAACAGAAAGACTGCAGAAAATATTTTCCTTTTAATCTCTTACGTTGCCACTGCTCCTAGCTCTTGATTGTCACAAGAATAGGTAGAAAAACGTGTCAGGAAGAAGTATGATTATATGGATTGTACGTGGATTATATCCTTTTAAATATCAATACATCATATGTGTTCACCCACTGAATAAGGCTTACCAGCCAGCTGCCAAGTTGTTTAAAGTCATGCTAACAACCCATCAATTAACAAGCAGAATTTCTGCCTTCTGGTATAGAGTGTTTTGTTTCACTCCCGCCTGAATTCATTCCACATCAGATCATTTCAGCCTAGCTGTAATTTGCTAGACGATAAATTAATATCCATCATATTGATTTGATTTAATACTTAAGTTTCAATAAGTTATACAGGGAAGGTTCAAGTCAACCCATACTAACTGTCAAATTTGAGGATCCAGTTCTCCCTGCTTCTTACACAAGCCTATAGAAGTTCCTTTTATTGAATAATCTTGGAACAGGCGTTCTCACCTCTGTCTAAGCAGCTTGCAGGGGCGGACAGGGTGGAGACACATGATAATACAAAGTGACAATATTAGAGATAATGAGTTATAAGAGAGACAGGAACTTATGAGTGGTTTATGGTTGCATTTACATTATCTGTGTCACTTCTGCTTTAGGATGCAGTTGGACCCTTCACTGTCAGTAAAGGTGAACAAGAAAGGCTTAGAGTTTGCCATGTCTGTAGATAAAAATCACTTTTGAGGAATCATGTGAGCAGCTAAACCTCTGCAGTCTATTAATGCTGGGAATACCACTGTGAATGGACCTGATGCTCTGCGGGATGCAGAGCTTATGAAAAGCTAGTTATGACCTTCTTCCATGTTAACATTATAGGACTCTGTGCATATGGCAGGTATAATCTCTCATCACATCTCTCAAAGAAAGCAAGTGTGAACTGAACATATGCTCGACTTTCTTTTTGAAGAAGCAAATAGAACAGAATCTGCCTCTTTTTCTCCCCATTTTGTCAAGGCCTTTATGTAAACTGTGATAAAATGTTTTACAGGAAGAGAGGCAGAATAAAGAGCAAATGTTTTATAGAACTAGTGAAAGTTACTCTCATACAGATAGCTAGGGGAAAATGTCATACTGTATGGTGATACAGAAAAGTAAAAGAACAAACACACTGAAACACTAAAGCGCTGAGATGCAAGTGTTCCCCTTTAGCCCGAAGTGAGCACAGAATGGAGTTGTGCTGTGTTGAGCAAAGGGAGGATTCAGTTGCAGGATAAAGTGAAAAAGGAGGGTTATGGGGTGAAATATGAAGAGAGGAAGTTACTCAGTAGGAGGACAATTTCTGGAGCACGGGGCAATGTAAGTAAAAGATGTCTTCCATCTGCAGAGATTTCCAGAGAAAAGGCAAGACTGAAAGTTCATGCTGAGAGTTCATTCTGCGCAGGAGCTGAATTCTGAACTAATTTTTTCCAAGTGTAAATCCACTGGGTCTGATTCTCATCTTTCACTGTTAAACAGGTAAAATTTCTTGGACTTCTGGTGCAAGCATCTAGGTGCTTCTGGATGTAGCTTAGGATTTTTGACTCGAAATACTTTAAAGCTTACAATGTTTTGACGAGGCACAAGTATCACTACCTGATTTTACTCAATGAGTGGATGGATACCAAGCTGATACAGGTTTCCAGTGCCAGTACTTAGAACTGTTATTTAGATACTCACATTCTGAAACAGAATTCTCTTTGCAAACTGTGTACTCAGCAATGCTATGCCAAAATATGGGGAAAAAACCCCACCAAAACAAACCCACCAAACACAGACCATAAGGAAATATCTCCATTTTACAGAAAATACATCCTAAGTGAATTTAATAACTTGAAAACAAGATTTTCTTTTTGAGGTTGCTAACTATATATTGCCTTTCCATGTTTGTTTACAAAAGAAATCTAACACCAGAAAATTGATCTCCCTATTAGTGATTAAGGTCAGTCATTTTGCCTTTCTGTTTGTAAATGCAAGTTACAAACCACTCTATTAATTATCAGTTGGTCAGACTAGTTGAGTGGCTCTGAAGTTAAAGCTAATGAGTTATTCCTGTGAGATTTTTGCTCAGAATAGCTAACACTTCTGGGGATTATGTATAAGATTACCTCCGTCTTTAAGATATGTTAGCACCTTCAAAAGCAGGCATGAGTGCAGATTCAAACTTGCTTTCAGCTGGCTATCTTTGCAGGTGAGAGAAGGCGGCACTGGTCTTAGATCAGTTTCTCTGCCTGAGTATTATCGCAGGATGCTAGTGAATTCAGGTGGCTGGATTGACAGGTGGATGGATTGTGCTATAGAAGTAACAACATCTGAGATCATTGTGTGAAACCTGCAGGGTGTTTGTCTCTGTAACCTGCTTATTCCATTGAAGCATAACCTTGGGATCAAAGTGTAGATGTGCTGAGAGCGACAAAGAGGTGACTGCATGCAATGCAAGAAACAAGAGCAGATCTTGATCTAGAGAGTCTTCAGAACATTCTTTCAAATTTCAAAAGAGATTGGATTCAGGGTTCTTCCTTTTAAAGTATAAAATAGCAAAGTTGTCTATATAACCAAAAATAGTTGGGCTCTCAAAATGCTTTGTTTACAATACGCTTATGTACCTATACTGATTTTAGTAAATATCTAGGTCAAGATTTTAATGGATTTTCAGGAACAGAATGATAGTTTCTTGAAAGTTTATGATACCTACTCCTACATTGCTTGGAGGCTGTGGAAAAGCTTGATTGTATTCCCTCCACTCCCCACCCCTCCACCCCCCCACCCCCCTTTATTATTGTTGTGCAACGATGCAATGATCGCTGTTTAAAAAGATTATTTAATAGCTAGAATAATCTCATAATTTGCATTGGATATAATCACACTCCTTCTATTTGCGCAGGATAACTGCTGATGTCTATCCACCTAGATTCTTATATGGTCCCACTGGGTAATATAATTTATTTCTGTGCAAAAATAGAAACCATTATCAACTTTCACTTTCTGCTTTCTCACCCTGCAGCAATAATTACTTATTCTTTAGGGGTGGGTGACAGACAGAAAGGTGAAGGAAATAAAGTAAAAGTTTTAGTTTTATAAAGAGCTTCAATACTTTTTAAAACTTGGCTTCATTGTAATTCAAAATGAAGAACAGACATGTTTACAGCCCCCATGAAAAAATCCTGAGACCTCAGTTCTCATGGTTTCTATATAGAGATTGCTGTATTCCCATGACATTTGTTGTTCTCCTGGGGAACAGCTCTACATCTGAAAGTCCAGCAGTCCAGACTAACAAACAACCATGATTATAAGATTTTTTAGCTTTGGAGGAGAAGCTAACCTGAATATACAAAATCTGAATTTAAATCTGAGACCTGTGGTCATTTTCCTTTCTTCTGATATTTTGAGGCATTTTTTATGACAATTCTTCTGCCCCATAAGTTTTCCCTACATTTTTAATAAACAATATAATAGTTCCAGCAGAATAAAAATGTTGCAATAAACCATGACTACAGAGAGGGGAGCAATCCTGCATTTTAGTAGGAATCTGTATCATCAAAAGTTCTTTGTACCACTGAAAATAAGTGAATAAAATTTTATGGAATGCAAGACTCAGTGTGAGCAAAATATGATGAGAAGAAAAAACAGTGAGCCGTTTATCCAGCAGATCTGCATAACCTGTTCTGAGTCTGAGGTAAGGTCAAATTCTATCTGAGCATAAACTTCAGATGTTGGCCCATCATGATGACTTCAAAAATACTTTTTATAAAATAAATCATTTTTTATATATCTATATATATATACACACACACATACATATGCACACATATATAGATATATTAAATATTTTCTTTGAAATAAAATGAAGTGGAAAAAGTGTGGAAAAACCCAGAGAACTGGTTTGAAATGTGAACACATTAAAATATTGCATTACTTGTACTTATGTGACTTTCAGAAGTTATATGTTTTTGTAGATTGCCAGAGTTTTTGTTGATTTCCAGAGGTTTTGTTGACAGAATGAAGATGTATATATTCATGTTTATTGAAAAAAGGTTATTTCAATGCAAATGTATAATCTCTATGTTATTTACTGTTATTGGAAGACAGTGGTAAAGTTTTCTGACACAAAGTACAGGGACAGGGAAAAAAGGAAAAAGCATTTCAAGGATTTTTTGCACAGTCGGATAAAAGTCTGATTAGCCTACAGCAAGAGCATCTTTCCCTAGTATCATGAATTTGCTTTGATGGACATTATTCTGTGACAGACCAATTGGTTCGCTATGATATGTGGATTTATATCCTCCTTCAAATGTGCCCTTTCGTCCTTTGATATTATTTATTTATCACAGAAGTAACCCTGTTTCATTTTTAATAAAATATCACTTCCTCAAAAGTGAGCCTGACGAAATTATCTACTGTAAATTGTGTACCTTTGTAATCCTTGTTTTCTCAAATTATCAAATCATTTATAAACTGATTTCTATCAGGTGATTAACCTTTTGCAGATGCTGAGAGCTATCCAGATGAATTACCTCACCAATTGTAATGGGGCTTCCTATGTATGTGAGTGTTCAGAATGTGAACAAGGAATATACAAACTGACCTTGTGACTGTATTTATTTGTCAGTTTGCATAAATGTAATTTCTGTATATACTTTTGCAAAACTGTCCCTTTTACTATCTGCCATCTGTGATATGTTGTCATCATAATGACTGCATTTTAAATAGCAAGAGAAAACAAAATTCAATCTTTGTTGTAACACATAAAAATTTGCATGGAAAAGAAATATTAACATTTTTCTACCTTCTTTGACATGAGGTCACTAACCAACATGATAATGTGGGTCACATCTTCCCTTTACATATGCTATCACAAAACTGAAAAAGCTTGGTTGGCTCTAATAAAAAGTTGAAACTGGAAATTTATAATAAATATTGGATACCTATGTTCCATATTAGAACTTCACAGCTGGTTTTCTTTTTCTGTAGGTTATCTTTAAAACCTGGTAAAATATATATATATATAAATTCAGTTATTAATTTAAATTATGCAAACTCCCATGAAAATGTTGCATTTAGTTGAATCTTCCACTTCGATGCATCCTTCAGCTCTTCTCACCGTATCAGAATAAGTATTAAACCAGAACAATTGTTGAATAGAATGACTGCAACTGAATTTTTCGGAATTTAGGTTAGTCTTCAAAGAACAAATTATTTTTAACCACTGACTGTTATTACAAATCATACCTGTCACTTTAAACTATACATCACTCTAGCTTCCTTATTTATTTCAGAGTTTTCTATTCTGATATAGCATGAAAGTAGAATAATATCTGAATAGGGTATAATGTAGAAACTGGATCTCCAGAATTTCCTGTCCTACTTATCTCCAATGAAACTCTGTTTTCCCCCCAATCTTGGCATGCATTAAAACCTTCTTTTGAAGTTAGATAAGAGGAGACAAAATCCAAGCTGAAGTAAAAAAAAAATTATCTGTAAGTCAAGTTTATACACTTTTTGAAACCCTCCCCCCACCCCAGAGACTGAATTCTGTTACACAGCTTACCAAGTCACCCTGAATAATGAAACATAATTGATATTTTTTTAGTCCTAAGGCAAACTATATTGAGTGAAAGAGTTAGGTATAATTAGTAGACTGGTTACAGAGGCTGAGCTGGCATAAAGCTTACATATAGTATGTGTTACAGTCTCCCAGTAAAACCGGAATTGGCTTCATGTCCAATATTTCTAAGCATCTGGCCAAATAATAAAAATAAGACCCTGTAAAAAGAAAAATTTTTCTCTGCTGGTGGCATAAACATCATTGAAGCTGCTCAACTAGTTACATGGAGATTTTGTAGTGTAGCAGGATTTCTACACTTCTCTTATGCCATCCACCCAAGTGCAATGGGTGGGAAGGAGATGTACCGCATGGAGCAAAAATCAGTCTTTATATAAACCTGCATTCTTGAATGAACTGATCTTTTTTATGAAAGGGATAAAGGAACATCAGCTATGCAACACAAAATTTATTATCATGTTAATCTATGTATGTTTAATGTTTCATAGGCTGAAGTGCTACAGAAACTGTAAAAGTGCAATTCAGTTCAGAGTTCTGAAGTTCAGTGACAAAGGAGAATGGGAGGGTTGTCTAAGCAGCTAGGATTTGTAAATTGAAATAGCAGCTGAGGACTGGCTTTCATTTACTATGTTATTTAACATATATTTTAATTCCAGAGAAGAGTACTGCAGCATACTGTATCTTAATATTTGGGCATTTTTGTCAGAAGTAAGGAAATGCAAAAGTATACAAACACATTTCAATGTTTTGTGAACTATTATTTAAAATACCAACTTCAAGTGCAATTACTTTCAGTATGGTTAATTTTTAAAATTCTTTTCATTGTATTCAAATGAGCTCTTTCATATTTTAAAATACTTTTTGGTGCAGGGGTAGGAGAGAGGAAGGGAGGAAAGGGACTGAAAGAAATTTTTTTGGAATTTAGGTTAGTCTTCAAAGAACAAATTATTTTTAACCACTGAAGAACTGGGACTAAAGAAAGTTGGAGAGAAACCATTTTCTTTTTCTATGCACAGAACAGGTAAATGTAGACTGCAAATTCTAGCAAGATTGTCCCCCTCAACTAGAAAAAAATATTAGAAAATTTTCTGCTGTTGTTTTACTTTAAAGGAAAAGTTTCTTTGCCATTTTCTGTTCTCTTCAGAAACTAGACAAAAATTGCAAGATTTAAATTTAAAATATTTTTCTGCAAGTTTTTGTGATATCAGCTTTGACTAAGAAACACTATTACAAGTCATGAAAGAACAGCTAACTTTTACCCCTTGTTTAATCCTTGCTCCTCTGTCAAGCAATTGGTTAGATACCTGAAAAAAGTCCTCAGCAGTCAATGGCTTCTCTTCTAAGGTCCATGGGAGCTGGCAGCATCATTTGATTAAAATGTGATCTTCTTACCACAGATTCAACTTTGAGCGTGTCAGATGACCAAATATTTCCTACAAGGTTATGTGATGAGACACTACAGGATTTGAATTTCAATGTCATTTTCAACTGGTTAAGAGCTGGCTCAGAGCCCTCTGCATTACTGCAAGAGCTTGAATGTTGATAAAACACTTATATTTTGCAAAGTAATTGATTTACTATGATGCAATTTAAATAAATCTGCATTTTTATTTTTTCATATTACATTTATGAAATAACCAAGAAATCAATTTACTTCCCTTAAAATCTAAACATTTTTGCCTGCCAATATGAGAAGCTCTTAACAGTTGGAGGGGTTATACACAGAATCATATAATCACAGAATTATTTAGGTTTGAAAACACCTTTAAGATCATCGGATCCAACCACCAGCCCAGGACTACCAAGTCCAATGCTAAGCCATGTTGCTATGCGTCGCACCTACGTATTTCTTAAATACTTCCAACTAGAGTGATTTCACTGCCTCCCTGGTCAGCCTGTTCCAATGCTTGACTAGCCTTTCCATAAAGAAAATCTTCCTAATACTCAATCTAAACCTCCCCTAGTGCAAATTGAGGCCATTTCCTCTTGTCCTGTTGCTTGTCACTTGGGAGAAAAGACCAACCCCCACCTACCTACAGCCTCCTGTCAGGAGTTCTAGAGAGCAGTAAGGTTGCCCCCGAGTCTCCTCCAGACTAAACAACCCCAGTTCCCTCAGCCACTCCTCATAAGACATTCTCTAGACTCTTCACCAGCTTCATTGCCCTTCTCTGGACACACTCCAGCACCTCAATGTCTGTCCTGAAGTGAGGGGCCCAGACCTGAACACAATATTAGAGGTGCAGCCTCAGCAGTGCTGAGTGCAGGGGGATGATCTGTTTCCTAGTCCTGCTGGCCACACTGTTTCTGGTACAAGCCAGGATGCTGTTGGCCTTCTTGGCCACCTGGGCACACTGCTGGCTCATGTTCAGCTGGCTGCTGGCCAGCACCCCTAGGTCCTTTTCTGCCAGGCAGTTTTCCAGACATTCTGCCCCAGGCCTGCAGCATTGAGTGGGGGTTTTGTGACCCAAGTGCAGGACTCAGCACTTCTCCTGTATGAACCTTGTGTAGTTGGCCTTGGCCCATCAATCCAGCTTGTCCAGATGCTTCTGCAGAGCTTTCCTACCCTCAAGCAGTTCTTCATTCCCGCTCAACTTGGTGTTGTCTGCAAATGTCCTGAGGGTGCACTCGATCCTCTCATCCAGATCGTCAATAAAGATACAAAACAGGACTGGCCACAATACTGAGCCCTGGAGAGCACCACTTGTGCACAGCTGACAGCTGGATGTGCCTCCATTTACCACCATTTGCTGGGCTTGGCCATCCAGCCAACTTTAAACCCATAAAAGTATACACCCGTCCAAGCCATGAGCAGGCATTTCCTCCAGGAGAATGCTGTGGGAAATGGTGTTAAAGGCTTTACTAAGGTCCAGGTAGACAACATCCACAGCTATTCCCTCATCCACTAGGCAGGTCATCTTGTTGTAGAAGGAGATCAGGTTCATCAAGCAGGACCTGCCTTTCATAACCCCATGCTGGCTGGGTCTGATTCCCTGGTTGTCCTGCATGTGCTGCATGATGGCGCTCAGGATGACATGCTCTACAACCTTCCCTGTCACCGAGGTCAGGCTGACAGGTCTGTAGTTCCCTGGATCCTCCTTCCTGCTCTTCTTGTAGCTGGGTGTCAGACTAGCTAACCTCCAGCCTTCAGCCTTCTGGGACCTCTCCAGTTTTCCAAGACCGTTGATAACATATATGTATATAACATATGTGTATATATTGATACTTATTTGTATATAAAGACCTAGTCAAGGCAGATTTCCTTTTGGAATAACAGATTTTCCACTGAAATAGTATGAAAGACACATCAGAAATCTGGTTGCTACTTAAAAACTTCCAGATACAAAGATACACAGTTTAATGAAAAGCTAGGACTTGCCTTGCCTGGCTTCATAGTATTTTATTATTAAATTGATTTATTGTTTCACTATTAAAATATGCCACTTACCAGCTATGAAAAGTGTCAGACCTTAGCTAGGTGAATGGTGGAATCACTGGATAATACAGTCACATAGACTATTTCAGAATTCAGCAGTATGGCTTGTATCTGATAACAATCATAACTTTACTTCAGTTTTTTCAAATCTATCATTTAAGTGTAGTGGAAAATGTATATAAAATCTGACTAGGGACTTTTTTTGTATCAAGATGAGTAGCAGATAGCACTATTACTGCAAATGATGGACTTTTAAAAATACTTTGTTATTTCCTAACACCAAAATACTTATGCAGAGTGGATGCCATTTCATGTGGTTTTTTGGGTTTTTTTTCTGAAACAAGAAAAAAAGAAAACAAAGCTTAACATATTCTTTTAAAAATTAATGTATTTGCTTAAGGAAAAGAGTGTTTTCTGAAAGTGTTTCATTAAAGCATTATGTGGTACTGCATCAGTCAATCACATGCAAGCAATGAGATATGACAGTCTCTGTGCTGCAGCAGGTCCTTCAGCCGTATCCCCTCAGGTACATGTAGTGCAGCCAAGTGCTCCTTGCTCATGGCCTTGAGTGTCTGCATGACTATGATTAAAGCATGATCTAAATTGATGAGGATGTTTTCTAATGGTAGGAAGAAAATATATAAATGTCATGAAACCATGTGATCTTTCTGCTCAAAAAAAAAAAGAAGTCTGGAAAAAAAACAGTCCCTTAAAACATTTCCTCTGAATTTGCAATTTAGTGTGATCAATTAATAATTACAACATACATAATTACAATGATGATTCACTTGGATGGGTGACTGCTGCATGGCCATGTTCTCTATAGCTTAATATAGTGGGAGAGCAACTGAGCTGGGACCACTGTGACACTGATTTTAAGTCAGGACAGTACGAATGAAAGCCACATAAAGCATGGATTTGACACAAAAAGAAGTACAGTGAAACCAGAATTTCTATTTTTTAAAGACTTCTATGTGAAAGGAAAGATGTTAAGCAATATACATAGATAAGCACAGTAACAGAATCTTAGATCTTCACATTATGTTTCATTTTTTATGTAAAACACTTTTGAATTAATTGGAAGTACTCATAGTGTGCGCTTTATCTGTTAGGAAAAGCTGGAAGTATTTATCCATTTTGTTTAACTAGTTTTCTATCTTTGAAAAGTTCTGTTAGATATCTCTTTGTAGCTTTATTTTTAATATATCACTGACGGAGCCTGAAGCTGGGAGAAATTTAATTATGCCTCTTTCTTTCCTCCCTCATTTCTAATAATAAAATAAACTTAGTGATTAAGGCCACAGAAGAGTGGCTGAAATTCATAGCCAAACCCATCCCATCTAAATCGGAGAAAACAAGCTCTGTACAATCCTCATCAATGCAATGCCTGAACAGTCCTACATTTCTGGCTGTACTGAATATCTGAAACAATTAGGAAACAAGAAAGAAAGATGACAGGATACACAGAATCTACAAAACACATCACATCATCACATGGCAATTGGACATACTGGTGCTGGCTGTGAAGAGCCTGTTCTCAGAGAATTGATACACCAGGGCTGGATGCCTGAGCTCCTCACATAACACCGACAGAGGGTTAAACACATCAGGCTGGAATTTAACACAGTTAGCAGGGTATTTATTTCCTTAGGTAGATATGCAAAGACTTTCATGATATCTTAGCTTCTCCAGAGCTTTGAAACTTAATTCTGGATTTCAGAGATATATATTTTCCATAGCTCCATAACCATCCAGAGAATGGCTGCTTGCATTTTCCTTTACATGAGAATAGAAGTCTTTTATTTTTATATTAACATATGGCTGGTGAAATATCTCAGAAGAATGTCTCTGTTGCTTTTCCTGTTGAAGCTTTGCCACTTGATGGACAGGTGTTTATATTTTATTTGGTCAAGGAGAGGACATGGAAAAATTAATTTGTAAATATTAATACAATGATTCAGTTAGAATGACTCCAAATTTTGATTTTTCTAAAATAGGCACAGAAGTAAACTGTATCATGTACTTTTATTTGCAGAGAACTAGAAGGTGAATGCCGTAGTGAGTTTGCTGCTGTTTTCCATCACATCTCAAGCATGTCAGTGACATAAACTCCCTGTTTGATAGATGTATATGAGCCACTACAGCAATGAAATATATAAAGAAAGAGCAAAATAGTGGCATTAAAAGAGTTTCTTATACCATAATACAAAAGTACACTACCTCAGCAGAGCCACTAAGCTTTGAAGAAGAACAGAAATGTATTGTTTCTCTCCACCTTGCCTGGAGAGAATGTCATAATTCACAGCAGCAGTTTTCAGTCTATAGTTGGTCTTTGTGTTTCTGAACAGCGTATCAGGAATTGCTACAGTTATCACATGCAGTCACAGGAGGATGAGGCAAAAACATTGTTTCCTAAGCATCCTCTATTTTCTTCCTACAAAGTCTCAGGAAAATGGACTCCCAAAGAAATGAAAATAAAAATATCAAAGAAAACCTCTACATTTACTTTACACTTCTTACAACTATTATTTCTTAAGGTCTCCTCAGTGACTGCTACATTAGCATGGATTTACTATTAATATTAAACATATCATATAAAACTAGCTACAAGTTTTGTAACAAAACCTTTTTATTTGCGGTATACTTATTCTCAGATGGCCTTAATTCTGGTAATGCACTTACAAGGCTTTGTTAGCGTGGTCCAAGGGGTACCTTAAAAATTGAACAAACAGAATTCAGGAAAAGATTGTATCTCAAAACATTAAACAACTTCTTACTATACAAAACTGAGCTCATTAAAATAATTAAAAATTTAGTTATTTCCTGTTATAAATTCAATTTTCATGTGATAAAGAGAAAAGTCTAAATTACAGAACTTATTGAGTAGCTTTAAATTCCATATGAAGTAATTATCTAGTAAAGATATACCAAATAACCCAAGAATTTGGCAAGATTTCCGCAGTTATTACCTAAGAATCATATTTATCAGGCAGTTTCTTTGATCATCATAAAGATCTTCAGCTTGAAACGTATGTCCTTGCTATATCCTAATGACAGCTTTGCTTTACAAACACCAGGCTTGAAAGATTCAACATATTACAATGCAGTTTTTATTAGCGTCACATTTAGTCTGGTTTTCACAATTAAATAACAAGAAAGGTAATGATAGCTGGTAATGCCAGTACTAAGTAGGCAGATTTTTAATAAACTCAAGTTCATATACACTGATATGTTAAAAAAAGGGGTTTCAACCTATTGAACCTACAATGCAATCCAGAATCTAAAAAGGTTGCTTATAAAATCTGCAGTGAAGTCCTGAAGCTCTGAGGTTTTTTGGCTTTTTGGTTTTGGTTTTCTGGGTTTTTATCTGGCAAAATTGAGACCATGTATTAAACTGCAACATCAAAGAACAGCTATATCACATAAATGTGATTGAAAACAACTCTTGTTAAGTGTCAAGAATTCTTTGTCTTATCAAACTTATTTCAGACAGACAGGAGCCAAAAAAAGGCTATATTTTAATCAGAAAGTGCTACAAATCAGCTAATTATGAGCATGCCAAGAATACTTGTAGTGATTTATAACCAATTCGTGTATCCAAAAGCCTTTGACTAGGACAGATAATTACTGCAAGAGCTGGTGAAAGCCAAAGACTTACTACATGGCATCATTCTAAATTTTCTTAAAAGTAATTATGTCACATCATATACAACAGAATTTGATTTTCCTATGAATTACTTAGTCTTCAAGGAGTCTGAGCCTGTGAAAATAAAACTTTCGTTTTTTAAATTAGACTGTAAGCCTTCAAGGCTTGGTGGGAACAAAGAGAAAAATTCTGAATGTCTTTGAACAAGTTTAGAAAGAAGCTTCTAGCTCTTGAAACAAGGTTTTTAAAAAGCTTTAAAAAGACATTCTTAATTTTTTGTCACATAAGCTTCTGGATGCATTTTTAAGACCTCTGTTCTAAATCTTCTACTCTAATAGTTTTGCTCTTTTCAGAAAGACAAATGGGACAATTGTCACAAAAGTTTTTCTGCTGCAGATCACAAAGTTTGCACCTTGCTATAACTATGCAAATAATGATAGATTATCTGCTTTTTTAAAATCGAATATTTCAAGATGCCTTTAATCAGTAGCTAGGGAATATGGTATCAATAACATTTTTAGCAATATCAGCATGAACTTATTCTCACTGCCCTATAAAGTACCGTGTACAGTATGTATGTTCTGATCTTTTCTCTTTCCCAAGTGCTATTTGCAGTAGTAATTTCTGTCTCTTTCTCTTTTTTCCCTCTTTTTCTTTAATATCTCCCCCCCCCCCCCCCCCCCAGCAATCAAACCCATACTTAATCGAAACATTAAAAAATCTATGAATGGCTGCCTGTCACTCTCACATAAAATTTTTAAAATAAAACTAGTTCTTCCAAAGTTTCTCTTCCTTTTCTGCTTCAATGAGAAATGTTTTTAGATGGCCCTTGTGTTTAGGTAACAGTGCAATTGTTGTACTTTTGTGATAGATTTATTAGCCTTTTATTTTCCATATTTCTGAACACCCATGTAAACTGAAGTGTTACACACAACAGTCAATGCCATCATAAGACAGTATTGTACATAGGAGCAGATCCCATAACATGAATCTCAGTCCCTGGGGTTTAGACTTTGATTTTGTAGGACATATATTTTATTGTAGCATATACATATATATTCTCCAAAGTTCAGTATCAACTGTCATGGAAATTGTAAATGCGTCATGATATTTGCCCTCAGGTCATACATTACATCACATCATAATGATCTAAGTCATTCTTATCACACACCTGATTAATGCAGGTGTGACTGAGAGGCTAGTGAAAGTCGCTGTTTGTAAAGTATAGTTATCTTACCTCATAACACTTCAAGACAGTACCACAAAAACTGATGTTTAGGAATACAGACAACATTGCAAAGCCCTGTTTAAGACTTTACTTTTGGGATATATACTCTGGAGGATTTCTTGTATCCCATAGCAGTGGTTCATACCCAAATCAGAGACTCATCACTTGGTTTCTCCTTTGCCAACTGCAGCTGACAGCTTCAAGAGCTCTTTAAAGTAGCAACCAAGTCAGTGAATTTCAGCCCCTGGAGCAAAAGGGTTTTCCCCTGTATTACGCTGGAGTGGTTTCATACAAATCAGAACAGGACATAAAGGTCAATCTATCATCAGTAATCAAATGAATCACACATTTATTACAATTTTAAGGTACAGGTCCCTAGGTCCCTAAGTCCTCAGTCTGTGTGCTTAGCCAGCATTTCAGAGGCAGCCCTCAGAGGGCTGTAGCACCCCTTTTTGCCATCTCTTTCCCGTGCAGAGTACTCAACTATCATATTTTCAGAAAAAATCTGGAAGTACAGATTCCAGAGCTTTTCAATGGATTTGTCTACTGCTTCTGTCTGAGAAAGGCTCTCCAAATTAGAGCAATTTTTTTTACAGGGACTTAACTCTTTTCATGAAATTTAGTAATTAAAAGCTTTTAGGTCCTAAGCTTCACTTTAACTCTCCTTTTTCCTTTTGTTGTCAAAACATTCTTTATGGTAAGCTCCTAATAAATCATATTTTTATTTAATCTTGGTAATGGGCAGATATTTTGGAGCATTATACATTTTAGAGAGCTGTGGAATCAAAATAATAATTTTATTTATGACCCCATGCTGTTTATATTTACCAGACATTCTTAAGGAAAAACCTTCCAAAATTGACCTCTTCTGCTACAATCTGCAGACTCAGCTGAATTTCACTAGAAGCTGAGTATGCTCAACAGAAGAAAACACTCAATATATTTCAAAATCAGGCTTTGGGTATGTATGCTTAAGTTCTTAATGCACTTGTGGGAAAATCAGTGGTTTTCTTTTTCACTTTCAAAAGATTTTTTCTTCACCATTCACCAGAGCTAAATTATGCACTAGCAATTTCAGCATAATCAAAAGGATTCTGAAGAAAGAAAAGAGCCACCTTCTAAACTGTCATTGTTACTGACAATGAGGTACTCAGTCTGCAAAAGTTAGATTGCAGCACTTTAAAATGACCACCTGTTCTTTTCCAGAAGTACACCAGAGAAGAAATGATGGGACAAGCAAATCTGAATGTAGAATTTGAATAACCTGAAGTGTGATAGAGTTCATATGTAAAGTTAAGGCTCAAATTTATGGAAAATGGAATTGGTTGCAAAATTCACATCTGACTTTAGATGGCACTTTCCAGGGACATTTAGATTCTCCTAAAGTTAAATCTTGGCATTGGGCTGACACTATTACAAGAATTATAAGCTGATACTCTAATGTTATATGGACACTATTTCCTAGCAGAAACAGAAATTTGCTTAAAGGATAAATCAAAAATCCATCAACACCCCCCCCCCCCCCCCACCCAGCAACTAACACAAATTAAACAACCTGTTTTAAAAGTTTTTAAAGAAAAACTGAAGCATAGTAAGAAACACTTAGAATACTTTAAAATTATTGTTAGTCTGCCTAAATTCACATGATTTTGTAAACATGTTATTGCAGTTTAAAGATTTGTTTGATGCTAAACATTTTCATTTCCCACACAATTCAATTTAATGGAGCAGATGATGTAAGAGATCTGTTGCCTGTGTACATGCAACAATAGTTAGGGAGTAACGACCTCCTTTGCTTCTATTTATCGTGTTGGCATTCAGGTAGTTATACTTCTATTAGCTCTATCTGCATTCCCTATTGGGCACTTTCAGTTAGGGAATACTGTTCTCAAAAACAGAGAAGGGGAAATAGAGATCCGCAAAACTCTTTTTTTCAAAGAATATTTTTTCCCCAAAATTATTACATTTTCATGGTCTGGAATTAATATATAGTATTTTTACCCAGAGAAATAAACAAAACAAGCATTGTGTGACCCTACCACACTTTGAGTATAAAAGTGAATTGTGTAAGTTAATTAACATTCCCATAAATTTCCAGATTTCATTCTCCTGTTTTTAACACTAAGTTCCAGATACTAACATAAGTTAGGGACTTCCTATGAGTTATCACACATCCTTTCCTAAAGGGTTAATTTCAATACACAAAAGCATTAAGACACTAAAGAAAAGAAAAAAAATCCAAAAAAACCTGTTTTCTGATGAAAGACTGATTCAGGAAAGGTTAGTTTTTGGTCTATAGCTTCATTATATGACTTCAGACTGATTGTGTCAGCATCACTGATCTTTTCTGTTTTGAGCTAAAATAGGTATTATTTTTTTCCTTTGTCAAGCATTTCAGTGACCACAGGATCTTTGAGCAGCTTTAGAGCAGCCTTTTCCTATCTGTACATCTGTTAAAATTGAAATTTGTCACAGATTTTCAATGTACTTTTATTTAGGGACAAACTCAGAGGAAACAGTAGTTTTAGCTTCATACTTACTCTATTTAGATGCCCAATGAATATATGCAGTGCTAAACACCTAAAGTGCAGTCAAGACTGTGGCAAATGAAAATGTGAACTTCTGCATTTGTGACCCTAAGCTGGTCAATATAAGGCACAACAGCCTTTTCTTGTTATGAAAACAGCCAACATATAGCACATTACAATGATCTTTCCTGTTCAAATCACTTTTTAATGGTTTTCTGGCTTGTAATCCCTAGCTCAGAACCAGCTTTTCACCTTCTCACAATTTAAAACATCTTTATGGAAGAAGCAGTAGAATGTTTACTAGGTTCACATCTGAAAACTGCAAATGATGGATGAATTATTGTACGTATGTAGCTAATGCTTGCATTGTAATTTCTATAGACCAGAAAATTAATTATGTACTTACCACAGGAATTGTGCTTGAATTTGAAGTACCTTCTAAAGAAGTGAAATAGCATTGCAGGTATTAAAGTCTGTTCCTTAGGTTTTTAGCAAATTCCACATGTTCTGAACAAGTTAAAAAGTGAACAATATCTATAGCTAATCAAGAAAAATAAAGGACTGTAACAGACTGACATAGGAACAGAGAAATTATTTGGACCATCTGGAACATCCAATTCTTTGCAGCAACCATTACAAAGGTACCTATTTTTAAAAGAGGATCTTGGAACATTTATTCCACAAAAGCAGAGAACCTACTTGTGACTGAAGTTCAGAGGAAATAAGTGAGGATGAGGTGAAGAACATTACAATAAAAATCTTAATTTAAATGAAAAGTTGTCGTTGATGTAAGAACACTTATCCTTTTGTTTTCAAAAAATAATTATATGTTAAGGAACATTAGCAAAAAAATGAAAAATAAAATGCCTAAGAAGCCCAACTTGGTAAACTGTTTAATAGCTTTATCAATGATCTGTATAACGGGATTGAGTACACCCTCAGGAAGTTTGCAGGCAATGTCAAGTTGGGGGGCAGGAGTGTTGATCTGCTTGAGGGTAGAAAGGCTCTGCAGAGGCATCCAGACAGGCTGGATCCATGGGATGAGGCCAATTGTTCAACAAGGAGAAGTGCTGGGTCCTGTATTTAGGTCACAACAATCCCACTCAATGCTGCAGGCTTGGGAAAGAGTGGCTGGGAAGCTGCCTGGCAGAAAAGGACCCAGGGGTGATGCTTGACAGCCAGCTGAACATGAGCCAGCAGTGTGCCCAGGTGGCCAAGAAGGCCAACAGCATCCTGGCTTGTATCAGAAATAGTGTGGCCAGCAGGAAAAGGCAAGTGATTGTCCCCACCTTGTACTCAGTTGCCACTCATGAGGCTGCACCACTGATATTATGTTCAGTTTTGGGCCTCTCACTTCAAGAGGGACATGTAGGTGCTGGAGCATGTCCAGAGAAGGGCAACGAAGCTGGTGAAGGGTCTAGAGCACAAATCTTATGAGGAGTGGCCAAGGGAACTGGAGTCATTTAGCCTTGAGAAAAGGAGTCTGAGGGTAGATCTCATCGCTTTCTACAACTGCCTGAAAGAAGGTTGTGGCAAGATGGGTGTTGGTCTTGTCTCCAAAGTAACAAGTGGCAGGACAAGAGGAAATGGCCTCAAGTTCCACCAGGGGAGCTTTAGACTGGGTATTAGGAAGATTTTCTTTATGGAAAGGCTTGTCAAATGTTGGAACAGACTGCCCAGGGAGGTGGTGGAATCACCATCCCTGGTCGTGTTTAAAAAACACGTAGATGCAGTGCTTAGTGACATGGTTTAGTAGTGCACTTGGCAGTGTTAGGTTTATGGTTGGAGTTGATGATCTTAAAGGTCTTTTCCAACTTAAATGATTCTATGATTCTAGTTTTTGGTAACATTCAAGTTCTTGTCATTCTCTTAAATGTTATCAGAAGGTAAAATATTAAAGCTAAAGTAGTGGAATAAATTCAGAGACATTGTTTATCAGGGTAGGTAAACAGTAAAATCATCAGAAAGAAAAGAAAAATAAAGTGCATAAGAAAGAAAACCATAAATAAATAACATTTAATGGTTTGCTTTCAATTATTTGAAATGAAATTAATAATATCAGTTATGTTTCAATGTCTTAATTTAAAAAGTTCATATTTCAGTAGAGTCATGAGCTTTTCCAGCATCATATATAACTCAGGGATCTACCTCAAAAGGAAAGGGAAGTTACAATGACAATTCTTGCACAGGAATTTAATTCTTAGATATCATATTATACATGTTTATGTTATATGTTACTATAACTTTAAAAAAAAAATCTCATGGAAATAGGAAGAATTAGATTTATTCATCTTTTCTCTTTCATCTATGATGCTTTGTCACTTTAGTAGTACTTACTCCATGATGTCATATGCAGCTAGTTGAGTACTTCATCATCAGTCACAGTATCTGTCAATATTATCTAAAGGACAGCAGACCCATGATATACTGACAAAAAGCAATATAAAGTTATTGGAAATCTTCGAGAATAAACACTGCTATGCCATCAACCTCACATTTGAATCCAAATCAAATTCTAATTTAAAAGGAGCCTAAATTAAAAAAAGCTTATTTAATTCCTTCAATTTGCAGAACTATTCCATTCCATTAGGCAACTAATTTCTACCTGTCAGATACAGAATGAAAGTGGTGCCTCTCTGGAGGAAACTTCTTGCTTGTAGTAATTAGGTATGAAGAACCTGGGAAGATGACTATACTTTGATAGTTGCCTGTACTTAACTCTCAGAGTCAGCAGCCCATGGGTAAATGCTATTGAAGTGTCAGCTTCAATAGTTTCACACTACAGAAGGCTAAAATGAGGTTATATATTTCATAATTAAATAAAAAAATATTTTAATTTTTGTTAGAGAGTAATGAAAGGTTAACTTTGTAAAATCCATGTATAAACATCCCTTTTGTTGATCTATTATTCTAATCAGATTTTAAAGCCAGTGTGAAGAGGTCTTGATTACTATTAGAAGATAAGAGCCAGGAGAACGCAAGTAGTGAGCAACGTCAAGGCAATAATAAACACGAAGCTAGAAGAACTGTGCAGACAAAATAAAATTGCTCCTCCTGCACTTCCCTTTGGATTGCACCTCCATTTATCTGTTTACATCTTCCCTAAGAGCATGTACCTGAATAGATGGGGGAAAAAAACCTAATGTACAATTTACTGGAGAAAATGAAACACTATACTTGTCACTTAAAACTACTTTTCTATGCTTGCTTAAATACTGTGCTGTTTTTAAGAAGAAAAAATATGTTCATGAAAACTCATGGTTTTTGTACCTTGTTTTTAGACAAAGTTACCCTGTTTCTGGATCAGATGAAGCTTGACTTGACCATCCTTCAGTTTATAGCAGACAGTATTTTACTTTTTTGCAGCTGTATATATTTTATTATAATGGCAAAAGGGGAAAAATAATTGCACTGATTTATTGCATTATTTCAATTTAAATCAAGACATGCATGGAGTTTGTAATTTTAAAAAAGTTCAAAGTGTTATAAATTAATTTGGAGGTGTATCAGTGAATTATGGGGAAGAAATTTGCAGTGGAGGAAAGACTGGCTTTATTTTATTGTCTTGTCCCTGGAGTATCTTCATTTTCTAACAACGTGAGCATTAAGCCGGCTCTAAGTCCCCTTAGGGGTGAACACAAGCTTTGCAAAGTTTAAGTAGGAAAATCTCTGTAAACCTCAGTTGTTTAAGAAAATAAAAGCAACTATAACTGTTTTCGTGTAAGACGAAGAACGCTAATTTTTATATTCCTGCAGAGTTCCTTTTATTAAATTGCATAATTATATTGCAAATAAGTTGTTATTAGATGATGCACACACTGAGAATTCCACAGCATACTTTCAAGAATGGCATATTTGGAAAACAGCAACCTTTTATTTTACATTTTCTGCAATGCTTACAGTAATTTTGTTAACACTTTAAAATTTGTTGCATCAGTAGGGGGTTATGATCCCACAGCATCAAATTAGCATAAGCACAACCCTGTTACATACAGCCGAGGACAGAAGGGGCTTGTTAGGTATTTATGTCAGCAAGAAATAATTGTTCTGTCCTAGAGAGGAACAAATTATAAAAGGTTCACCTCAGGTTAGCACAAAAAGTGGGGCTGCCTATGGCACTTTTACCTGAATTCTTGATTCTCATACATTGATAAAGATGAGTTTAAAAGGCTACACTGGCTGGGATATAAAAATAATCATTGCTCATTTATAAAACAAATTGGATTGCTATTGTCAATGCTGAAAAAAATACAATTAAAGCTCAGTACATTGTATACTCCATGCAGCTGGTTTTTACATATTTTGATATTCTTTATTCTAAGCAGTCCCTAAATTTTTGAAGTTTTGTGGGATGGTCTTGTTTTGATATGTATATATCTGCATTGTGTAACTGTGTTGAAAATACCTTAGTCACCAACAGACTCCCAGTAGGCAGTGAAAAAAAATACTTGAAAAAGCGTCAGATTGCTAGACTGGAAAATATGTTTCTTCAAAATGAGTGGATATAGTATTTTCTAGGCATGGAATCTGGTCCTGTAGGGAGCTGGGAGAGTGTTCCCTGGTGCTTGCTTGGAGTCTGGAAAACAAATATCACAGGAAGGGTATACTCACTAGAACAACAAGAGGAGGTACTTTCTAGAAGTGGTTGAAAATATTTCACAGATAATACAAAATCCAAGTTTACTAAAATCATTATGTTTTAAGAGGAGATTTAAATCTCCATAAAATTATTTCAGAGAGATTCCTCTAAAAATAAATGCAATATTTTCACATCAGATGGACATTATATCAAGATACTAACTTTTAAATTATATCAACACTAGTTGTATGAATATATTTTGTTATCTATATTATATTGAATATATCTACACTACAAAGTGTTTGTCCTATTAAAACAATACCTGGCTCCTAATGAAAATATGGAATTTTCCCATCTGTGGAAAGTTCTTCATTTGTCTTGAAACAAAACCAAATTTCAACACATTAGAAGATGGAGAAAGAACTGAAAAGGATAGCTGAGACCCATCTTTCAAAGCTTTTATGGATGACAGATATTAGCAATCTGGAAATACTTATTCATAAAGATAGCCTGAAAGCTGAGGATATCACTGTGAAAAATGACATGATATAGAAATAGGAAATAATTAAATGCACAGTAATATTAAAACTGATCTATATATTTACTATTTTTTTCATTTTAAATAATTCCATTTAAAGAAAGAACAGAAATTGATATTAAATTGCCACAAATATGAAACAGAGACAGGTATATACTTTTTAATTTTATATACACTAAACTTGTGAACCAGTGAACACTATGTCATCTGAATCAAGAAACTTCATGTATTTCATGCAGTGAATGCAGAATTTATAAGGAAATACTGCTATTAGCTTTCCTCCAGAATTATCTCAGACTCAAGAAAAATGAAAAAACATATTCCTATTTACTTCACATATGACAACATTTGCCTTAAGTAGTGTCATTAAAATATACATATATTGGAAAATTATAATGCAAACTTCATTTTTCAAGTGATCAGCCAGCCACTAAATTTAGAGGGGATTCTGTTTTGTTTTGGGGAGTATTTTGTGGGGTTTTTTTTTTCCCCTTAGACTTTAGGAATAATCTTTTCTTAGAGTGATATCACTAGTAATCTATTTTCTTGTGTCTTCCTAATAATCTAGCTGAGATCAGTGTTGGAAAGCTTGTAGAGTAGTAAATGATCAGTGATCTATATTCTTACCCTTTCCACTATTTTCATAATCTGTGTCTGCACCATGTAGAAGCAGAACACTGAGGACATTCTATCATATGTCCTTCATTCATGCCTGTCTAAATGTAAAAAGTCATACACTCTCCAATTAGGATTATGATGAGGAACAGCCTGTTATTTTTAACTGATATGGGTACACCTCCTGACCTTCTCCCTTAACTTCTTTATTATGTTGGGGATTCTTTAGATGTTACCTAGCAAAAAAGATAGGCAGTTCAGTGGACAGCTGTAGAAGAGAGTGGGGAAAAACAATGATGAACTAGACTAAGAATCTTTCGCATTACTCACCTGAGAAAAGGGGTAAAAAGTTTCAGGTACATGTTTCATCCTCGGTCCTTCTTCTCCCTTAATTGGTAAGTCACACCCAAAGATGGTCCTTTGAAGCTAGCCTGATTGTAGCTATAACGTATGTAATTTTTTATAGACACGTATGTTTTGAATCCAGTACATTTACACCTGATATTTCCAATTTAAAAACCAACAGCTTAATTTTGGAGATCACAACTTGCAATGGCTATTCATAAACCTGGTTACAGTTGCCTGTATAAAACTTATTTTTTCCACAGCTGTATTGCTCACAGAAATAGTAAATTTGTTATAAGAATTAGATTTTCTTTCTTGGTTCTTCTGACTTCTTGTACACAGCAAGGAGAGGCTTCTTTTCAGTTTTTTAAATGCAAGAAATGGCTTGCCTTTTTGTTTCTCCTTTTTCACAAATTGGTATAAAATAATAATTCAGTTAATCTTTCAGGTGGTTAAAACTCGTAGTGAATGATGCATTGTACTTGTCACCCAAGTTTTGCTTTTTAACAGTTTTGGGAAATGTTATTAATTTAATCATCAAGAAGGAAATAATCAAATTATGTGATCAAAATTAACAGTCACTATAATTTAAAGCAAAGGGGGTAAAGGCAAATGGTCAGCCAAGAACATGAACTGACAGCTTCAAAATCTTAACACATTTTCAGAACCAAGCACTTATTAATGTTCTGAATAAATTTATTATCTTTGTTAAAAGGTAACTGAAGAAAGCTGTTTGTGAAGGGAATCTATGATTAAGTTACACAATATAAAATAAAAAAAGCTTTTGACTTTAATCCATATTGTGTTAGTGATCTCCTGAATAGATCTTGTGAAAGTTACTTTATGTGACCATTAGTTTATCTACCATTAAGCATTAGCTTACTTATTTAATTCTTTCAAAATTTCTAAAAATGTATGAGATGCAAGAGATAGAAAATTAAATGCATGTTTAAAGTTGATCTACAACAATGAGAAAGAAGAAGGAATTTCTGGAGGCGAGTTGAATATCTGTGGCTGGCTAAAAGGTATAAAAATTTATTTTAAAGTAGAAAATGCCAAATAGATATAGATTCTACCTAGCTATATAGAACTGACATTAAAAAGCTAACATGAGATTGTCTCCAAAATAGGTTCAATTTCAATTAAAATTACAGAATCCCTAGGCATATATATTCCTTGTGATATTTCAGTCAGAAGATGCATGAAAATTTTGCAAATTAATGATGTTCCAGGATCATCTCAATCTACAGACAAATGAACATAAAAGAAACTAGATGCCTGTTTTGCTTTCACTGATGTCAATTCTGGAGAAATGGCTACAACAGTATTTAGAGCACTTTAGAGAACTCTGTTAATGATACGCTTTTTAAATTTGCAACACTAATTCCAGAATACCTAGATGCACAGTATGATTTATGTTGCTGAATACTTAAAGAAAATTGTTTCTTTAGATTGACAAGATTGTATGATTGCTAAGCCTTAGTTAAATAGAATCATAGAATGGTTTGAGTTGGAAGGGTCCTTAAAGATCATTTAGTTTCAACCCCCCCTGCCATGGACAAGGACACTTTCCACTAGATTAGGTTGCTCAAAGCCACATCCAGCCTGACCCTGAACAATTCCAGGGATGGGGCATCCACAGCTTCTCTGGGAAACCTGTTGAGGTGTCTCAGCATCCTCACAGTAAAGAATTTCTTCCTAATATATAATCTAAATGCATCTTCTTTCAGCTCAAACCCACTATCCCTTATCCTTTCACTACATTGTCTTCTAAAAACTCCCTCTCCAGCTTTTCCTGTAGACCCACTTTAGGCACTGGAAGGCTGCTATAAGGTGTTCCCAGAGCCTTCTTTTCTCCAGGCTGAACAACCCCAAGTCTCTCTACCTGTCTCCATAGAAGAAGTGCTACAGCTCTGTGATCATCTTTGCAGCCCTCCTCCGGACTCATTCCCCCAGGTCCATGTGCCTCTTATGCTGGGGGCCCCAGAGCTGAACACAGTACTCCAGGTGGGGTCTCACAAGAGCGGAGTAGAGGGGGAGAATGACCTTCCTTGACCTGCTGGCCATGCTTCTTTTTATGCAGCCCAGGATATTGTTGCTTTTTGGGCTGCAAGTGCACTTTTCCAGGCCAAGCTGAGCTTCTCATCCACCAGCACCCCTAAGTCTCCTCAAGGCTGCTCTCAATCCATTGTCCCTCCAGCTTGTATTTCTGCTTGGAATTGCCCTGACCCCCATGTGGGACATTGCATTAGGCCTTGTTGAACTTCATGAACTTTGCACAGGCCCACCTTGGAAATCTGTTAAGGTTTCCCTGGATGGTATCCCTTCCCTCCAGTGTGTCAACCACACCGCACAGCTTGATGTTGTAGGCAAACTTGCTGAAGGCGCACTTAATCCCAGTATCCATGTCGCCAACAAAGATGTTGAGCAGCATCAGTCCCAGTATGGACCCCTGCAGAACACTGATCTCCACTTGGACATCAAGCCATTGACCATAACTCTTTGAGTGTGATCATCCAGCCAATTCTTGATCCACCGTGTTGTCCATCCATCAGATCCATGTCTCTTCAGTTTACAGATAAGGTTGTTATGTGGGACAGGGTCAAACACTTTGCACAGGTCTGGGTAGATGACATCAGTTGCTGTTCCCTTACCCATCAACGCTGTAATAGCATGTTAAAAGGTTGTAAAAGTAGGTCTACACATGATAATTGAAATCATAGCTCCAGAAATGTTGTTTGATCACTAATGTGGTATTTAGGCTTCTGTGACAATCACTATAGGAGTTAGACATTTATACTCAAGGATGTAATTAGCTTAAATCTAATAAATCCTGACTTTCATTTTTTAAATCAAAATTAAAAAAAATTCTCTGTCTAATAAAAATCTTGCCTCTAATAGTAGTCTCATGTGATAGTTTGCTTTTTTATAGGTTAATTGGCCTAGGACTTGGGGAAATCTGTAAGTTTGGCAAATGAACTTGTGATACATGTACACTCACCTGGTTTTAAATGTTTTAGGCATTGAACTACTGTAACATTGTTTATTTAACACATAGTATCTTAGCTTATGTCAATGATAAGTTGATTAAGTGTAGATTTATACAAAATAGGCTTCTCAAACTCTGAATGGTTTAAGAATTCATACTAAAGTTCAGAAAGTTCTTGTGATTCCTGCAGGTAAGATGTGGGTGAGTGCTTAAGGTCCTTGACTGGTCTCACTAAAAGGAAGAAGGATGAGAAAAGTTATGCTTCAGAAAAAGCCATGTGCAGTGTAACATATAGAAGACTTTAAAATGTTCTCTGAAGTAGGATATCAGATGATCTATTTATATATCTTCAAGAAGAATTGTGTGAAAGACAGGTTTACAGGGTTTTGTCTGATATAGCTTAATTAAAAGTAATAAAATTCCAAGACAAAAATATTTGTCATATCAAATGTACAACTGAACTTATTTAAAAAAAAAAAAAACAACAACAAAAACCAAAAACCAACACTTTAAAAAATGTATACTGAAAACTAAAAACCTTATAGCATTTTTCAGGATTGCAAATAGTTAAAGAAAATGGAAAAAGCACAATAAATAACTGCAGATAGAATTTTTAACAGACACTTTAAATAGTGTTTCTAAACTATCCACACTGATAAAGGATGCCTATGAGAAATCATTATTTTATAGTGATTAATTTATGTTATATATATAAAGCTATTTAGTAGTTGGTTTTGACAGCACCAGCAAAATACTGTAAGCCTTCACTTCTTATAGACTCACCGGGAGCATAACAGTGTTTCCAAAGTTTTCGCAATGATGGTGAGTATCACCAGTATATTTCATACAGAAAAGCCTGCTATAAGGAGTAATCCAGAAAAAAAAAAAACTTGCTGTTGCATGTAATGTTGAGAAAGACTTGTTTCACTACAGTAGAGTGCCATGTTCAGGATCAAAGTGTCAAGTACAGTTTTGCATTTTAATGTTTATGTATATATTCCACTAAGCTAACAAGTAAACATTCAAAATGAATTGCTTTGTTTATTTTCTAACAAATATATAATGGTCTTGGAATTACTTCCTGCTAAAGAGTGTCATGCTATTCCCAGGCAGCTGTCATTTCAGTAAGCCATGCTGATGCCATGAAACTTAGTATTTATTTTCCAAAATCATGTTAAATACAAAAAGTAAAATGCATAAATTTAAGTGTAGCAGCTTTGAAAGTGTTACTTGTATCAATATGATAAAATATGTATAATCATCATCATCATGAGTGTTACAATGGATCATAAAATTGTAGACTCAGAATGGTTTGAATTGGAAGAGACCTTTGAACCTAGTTCCAACCCCTCTGCCATGGACAAGGACACTTTCCACTAGATTAGGTTGCTCAGATCCCTGGCCAGCCTGGCCTTGAACACTTCCAGGGATGGAGCATCCACAGCTTCTCTGAGCAATCCGTTCCAGTGCCTCACCATCCTCACCACAACAAATGTCTTCATTATATCTAATCTAAACCTATCGTCTTTCAGTTTAAAACTGCTGCCCCTTGTCCTATCACTACAGACCCTGGTAAAAAGCCTCTCCCCAACTTTCTTATAAGTCCCCTTTATATAAAGAAAGGCTGCAATAAGGTGTTCCTGGAGCCTTCTCTTCTCCAGACTAAACAACCCCAGCTCTCTCAGCCTTTCTTCATAGGACAGGGGTTCCAGCCAGCCCTCTGATCATTTTTGTGGCCCTCCTCTAGACCCACTCTAATGGATGGGTCTTTATTTTAATGGGGACTCCAGAGCTGGGTATAGTACTCCAGGTGGAGTCTCACAAGAACAGAGTAGAGGGGGAAAATCACCTCCCTCAGCCTACTGGCCACGCTTCTTTTTATGCAGCCCAGGATATGGTTGCTTTTTGGGCTGCAAATGCATGTTGCCAGCACATAAAATTGTTCATCTACCAGTATCCCCAAGTTCTTCTCCACAGAGTTCCATTTAGTCCATCCATCCCTAGTCTGTACTGATACTTGGTATCACCCTGACTCAGGTGCAGGACCTTGGGCCCACTCCTCAGGCCTTTCAACGTCCCTCTGGATGGTATCCCTTCCCTAAAGCAAATCAACTGCTCCACTCATTTTGGTTATCTGCAAATTTCCTGAAGGTACACTCAATTCCACTATGTCATTGATAAAGATATTAAACAGTGTTGGTCCCAGTACAAACCCCTGATGGACACCACTCGTTACTGCTTTCCACTTGGACATTGAGCTCTTGACTGTAACTCTTCGGACACAGCCATACAGCGGTTCCTTGTCCATCTAAAGTCCATCCAACAAACCTATATCTTTCCAGTTCAGGGGTAATAATGCTGTGGGGAACTGTATCAAAGGTCTTACAGAGGTCCAGGTAAGATTATACTCAATAGATTATACCCATACCTCTTCCCTTGTACACTGATGCAGTCACTATTGTGGAAGGCCACTAAGTTAGTCAGGCACAATTTGCCCTTGGTGAAGCCATGTTGGCTGCCTCTAATCACCTCTGTGTCTTCCATATGCTTCAACATAACTTCCAGAAGGAACTGTTCCATAATCTTACTGGGCACTGAGAAGCTGACTGATCAATAAATCTCAGGATCCTCGTTATTGCCCTTTTTAAAAATGGGTATTATATTCCCTTTTCTCCAGTCACTGAGGACTTTCCCTGATTGCCATGGCTTTTCAGATATGATAGCAAGTGTCTTAGCAACTACACCTGCCAATTCCCTCAGGACCCTGGGATGCATCTCATTGGGTCCCATGGAATTGTGAATGTTATGGTCGTCTCGAACATGATCTTCTATTACAATGGGAGGGACTTTGTTTCCCCAGTCCCTACCTTGAGGTTCAAGGACTTGAGAAATGTGAGATGAGTGATTCTCAATAAAAACTGAGACGAAAAAAGTTGTTGAGTACCTCAGCTTTTTCCATGTCTGTTGTCAATTATTCTCCTATCTTATATATTGGGTGTGGGGTATTTTTTTTTTTTAATCTTCCTTTTCTGACCAACTTTCTTGTAGAAACCCTCATTATTATTCTTCACATTCCTTGCCAAATTCAGCTCTAGCTGTACCTTAGCTTTCCTGATCCCATCCCTATACATCCAGGCAGCATCCCTATATTCTCAGTATACGCTCCCCTGGTTCCATTGCCTATACATTTCCTTCTTACACTTTATTCTGACCAGGAGGCCATGCTCATCTCCTGCTTTCCTTTCCTGCTTTCCTTTCCTGATTTCTTGCATATAGGAATCAAGAGCTCTTGTGCTCTAAGAAAAATCTCCTTAAAGAACTGCCAGCTCTGTTCTGCTCCTTTATCCCTGAATTTCCCAGGGAGTCCTGTCCACTAAGTCCTTAAACAACTGAAAATTTACTTTCCTAAAATTCAGGGTCTTGACTTTACTCACCACCTGGACTTTATCTCTTGAGATTGTGAATTCCATCAGGGCATAATAACTGCAGCCCAGACTACCACCAATCTGTTGTCTCTAATTAGTTCATCTGTGTTAATAAGCAACAGGTCCAGTAATTCTTCTCCTCTGGTCAGGCTTTCTGTCTCCTGGATTAAGAAATTATCCCTGACACACTATTAAAGAATCTCCTGGATTGCTTACAGATTACTGTTTTGTTTTTCTGGGAGACATCAGGGTGAATGAAGTCCCCCAGAAGGATGAGAACTTGCTGGCAAAGACCCTCTTGCACCACTTGGACAGGTGAATCCCATCAGTTCTCAACAGACCTGGCTTCTCAAAGATTGATCCATGATAGCAGAAGCCAAAACCTTTCAGTACAGCCCAGCCATCCATCCAGACATTCTGTTCAATTCATGTCCTTCTTCCTGAATCCCATTCCTCTGACTGGGAGGATAGAGTAGAACACTACGTGCCCTCCACATCCTTTTAACATTGCTCCAAGGGACATATAGTCTCTTTTGGTGGTTCTAAGTAGCTTCATTGCAGTATCATTAGACCCTACACGAAATAGTAGGAGCAGATGGCAATCTGTAGGGTTCACCAGGCTTGGCAGCCTCTCAGTGATGTCGTGAATATGAGCTCCTGGAAGGCAGCAAACTTCTCTAGACAAATTGTCTGGATGGCAAGTGGACATTTTGGTGCTTCTAAGCAAGGAATTAATTTTTAATTAATTAAATAACAAATGTGCTTTTCTGGTGGCATGGGTTCTAAGACAGGTAGGTGTTAGGATCAACTGCATGGTTGGCTTCTCCTGGATCCTGTTTGTTATTCACATGCTCTTCATTCTCCAACACCACTGTTATGTAGAGGCAGGTCAGATGATGGGGAAAAGTACTTCCTTCTACACCCAGAAGGAGCAAGGGTCCAGTCTCCATCATCATGAGTTACTTGTGTCAGCCCAAGTCTGAATTCAGTCTTGCCTTCCCCTTCACAGCCTTGAGGTAGTGCTGTCACTCGGCCTGGGACAGTGCACAATATCATACATCAACCTCCTGCTCAAGTTCACAGACAAGGTATTTTCTGTTGAGCTCCTCTTGTTATTTAATGTAGGTAATCCTCAATGACTTAAATTTATTTATTGTATTCTAATGAAATGTTCTTTATAGAGTATGATGCAGATATTTCCTTATTAATAAGAATTAAGAAAAGACCTTTCAGAAGTAAACTCTCAATAACTGATGTTTATTAAAAACCTTTGATGAAGAATACTCTGTTATTACCCAAATTCAAGGCAGGTTGATATAACCTTGTAATAAAGACTCCAACTGACTACAGCAGGTCTGGAATCTGAGTGGCAATAATTTTTATTGTTCCAGCAAGTTGGTACTGGGACTCCTGAACAATGTCACACAGTTCAGTCACTCTTCCACCATTTAACTTTATCTTATGCTTTTTGGAAATGAATTGGCCTTGACGGTTTTAGAACTGAGCATATCTATATAATGCTGGAAAAGAGAGGAAGCTTCAGACTGAGACACTGGAGGGCTGATTTACCCATCACTCTCAACTAGTTAATGGAAAGATACTGACCAAAAAATCTTTTCAGTGAAGAAAAAAATTGTAAAAATCTCTATGAAATATATTTTCTATTTTTTTACAAGATTAAATTCCACATTTTCTAGATGATGACATACAATTTTCACTAGGCTAGGCACTCAACACTTTTTTTGTGCATAAATTGAATTTTAATAGCTCCCACAGGGAGACATTGTGGAAATTGTCACACCATGTTTGATCACTGTCTCCATCTATATTTGAAACTATGAGACAAAGTAGACATACCTGCTGCTTTAAAGAAAGATGAATCCTTCCCATTCCATTATAGACTATCACGTGTAATTATTACCAGACCTGTTTGCATAGGAGCTATTCTCTATAACAACAAGGAGAATTTACACTTTAAACGATAAGGTTAGAATCTGTTTTATCAGGGGTATTTTTTTTCTAAGGCACAAGCATTGCTAATAGCCATAAAACTGTTAATTCTGGTAAAAAATCGAGTCCTTTTTTTTCCTTTAACGTCCGCTTATGGTTGTGACTTACAATTTAACAGTAGACTGCACAGGGAAATACATACATATCTAGGTCACCAAACAGAAGTACTTGTATTAATGAAGACAAAAGGAAATGTGGCAGTTTATTTCTCTTTATTCTCCTTTTGAGTTTTCTAGCTTTAAATTGCAGGAAAAGACTGTTCCTTTTTGTTTTTCTTTAATACAAGAGATTGATACTATCTCATAAAATTTATGCTGCAAGGCACAACAGCCCTAACAGGACTGACAGTGTTAGGAAGCTCATAGAATGATTAATTTTTTTTTCCAGTTATACAGTTCCAAAATAATTAGACTTTAAAATGTGAAGGAACATATTAACCAGGGCATTCTTTTCTTACCCGTGACTCAGATGCAGCTGGGAATGGAGACATATGTCTTGTGTGCCTATTGTCTATTCCCACACTCACCTATGTGTCCATGAATAGTTTACATCAGTAAAGTAAAAAGCACTTTCTCATAAGAAATACAGCAAAATTTGTGTTAAAAAATCAGGAAGGTAACAGTTCCTTCAACACAATTAAAACTCTTGAGGATAAGCTTTACGTTGATTTTAGAAGTCTAACAGAATGAAAGCTTTTCTTTTTCAGTCCTTAAATAAAGCTACTCAGCTTACTTAATTATCAATTGTAACATTGGAAAGTCAAAAATGTAAGTAATTTAGACATCACAACTGAAAAAAAGTTCTCTACAGGGTTCTGTGTAGTGGTGACAGAGCTCTGAGACCATCTGTGCTGTAGAACTGTCAAAAGGGAAAAACTCCTATGCAAAGCACAACCAAAGACTGACTTTATCTAGGATTTTGTTCTAAACAACGTGAAACATTGTGCCCCAGTTGCCTTAATTACGCTGCAGTATCTGAACACTAACTTCCCTGCATGTTGCAGAGCTCCTGTGGAGTTCTTCTGTAACTCTTTTCCTTAGAAGTTTAGCAGCTCCAAAGGATCCTGGCGTTCTCTCTGCTACACTGCTAACGGCTGCTCTGGCTCCCACTGGCACCAGTGGCAGGTTGAGTAAGTGGTGTTAGAGACCCGATGCAGCTGGCATTTGCAAGTGGAGCCTTTCTGAAGTCAGCCTTACTGCCCTGGATTATCAAGGCCCACTTGACATCCTTGTTGCACTGTCCAAGTCAAAGCAAAGAACAAATATGGGGGTGTGTCTGTAAAGTTCCTTAACTCTGTGGAGGTGGAATTTCCTCAGAGGAGCCATTTTACCAATGTGAAGCTTGATATGTTATGGAGGGCTGGCATTCCTGCTTATTCAAACCCTCTTTTCCTGTCATTTTCATGTGTTACATTTATAAAGACTTCAGTAAAGAAATGTGCAAAGGACTATATATCATGTGGGTAGGACAGAGAAGTCACTCTGTATACCAGGGATCCTCAAACTATGGCCCACGGGCTGGATACGGCCCCCTAGGGTCCTCAATCTGGGCCCCGGTATTTACAGACACACACACACACCGCTGTGGGTCGGGGGGGAAACCAAGCAGCCGCAGATGACTGCCTGCCACTGCATCCGCGCGCCGGCCCCCTGGTTAAAAAGTGTGAGGACCCCTGCTGTAGACAATCCAGATGTTTCTGAGCCTTGAAGGTACACTTATTTGTCTGTTAATCTAGGTAAGATACACAACTGAGAGAACTTTTTGGAGTAAAGATATTCTTGTTTCTTCAGGTTTTGTTAGCATGTTCTTTAATTTAAAATGAAGAAGATTTTTTGTTGTTTAAATTTTTAACAAAGGTGGGCCAAGTCATTCCAGAGTTTTACAGGAGACTGAGATAATTGTTCCACTGGTATCAAAGGAATTTTAAGAACTCTTTAGCAGCAGCCATCTCATGCTTTAAGGTCAAACTGTCTTCAACCTTCATTATAACCAATTATTTTGAATGAGTTTCTGTTGAGTGCCAGAAGTTGAATATCCGGCATGCAGAAGAAGTGAGATTTGGCAGAAGTTAAATTCTGCATCAGGCTCCAGGCAGACTGCCCTCCAGGCTCTGGGGAACTGTTGAAGGGCTTGGCACGTTTCTCCAAATCCACACACATCATCAGAAATGGAATTAAAAGCAAGGAAGCCGACAAACTTTGCTTCTTTGGCAAAGTCCTAGTTGTCTGCATACCCTTTTTTGACATGTTACTGAAAAACAGTTGATTATGAAATATAAAATAGTCATCCAGCATGGTTTTTATGACTCTTTATAAGTCTTTTGAGACTGTTTTCTCTAATACCTTTAACTGTCACAAGAGAGATCATGTGGATGCTAATTACCTGCAATAACATTTGAGAAGTTTCAATGTTGACCAATTTAAAGAACAGTAAACTGAAAGGGTCACCTATTTTATGTGTTAGCAAACAGAGCAACAGTCCTTTCCACCACAAGTTTGTTGTCTGATGAGCCATCACTTAGGAGGTTCAAAAAGTCTGACAGATTAAGTTTATAGAAGTTGTATTAAAGCAATTAGAATATTATAAAGGGGTTTTAGCACTTGAGATTTCTGACAAAAAGTATTAAAGCAAGAATTGGTCAGTTTATCTCCTTTTCTGTCAAGTATTCACCTTCAGTGAAAGCTCTGCATGCATTTTAATTTGTCTTAAATTTATGCATAACTAGATTAGCAGTTCCTGGCAATCATTTGTTTTGCTTTTCTGCTTTCAGCCATCTCTTCTTTTTATACCACCTGCTGTATTTGCCTTCTGCTCAGAGTATGCTGTTGACAGTTACTAATAATGCAGATTAAATTTACTTACTATGACAGGCAAAACACTGAGTTAAAGCAAAACAATAGAATGCCGCATTCTTTTCCTCTAAGTAGTGGCTTAAAAGGCCAAAACAGATTTGTAAGAACATTAATTCATTAACTAAAAAGGTGTCTTATTGGGCTTAAATATAGACTATGCAAAGCTGACTATGGTAGCATAATATTGAAAGGTTTTTAACAGATACATATGTATATATAATGTATAAAATATATTTACAGCTCAGGTTTGATATCTTGGAGTTCACTAGTATTTGCTACTAATAAAAATATAAATATTCTTAAGGAATGAAAATTAGCTTGATTCAGATGTCTTGTTAGGCTAAATTCCTGGGTTTACTATTTATTTTCCTTCTCTAAAATCCCTGTCGTTACTTCTTGCTCATTATTTAAAACAAGCTAAAAGAAAACAATTTACAGCCTTTGAAGTATGGTAATCAAGCCCAGAGAGAAGCTGTGTTTATTATGCATCTAAGATATGTGGTTAGATGGTGGCAGAAGTGATGAGTGTAGTAAATGTCTGCCCTCTGTACCAATGTATCATTGACCTACAGTATCCTCCACACAGCGGCCTGGCAAACCTCCTGAATCAATTGCAGCAGTCTATGCCTTTTCCATGCATTTAACTTGGAATATGCATGAAGTACAGTGATGATACAGAAAAAAAAACCTGTAGTGCTTCATGCTGCATTATGGTAGGATTGTTCCATAATTGGCGTTGTTAATGGGAAAAGATCTGGGGGGTTTTGTCCAAATCTAGGTCAAGATTTGCAAGTTAAGCAAGTTAGACATAATTTAGCCCCCAGGTACAAATATAAGGACCCTTTAACATGGAAATAGGAATCATTTAGATTATAAGAGAAGACAAGAACCTTCAAAAAAAGATGATTTTCTGTACAGACATAAATGGTATCTTATATAATGTATACATGCTAGTGACTCATAGGCTTGTCAACTATGCAGAATTCCAAATTAGCTGGAAATTCACTGCCTGATATATATTTTTAAGAAAGGGTGGAAAAAAAAAGTTTTATGACTATAAAATTGAAGTTGTTTAAAGATATTATTTTTCTTTCCAGCTGGGGCCTCTTCCAAAGACTTTCACTAGACCTACAGACGGCAATGCATAATATTCTAACTAGGGGAAGAGGATTCTTTTCATGGTGTCTACATTAGACACCTAATTTGGGAGCCTTAGCTAATTGCTTAGGCTCATTATATATCCAAAGAATAAAAGTAAGAAACTCCAAAGGGCACCTCAGAGCACCTCAATTAGGAGTCATCTACCTCCATTTGTCATACGGAGAAACTGGAACAGCTTTCTTTATCTATGTACAGAGATTGTGAATCTTACTTTGAGTGACTGGAGTTTTTCAGGTGACAGGTTTCCAGGAAACTAGTTTTTTGTCACCTGCTGCAAAGAAAGGTCCAGATTTCTCTCCAGCTGTCATTAGCATAGAAACCCCAGCCAACACCAAGCTCATTTAATGCATGATGTAGCATCCATGAAAGGACAATAAAATCATACAGACTTGGATATTAGCAAAATGGGGGGGTTATTGCTTTTAACTGAGGACAATAGTATAGTGCCTCGAGGCATTTTCAGTAGAGAACGTAGCACGGTGTTTGAGGAAGGTAGCCAGCTGAAGTAAGAGAGACTACAACACAGTCTAGACTAAAGAAAGCAGAGCAGTAGAAATGAGTAAGTGCTTTGATTACTGCCATGGAGTCTCCGAAGTTTGTGAAGGAGAAGTATGAGAAGTGGCTGCTTCAGTAAGTAAGTGTGTTTGGGATCTCAGAAGCTGCCATACAACAGACAAAAAACAAGTACCGGGAAAGGGTGTTCATGACACAGCTCTGCAAAAGCGATCTCCAGTAGTCATTAAAACAATTGGTGTTATGCAGTAGTGGGTGTTACAAAGTTACAGAATTCTGCTTTAAAAGAAATGCAAAATGATCATGTTTGCATCTGGAACAATGTAGTAATAACAGTAAGAGCAAGTGACTGTGGTCTGGTATATAATTCTAGTTTAGAAACTCATAATTATGTAGTTTGTACAGTTGTGTGAGTATCTTAAGCAGCTACGTGTACTCACTCTGAAGCATTTACAATCAGAAGGGAGATAAGGAGGCCATAAAAAATGAATTAATACATATGAGAAAATACTTTAGGGAATATTGGGCCAGATCTGAAAAAAATAAAAAGAGACATCAGGAACGTTAAAAACAGTTCTGAATCTGACATATTTAGTGATGACATATTTTAAAAATGTCAGAAAGGTTTTTGGAGATAACAGAGATGGGAGTGACAGAGATTAGGATAGAAATTGGGAAACAAAAACACAAAGGAGAAAAACAAATGTGTCTCCTAACACAAACAGATCTGTGAATCTAGGCTTAACCAATCAAAAAAGCATAGCATTATGAAATATTTTACCAATTAAAAACTCACTTGTGATTGATCACTTTCCATCACACTGCCTTGGTTTATATAGACAGGGCACTCTGGCGCACAGCATTTTGCTGTGGAACCAATACAGGTAAAAATTTGCAAGCAAAATGAGAGTCCTTCCTTTCAGAATGAACTGACACAAGTGTATATTGAACCCATGTCAGAATGTGTTCTCACAATCTGTATTCTTTATACCCTATGCATTCAAAAGAATTTCTGCTTTCTGAATATATAAGGTGATTAACTATTGCAAAGCCATACTAAAGCAAAACTGCCTTGAAACTTTACTGCATACACTGAAGGTCACAACAGAAATTGGGCACAGGATAAAACTGGGAGTCCAAGGCTTCTGAATTTAACACTTGAGATATTCTATATGTTCATACGCATCATACAGATGTATATTAATAAGAAATAAATCCATTATGTCAAATGCATCACCTCCTCTGCCACTGAGATTTTTTTCCCTATAAAGCTCCACTAGTCACTTTAGTAGACAAGATGGAGATGTTAGTCTAGCATTATTATTAAAATTTTCTAAGAGAAGTCCAAACATAAAAGAAATCAGAGAAGAAATGTTCAACACAGCTAGCTTTTATCTTTTATTTGCTATGAGAAACAGCCCCCAGAAAGAACCTGGAAAGATTCAGGAACAATAATAGTATGCTATTAATAAAAATACAACAGCAAGATGAAGGAAAAAATCAAGAGATGAAGAAAGAAACATGAAAAAAGAAGAAACAAAGGAGACAGAGAATGAAGCAAAGAAAAGTAATTCATTGTGTAATTTAATTCCCATCTTTTTTTCAATTTACCTCCATCTATCTTCCTTTGTTCTTTCTTTGTGGTATTTTGAGATAAGAAGACTGAGTTCCTCCTTCAGAATGTTGACTAGCACACTGTGATTGACATGTCATCTGACAAATGTTTTGCAAAAATTGAGATAAATATCATGTATAAATTGTTCTGCAATTGGATTCATAAAATTGTTGTTGCGGTTAAAAATTTCCTAGAAAGTACTTATAATGGCAACATCAGTCCACACATGAACACTGAAATGTTTTTATTTCAGACTCGTTGATTCATCTTTCATAACTGTATGAACAAGTCATTTGCAGTTGGGTTGTAAAAGATTCTGGTGTCTGCAATCTAGACTGGATTTCTTTATTTTATTTAATACCTTTCCCAGTCCCAGGAGAACATTTAGATAACACCAAATTACAAAATGAACCAGTTATATTTCCTGTATTAACCACACTGTGTTGACAGTACTGGTCCATTGTTAAAAAATAAACACAAAGCAAAAGTTAAAAAAAAAAAAAATAAAAAACCCAACCAAACAAAAGAAACAAAGCCCACACTTATTAATACTAAAGTTAGAGTTTGGCTTTTTAAGCTACGTATCGGATTCACCCTACTCAAACAACAATCCATTCTTACCTCTCATTAATAGGGCAGGTATGCTTCTCTGTAATTGTTAAGAGAGTCATAGAATCATAGAATCATTTAAGTTGGAAAAGACCTTTAAGATCATCAACTCCAACCATAAACCTAACACTGCCAAGTGCACTACTAAACCATGTCACTAAGCACTGCATCTACGTGTTTTTTAAACACGACCAGGGATGGTGATTCCACCACCTCCCTGGGCAGCCTGTTCCAACATTTGACAAGCCTTTCCATAAAGAAAATCTTCCTAATACCCAGTCTAAAGCTCCCCTGGTGGAACTTGAGGCCATTTCCTCTTGTCCTGCCACTTGTTACTTTGGAGACAAGACCAACACCCATCTTGCCACAACCTTCTTTCAGGCAGTTGTAGAAAGCGATGAGATCTACCCTCAGACTCCTTTTCTCAAGGCTAAATGACTCCAGTTCCCTTGGCCACTCCTCATAAGATTTGTGCTCTAGACCCTTCACCAGCTTCGTTGCCCTTCTCTGGACATGCTCCAGCACCTACATGTCCCTCTTGAAGTGAGAGGCCCAAAACTGAACATAATATCAGTGGTGCAGCCTCATGAGTGGCAACTGAGTACAAGGTGGGGACAATCACTTGCCTTTTCCTGCTGGCCACACTATTTCTGATACAAGCCAGGATGCTGTTGGCCTTCTTGGCCACCTGGGCACACTGCTGGCTCATGTTCAGCTGGCTGTCAAGCATCACCCCTGGGTCCTTTTCTGCCAGGCAGCTTCCCAGCCACTCTTTCCCAAGCCTGCAGCATTGAGTGGGATTGTTGTGACCTAAATACAGGACCCAGCACTTCTCCTTGTTGAACAATTGGCCTCATCCCATGGATCCAGCCTGTCTGGATGCCTCTGCAGAGCCTTTCTACCCTCAAGCAGATCAACACTCCTGCCCCCCAACTTGGCATTGCCTGCAAACTTCCTGAGGGTGCACTCGATCCCCTCATCCAGATTATTAATAAAGATATTAAACAGGACTGGCCCCAACACTGAGCCCTGGGGAACACCACTTTTGACCAGTTACCAGCTGGGTGTGACTCCATTCACCACCACTTGCTGGGCCCAGCCAGCCAGCTTCTAATCCAGTGTAGAGTACACCCATCCAAGTGATGAGCAGCCAGTTTCTCTCCAGAAGAAAGCTGTGGGAGATGGTGTCAAAAGCTTTACTTACGTCTAAGTAGAAAACATCCACAGCCTTTCCCTCATCTACCAAGTGTGTCACCTTGTCATAGAACAATATCACATTTGTCAAGGACTTACCTTTCATAACCCCATGATGGCTGGGCCTGATCACCTTGTTGTCCTGTATTTGTCATGTGATAGTGCTCAAGTTGACAGGCCTGTAGTTCCCTGGATTCTCCTTCCTGCCCTTCTTGTAGCTGGGCACCAGATTGTCTAACCTCCAGTGAACTGGGACTTCTCTAGTTTGCCAGGAGTGTTGACAAATGATGGAGGGTGGCTTGGTGAGCTATTCTGCCAGTTTCCTCAGCAGCTCTGGGTGGATCCCATCCAGCCCCATAAACTTGTGTGTGTCTGAGTGGAGGAACAGGTCACTAACTACTCCTGGACCGTGTGAATTTCATTCTGCTCCTGCTCATCCCTGTCTTCCAGCTCAGGGGGCTGAGTACCCTGAGGGTAACTGGTCTTACTAATAAAGTCTGAGGCAGGAAAGCAATAAGTACCTCAGCTTTTTCCTCAACCATTGTGGCAATGATCCCCCCACCCCACACACCCCCACTCCCCCTCCAATAAAGGATGGAGATTCCCCTTAGCCTTCCTTTTGTTTCTAATATATTTGTAAAAACCTTTTTTATTGTCTTTTACAGCAGTGGCCAGCCTGAGTTCTAGCTGGGCTGTCACCTTTCTAGTCTTCTCCCTGCATAACCTCACCACATCCTTATAATCCTCCTGCGTTGCCTGCCCCTTCTTTCAAAGATGGTAAATTCTCCTTTTTTCCTTGAGCTCTAGCTGAAGCTCTCTGTTCAGCCAGGCCAGCCTTCTTCCCAGCAGGCTTGTCTTTTGACACATGGGGATGACCTGCTCCTATGTCTTTAAGATGTCATTCTTGAAGAATGTCCACCCTTCCTGGACCCCTGGCCCTTCAGGACTGCCTCCCAAGGGGCCCTGTCAAACAGGTTCTCAGACAGATGACTGCCCTCCTTACTTCTCTGAGAATCAAAAACTCTATCATCTCATGATTGCTATGCCCAAGATGTCCTCTGACCACCACATCACCCACCAGTCCTTCCCTGTGAGCAATCAGCAGGTCCATTGGGACATCCCCCCTGGCTGGCTTACTCACCAGCTCTGTCAGGGAGTTGTCATCTTCCACACACTCCAGGAACCTCCCAGGCAGTTTCCTCTCCACTGTGTTGTATTTCCAGCAGACATATGGTAAGTTGAAGTCCCCCATGAGAATAACAGCTAGTGATCATGAGACTTTTCGCAGCTGCTTAAAAACATTTAAAATTTAAAATATTAAGTCTCTTTCTTTTTTTTAAAATATATTTTATTTGACATTTATTCTCATATCTGCAGGAAGAGCTGACAGGAATAATATTTTTTATGTATTCAGTTCTGTCATAATCCTCCATTTGGTGCTGATTACAGTAACATGTTGTTTGTGCTTTCCTGTCCCTCTTCCAGGGAGCTTTCTGCCTTGTAACTTTTTTGACCTCATCAATATATCTAAAGAAACCCTTCTCACCTGCAAGATATGAAGATGAAATGAAGCAGTATTACACCCAGCATGGCCAGGGGAGGAACTTCTTCCAATAAAATTTTGTTACACAGACTTCATGGAGATACAAAGCAATGTTTCTGACCAAAATTTTTGGCAATATTTAGGGAATTAAAAGGTCTGGATTGTTCTTTAAAAAAACTGTTTAACATGGGTAGGAAATAGCCTACTGCTTGCTGCATCAGCAAACCAGCAGAGACTACGCTATAAACATTACTCCTCATACTGTTAAGGACCTTGACTTTCTGCTAACAAATTTTCTGATTGTGTGAATACAGAGAAAAAGAATCACCTTCACACTACTAAAAGCATCTAAACAATATTGCCTTTACTCCAGTCTTACAAGCTATGTCATATAAAGGCATATTTCACAAAAAGTCAGGCTAAAAAAGTATACCTAATTTGGTTCTTTTGTTTTGGTTTGTTTTCATAGACTCTATAGGGCAAGGAAACTAAATGAACAGGACAATTGTGTTTGCACACAAACTCTGAAATGCCATTCAGTCGCTGTAGTGATACCAGATACCAGGCTCTTCCTGGATAGTACTAATTTCCAGAAATTTCTTTCATGAAGTAGCCTGCTAAATAAGCATAACATAAAGGATTATATCTGCCTATGTTACTCTGGGAATGCAGGAGTTTCTTGAGACCAGAAAGTGAAAAATAAAACAGGAAAAGAAAACAGAATAAAAAATTAGATCTGGTAGAATATTTTCATACAGACAATCTAATGTGAATTTGTGCCAAGACTGATAGACTGTGTGTCCTTGATACAGGGAAAAGAGAAATCTTTGGTTTTCCAAACATCACAAAGCAAACAGAAAGGTTTCTTCAGAATCCTTAATGAGTAAAAATTAACGAGCTTAAGTGCTGGAAGAGAATGAACAATCCACCAATTATTTTGCAAAAAGCAAATAAATGTTTAACTGTGGCAGCTCCTTATGGCAGAGAAAGAGGAAGCACATACTCTATGAAAGAAAAAGTACAATTTCATGACTAAACACACTAGTGGAGCAGGATGTGAAAAGAAGATCTTTGAAGGCACAAGGTTAAAACACTTTGGGGTAAGTAAAGAAAGAGAAACATGCCCTAAGGATGCTTACACTTAGTGAAAAAAAAAAAAATCATGAAATGCAGAAATGAGGACAGGCAATGGGATATAAGATATTATGGTTCATGATTTAAGGTTCACTGACAGGAGAGAATAGGCACGAGAAGGACTGTCATCAGAGTGCGGCTTAATTCCAACTCCACACCAGAAAGAAAACATCCCAACTTCTCCAAACAGCTCACAAATCTCTTAATAACTTATTGGTAGGTCCGTAATTAACTGTACAACATCAAAAGCAATATATAATAGTCTGTGCTAATTGGGGAAGGCCTAAAACAGTAAAACAGGTGAATCATCTGTCACTCAGCACAGTCATCACCTAGTCCTTCAGCTTTCCTCCAGACTCATAAAAATCTAACAGATCTTTGAAAAGAAAGCTAAGGATAGTGATTTTGCCAGAGGGGAAACAGGAGATTGATTTTTGGAGTGATAATGTGTAAAGAGATTTAACCCATTAATCCACTTTTCTTACCTACTGTTTTTAAATTTATTTTCAAGGAATTCAGTAGGTGCAACCCTACATTATAAAAGAGCTGTTAATTTATTTAATGGTAGGCTTCTTTGTGCAAATGTGACATTTAAAGGATTTTCCAAAGAGCCGAGCTCAAATGACAGCATTTCAATGTGTACTTTGCATTAAAGGTATTTCAATATAGCACTTGGAGTGATCAAAAGGAAAGACAGCCTTGTTGCTCCAGACCTTCTGCTCCTTCTGCTGGGAAAGCACAGCACAACTTGTCACAGAAATTATGACATCAATGTATTCCAGAGTAACTGAAATGCTTTTGAAAAAATGAACTGTTTTGGATGTAATATCTCTCACTTTTTTTTTTTTTTTTTTTTTTTTCCTCAGCAAGGACATTACCAACAAACTGCTATAACAAAACAGAATTGTACAGCCTAAAATACAGAAATCTTCATCTGCTTTAAATTGTATATCTATGCTACAGATGTTGAGGTTTGTGTACAGAAGGAAGAAAGACGGAAAGTACCTAACTACATACTATATATGCTGTCTATGCATTGCAGAGTCCTTCAAATATCTTCAGACTCTGCCAAAAGAAATGATGTGCTGTATGACTTGAGGCACACTGCACTGCCTTGCATACAACTGCACCAAATTCTGTTCTGAACTAGTAACATCGGGGTTTAGTTTTAACCATTTGGGCCATGCCCAGGAAGGTATGGGCTGCTTTTATTTAGTACTGTTTCCTCAACTGCTCTTGCACAAATTTCAGGTCAAAAAAGAACACAGAAAACAGATATTGGTTCTATGCTAATAGAGTTATGGGTCCAATATCTTGGGACCTCAAAGGACTCTGTAGATCCCTGGAAAAAAAGCACAGAAAGCTTCCATTTCTACTCATGTTTAGGACCATGGGTACTGTGGATGCCGAACCAGATTAGCCTCTGCCCACCTCTGGGTTTCCCCAGGACAATGATAAAGATCAACTGCTGAGAAATAATCTTTCTAGCTTTTTTTCATTTCTTTGAAGCTATCAGGTATCTTACCAGGTCCAAATCATAATATAGTTGCTTCTCCTTAAGTCTCCTCAGTTTCCTTTTAATTTTTTTAAATTTTCAAAAGGGGACTTCCTGAAGCAGAAAGAATGCACCACAACTTTTAACTAACATGATATCCAAATGCGGTGCAAGTAACATTATTTGCATAAAAGCATATAATGTATTTCTGACTTTTTAAATTAGTAAAACAGGAAACTAGAGATGATCTAATGATAAAAGCACATAGCTTAAATATTTAAATATTCTGTACCACCAAAAACCTGTAATTTCTGCTTCTACTGCCTTTCTTTTGACAAATTTCTTTCTTCAAAAGCCTACTGATTTTAGGACAAACGTATATTTACAAATATACAAATGTATATTTAAAGATATTTTATATTTATATATATACACAAACTTTTAAAATTGCAGTATTGTGTTTATTGTATTTTTTTCTTTTGGCTTTATTTATTTATTTATATATTTTGATTTTGTAAAAGTAAAGAGACACTGGGGTCCTTTAGGCATTTTTGCTTGGGAAGAATGTTTCAACTGTAATGGAAATGAAAATGGTAAGAATAATTTGCTTTGGAGATAGAAGACAACATTTTTGGGAGGTTTTTTGTTTTTTTTTTTCTTTTTACTAATTAGGGAATTTTTTATTTTCTCAATTCAGATTGGGCAATGAAAGCATTTTCATATAAACTGACAGGTCCCTTAATATAGTATTTGTGAAGTTATTGTGATGCTACACTATTTTGATGACATAACAGGGTCACTGGGAACCTAAGGAGAATAAATTGTTAATTACCTAATAAATTGAAATCTTAGAAATTATATGACTCACAGACATAGGTAGCTTTATATGAAAATGATAAATACTAAAAGACATGATGAAGACAAAGTTCTCTGGGATGTTAGCAGATGGTATCTGCTGCTCATTATTTTCTGTCCAGCAAGAAGGTTGTAAGCTATACTGGTAACTAGCTACTAGGAATAATTTAATTTTATGAATTTTTTGTTGTTGGTTTTGGAATGACAAAAGCACATCAACTAAATTCTGCCAAAACAAACTGAACCTTTTAATAAATATTTCAGTAAGACTGATCAGTCCTGGAGTCCCCAGCACAAGAAAGACATGGACCTGTTAACGTAGGTCCAGAGTAAGGCCACAAAAATGATCAAAGGTCTTGAACACGTTTCCTGTGAAGAACAGTTGAGGGAGTTGAGTTTGTTCAGTCTGGAGAAGAGAAGGTTCTGGGAAAACCTTGTGGTCTTTCAATATATAAAGGGAGTTTATAAGAAAAATGTGGAGAAGCTTTTTACTAGGGCCTGTAGTGACAGGTCAAGGAGCAGTGGTTTTGAACAAAAAGAGGGTAGATTTAAATTAGATAAAAGGAACAGGTTTTTTTGTGGTGAGAGTGGTGAGACATTGGAGCATGTTGCCCAGAGATGTTTTGGATGCCTTGTCACTGGAAATGTTCAAGGTGAGGTTGGATGGGGCTTTGAGTAATCTGATCTAGTGAAGGATGTCCCTGCCCATGGCAGGGGTGTGGGACTAGGTAATGTTTGAAGGTCCTTTCCAATTCAAACCATTCTCTGGTTCTATGTTCAGTTGTACCCCACTAAGAAAAACCTGTTCAATGAGACCTGTTTAGTGTCAATCTGATCAACAGCCAGCTGCAGTATAGTTTAAATACATAAAACACAATACAGAAAATTGTGCCTAAAGTCAAGCATTTTAGTTGTTCTTAGATAATCCATGACTAGATTTAAATGTTATTTTTCTAACATCTATAGAATATTACTACTATGCAAGTTACTATTATCTGGTACTAATGACACTATATTCCCCAAAGCCCAAAGAATTAAGATCAATTCTATCTCAATGATGATTTTATGTCATGTCATGCAATATCCTTTTTTCTTTTCCAAAGGACTTCCAAAACTGATTATATGCCGTTTCTTCCCACTCTCTTTCTAGTTATATTTAGGAATAGTTACTTTGTTTTCTCTCCTTTTCATCTACTCATTAATGAATTATATACTACTCTTCCCTTGGAGCACTGCTAGATACAAAACGATGTTGAATTCTGATCCACTTCAAACACAGTCAGACTTCAACTTCTTCACCATATGAAATAACTGAATTACTCAGCCCACTGAATGGAGACGTGTAGGTTGTGAACTGTAAGTGGTGGTCACTGAAAAGCTATTCCATTGCTAGAATTTGTGAGGTGTCATAGAATCAGAAACATTTAGGTTGGAAAGGACCTTTAAGACCGTCAAGTCCAACTGTTAACCCAGGACTTCCAAGTCCACCACTGAACCCTTTCCCTAAGCACCACATGTATACATATTAAAGCACTTCCAGGGATGGTGTCATTATGAATTGGCCTCAGGAAAAATCTGCATTTTATTTCCAGGCTATACCAGGGCACTACAAAGTAATGAGATACTTACATTTGAGATTCAAAAGGGGAAAATTGCAAAACCTCTCATTGGAAAGGTACAACGCTTTTAAGTTCTTCTAAGGCAGACAAGTTTCTTTGTGAAGAATGCAGAAATGTGTAATGTGAGAAAGGCAAAGGACAGCACAGGTTGGATCTAAAATCCAGCCTTTTACAGACAACTTTTCTTATCCATATATTTAAAGCATTTTTGTTCTTTTGAACATTTTTATTACGCCTGACCGAATAGCTTTTGAACATATGGCATGAAATAACTGTGCCTTTTATTTTATTTAGTCTCCTGTACTTCCTTCATCCTATGGAGTCGGAAACCCCAAATGCCCTCCTGGTAATACTTGTGCATACCAAATGAAGGAGTACAAATGAAGCGGCAGATATCTTAGCCTTGGCAGAGTAGCAATCAGTTTTAAATTATTAAAAGAAATGATTACTGCATGATATTCTCATGAAAGGTTCTTCATCACCAATGGATGTCTATCAAAGAGCCTCTTAGATGCAAGACTATCCTGATCTGGGTGTTTCTAGAGTTTTCAGTGGAAACTAAGAAAAAAGAATAAATAGAAAAGATTCTCCCTTCACATTTCTTCATGTTTGCTGATGTTAATAAATATTTCCTCATAATACAAACAAAGCTTTATGATTAATTTGGCCTTATAAAAGAATCATCCCATAATTTTCAGTCCAGTAATTATGATTTCAAGAAGGTTTAAAAATTTATATTACAGGCTCTTACAAATTTTTTTCTTTAGAAATATATATATGTACTTCCAGGTATATATGCAGTTCTTACAAATTTTAAATTTCTGAGATACTGTTTACAGTACTTTCCTCATAAGCATGGTCTCTTCTGCAACTTGCTTAAGAAATGAGCATCTGCTTTTCTTATAAATTCATATGCTAGCCTTACAGAGAATGCAAAACAGATTTTTGAATGACTGAGCTTCAGCTGGCTTTATCTTTGAACTTTTAAACAGTAGAAACAAATAGTACATTTTTAATAAAAAAGTAGTCAAAATCAGTCAGGTGTAATAAAAATGAAAACAGAATAGAATATTCACATAGAAAAAATAACTGAACTATTTTAGCACTTGGCATGTGCTTAGCTAATAAGCTTAAATACAAAGAAACTCAGCAAATGCCATCTTCTGAATCAACTCATCATTCTGCACTGTATGTCTAAATTTTTTAGGCAAGTAGCCTATTTACAAATACTTACAAAATGAATTTCACTGTGTTACCTTGTGGAAGAAATTATTATTCCTAATTCTTTGCTTGAGAACGTTTGAGTCGAAGCATGCTAATGCTACATAAAAGAGCTGGTGAACTGTAAAAGTTTTCAAGATTATCTTGAAAATCTTTTTTTTTTAATACCTCTAATAGTTTGCATTTTTAAATTTAAATCAGTTTAAAGCACTTATCCAATGCATACATTCAATGCTGAAACTGAAGCATCTGCACCAATAGGTACAAAAATAAACAGTTTTAACAGGTAGTAAAAATATAAATATGAAAGGAAACAATAGTTTTGAAATTGTAGTACAGACTGAGCATCAAAACACTTAGAAAATTATTACAGGCCATGACCTTCATACAATTTCTGAAATGTAAAAAAGTCTCGTGGAAAGTATCTGTAAAAAATAATTTCATCAAGTGTATTTTTGACATTGCGAGCCAAGTTTCTGCCCAAAGCAAAGTTTCATGGCTACATTAATCACCTGAAAATAGAGGGTTTATAAAAAATAGTGTTATCTGAGCTTCCACTGCAGTACTGCAAGGAGCCTTACTATGATACATTTCATGGATTTTAAGTGAAACCTGTACTGTACCACATGGCACTATGTCACCAGACTCCTGTTGGTGGAACTCTGTTAAAATAACTAGATCATGAAAAATCAGAATTCTATGTCCCGCAATAAAGCTTGCTTACCCAGTCCCTTCCCACCCCAAGAAAAATGCAAGCATGGTTTTCTTCTCCATAATGTACACATGATTCATATAAAAATTCAATCATGTTCAATTAACACTCAGAATTTTCCAATAATTATGCTGAAGGCAGCACCAGCACACACAAAGCAACAAGGGAGTCAGGGAATTAAGCTTGCATAAGTTCTCTAGTAAGAAAAAGGTCATGGGCTGATATTACTGAAGTTTGATTAGATTTCAGATCCATGTGTTAGAAATCAATGTTTTCTTGGCTTCAGCATTTCTGCTCTGGAGTCAGCCAGTCTCTGGGGCACTGTGTCTAATCAGAGGCTGCACCAGTGTTACATCCTTTCCTGAGCACACAGACAGCAAGAAATGAGAGAGGCTTTGCAGGTCAGAACAGACAGGCTTTGCCGTTCCTGCCACCGAGCGGTTTGGGGAGCTGAAAGGACAAAGCTGCAGCTGCAGCTGTGAAGCGAAGTAACTGTCATGTTGGTCAATGCCCACAGGAAAGGTGAAGCCAGTGCTGGGGATTTTACGGCTCTTTGATAGCTTCCAATAGCAATCTAGTCAAATCAGGATGAGTCCACAAAGGGCTTTTCACATAAACACTGCTGCAGCGTGGTTACAAACATGGGAGCTACAACCTGAACTTAATCGCAACACTAAAAAACACAAAAGGCCCCTGAAACAGGCTTTAGATATATGGTTTTCCTATAATGTGAAAACCAACAGATAACAGGAAATAATGAAAGCTTCCTAACTCTGCTGATCCATATGTTGTTCTGGGCATGAGTGGAAATCTGTCAGCTCCTGCTGCCCCACTTTTTTTTGGCTCTGCATGTTCAACCAAACAATTAAACAGACTGCCAGATGTATGGCACTGAAGTAACAGCTTTTCATGGTAGAAGAAAGCAAATGATCTGATGAAAAAATAAAAGTAAATACGAAAAAAAAATTAGTTTCCGATTGGAATTTCTTCTGACTTGCACTATCAAACACATGTGTTATATCAATACAAAACTGATGAGGCAGAAGAGAGGATTAGGCCTATAAAACTCAGAAAAATTCAACAATTAGAGAACAAAAATGAAGGAGAAAAATTTTACTCATAGTCAAAGCATTACCTGCTTCAGCAAAACCGCCTTACATTGCTGAGTGATCATAACTGACTAATCCAAATGTAAACCCCAAAGAAGAGAGGCCTGGAGGTAAAAGATGAACTGCAGTTCCCATTTTTGGAGATGGAAAGAGCAGCTATCACAGGCAGGATACAATACATGAAGTATACATGTATTATTGCATGCATAAGAGAAAGAAAACTGCAAAAGACAGTATAGAAAAGCAGTCTCTTTTTTTGTGGTTTGAATTTAAAGGTGAAGCAGGCTTTGGTCAGATTGTTTCTTCTCCCTGGGTTTGACTTTCTTACATGGATAACTGGTTTCTGTTCAGACATTGCAGAAGCGGACCAAATTCTTGAATTAATTCATACAACCTTTGCAACCTAATGTGCAACTAAACCAAGAGGCTGCATTGAGAAATCCATAGTGGTAGCAATTGTCCAACTAGAACAAGCATCACAGAGATGTCTTTTTTTGAAAGAACCTTTGTTTTTATTTGGTTTATGAAGGAGACAATAGGAGAGAGCATGTATCTGTAGAAATTTTCTGGGGCTCTCTTACTGAACCACTTTCAGCTTGGACTCCAGGTTTGACTGTGTGAAGGCAATAGAGAAAATTAATCAAGTTAAACGGTAAAGTTAAAACCATTAGACAACACTAACTGATTAAGGACAGTCTGCGTTTTTTCAAAAGGCACTGCTTTTGCTCCCTGCACTATCTACTGAATTACATCAGATAATTTTTCTCTCTTCTTCTTAAGGCAACATTGCACCAGCAGCCTCAGAATGTTTCTAGAATGGATAAGAAAAAGTCAAGCTACTTGGAGACTTGCTTCAGAAAAAAGCATCTATGGATATTATTATGGCTGAATCATACTAGAGATACTCTTATTTTAGATATTCTATGAGATCTTGCAGGCCGAGGTTCTGCTTTAGTTATCTAATACTAACATTAAGCTAGTGGTGTCATCTGGGCTTCATGGCTTAACAAAACACTTCTAAAATTTTACACACCTTAACTTGGTAACATGATTTTAAAAAAAAGCAAAAAAAAAAATGCAAAAAGAGAAATAGAGAGAATAATGATGTTTATACTAACAGTAAAGAACAATGGATTAACATCATATAGAAAAGAAAATAATTTAAAATCTCAAATGCAATAACATTAAAAATGTCAATGTATTTATTCAGTTCTTTCTGTAAAAGCTTTGAAGGCTCACTACATCTCTTTAATCCTCCATACCATACAGAATAAATTACTGGAACTTGAAAATCTACTAAATGATTTCTGACTTGACTAATTTTTTCTGACTACAGTCAACTCCCTACTTACAAAGCCAGCTTTAAAGTTCCTAAGTCAATACCAGGCCAGAACTTATCAATACCCTTCAACTGATTATTAATGTAAACAACAATTTTAATGCTTTTCAAAGCTAGTCTCTCTACATTTACCATTTTTTGTGTGTGTGCGGACTACTCCATTACATTATTTCTATTATGGATATTTTTTTATCAGACACTTGCCTGAGGAGAGACTAACTAGTGCAGATACAGAGCCAGTATGATTTTAGAAGAGTGAGAGACTTTTGCTTTGTTTTTTGCTAACAGACAGGAGACAAAACCATCACTTGTGTTGTTGGGTCATTGCCTGCCATCTTGCTTAAATTTCTGACAATACAATTCACAGATATGTATTATGTTCAGTGAGAGAACTTGATCAAACCGTGTCTTCTTTTTTGTTTTTAAAATTCTGATGTCAAAGAACAGAGAGGATAAATGATCCATCAGTGAAACCGTGATATTTGTTTGCTGTGTATACCTGATATATTGGCCAAACAAGTACGTTTGGTTTTATTTATTTATTTATTTATTAGTAAATAAACAATTTACTAATGCCTTTTTTATGCACCCATAGTACGTATTAATACAATAGAGTCATGAATTATTTGCAGCAACTTTCAGATTTTGGAAAGCTTTTTTGTATGTTCCGAGTCAGAACTTGAATCAGCACCCCTGCTCTCATACTCAAGTTAATCTGGAGCACAACAGACAAATCTTTTGACTCTTTGACAGTGATTTGGCAAAAGTATTTGGTTGGCAAAACTAAGGCTACAAATTTTAGTGCAGGGACACCTCTGAGGAATTCAAACAACAGGCTACTGGATTTCCTGGCAAGCCAGAAAAGCTATGGGAAGGTTTATTTCCTACAAGATAGTTCATTGCAACCTGTGTAATCATCCTAGAAAAGAATTAGATATTTTCATTTTAAACACATGTGTTTTCCCATACCTATTTTAAATAGTCAAACACAGAAAAGCAACCACATTTTCTCACAATTTACATACTATCTTGTATATACTGTTATTTTCAGGATTCTTTCAGACCCTAAGCTGTTGGTATGGTTCTTTAAGCAGGAAAGATACATTGTTAGATCTATTTCTCCCTTGACATATGAAAAATTCCAATGTTGCTTCTTCACTTGCAGACTCTGATTAGTAGTCGTGTTCAAGGATAGCTTTATTTATCAAAAGCCCCAAGCCCCAAAGTTAGAATACATGGTTAAAGTAGATATAAAACTCACTGGCTGAGCCTTGTCTCAGGGCAGCTGCACTGAGTCTTCTGAAGCTTCAAGGCTCAGCCAAACCCATCATAGTAAAAGTCCAAAAGAAAATGTTCTTCAGTCTTTCTGGATGACTACTGCTTGTGATGGAGAATTCTGCTGGTTCAGACATGCAACCGGCTTGTATCCACCTAAAATGAGCAGAAGAATATCCACTATAAAGCATGCTGTCACCACCTTCAAACTACACCTTGTTAATACCTGAAAACGGGGTGTCCGTGCCAGGTCCTTACCTTTAAGCAAAGTGTGATCTGCTCTAATGGCTTTGCTTGGTAGGTGACACTGTTCCAGGTCATATTTGTGTTTCTCTTCTGGTGTCTGTCTGTCCAGCTACCCAGAAGAGACTCCTAAAGCTAGAGGGATTCCTGGAAAATGCTACCAGGTTTGTTTTCCAAATAGCTGCAGAAGACAAGGTATTTCTGCTTCCTAAGCTGATGGCAGTTTAGATGTACTTTATTTCAAGGTAAACTTCACAGATCTGATTAGAGCTTGCTATGTAGCTCCTTTTGGCCTCTAGAAAGGTATAATCAGGGTGAACATAAGAATCTGAACACTGGTATCTTTCTTCTTTTCAAATACTCTTAACATCAAAGCTATTAGGAAACACTTGCTGTAATAATTTCCTTCACGTTTGCTTCCTGATAGCTTTCATGTGTTTCTAACTTTCACCAACATATTCTTTATCAATCACTGGGTGATTTCTAAAAGTTCACTTACAGCTTAAAGCACAGAGGTGAAAAAATAGCAAAAACATGTATCAATACTATTTTAAGCACTAATTAATGATAAGATATTTTGTTTCCAAACTCAGATTGACTTTTCTCATTCGTGTCCTTCTGTCATATATGACATTCACTTGCTCATGTTATACAGTCCCTGGGTAGATTGCACAAAAGGTTGTCATAGGAGAAATTATAAATCAGGATTAACTGTAACCATTTTCAGTGCTGAACAAGCTTTCTGCTGTTTATGGACCAGATGGGGAGCCTACCCAGAGAATACTACCTGAAATCAGGTTGCATTCAAATACTGTCTTGAGTACTATCCTAAGGATTGCTGCAAAACTTATACCTCCATCTGTGAAAATGGAAAGAGGTGTAATGTATGTTCATAAAAAAATATTTAAACAAAATTAAAATATATTCTAGAGTAAAAGAAAAAATGTATTGTGCTATTCATCCCTTATGTTCCCAATAAACATAACAGTATTACACCAAGGGTAAATTTGGTCCATTATTTTTTATCCACACTATCTATCTAATGTTAGACTTTGAGGGTATGTATTTATTTCCTTTCTAAATACACAATCTAATGCAAAATCCTATAATACCATGAAGTATTCTACATAATTCAGCACCTTTCTACAGTAACTTATATTGCAGTTTTAGGTGTGGCTACTAAAATAAGAATGAAAGTTTTACAGGCATGGCTTTATAAGACAGCTGTCGTGTACTTGGCCATGTACAAAAATAAGTTATAATGAACAATGACTAAGGCAGATCCATGTTTATGTTGATACAGACCAGCTGTTATTACAAAGGTTGGGAGTAAAGGCTGAGAGTACAGTAAGCATAACCTGCTGAGTTCAGTTATAAAGATGGTCTTTAAAATGCATTCATTCTTTGGGTTTATTGAACTTGTACTTTGGCTATATTGACAATATCTATCCTCTTTCTCCTCTTTTTTTCCTCTCTGACACTCCCTAGGAGTCTACGTTGGTGCTGTGGAATCACAACCTGGCACAGAACCAAATGGTGATGTTACTTTAGTTTAATCTCAACATATAAATATGGAGCTTTTAAGGAAGAATACCTTGTTATTTACAATTCAGCACCTTTCATATGCTGAGGGTAACAGCAGTTAACTCTTTGATCTTCTGTCCAAACTATTTGCTTGAGGACACAGACGGTCGCTGAAGAAAGCAGATGGCTATACAGATAAAACACTTGATATTGCTAAGTAAGTTTGGGGGTTTGGGGCTGGTTTTTGTTGTTGGGTTTGTTTCGGGTTTTTGTTTTGTTTTGTTTTGTTTTTAAGCTTCAGTTGCTTGTCTCCATATTGAGAAGGTTTATCCTGTTTACAGGCAACAGCTACTTCCATGACTTCCAAACACAACCTGGAATTATGGCATCCAGTGCCTATACAAGTCCCCATAATAGTTTATTTTAGCTCTAGAAGGTGATGCTGGTTTCTGTGAACTCAGACAAGCATATTGTTTTTCAGCACAACTAAACATTGCTTCTCACAGGACAAGTCATTTCCCACAAACCTGTCATCACACTGTCAATTACAGCAATTACAATTACAAATACTGGAATTGGAACAACCTGCCTCCATTGCATCCCTAAGTAAGGATCTAAATGTTAGCTGTTATTTCTATAACTTCTATCCATGTGGTTTGAGAGCATTGGTATGATATTGCATTTAAACTGTAACTTCACACACTCTGCAAAACGTCCTTGCTTGAGGTAATTTAGGTCACCTCAGTCAAAGATGATATTTCTCTGATGATTTACTGGAGACTTTGTTCCAAAGTTACATTAATCTAAATGGTGGAGAAAATTACTATATTATCCCAGAGGAAACCAAGGGACATGCCCCAGGTCTGGAATTTATTTCAAAATAAAATGTAAAGCAGTTTAAGAGTAGCATAAACTCTTTACAATTTCCTTTCAGCAATATTAAGAAAAAATAATTAAAAAATCCTTTTGTTAGTTTGTTCCACACAGATGCTTCCAGCGTGCAGATATAGTTTTACCTTGCCTAGGTGTGGTAAAGTCTTCACTTGAACCAGATGCAGCAAAAGGAATTCTACTCTTGAGACTTGTTTAGATCACATAATTCATATCTGTTTAACTTATTTTATATTTAACTTGACTTACATAAATTATATGTAACTTAACTTATATAACTTATTATATTTGTTTTACAGGAACTTCAACCCCACACCACAGCTACAATATGTATTGAAAATCTTGTTAGAAACATTCAATGCAATACTACACTGCCGTTGTTACACTCATTGTTTTGCTTCTCCATGCAAAAGGACTATTTCGGTCAGTCAGTCCCTCTATTTCTACTTCTGTGTATTCTCCCTATAGGAAAAAACACATGCAATTTTATATGTAATAATCTATATATTCCTATACATTCAAATATATTTTACTTTTTCTAGTAGCTATTACATGGAAGAATAATATGTTTCTATAACTTCTATCTTTTAAATAGCTTCCTTTACCACTCCAAAGATACTATTAGTTTGCTGAGAAAGAAGTAAATTAGTGTATTTGTACAGCCATCTTAAGCAAAGAGCAGCCTGAAAATACTGATTTAGAAGGGACTGTAACACTACAAATAATTCAAAATCTAGAACTATTTCTATTCACATATCTCTTGTCCTTAAACTTTCTTTCCCAATAGCAATACACTTTCATGACATATGTAGTCTGAACCATTAATTCTTTACGTTATTTTCATCATCTGCATATGTATAGATGAATGATCAGGTGGTTTTGTTTTGTTTTGGTTTGGGTTTTTGTTAATTTCGATTATCTCTAAGAATGAAGTTCCAATGACAACTTTCAAGAAGAACCTGAAATGCACTTGATAGATTGTTTGATATTGCAGACAATGACTGGATGTTAAAGACCCACAATAAATAGCCCATTATAAGAAAATAATACCAAGCAAACAGATCACAGACTACAGCAGTTTTTTGGTTTCCATGAAAACTAAAGTCTTGGAAACTCGGCTGAGAGGTTAATTCCTTAATAGCCAATACCCTGTAGTTTGAGGAGTGAGAAATGTAGATTAAATTCACTGTTCTTCTAAGGCAGGGCAAGAGCTTCAACCTAGACATACACTCCGGTGTCCTCTTGCAGTTAAGAGAACAGGGCTATCCATCTTTCCTTTCTCCCCCTTAGTATTGTTCATTCATAAATAAATATTGATTAATTCAAGAACAGGCTCAGGCAAGAGACTGAACAAGAAAACTGAACTCGAAGTTCTTTCATTCTGTGCCACTGTCTTTACCATCTGCTCTTTCTGTTCTTCTTTTCCCGTTCCCTCTTAGCCCGGAAGGGTTTATTCTAGATGTCACAGCTTCTCCTTGAAATCAGACTGGTTCTAGAGAAAGCAATCACTAGAGTGAAGTAGTCACCTGGGAGAAGACAGGCATCATCTGAAGTGCTAACTGAACTATAATGAATCATTGCTGAGTGACTCACTAAATAAAAAAGTGATGCATTTTGCTGAAAAAAACTGTTTGACCAGCTGTCCTGGTTTCAGCTGGGATGGAGTTAATTATCTTCTCAGGAGCTAGTGCAGTACTGTGTTTTGGCTTTGATGTGAGACTTTTCAGTTCCTCAGGCTTTGTTAGTGAAAAGCTTGGAGGAGCACAAGGAACGGGGAGGGGACACAGCCAGGACAGCTGATCCAAACTAGCCAAGGCAGCATTCCATACCATGGGAAGCCATGCCTGGTAAAAATACCTGGGGCATTGGCCAGGGCAGGCAGATCGTTGATCAGGCACTGGCTGGGCATCACTTGGCACGTGGTGAGCAGTTGCGTTGTCCACCATGTGTTCCTTTCTTCCTTTCACTCTGGATGTTATTCTTTCCCTCTCTCTTTTCATTATAACTGTTATTGTCATAATTTTTATTATTGTTCTTTCATTTTTATTCGGTTTCAATTATTGAATTGTTCTTATCTCAACTCTCAAGTTTTACATTCCATTCCAGCTGTCCTCCCCATCCCTCTGGGTGAGGGGGGAGTGAACGAGAGGCTGCGTGGTACTTAATTACCAGCTGGGGTTAAACCACAACACCAACTTCGTTCACAAATCTAAGAATTAAGGTAGGAAATATATTTTTTTAATTATCTGTACATCTATCATGCTAAATACACACACTGTGTTAAATATCTGGATCAAAAAATTTATATGTTTGTGACTTCAAAGGCTAGTTAACTTGTTCTGAAATATCTTTTCTGAGCAGAACTTGAATCTATTATTAAAACAATCTTTAACACTCAAAGAGAACAGTTCCTCTGAGGATATCATTCCTATATAAGCAAACATGCCTTCATAGTTCAAAGTCAGTTTCTAGCCACTTACAAGCTAAGACAGAAAATAGGTTCCATTACAAAACTCCATGAAGGCACTTCACACCCTGGGTCATTACAATTCACAAACTGCTTGCTTGCACAAACTACATGTAATGCACACTATGGGCCTCAAGCAACTGTCAGCACTTGGGAAGGAAAGTGTGTAAGGACAAAGCACTGAACACTGGCACCAGCTCCACAAATGCCAGATCAGCTGCCTCCTCCAACACCACTCAGCACATGCTCTTTCACATAGCAAGCTATTCCATCATTTCAGTAAGGGGGCAAGGTAGTCCACAACTGTCCATAACTGAATTTTTCTTTTTTTTCTTTTTTTTCTTTTTTTTTTTTTTTTTTTGTTTTAATTTCTACATAAAGATCACCTTCCAGGGGAGACAATTGCCTTTGCCAAAGTCACTTCTCTGCAGGGAAAGTGGTTTCATCATTTCATCATTTTTCAATTTGCTGGTAGGGGCATCCAATTATATTGATTTGTTTCAGTGTTTTCTATGGTAAACCCTATTTATTTATTTATTCATTCTTTAGAAGAACTGTTGGCCTCTTTTTCGTGTCAGTGTTGATCAACAAATTCTCACAGCCTCTGAAATATCCATAGCATTACTGTGTGTTAAGCCCTTCCTTCTTTGTAACAAAATAAGTCCTTGAAGTACATCTTATGTCTGCTAAGTTTTCTTGTACCTCAGTCCCTTCTTTCTAGTGCATAATTGCACCATGTCATAGACCTCTGTGTGAAGAGATAAGGAACATAAATAAATACCAAGCACTAGGATGCTAAGGAATATTCCCAAATCTGTTAAAAAACCCCAGCCCCAACCCCAAGAAAACAATATCCCCAAACATGCCATTTTTTAATTTATTTTCAGCTGTTTCCTGATAGATTTACACTGAGATGTTTTTCACATGGCAGAAGAGGAATTATGTATTTTCTGAATTGCAAGATGATTTAGTTCTGATGGCTTTAAAGAGAAAAGCAGTCTCTCACTTTGAATCTTACTTTTTTTCCTCTTTAGTAGCCGGTGAGTGGAGTGCCTAAAACATTTGGACAGACACCCCTATTTATCATTGTTGAACTTCAAAGAAATCAACACATATTTTTGTGACATCTACTAGAAAATTTCATGAGAAAGATTGAGAATGTCCAAAGTCACTTACCTTGATGTCTATCCAGAAAGTAAGAATCTAAAAGCTTTCAAGTCAGTGATTTCCCCCACTGCTAACATTTTAGAAGGCAATGAGCAGTGAAAAAGAAAATAATCAATCTTTTATCTCTTCTGCATGCCTGTTTTGTAAGCTCTAATTATTCTAGTGCTAGAGTTAAATTTCTAATAATACATATATGCCCTAATGAATCAGCTAAGCTCTTAGGAACTGTCTTAGGGAAGCAGAGCACTGTAAATCTCTGACATGTACCATATGTATAATAAAAATAAACCATAAAAAGCTTCTGTTTAGTGCTACTAACAGTAGCATCCCTAAAAGGTGTGCATATGAAATGGGGTCATGGTCTCCCCTCAATAATCATCAGAAGCAGCTAGCTGTGGAAGGGAGCATGTGGGCAGCAATTAGGGAAGCAGCAGACAGTTCTCCCACCAGGCATTAGTACTTGTGCAGCCTGTTGTGCTTACCTGGGGCATAATGCCTCCCAGAGCATCTGCTGGAGTACTGCAAATCCAGACCATTCCCAGCAAGGACCAGCATATTAAAGGCTCAGTTGAGCCCTCACTAATTTTTAGAAGCACAAAATTGAAATGAGAGTTTAAAAAAATGCCCAAATTTTTCTTTTGGTGTTGACTTGTTTAAAAATTAGTATTTTGATATAAACTCTAGGGAGAGGCAGGCTTCAAAGTCAGATGAGATACTTTCCAAAAAAATAGGATGAACACAAACACGGCTTTGGCTAGATCTCTCTATGCACACTAGAAAAGCTGCAGATCTGTTAAATGATGAAGTTTGGTCGCCTTGAGTCTTACACGATAAGACATAAACTGTTGGAGTGACAATCTCCAGGGGAAAGAAAGAAAAGGGAGGAAAAGAAATATAAAAAGAAGAAAACAGATGACTTTTCTGTAAACTAAAGACTGCACAAAGATTTCAAAGATTTTTGACAAGTGAGGATTTAAAGGGACTTGTAGCAGACAGGTGGAGGTTTTCTTTATGGGAAAGGAGTTGGCAGAAGTTGATATGCAAAATATGAGCTTACAGAGGTGATAGAATGCCTCCCCTAAAAACAGAGATCTGGTTTTAAACAAATCACTGATAGCTGATCTTTGCTTTTTGGTCCAGTTAGGAAAACAAAGACTGTGTCTTTGTTGCATATTATGAATAATTTAACATAATCTGTTGCTACCTATTGAACTATAAAAGCCACTGCTCCTATTATTATTTTTTTAATGTGTAACACACATGAGCTATTTAACATATGCTGAAGTTATCCTTTCCTAACACTTATGAATAATTTTATTATATTTAGAAGTTCACGTTGGGTTGTCACTGAAACCTAACCCTCAACACAATTAAAACCTTTGAAAAAAAAAAAGCCCCAAATATTCCCATTTGAAATCATTCTTTATCATTTAAAAATTCTGAACACTCTTTGACACAAAAGATTATTGTTTTCACAATAGGAAATATAGTTTACAAAAATGCAAAAGACAATGTGCTGAATACCAGAAATATACTACTGAAGAAAGCATAGTTGTTGCATAGATATTTCTACAGCTTAGTAAACTGTTCCATGAACTGCAGTCTTCTATTAGGCAAAACAGATATCAAACATGTTTCACTCACAGCAAGAAACTCTTGCCTACTACTACCTTATAATACAAACATTACTGCACAGGAATGGCAATGTTCCTCACAAGGGATAAATCCACCTCATTACCGTGTTTTTTTCTGGGTTTGTCTGTATACAGGTAGCTAAAAACTAAACTAAAAAAAAAAAATTAAATGAAGTTATGTACACACAATAAGGGCCAACAAAATGATTTGGAAGTAAATACTGCTGATATAATTTGCGTATGACACAAATATTGGTGGTATGATACATGAGGAATGCAAAATGATGGAGCATACTTGGTAAATAAAGCCTTTCCAAAGAAAAATGTTTTAATTTAAAGTGACAAGTGCCAGTCCTGAATTCAGAAGGATGTTTAAGGGAGGGCCCCCCCAAAAGAAAGCAAAACCTCTGGACATTAGTAGGGATCTGAGAAGAAATTAATATGCCAACCTAATGACAATTAGTGGTGGGGAAGTCTGACATAATCCTTGGTACGATGAATGGAAATCCCAAAGAACGGTGTGAGAGTGGCCATGAAGATGATTTAACTGACAATCAAAACCAAAGTACATTTCAGTGCCAGTATGCTGAAAAAATTGCAGAAATAGGAATCCTCTAGCCAGGGTCACAAAAGCAGGGCAAAGCTTTTGCATGATGGTGGATATGGTTGTTACGAGGGCATTTTTATCTAGTGTGCATGGTCCTCATGTACCAAGTTAGGTTTGCCTTAATCAGGAAATAGCAAAAATATTACTTTTTCCTTGTGTGCCTGGGCCCTAACCAACTGAATTTCCATGATGAGAGCTATGGTTTTCTGAGAATGACCATTCTGATCTAACATCAGCTCCAGTATTCTCCTCCAAAGCCCTCTTGGATTTATGATTGAACTGCATGCCTAATCATAGAACAAAGGTGTCTTAATTATCTCCTTAGACTCTCAGGACCAGAGTGAGAATGAAGAAGTAAGTGAATTTTCTCAAAACCTAGAGAGCTATAGCATTCTGCACCCAGATGCTGATTCAAGTAATCTAGTCACAAATTTTCTTGTGCAGTCTGTCATTAGAAACCAAACCAAATCAAACAAAAAAAAAGAAGAAGCAAAAATAAAACAGAAAAAAATTTGCAACTCATTCTTTGTTTAGGCCAGCCTAATAGGTGATAAATTCAGATGTAACATGACCTACCAGCTTTTGCTAAATTGCCTTAAGTATCTTTTCCTGTGCAGAGGGAACATGTGCCAGCCTGCCCAGTTCTCTGCTAAACCTCCTCTTGTTCCTGCCTCACCAGGGGGCCAATGCAGACCCCAGGGCCATCTCTGTACACTGAGCAAGTGGAGAATGGATAGCTGAGCTGAGACAGAAACTTGATCTTTTCACATCGAAAAAATTTGATCTTTTATAGGGGGCAAAATCTGTGTAGAGAGTGTATTATTTTCAAATACGTGTGTTATACATTTGCACACATATTTAGCAGTCAAAGCTTGTATTGGAAAGCATTGGTAAAAGATGTTATTTAATCTTTACAAAAGATTGGCACATAGTGGTTTTGTTTGTTTGTTTTAGGGTTTCTCTTAAGGGGCACCAGTTCTTGGCAACTCATTCTCATTATCTCTTACTGAGAGATGGGAGACTTTGAAGAAAGGGCACATCTATACAGAGTTGCTATGACTTCTGATTTTTTGAATTCTCTGTTTTCCCCAAATTAAAATCCCAAGATCCAGCAAGAGAGCACCTTTTCAGAACTATTTCCCTGTTATGAATTCAGATGGAAAAACTCTCTAAACAGAGTGTGTTTTTCTCAATTTAAAAATAAATTTTAAGGCGCACTCCATTTCATGGAGACAAGAGAATGTTTACCTCTCAGTAGCATTTCATGAAGTAAACAGCCAGAGACTACTTCCATTTTCTTCACCCTCCCAGACTTAGATGCACTTGATTTTTATTATTCATACTGTGCTATTTGAAAACCTGAGGAATTCTCTGTGTACTGTATCTAGACAGTTTTGAAAGTACGTTTTCAGTCAGTGCTTTCCCTGCACTTCATAATTACTTCTGTTGCCTCTAAATCTCTACACAAAGCAAATACTGAGTTTTGAAATATATCTTCATAAACAGAGTATCTTATGTTAATTTAATATTGAAGTACCAATAAGATTTGGCCTATGCAGCAGAAGACAGAAGAAAAAACACTAATAAAAGATCAAAGAATATTATAAACTATTACTTAAAGGTTAAAATGTTCTTCATGGTTATTTAATTGGTGACATGACCTAGTGGCCATCTCTATTTGATTGGAATGCACTTTCACTGCAAAGCACTGTTCTGGAAGATAAAAGCATCTCCAGGTGCCAGTAAAAGAAGAAGTTTAAGACCATTTAACCATCTCAAAATGAAAAAGTATCGTTTACATTATTTCTGAATAATGCCAAATCGGCTGTACATTTATCGCTTCTTCCATCAATACAGTATTTTTAGAAAGATGCTTGAATATATTTCAGAAGCTTATCACAACCTATTTTTATTACTCAGTCCACAAATACTAAATCACCAAATGTGTGTCTCCAGCTTAGCCTGTTTTCAGAAGAAACAGTCATACAATGCATTACTTTTACATAGTTTTAATCATTGGAAGAGTTCAATAGAAACAGGTTATGTTGGAACAGCATTGAAATATATATTTTCCCTGGCTTTCAATTACCATCACTGGCTCCCACTATATGCATCTCTATCCAATACTGAAGTTAGATTAACCATTTTATGTTAGCAGTTCATATCACTGGGATTCAATATCCAACTCTAATTTAAATATATGGATCCTCTTTGTAATCTCAGTTGGAAAAAAATTACTATGTATTGCTCCAAAACAGTCAGGGTGGCTGTGGGGGAATCTATAACCAACATGGTCATTGTAACTCAGTTTTTCTAGTTAAAATGGCATTCTTTCATCAGCTTCACATCTTTTCTTGTATTTCCTTCTGTAATTTTTGTTTAACTAAACTTAAAGTTAACAGATCAACTGAAATAATTAAATTGATTTCCTGGTTGTAATTGCATGGAAGTCTGATGATAACATATTAACGCAGAGCACCAAATCACAGCAGCTGAAATTTCTAATTTCAGCCTTTTATAAATGCTTCAAAATTATTCAAAGGATTCCTTTCCTTTCTCTATTTTTTTCCAGTTTGAAATGACTCTGTTAAAAAGTAAATATCTTAGACATATTTTTCAAGGAGGTGTAAACAGCTTTTTAATGTTTTTGTTTCAGCCTGCATTACAAAGTTTAAACCACAATTATGACTGCTGGCTATGTATTGTTATATTCCTTCATGAAAAAGTCAGTGCAACTTTTTAGTTATCTTTTCTCAGAACTAGCACACATACTAAGATTACCAGAAAACAGTAATTTTCTTTAGCCAATTTACCTTTTCAATTTTTGGGGAGAGACTTATCTCTCTTTTGAGAGGCAGAACCCAGAAAAGCCAGTAGTTCATCTATTCTGGATGACTTTTAAACTAGACAGTAGTCCCTAGCTTTATTTCTAGCTATATCTGTATCTGCATTTCCAACATTCAGAACTTGTGGAATGGGTAAGTACATTAAGCCACAGGTTCACTGGATACTCGTCAGCAAGTAAAAATTTCTTACTATTGCTTTATTTCAACAGTAAGTCCAACCTGAATATAAAAATATTCTGCAGGTTGATTATTTGAAGCAAATATTTCCACAGAACAGTTACTCCCCAGTGAAAATGACAGGTTTTGAGCAAAACAAAGAAACTACTTTAACATGAACTTCTCTACTGAAACATAATATGACAATAAGGAAGCTACACAATATCTCTTGGAACTTTCCCTGTGGATTAATAGTTTAATTTCAGGAAAAGATTTTGAAACATTGATGGGGAGCCCTCCTTTGCAGACCTGTCAGCAGCAGTGCTTACACAATACAGAAACAGCAGGCTTCACACTGAATTGGGAATAATCCTGTTCAGCTCAAAACAGGAGACATCTCTTCCAGCAGTTCCTATGTGGCAGTTTGTAGAATGTTTGCTGTTAGAAGAGTAAAACTGCACACTTAAAAAATGATGGCATATGTAAGAATGGTTGGATAAAAATTTTAATCTGTTTAATACTTTTTATATGGTGTCATTTCATATTTGTTTAAAGCAGTGATTCTAAATCTGTAAGATGTAATAGCCAAAAAATTCAGGGCATTATCTGCAGCTCACAGAATTGACTGTTTTATCTATGTCAACTCAGTAGTGGAAGAAGTTTTTTTTTGATGCTGATAACCAGGTAACTTCTGAGGCCAGAAGCAAGTGATGAGCAAGAGCAACTCCTGCAGCACCATTATGGAAACAAATGTGTAGTCATGGTATAAAAATAAACCCCTGAGATTTAGGGATTCAATTTATTTTTAATTAGTATCAATATATAAGTACAGCTATTCTAATGGGTTATAGAGCTGCATACTCTCCTCTCTCTAGATGAAAACAAAGTGAGGTTATTGAAAGAGAAAAAAATCTTGTTTCTCTAGGTTTTGTACTACAAATCATTGTCCCATCAAGTACTTTATTTCTTCCTTACTTTTTCTGTTACTTGCTGCTATTCCATTGAGTTATAAGCAATTCTCAGGGGTTAAGCTAAAGCAGATGAACAGGGTTTTCCCATGCAGTTTACACAGAGATCAGCCTTAGGCATGCTGTAAATAATTAGTGAATAGATGATCTGATAATGTAACAAACATTTCGAGTAATGTGTCTTGCTTCCAGAGTGTCATTCATAAAGTTTAATGAGAACAAGAGGTTCAATACGTGGCAAAATGACAGAAATGCTTCCTTAGAAAATGTTTACTGTAGAAGCTGTGGAATTTCACACACTGAACTTCTAAAAATATCTGTCAGTTCTTTATAATACCATCCCTAAAATGCACAACAAAATGATTCAGAGTCAGCAAACATTATATTTTCTCCTCTTGAACCAAATATAATAACCCAATCTGGTGGTATTGTAACGATCTCAAAAGCTGTACCCCTCCCAACTGCCATTCAAAAAAAATTAAAAAAATAGTGTGCTGAGTACCATACAGCAAAACACTTCTTAATTCATTGTTCAGGGTTTCTTAGTACTTCATGAAATGGGAGTATGAGTTCAGAGGATTTCTTAAACAAGCAGGGGAGGGAGAGGGGGATTAAATCAAACATGCCAGGGATCACCACCTACAAACTTGAGTGATGAGCAAAGGACATACCAAAAGTAAGCAGCATGAATCCCACAACACTTCTGTAAATGCTGTTCTCAGCATTAGTGGTGTTTTCAAAATATTACTAACATTTTAAGTAAAAAACAAACCAAACCAATCAAATAGAAAACAACTCTTGCCAGTCACATCAGGACAGACAAAAGGCCTCACTCTTCCCTTACCGTGTGTCTGCAAGCAACTCGGAACAGACCTCTAGGGAAGGGTATGATCTGAGCAAGTCTCTAGGGCTACTTTCCCAAAATGTTCTTCAGACCTCCAGCTGCTTGTGTCTTAGGGACTGTGGAGGTGAAGGTGGCAGACTATGCTGGGTAAGTTTAGCAGATGCCTGAAGGCAGCAGGCAGGTTGACCAAAGCAGGGAAGGTGGACACTGGTGTTAGTAAGACCATGCCATCCCAGGAGCTGCCTGAAAAAAAATTGCTGCAATGCACTGAAGGCTGAAAGGTATTATTGTTCACTCTTGGAATGTTTAACCTGTTCCAGCAAAGGATGTGGACAGATAAAGAGGCAGGATTTTAATCTGGTTGCAGTCACCATCCTGCATAATCCTAAATAACCATTCACCTTGTGCTCTGTTGCCTGCAGGACAAAAGGTATTTTATACCCTGGTGCAATGTGCAGCCTCATGTCTCTACCGTCATGTTAAAGCTGAGCAGCCTTCAGTCCAAACAGCCACAACAATTGCCTTTAATATAACTTTCAGATTTAAAAGAGCATTCAGGGGATGATGTTCTCATCCATACCACAATTTACACACATTCACAGAAAAGCAAGCAACTGCACCAGGCTCTTCTCTTCCTCCAAATGCAATATTGTGAACTGAATCATAACAATTTATATCTAACATCAGGTTTTTATGTACACTGATCTTTTGAACAGCAACTGAAAATTATTAAATGTCTTAAGAATACTGCAGTTACCTTCAGCGGATGCTCATGGCAGAAGAGGCACAGAATATAAAAATATTCAGAGACTGGTAGTTCAAATGGCAATTTATAACCATATTTTCTGGAGTAATATATAAAAAAAGTTGCTATTCTGTGTTCCTACTGACTAGCAACATGTGCCTTGATAATTAGAATATTAGTATCTCCTCTTACTCAGTACTGATAGAAACGAGTTTAATCTCTGTTTTGCTGTAAATCAAGGCATAAGCATTTTCTATTAGTATTTATTTTAGTGGGACACATTTTTCTGTATGCCCTATCCTCAGGAGTGGATACATTCTGAAGTCATACTTATTTTTTACTGAATGACTGTAAAAGCTTTAAAAAACCTGTCTTGAAAATAAATCTCACAACAACCACATACATTAAATACTTCTCACTTTTAACAATACGTTAATTATTAAATAACTCTGGAATTTCTATGGCAACGGCATACTTAATAAGAACACATTATTTCCAGTTGCACGTATTAAGATGAGCTGCTGTTGCTGTCTCACACAATAACCAGTAAAGAACTGGTCACCTAAATCAGAATTTCCAGTACAATTGCTAAGACAGACATTTCCTGGAAGAAAGTGGAACAAAACACATATCTTCTTAACCTTCACTTTACTGGCTTCTACTCTTTGAAGACTGAGCACCCTTAGCAACCACATATTCAGTTTTCATATCTTTTATTGGATACACCATTCCAACTGCTATTAACACAGAGGTCTCAAGGGAATAACTACTCAGAAGACAGACATGAGTCTTTTGAAACCACTGCCTCTCTGTTGCAAAGGAAGTTTTATTCTGTAATGAACAATTTAAAACATAAGTATCATTATGTAACTTGAGAGGAAGGATTGTGATACTTTTAAGAACAGCTGCTACTAAAATCTTTTAGAAAGTAATTGAAAAGCAGGGATCAGGAAGTAAGGTAGCAGGAATTATATTAACTGTGTCTTTAACTTACATTCATTACTGAAATTGCTTTTCAAAATAAGTTTAGCAAGAAAGATGAAAATATAGACCCTTGGATTCCTGCGGAACTACTTTGTGTTCTATTTGTTTGATAGTCTATCACCTTTAAGTGAGGGAATATTCTTAACTAGAGCCACAAAATGCTGTGTTGTTCTCAGTTTCCTGGGCTTTGGAACACTTCAACTTGTTCATTAGAATAACATCAGTAGATCAGACTTGTTTGACATGGTATGGCTGTCTCTTGGTGACACTTCATGCATCCTCATGCTGTCCCCTATAACTACTGTTAAGCTCAAAGTAATGTTTATTTTTTTTTGTTCTGTGTTAAATAATAAAAATAAGGAAAGAAAAGGAAAAAACCCAACAATAAACCTCAGGAAAAAAATCTGTTATTCTGTCTGAATACATTGGAACAAGCTCAAATCACAAAACCTCTAACATCAAAATTCTTAAAACAGTTTAAGAATTGGTGAAGTCATAAGGAAGGCACATATTCACCTTATATCTTTCTGCTTGCTAGAAGAAAATGTAAAGAACTTACTCCACCTACACTGAAGTAAAACAGAAGCACTTCAGAAATCTTTAAATAATAAAGGGGAAAGTCAGAATAATTAATTTAAAGCCACTTCTAGGAGTTTATCCAAAAGGTATTGAAGCCAATAAAAAGACACACCCTTTCATTTGATGCATTTAATCTGGAGGATATAAATAAGCACAGAAAGTTAAGCATACTCTTGGAAAGAAAAACTAAAATTTCTTATTTCATCTAGATAGTCTGCGAGGCAATATTATCCAGGAACCACTTTAAATGAGATTTCTGAGATTACAGTTTAAACTGCAGTGACTGTTCAAAGAAAGGAGATACCACTAGTTTAAGAGGCAGTAAAAAACCCCCTTATGTTCTAGGAAGGAATGGGTTCACTGCTGTGATAAGAAAACCCCACCAAACAAAACCATTTCTGCTGTAAAAATTGCACAGAATTCCCAATAAAAAACAGAGAGATATCAGTTCAAAGTCACTTAGCCATTTTTTTTAAAAAAAATAAATATTAATATCCCACCAAAATGGAAAGCATGGCAGAAAATTCTTCTTAATAGTGCTGAGAAATAACACACTAAGCCCACCTTCGCAAGGCATAGATGTAAAAATTCTTCATTTTGCCCAAATTGGATTTTGAGTTTAGAATCCAGCAAATCCCTACCATCATCAGAATCACTCAAGCACAAAAGATAATCAAACACTAAACTACAGAGTGGAGTGGAGGATGTTTTTTCTAATAAACAGGTAATTGCTATCTGCTTAACTAATCCATTTCCTATTAAAAAAATTAAAAAATTAAAAGCCCCTTAACCAAACAAACAAGAAAGATTAGAAAACCAGGTCTGTAGCACTGGTTACCAAAAACATAGCATCACACATGCACACTAGAATCTGTGGTATTCTTTAAGTCCCCTACCAGTTTATAGTAAATTATTTTTGTGGTAATTATAGTTTCATAATGAGATGTGGCTAAAATTTTTCCCTCAGCATTATCTCAAATAATAAACTACTGCATTTGTTCCTTTATACTTTAAAGCGAGGGGGAAGGAAGGAGTCTATCTTCCTGAGGCAGCTGAAATAGAAATTACTTCTTTTCTTTACAATTAATATTATTTATCTCAGAAAGTTCCCTGTTTTGACTTGTCCCAGCCTGCCACATCAGCATATTTCATTCAATTGCCAGCTGTGTTCTCAGTGATGGGAATAAATAGGTTCACATGAATGTGGAGCCAGTCCAAAGTCCTGACTGTAGATAATGCTCCTAATTAGCTATTCCCAGGGGGGTGATGTGTGAAGAGGCACCATTTTAACACTGTTAAAATGATTTCCGAAGAGTTCCTAGCATCTTTACCGAAGGAATCAATCAAAAATGGCTTCAGAAGAAAATGTAATTGCTTTCAAAGATTAAAATTTTAATCAGGAGTATTCAATTAGCAGTTAATGTTGAGATCCATAGTTTAGATTTTTATGCAAATACGCCATTCTTATATTCAGTCTTGAAGATAAAGACAGTTCATAGCAAATGCGGTTCTGTCTCTCAGCTCAAGTCAGTGATAATTCACTTTGAAGAATATTTTACACTTGCTACATTTGGAAGTGTGGAAATCAGTTCACTTTTGCCTCTTCTACTGTAATTAATCTTCGCATGAGTTATGTGAGGCAGCTCATAACATTTTCCTTCATATATATCTGGTGGTTTCAAAGACATCCAACCACCATTTTATATATATATATATATATATATATATATATATATATATATATATATATAAACAGCATAGCCAAAACTGAGATTTCCAAGAGCATATTCACACTTCTTTAAGAGCAACAATTTTGGAAGACTGAGAACTAAAAACTGCACAGTTGCTAAGAATCAGATCTTAAGGACTCCTAATAAAAATGTCAGAACCCCTTTTTTAAACTCTCCCACTAAAACGTCTGTTCTGAGAGCAGGGGCCAGTATAACTTGCACATAAGTATATGTAGAGAAATTCTATTGGTTTATTCCAGAATTATGTCATTTCGCTTGACCAAAATCCAGCTTTAGTTGCATGAAGTAGAATTTTGAGTTAATGATTAAAGATAAATTTTATTATCACATATTTTTAAATTTGAAGATATTACAATTACATTTGCTTGTTTGGGATTTGACAATATATCGAAAATCTGCTAATTAAAACTCCTCATAAGGCATGGAAATATATGAGACTGCTCCCTAGCTTCCATAAAGCTCTTTGATTTTCTGATATATATCATGCAATGCGCTATTTTATCCTTGCAGTGTAGTCAGTACATACCAGAAACTCAAAGAAATAGTTAAATAATTTAATTTCTCCTCAAAAGCTTCATACAGTGACTGTTATAAATGGCACAATCTATTCTTACATAGAATCTAAGACAGATTTCTTCAAAGGCCTGAACAAGTGAGAAGAATTCAACTGGAATTAAAAAGCTTTAGATCTGACCCTTCTTAGATGTCTATTATATTTCAGTGTTATTTATGTCTTGATAGTCCCTTTTTTATTTGGAAAGCTGACATGAATATATGACGAAAGGCATCACTGTATACAAGTTAGCCTAAGCTGATTTTTATCTGCGGAGAATTTGACCTTACAAATCTCATTGTCTGTGAGGCAGTAAGAGATGAATTTATTCCTCTGGAATCAACATGAAACAAACAAGCAAACAAGACATTTCCCTAACCATTACTTGAATCAAATCTCTAATGAAATATACATCAAAAAATTTATAGAGTGATTTTGGCATTTTGATCATTGCCTTTTGTTAAGGAGGTAAGTGCTTATAGGCACTGAGTAAGGCTGTTCAGGCGTAAGGCTGATCTGCTCCTGGGTTACTTCTTCTTTATGCAAATTAGATTTGATACAGCAACCATCAGGGCTTGTCTGATGCTTCAGCTTTTTTTTTTTTTTTTCCCCCCTCAATACGGACTGCTGATGACATTACTGACAATATATTTTCGTACCACTATTTTGGAAAGGCAAGGTCATAAATGATCTCTCCTGATTTCTTAATTAAGGATTCCATCAAGATCACATGAAGGTATATCGATGCACATGTATCAATGAACACACAATCTGATTCTTCAACATTAGAAGCTGAATATAGAAATAATACTTATTAGATTTTCATACTGCTTTTGACATAGCCAATTACTGACGCAAGCTACGTACTATGTTGACAGCACAAAAGTGGGGAAGAACACAGGTTCTGGTGGTCTCAGTGCACACAATGATATGTAATATATAATTATATGAATGTAATATACTGACATTTGAAAATGATGTTACTTAATTTTTAGGATGTATTTCTTAACCTACTAAATAGTCTCTAAAGGGCATTGTGGTGTCTTCTTTTCTCAAATCATTTTAAATACCTATGAACAAAACACATAAAAAACTGCTCTGAAGGAAATATTCTTTGGCATGATATACATACACCTTTTAATGATCATTGATTTCCATAAGGCCAATGTTTGAATAATACTAGGAAAAACTGTATGGCCTCCAGTCCTGCTGAAGCCATGAAGGTGTCTGCAGAAAAAATTATAAGAATCAAGGAACACATTTAACTTGCAAAAATTATTTTGACTCTGTAACCTTAAAGTACACAATAATCTTTGCTTAACAGTAACTCAAAAGAAAATGATGACATTTTATATTTAAGATATACATGTATATACATATATATAGTATACATATATACATACTCCCTTTGTGAATAACTGCATGTACTTTACTGTAACAAGAGAATGTGAATTTACATTCTACTATCAATATTTTCTTACTATGGAATCATTATATTGTTTCAGAATTCAATAATATTGTAATTTAGATAATTATACATTTCAGATATAATTTCAGAGGAGTCTGAGCTGTTTTGTACATGTGTGATAAAATTGTGTATTCAAAGTTGGGAGTGATATATTTAAAATCTAACTGACAGTTCATAAAACAATTAAAGAATAGTGCCCCCATTCTTACTTTGTAAATGAGTTTTAGGAGAAAAAAATGTTTATTTTATAGTTGCTTTTAGAGGTGCTGATCATTTGTAATCTACATATAAGACAGCACTAGCCCAGATGATCACTTGGTGGAAGATGAATTTTACAGTAAAGGAACATTCTGCTCTTTATTCTTTTTTTCTTCTTTATACAAACAATAGAAGCAGAGAAAGTAAAATCAAAAACCACCTGAGAATTAGGACAAACAGGAGAATTCAGGGAACTATGGTTTAAAATCCATAGTGACTATATTCTAAAGCAGTGTAGAGGGCTCAATTACTGAAGGTGAACTATAGTAACACGATACAGAGACAGGTTTAACCACAGTAGTAGCATTGCCACAGCACTTGATGTGTTCCCATCATGACACAACCACCAAAATAAAGATAGTCTTCATTGCAGATTGCCAACAATGTAAGTATGTATTTATGATCTGTTCATGATGATAAGGATATGGGTAGCAGAACAGAGGTGTAGGGGCTTTGTCTGCGCAAGGCCAGGTTTGTTTGCAGATCCTCTCTTGTTAACCAGCCAAGGGGGTTCTGCTAAATTTACACCACTGTGCTTCCGTTCCCTAGCACACATCATTCACTGCATAAACAGTCCATTATATTGTTCAATCTTTCTGGGGGCTGGTGGGAGATAGGGTGATACACGCAGTGCTGTATTTCCTGCCCCAGATGTCTATGAGGTTATTTTGACAATGAGTCCTATAATCAGACTCAATTCTTTCTAGGGTGCCATGATACCACAGGACTTGCCCAGGATGGTGTTTTGGGCAGCAACATGGATTCCTGGGTATGTTTTCAACCTCCTGGTAGTTGACTCCACCATGGTAAGCATATAGTGATTGGCTTGACAGGTGGTGGCAGTGGTCCAATATAATTGATCTGCAGGCCTCCTTATACTGATTCTATTCACCATCCTCTATTCCAGAAAGAATTTACTTGCTTAATTGTGGTGCATGTTTCACTTTCATAGGTAACCCACACGGTGGCTTCAGTGGTCAGGTCCACCCATCGATCAGAAGCCCATCTGTATATTGCACATACAGATGTCCACATATAGATACCTTGTCCCACTGCTCCACATGGCACAGTAGTGTGTTCAGGGCTTACGGGCAGTATGTAAGAGTTTCTCATTGCTGCTCCTTCCATCTCACGCTTTCCCTCTCCTTCAGCCTGAGTTCTCCAGGGGCTACAGTCATTCATGAAAAGCTGGTTCCATTGTGGGTCTCCCCTACACCACCAGGAACATCTGCTTTGCCATCTTTCTCCTCTGTCCTTGGCAGTCTCTTTGTCGTTTCTCAGTGGGTTTTGTTGGGTTTTTGTTTGTTTGGTTTTTTTCCTTCCTCCTCTCTCTGAGCTTTTATTGCTGAGCACAAAGTCATATGATACGGAATATCCCTATGGCCAATTTGAGTCACTGTCGTGGCTATGCTAGCTCCCAGAGCCTTGCACCAGCCTGCTTTGGGTAGAAGGGGGGGAACATGTCAGAGTGGGAAAGAGAGAAAGCTTTGACACTGTGGAAGCTCTGTTTAGCAATAGCTGAAACACTGATATGTTATCAAAACTGTTTTAGCCACAGACACAAAGCACAGCACAATACAGGCGGCTGTGAAGATCATTAACTCCATCCCAGCCAGACTGTGCAATCTCCATCCCTTGTTCCATACCGTTTACTTTATACTCAGGTCCCACATTAGCTGATACTTCTATGTATTCTCTGACCTCTCATTAACATAGTTTTATTTCTATAACATACTGACATCTTCCAACTTATTTATCTAACCCATACCACATTTCAACATCTTATCCTTCCACCTCATACCTTTCCTTTTCCCTTCCATCCTGCTGAGACCTCATTCCCAAAATTTCCTCTTATAAATGCTTACAACAGCAGCTGGGTCTATACATCCTCAAGATCCGCCATCCACTGATCCTTGACATATACACAGATACTATTGTCCATTCTGCGCCACGCTCCCAAATGTTCATAACAACAGTCGATTATTTGGGCCCCATCAAAAAGTTAGCACACTTCCCTGAAAAGACTGGAGTGGAGTCAGACAGGCACTGGTATCTGCCAAGCAGCAACTTACGAAACAACATGTGGTCATTATGAGCATAATAGACAAAGGAATCAGTGTTCCGAGAGCATGAAAGATGGTATTGCTGCATAGCCTTGGCACTTGGAAGTGAAAGCAAGCGACCTACATTGAAGGGATGTAGAAACTCTAAGCACTCTACAGATGCAACAAAAATGTGAAGAAATTTTCCTGTTAAAATTTACTATCACATTTAGTATATTACTTTATGGTTTTATTTTTTGGCCAAAATTTTAAGTCATGATTTTGTATGGTGTACGTAAGCAGTTAATTGAATGGACATCACCTTGGTTTTCATTCAATTAGAAACTGCTATAAATATTTTTATATAGTTCCCTAAGAGCAGAAATATTCCTGTTGGGGTGATATGAAAGAATCCTGTGTTCAGCAATGCTGAACACTTTGGCCTCATCCTTCCCAGAAGACACATTTTTTTTTTTTTTTTTGAAGTAAAAACCAAGACATGAATTGTAGAGGAATGAGGCTGGGCTAATTAACATTGATAATACACACCTGTGGGCTGGCTTCAGGGGCAGCATATTGGCTGATGTAGACAAGGTGCAGTTGTGGCTGCTTCTGTTAAGAGGTTGGGCAGCCAATGAAGAGAGAGCAGCCAAGGAAGAAGCAGAGAGAACATGTGCCCAGGATGAGGATAGACAAGGAGAAGGTAGCAGAGGACTGGCATGAAGGGTATGTTGGTATGAGATGTTAAAAAGACCTTGTTGCAGTCGGCTAGTTTGGAGAGTGCTGCGACAATGAATCAGCTGAAAAATTCTTAGGAAGGCAACTGTAACATGCCAAGTGATACCAAGGAGCTGTAAAGGCCAAGGGGTAAATTTCCTCTCATGATGCAACCATTTCAGGTGAACCAGCTATGAGAGTGTGATTAATTTCATTTTTTTAGCACATGAAAGGTTCATTACTTGCCTGCTTGATAGGGAGGGAGGGAAAATAAGTTCATATTAACTTTGGAAGTTTTTTTCTGCTTATGAAAAATCCCTTAATTTTCAGGATTAGATTGATTGATATGGCTAAAGTTACCCTTATCTAACATTTCATTTGAAACAAAAGACAGCCAACAACAACAGTAACAGCTGCTCCTAAGGTAGACTGGAAGAGTTCATAGAATCATAGAACCATAGAATGGTTCGGGTTGGAAGGGACTTTTAAAGGTCATCTAGTCCACCCTTCCCCCTGCAATGAGCAGGGACATCATTGCTCAGAGCCCTGTCCAACCTGACCTTGAAGGTTTCCAGGGATGGGGCATCTACAGTCTCTCTGAGCAACCTGTTCCGGTGTTTCACCACCCTCACCACAAAAAAAATTTCTTCCTTATATCTAGTCTGAATCTACCTTCTTTTAGTTTAAAAACAGTAACCCTTGTACTGTTGCTACAGGCCCTGCTAAAGAATTCATCCCTATCTTTCTAAAAGCCCTCTTTAAGCACTGAAAGGCCTCAATGGAGTCTCTCTGGAGCCTTGGCTTCTCCGGAATCAACAACCCCAACTCTCTCAGCCTTTCTTCATAACACAGGTGTTCCATTCCTTTGATCGTTTTTGTGGCCCTCCTCTGGATCCGCTCCAACAGGCCCTTGTCTTTTGTACTGAGGCCTCCAGAGCTGGGTGCAGTACTCCAGGAGGGGGGTTTCACCAGAGCAGTGTAGAGGGGTAGGATCACCTTCCTCGACCTACTGGTCACACTTCTTTTTATACAGCCCAAGATACAGTTGGCTTTCTGGTCTGCAAGTGTGCATTGCTGGCTCATATCCGATTTCTTATCCACCAGTATCTCCAAGGCCTCTCTGCAGGGCTTCTCTCAATCCATTCATCCTCTAGTCTGGACTGATACTGGGGATTGCCTCAACTCAGGTGCAGGACCTTGTATTTGGCCTTGTTGAACCCCATGAGGTTCACATTGGCCCACTTCTTGAGGAAAGGGAAGGGAAAAAGGAAAATAAAAAAGAAATAAAAAAGTAAAAATATAGTGGGGATCTTGGCCACAGTTCCCATTGCTCTTCAGAAGGCTGCTTCATGTTTCTTGTCACTGTTTGAAGCAAAACAGTTACCTTTTGCTTGTCCTGGTTCACAGAAAACATTCTTTTTGACTGAGCTCTTGACAGCTAATTCCTTATACTCTGCAAGTGACCTATTAGATACATACGGCACATCTCTGCATGTTGTGATGGATTTTGCAGTTCCATAAAGAAAAAAATTTCTTGGCAAAGGAATTTCAGAATATGACATAAAAAAAAAAAAAAAAAAAAAGCGCGCTTTAATGTTATTTTATCTATATTCAGTCCGTAAAATATGGAAAAAAATATTTTCCAGTTCCAAATGATCTCTATATAGATAAACCTCTTCAATATTCCAGCAGTACAAATTGGACGTGCATAGAAGCAGATTACCCTTCGAATTGAGGAGTCTTTAGGTATGTCCGTAGTTCCTGTATTTTCTGTAGATTAACTCTGTGGCCTGACCTGCTTTTCTCAAATCTTTATTAGTTCAGGATTTAACTGGTTCTGCCACTGAACAGACTGTACCCTCAAGAGGGCGAAAGTATATTATTATCTGGATGTCCTGCAGTATCCCACAAAGCCCTGTCCATGGTGCCAGATGTAGTTGCTGATGGGGTTGCTGTGTCTAATACAGCTCATGTTGCCTTCAGTGATGTATGAGGCATCAGTGGTCAATCAGAATCGATAGACTCCAGCTCCTCCTCTTTTTCTTTTCTTTTCTTTTTTTTTTTTTTTTTTTTTTTCAGCCATATCTTACGCTCTTTAAAGCATTATTTGAGAGCAACATTTGTAGTTTGCAGGACATGTCTGTTCTATGACTATTGTCTTATACAGCAGGAAACCAAAATGTATTTATGAACATTGGTGGGGTTTTATTTTGGTTGGGGTTTTTTTAAAATTTTTTCTTTTTTTTTTTTTTCCTTTTTTTCTGTGTGTGTTGCTCTTCCTGTACTACCCAGCAAAGTAAAGACAAAGAAATGCATTGAGAAGACTAAATGAAATAAGAAATACAATAAAGCCAGGATAGGAAAGGTCTCCAAGTACAGGTGTACTTATGAAATAAAGGGAGCTAGGGTATTTTGGTGTCCTTATCAGAACCACACAGTGCATCAGGTAACTGTGACTGGATCTTCATGAAAATAATGGCATGGCATTTTCTGCATTCTTTAACAGTTTGGTAGACATAGTTATATTTAATGGTAAAGGGAGTTTAATCTAAATCCTTGTGTTTAAGCTTCAGAGTTCCAACGGTTAGGATACATTTCTACAGTAGGATTTTTCCCATCTAAGGTTATGCAATAAAAAAGAAATTTGATATTAAGGAGCTTTGTTGAGACTGATATTTTACAAATGTCAGATCACATCTATTTTTTTACTTTCACCTATCAAGGACACCAATTTGATAACACCTATAAACTGCATTGCTAGATATAACCTCTTTACAAAATACAATGTTATTTCAAAGGCTTGAAACAGAAACAGTGCCCAGTGCTTAATTATGAGTCCTCTAATATGACTAATATATTCCAAGGTAAATAAGTATGGAAAGTTGCTCACTACATTTGACCAAGCTGTCCGCAAGGTGTCAATATGGATTCATAATAATTTCTTTGGTTATAAACAAATAATTGACTTGTTAAAAATAGAAATTTGGAAATGATAGTTTACAGGTGCTGGGGGCATCTCTTCTGTTCCACGTTTTTAAAGAAACATATTTTCTCAATCTTGTTTCATCAGCAATTTAAAAACTGTAGAACTTTCATATTTCTTCTGTTGAAGGCACTAAAGGGTATTTTAGTAATGTGTTTATCTACAGCTAACAACCATAATTAGCTTAAGTTATGGAATGCCCCAAATAAATGAAGAGCAGTTTATAGTTGTTCAGAATCACAGTTTGTTCTGCTGCTGTTTTGTTAAATATTTGCAGAAAACATGATTTGCATCATTTGCAAGTTACATAAACCTTTATAATTATGGCCTAAGGTATTATACAAAAGTTATTTAAGTAATTCCCAAAGATTGCTGCTCAGTGCACTAAGCATTAATCATCTGTTTTGTCTATTATAAATGCAGAAGCAATTAAGTAGATCTGTGGTGAGAACAGGTTATTGCCAGGTTTATACAGAAGCATTTTTCAATTGTCATTACTGCTTAAGACTGTTGAGGGCTTTTTTTTTTTTTCTTATTTAGTGAAGAATAAAAGTATTATTTTGTGCCAGAAATTATTGAGGTGTTTTAAAATTAAGTGTGGAAGAACAGAAACATAAATAGATTTCAAATGTGTACCACAAAAAATAAATCCCACCCCACCCCCCTGAAGTAGCAAAAATTAATTTATATGTTAAAAAATTAGTATAAATCCATGTCCTAAATTCGACAGAGGATTTGTTCAGAAAGCATACATAGGAATCAGTCTTACATTCAATTACTTTTTGGGTCTAACATTTGAATGTAAAACCTGCTGTCTTTGCCCTGTGAATTCACTGAAGGCAATGAAAATTTTACTTGGGTGAAATATAATAAAAGACTGACTATCAGGCAAGCAAAAATATCCTATTATATGAGGAAACAAAGACAATGGAGCAGAAGTATGATAAGCTAACATGCTTCCATGCATACTTTAACAGGCTACTGCCTCTCTAATGGAAGTTTTCCTTTGCTGAGCTTGGGTTGATAATAATCTACTCCTGCTTTATGAAATACGGTTTAACTGCCATATGAAGGTTCTGACACCTTGAAACATGCTCAAATTGCTTTTGCTTCTATAAGCATATCCACTTTCTTGGAGTATTTAAACGGCTGGTGTTGCAAGGAGTTGAGAATCACCCACTGAATATGTAGTGCAACATACTCAAGACTGGGCAACTCCTAAAAAATTGTAAGTCAAATTAAAGTTTTCCTTAAACACTCTATAGTTTGAGCATGTTCTGATTTACAGTTCTAGTTGCCTAAGGCAAAAAGGCCCCTCATAAATGCAGGCATTGGACCATAGCGTTTAGGAGCTCAGAAACTTCACACAAATGTACATACTCAAATCTGTCAATTATTCCAAGGTTATTTTGTGCATTTAAAATGCAATATGTAATTATGATTGTACCATTGCCTATCCAGTTCCAGCTGGGCACTGTATTGTTTCATTGCCACCTTTGAAGCGACTGAAAAGCACGTCACCTCCGTCTCTGACTAGCTACATCTGCTGCTCAGCAGAAAGGAATTTAGTTGGGTCTTTTCTTTCTGCTTTGCTATTCTTTGGTGAAAATGTGTAGCTCAGTAATTTGGAATGAACATAGCTATTTAATGTGTTTAATCTTGTTAAAAATTTAATATGCTTAATCTTGTCCAAAAAGCTCACCTATGTAGACACCTATGCCCAGATAAGTACCATATAGTCTAGAGTTTCACAGTCCTCTGAGAGTCTGTCCAAATGCTATATAGGAAAAGCAAAACGAAGCATAGAAGTAAAATAAGGGCTCTCTGCATATAAACTTGGTTAAAGTGATAGTATCCCTGTTGTCTTCAAAGAACCAGTAAGAAAAAAATTCAAATTAATGTAACCAATTATTACGTGTAATCATGATCTAGTCACATTAACAGTGCTGTAAGGAAGCCATTAAGAGACTCTAGGAAGTGCAGTCTTTCAAAACATAACATGACAGAGCCAGTTGTCTCACTACTGACTCCAGGAATCCATTTGTTTAGTTGAATATAATAAATATTCCATTAGCTGCTGATTCCATAGTAAAGATACAATACGTTATTCATAGACAACTTCCTAACTTTCCTAGTGCAACGCGCAACAAGCAAATCAACACAAGAAGAACTAGGCAATTTCCAGCTCAATGTGTTGGAGGAATCTCTCTCAAAATGCTCAGTAAATATGGGACTGAACTCCTCACCTACCTTTGTATCATAGTTAGAATTACAAAAGGAATTAGTTGCATTTCCCCCTTTTTGTTTGCTTCACAGGTCTTTATTAGAAGAAATATTGTAAAGAGAAATAATGAAAGCAGGTTCCCTTTTAAGGAATATCTTTGTGAGCAGTGGGAATTTGGTGTAGGTTTTGCCCTAAACACTCAAAGGGAATAAATATTTTAAACATTTACTTTTCACAAAGTAAAAAACTCGTAAAGAGAACCCATTCCCTGTGTTTCAGGTGAATGGGAGAAAATTGCCACATGGGATCGTCAGGTTAGAAATCAGAGGAAAACTATAAAAGTTAAAATAAGTGTTACAAGTCTATGTGAACTCTGTTACCAGGAATTATTCAAGAACAACATAAAAAAGGTATCTCCTTGGAATAAGTCCTGGGAGTAGAACATACCACTCTGAAGCAGGGGAATGGACTAGATGACCTCAAGGCCCCTTCTAACTCTAAGAGTCTATGTATTGGCAGAAGTAAGTTTATTTAAAAGGACAGATTGACTATTCCTCTGTACTGCAGTGCTTTATTTCCATGCATTGCTCTTCTTTTCTTTCAGAACTGTAAGCAACAAAGAGATAAGGGTAAACAGAGGTTGTTTATATCAATTACTTTTTTCTCTTGCCCAGCAAACACAAGGAACAGATTATATAGCTATATCTGGAGACTGCACAAACAGAGTCTACAAGGCAACCTCAGAGGCATGGACTGATCTTAAAGAGGTGATATTACAATACTCGCTGTTCTTGTGGCAGGAAAAAGAAAGTATCCTTCTTGTAATAACAGATTCAGTGGATAAACATCCACAACCCCCAAATGGAAAATTATAATGAGATAAAGAAACAAAGGCAGTTGCAAAGATCCATGGCTAGACGTTTAGCTAGTATCAGGGATCTTGAAATACAATCAGCTTGAACTCTGTTAAGAATTCTGTTCAGATTTTGGAAAATTAGCATTTACTTTTAAGTATTCTATTTAAAAGCTTCACTAGAACAAACTGATGACGTTTCCTGTTCCTTGAACAAACAACTCCATATCTAGTGAAGTCAAAGACTGATATTCTGCCACCAATCTACACAGCACAGCAATGAACTGTAGCTGATCTCACTTGAAAAAGCAGAAAAACCCAAAGCCAAAAACAAAAAAACTACTAGGGTGAAGACAACCAGAAGATCCAGAAGATGAAGTACCATTGGTAGTCATAAAAAAACCCCAAACAAACAAAAAAAAAAAAACCCAAAAAAACAAAAAGACAAAAATAAAAAGGGGGAGGGGGGTGGTGGGGAATGGGGGTGGGGGTGGTGGGTGGGGAAGCTTTCAAACACAACAATAACAAAAAGTTGAAAATGCAGTTTACAAAATGGTTTTGTATGTGGTTTATTTCCAGACACAGAAAGGGAAGGATTAATGTCATTTTACTGAATCTAAGAGTTCCCAAGTGAATTGAAAGCCACTTGTGGAGTTTTCCAATATATGGGAGTGGCACTAGTGAAGTGCCAAATTAGGGTACTGTTTCAAACTAGGTTACAGTGCCTTTCATAGTATTACCGGATTTTAGCCATAACCTCTAACTATGTAACAATATTTCCTTCTTATGTGAGCTATATCTTACTTTGCTGATAGTTTCTCAGATATGCTATTATATTTCTTCTGATTTTTTTCTTAAATAAGGAACACCTAACTGAACCCACATCACAATGTAATCTTTTATATGAATTACTCATGTTTCCCAGAAGATAATTTATGCCTTTGAAAGTATTCACTGCATTCACAGGCTGATAGAATTCACTTTTGCCTAGGCTGCCGCAAGTAGTGCATTGTCAGTAAAAATATTTTATAGTGAGTTTTAAGGGTTCTTGAAACAGTAAAATATACCAAAGCATCTCAGCATCAGAAAGTTTAGCAGAAGTCCTAAGGAAAAGGACTCTGCAGTTATAAAGACTGCTTTAAGTTTAAACAGATATAAATATCCAAACAACAGGATTTAAATATCATACTTGTTTCTTGTTATGATCAAAGTAGCAGTGAAAATCACTACTTCACTTAAAAGAGGAAGGGAAAACTTTCAAGTAGAACTGGTAACTGAACATCTTGAAACATCTCCATCAACTCCTATTCCTTTACGTAATGTTTGATGGCTGAAAGGAATCTGCAGGATTAAAGGTATAGTATTTTAAATAAAACAATAAAATAAAATTTTACACAGTGAACCTTGATTCTCACCTTACTTATATCAGTAAAATATCAGAAAAAGCTGCAATAATCTTTTTACACAAACATAAAATTTTTCAGTCAACACGACTGACAAGAACAGTTTCTCTACGTAATGACTAATATAAAGCTAATAACAAATACATTAAATATCAGCACACTCAAATAATGAAATTAGCATTACTCAAAGTAATTCTGATGATTTAGTACTGCTTATTGTAGCACATAACATTTGAGCACTCAAAACACAGAAAGCACCAGGATCAAGACACAACCAGAATGCCTCCCTTTACATTGCTGTTATGGCACTGTATTTAATTGCATGAACATACAGCATACAACTTTCATACAATATTCATCTTGTTTAACATAGTAGGTTCACAGGTGATACTAGAACATACCTTTCTTTTTAATATTTATTTTATCTGTGTTCTGTGTGTGACCTCACTATTGCTTACATTTCTGAAACCCTGCTCAGAATATGAGTTCATTTCTTATGGATATCACTTATCATTCATCACAGCACTGTCTTTTTTTTTTTTTTTTTTTATTAATCCATTGAAATTTATCTTCAGCCTAAGTTGTGAGGTGGGATTATTCCATTTAAAGATGTGGAAGCATGACACAGAATTGTCACTGATTTTTTTGAATGGAATTTATAGCTTTTGTTTTCATAAGACAGGCAAAGGTCTCATTTTCATTCTCCCATTTCACATTTCTCCTACTCTTTCAGATACGTAGTTAAAAGCTTTAGTCAGGTTTTTTTGCAGCTGCCAATGTTAGAAAAATCTAATAGCAGTGTCCCCCAATTTATACCTACAAAGTCAGTCTCATAAGCATTGGCAATTTGTGAAAAATAAGACCAAAACCCCATCTCAACTCCTAAAGGACTTCAGTGGAGAAACTGGGTAGCTTTTCAATCAAAACTATGTACTTCTTTCTAAAATTCACTTGTAAGCAATAGTGTTGCAGGAATATTTTACATTGGTGAAAATAATGAATATCAAACAAATAGATGGAGCACAAGGAGTTATAATGTATTTCTTGGGTGTGGATAACACAGGGCTCCACAAAAGGCTCAAGAATACTTCCTTGAGTGCAAACCTTAAAAAAACAGTAAAAGATTCTTATATTTGGAACACAATAAAGTTCTAGCTTCTATGGTTTTTAAAATGGATGAACTTCTTTTTCCTCTGAATTTTTCTGAATACGATACCATAGTTTCATAGATATATATAAATACACACACACATACACATATAGGTATAATACCATGTGACAAATTTATAAGTGACTGAGAATGGAACCACTGGGAAAAAAAATGCATTGGCAACTTGGTATGAAATGCTGGTGAACAGGAGTCAACAAGAGTTCCTCTTGGATCCTGATGATTTTCTATTTTATTGGGCTTTGTGAAATTATATGACCATTTGTTCCAAAGACATCATAAGCTGAAGTGTTAAGACAAAGTTTGTGTAAAGGCAAGTAGCAGAGGAAAGCTCACATGGAGAAAAAAAGCCACTTTGGAGGCATGGTCTATGCTAGTCAATTCTACCAATGGCAAAAGTGGTATACTTTGCAAAGCCTGTTCTCTGTCTCTTCATTGGAAAAGTCTGGTGATTATCCTGGACTTTTCAATGAAATCAGCAATATAAAGAGGAGAGGTGGCCATCTCAGCTCACACAGCAGACAAATTGCAAAGACAGAATTATAATTGGTGTTCCTTGCTATACACTATATGAGAAAAACACTGTGAAAATAAGGTAAGATTCTGGATCCTAACAGTAGCACCTTTCACATATGGTAGTAAAGATCTGAAGTTTTATTTGATCATTAGATGAATATATTGCATGATACAAAATTCCAATAAATTGTTTCTTTCCAGCAGGAGAGGCAAAATTCTGAAGTTCTAAGAGTTTCTGATAAGCAGATTTTGTATTGAATCAGATACAAATCAGCTTGAGCCATGGAAAATAAAACAGAGGTATCACTGAAAATTTTTATAAGGTTAAAATCCTCTTTTTTCCTACCTTTAATTCTGTTCTGCAGCATTCCTTGCATTTTTAAATACAATTTGTTTGTGCATTTTATTCTTAGTAGTTATTTCTTGCATATTATGCTTTTATAATTAGTAATGGCAATGTTTCTACCTAAGATAAATGTTTTACAGAATTATGTGTGTTGATGTGTATGACATATTTAATTGCATTCTCTAAATTTAGGTAATGTTGTGGGGAATAATTTCAATTAGTTTGCTTTTCTTCATGGTTATTAAAATAAATTCTAAAAAAGAGTGGAAAAAAATCCTGACAGGAGAGTGGTAGCAGTTTGAAAATATCAGGCTATAGCTTAACAAATCTGCTGGAAACGATTTGTAGGTATAACCATATGCTAACCTTTTATGTCCTTCATTTAGAGGGAAACAAACAAAAATAGAAAGATGAAAACCCCATAATAACTATAGAGATGCAGTTTAAATTCTCCTGTCTCAAAGACAATAAGATAAGAAAAATATTATTTTTCTCATTGGCCCTTAATATAACACTCTCTAGCAACTAATTATAGTCTTATTAGTTGATTAAAGATAAACAATTAAAATAATTTGCTTTCATCATGCTGCAATGGCTCCAACCCCCCCTACCTGCGCAAACCAAAACTGGTCAATGGGGTAAACAAAACAACACTCTGATGTCATTAAGATAGTAAGCCTGGGTTTGTACCAAAGGTTTTCAGTGCAAAAAGGGTAAGTGTAGAATAAATCAAAAATTTAGGATGGCCAAGTGAGACAGAAAAGACATTTTAGACTGGCTGTCATTTAATGTAATGGGATTTGATACCTAGTGAGAATCTGTTCCATTTGGGAAAGTAATTCTGTTAAATTCTGTGCAGAAGCCTGCAAGAGGTTGTCCTGCACAGATAAGGGAAGTCGTGTAAAGCAGCTGTAAAGACTCTTCGTCAGAGAGGGGGCCATGGTGTCACAAGGTCCTCCAGGCGGCCTCCTGACATCATGACTCGCCTGCCGCTCCTCTCCTGGATGCTGATTGAAGGGGTGCTGCTTGAACAAAGTTGCTGGGACTATTGCCCTCCTTTTGCTTGCAGACTCACTTCCAGGGGTTGCAAACAACTCTTTAACAGTGCTGTATGGTAATTGAGCAGGCTGTGCCACAATATTTTAAAAAAATTGATCAAGCTGGGGTGGGTCCATATGCCTGAAAAGTAATTAACATAGCCAATATCTAATACTGACAGCTGTGACAGGCTAACGGCCATTCTAGTGACCTTAATGTTGCTCAAAACATCAAAGAAAATTCTGTGGGAGGTTAAGTGGAATGGAAAGCAGGATAAAAAGCCAAAGGTCTGCAAAATTAAACTATCTTTTTCTGTTAAGCTATATTTTGGTAACAACTGTCACAAAATGTATGAACATGCCAATGCCATCACACAAAGTTGTCATCTTGTCATGATGCCAAGAAAAACCAGAAAGTGATACAAAAACGATGGAGCAACAGAAACACAGACACATCTAAGAAAGACTGAGGAACTGCAATGACTAACCTGTTATTCCATTTTTAGCTACATCATTTGTTCAAATTACAGCAGATGTTCTGGGCCTTGATTCTGGAGATGATCAAATACTGCTGGAGCTGACAACTAACAGTAGGCATGGGAGTTGAATATGTTGCTCCATACTGAGGCAGTACACAACCAAACCTCTGTACTTGCTTTATGACTTCTACAGAGTGGGAACAGGACCAGGCAGTGACACAAGTCCTCCCTTCTGTTGCTGGCATTAGTTACACATGGCAAAATAATGCCAAAAACACAGTTTCTGAATTCTGGAATGGTGGAATTCCTGACTTCTTCTATACACCGAGTCTATAAACCAAATTCTAATTTTAGGGTGATATTAAATGCACCTTTCACAGGCTCCCATATTTAAGAAATGCTTCTAACCTTATTATATCTTTGATATTTATTTAAACCTCTATAAAATTAAATCCCCACTTAGTCTCTTTGACTCCTACTTCACTTCAACTGCAGTTATTCTTAATATTCCTGGTTCTTGAGAACAGGAACCAGATTTGCACAAATAACATCCCACCTTGCCTTTCACTTTCCTTTGCAAGTACCTCCAAACACATTGGAGTTGGAGTGCAATGAGATGTAATTGTATTGGCGGGTACCAGCTGCTGCACAGTTTTGCACAACTAGGAGCACTGTGGGTTACACTAAGCTTTTGGGCCTCCAGGATAACTTCAACAATCAGGCTAATGAGTATTATGCCAGATATAGGAAAAAAATTACAATCGTTCTGTTGTAATATAAGATGGAGTTTTAAGTTTATGTTTTCCTTAAAATTAGATTTGTTTAAAATCATACTTCATTAATATTAATGTCATAGATGTTTCCTCTTGAGGATAATCTCTTGCTAATTGCAAGCTTACAAGAAAGTCACACTTTCTTGCTACATAAGAAAATGTCTGGGTACACTACAAAAACACCGTACATTTTTGTAGGATGTTAGAAAGGGAATGAAGATGCATGCACCAGTGAAAGCCCACACTTCTAGCGGTATCCTTCTGTCTGTACAATGGTCTAACTTTTGATGAAAGTTATCTCCATCTTTACATGCGCAGAAGAGAAAGGGAGAAGTCCGAACACATTTTCTTAAACCAGGTGTGAGCTATCACACTCCGAGAAAACGAGGGCTATTTCTAACTCGTATCAGAAGGGGGCAGTAGTTATCACCGTAATAGCTAGAAAAAGTGAAAGAAATCTCACGTACTCTTCAACAGTTTTCTTGTCACTCGTTTATTTTATTCACTGTAAGCATCCATTCATTGTTGAATAGTCATTAACAGAAACCCATTAGCAAACAGTTTTAGTAATCCTTCCATTAAATCATTTTTCACAAAGAAAGTTTTGCATGTGGAAAGATTTAATTTTGCTAATAATGTCAGTTGAAAGAGTATGCTTCTACATATACTAACTTTAACAACATTTTAAAAAAAAATGTAATTGTTTTAGTATTTATCTAGATGGTCAGAAGTATGATTACAGAGTTATGAACTTCCCAATCTTTGATCCAACATGTAAAATTTAATGAGAACCCTACCAGGTTTCAAGAAAGAAAATAAATACTTTTTTGGAATGAATACTACTACTACCCTAATAAAGAAAAAAAGGTAGAATATTTTAGATTACTGTCTACTTTCTGATGTTAGTTTAAAAACCTATAGAGAAAATAATTTCGTCCCTATTCTGGACCCTAATGATACATTTCTTTATCTTTACAACATCTAATTCAGACCTTCTTCCCATTTAACAAGAAGACAAAGGAAGCAAGGCTTTGAACTGATGGAACAATTTGTGACTGTTCAGCTAAGAATCCATAGTCTTAATTTGTAAAAATTTTTCAACAGTAGATCACACTTTTATTTTTTGTTTAGGAGGAAGGATTATTTTAAAATGTTTTTTTTTATGGATGTCTGCACTTCACTAAAGTTTGTGTTCTGCAGAAGTGCCGAATACTGTGTCTGCCTGCTGATTTTCACTGACAAGCAAGGGAGGATTTTGTGACCTGAGAGGCTGAGTGCTTCATGCTGCCGGTACACACGATTACCTCATGATCTTTGATATACGGACTCTGACAGAGGAAGAGACAATCCTCAAATGTCAAAATGTTTGCTGAATCACTGTACAGATGGATTGTTAGCATACTAATCTTTTTCTGCAGAAGTTCAAAGGCAGGAGAAAACAGACTTCCAAACATTCAGAGAAAGGGATATTTTGGCTAACTGTCCTTCTTTATGTGTCAATCATTTTAAAGGATTTTTAAAAGGGAGCTAAGTGGGATCAATAAACTACTTGAAACTTTTAGACGGAACAGTCCAAGTCTTATTTCCCTTGAGATGAATTAAAAATCTACATTCAGAGGAAAAATGAACTTACATCAAAAGTCAACCTCAATTTGTAATTTCAAAATCTCATTAGCTTCCATTTTCCTTTCCTAAATTTATGACATGATTTATCTTCCCTGTGATTTATCTCCTTTCATCTTTTTGATGACACTCAATTTTCAAGAAAAATTTGTTAAAACCAGCACATTTCCAGTTAATTTGGTTTCATTTATTCAGCTTAAAAGCCTTGCAGGTCAACTTCCCAAACTGAAGTAAATGTAGTTGTCCTTACATTTTTTATGCATAAACCAAAAATACTGTACCAGAAGAATTAGTAAGTTCCTATCAAAGTCATGTTAAAATGTTTTGTAGCAAATGAAAAGAAGGAAGAGAATGTATGTAGGTTTTTTGCCAAGCCACAGCAAATTGATGTCCAGGGATCTCAGTCAGAAGTGTCATCCATGTATGTAACAATGCCCAGAGGATTTTTTTGCCATGATTTCTTCAATCATTTTTTGAATCTATATAAACATTCATCATCCAGCTCTTGTAATAAGTTAATGCATCAGAAAGAAATTTGTGATTTGAGGCCCTAAATCTCAAATCAGTATCATTTTAGGGCCAGAACGAATTCACATAAAAACAGAACTATATTCCCTTACACCTGAGTTCTCACCTTCACTATTTCTTTGCAGAAGTACATTAAAATCTAGCAATCTATATAAGTTTGTTAAAGCCTCAAAGATCTTTCCAGTGTAGTGGGGGTTGCATGTCCCTACACTACGAACTACTGCAATATATAGGATCTCCCTAAACCTGACTCATGATCTCAACAGCAAACTTTTGGCTTTCAAAGTTAAATGGGAAGGTAGCTAGCACTGTTCTTTGGGTACCTGGACACAGCAGAAGGCAGAAGTTATTTTGACATATCCCATTTCACAAAGACTTTAGAAAAGGATAGGAGTCTGAAAAGGCAGCAGAAGAAAGCAAATAGAAAAGGACATCATAAAAGTACTATAGGGGCTTAAACACATTCTTTGCTCTGGGGTTTGTAATGCTTCTCAGCAGGCCTTGCTGGCCTTGTGCCAAATACTTCAGATGAAGATGTAAGGAGATTAGCAAGTTATAGGCAGATAAGGATAATTTTTTGCCCACATGATGGTTTTGCCCTCAAGCCTAACCCAAATATTAGCTTATTCCTTGAAGCAAGAGCTTTTATATCTCTTCCAGTATAATGGTTAACATTCAATATTACTTTTAAATAAAAATTGTTATGTCTTTGGTTGGTCTGTGCAGTGATCTGTAGCAGTAAGTGTAGCATAATTCCTTTGGAATGGAAAAGATTTCTCCTAAAGGTTTGTGATATGTCACTCTTCAACATTGTAAGGCATCTCTTCAGTTCTTATGGTAAGCCAAAGAAAACAAATATTTTTGAATATCTTTGTCATTTTCTCTCTTATTCATAGAATGTCGATTTAAAGAAAACTTAAGAAAACTAGGTAGCTTAAGATAAGTGCAATATTGTCAAAGCATAATATAACAATTTTTTTATGTTTTTCTTACTTTTTCATCATAATAATGAATTTTGCATAAAAGTTAAGACCTAATTATGAATCATTAAGCACTGCAGATTTAATTTTTTCATGTAATTTATAGTGGGTATTTATTTTTAATCTTTATTTGCTGACTTTAAAATTCATTATAAGGTGTTATTTTGTACTTAATTTCAACCTCAACTTCTAAGGAAATATCTTCTTAAAACATTATTAAACTTCTATCTTAAGCATTCAGTAATATATTCAAATAATTTGTTACTAATGCAGTTTTTGGTAGGAACCATTACTTACAATTAAGTATAATCCCTTTAAAATTCTCCCTTGATATTTATGATACAAAAAAGCCAGTGTAAACCAACATTAATACATGCCTTTTTGCCTAATGATATGCATTTTATAAATTCTGGATCTTTTAATGTGTCATGTTCAATTAAGATCACATAGGTTTTAAGCAGGTTTTTACTTTTTTTGTTCTATGCCTACATTTAACGGTGATAATAATTTTCAACCTACAATCTACAACATCCATGCTTAAGTACAGAGTCACAAGAGAAACAGCCACACAAAACCTCAATGGAAGTCCTAAAATGACAATTGACTTCTGCTTTAGATATCACCAACAGAAACACTGAGTCTTCTGCTCGATGGAAATGAGAGGAGACATTGATGAAAACAACCAAATTCCAGTTTTAGCATCAGTAAGATGTACTAAAAATTAGGAAGCCTTCTTCCTGCACATAAAAGATCCAATCAGTTTGGAAAGATGAATAAAAAGAAAAATCTAGGCCAAAGTTCATTTTCTTATGATCTCCTGATTCTCAAATCAATCTGATTTCTTATTGAGAAGTTTCTATCCCATAATAGGTAAGAATGTTATTGCTGTGGTTAGATAGACTCAGATTTAAAAGACAAAAAACCAAAAATTGCACACATATATTTGAATAACCACCATTCCCTACTTTCACTTTTCCCAGTGCCTGCTTTGATTTAATGTGAAGAATAAAGAAAATTATATCATACACACACATGCTTATGCACACTGAAGATCCAGAAAACAGATGGATTGTGTAATATTTTTAGAATAAATAAAGCATTATCTTTTAGAATGAATTCGTTATATATTGCATTTGCTTTCAAAACATATCCTTCAAAATTCCTCATGTATTTTGAATGACTGTATTCATGTAAACAGTGAAGAGTTCATTAAAAAATCAAATTTAAATGTTATATTAGAATAAAAGTACATAGTATTTTTTTCAAGTAGTTAATTTCAATCTCTTGCTAATGTAAAGAATTGTTTAAAAAGGAAAGTTTCAGGGAAACTTTCTATCAAAATGCATAATGAAAAAATGTGGAGAAGAGGAAAAAATATGACAATACTTATCAAAAAGGAATTTTATCTGAACTTTTTGCCTGTAGTATATCCCTTTGCCATTGTCCAGCTGCTAAACTAACTGAACGAATTAAACGATTACTTAATCTCCATATTACAGTGTTTCATGTAATGAACTTATTTACTTCAAAGACATAGACAGAGGGATATTTATTAGACTTTATATTTCAAATTCAGACTGAGCCTTTTTCCTTGGCTTACCTATGTCAAAAAGAAACCATACGATCCAGGAATATTCAATGACTCAGTGGGATAATGCAGTACTTTTTTGAACTAGCATTTATCTGTATGATGGGGCTAAATGCTGATGTCACCCATCAAGTCACTCATTTTAACCCTGAAACTTTAGTATAATTGGTCTGGGGTTTGTCACTTTCACATGTTCAGCTCTTTAAGCAAGATGACCAAAAATGTTGAAATTGAGTAACACCGATTCAGAAGTATTGGAAAGGTGGTATAATTTTCTCCAGTTATCATGAGGTGTTGGTGACACACTGATGAAAGCTTCTACAAAAACTAAGGTCAGGAAAAAAGCTGACTTATCAGCATAAGTACAACCCCAGTTTAGAGAAAATCATCTGGAAGAAGATCCAAGTTTTTCTGCTGTTACTTTGCAACAATTAAAACATGAAGTAGTAAAGTGATCATTTTGCAACCCATTGCTTTTAAGAGAGAGAAAGAGAAAAAAAAAAATCAGAAATATAATTAATCTCTGAAACTTTTAAAATCAAAGTAAATAAGATCTGGTTTTCCAGTAATGCCTCAGTTATTACACAATTTAAGAAGACACCAACTATATAAAGAAAACCTCTGAAGTTTATGTTTAAGTGCACTGCCACACTTGTCAGTGTTCTTAGGAGTCGTATATGCTACTAGATCCTAGTAGTATGTATACCTAGCATTCGATACTGGATAGACCACAGCAGAGTGGACATCTTGGCCACAAGAGTGCAGCTGAATGCGTCCTGTCAGACTTGCTGAGAACTATTCAGGAGGACTGGGGACATGAAGAAAGTTTCAGACCCTTGATCTGGTTTGCGTACAGCTTGCTTTTGCCTGGCTATGCAAATGGACAATGAATGGAAGGAACTGGCAAGGCTTTCCTTTGTGTTTCGGCAGGGAGGCTTGGCATCTTTGGTCTCCAGTGACACTGCTCTTAAGGTTAACTGATCCAGAAATAGGGTATTTCTGCCTTGGCTCCTCTGGTCTAACCTAGCCAGATGAACTGATAATGTTTACAGAGAGAACTTTGCTTCCCAGAAACGTCAAAATGCATGTTATCCTCCCAAGGTGAAGTTCTTGCCATAGTTCTTACTTCCAGTCTGGGAGTGAAATCTTCCCTGCTCTTTCTGTCTTGCCTGAGGGCTGGGAAAAAAAGCCAATCTCTCTGAAGTCCTGAGGAGTCACTGTACCACGTTCCAGCAGTTTTTTTATTTCAGCATCAATGTGGATCGCTCTTTGTCTAACAGATGCCTCTCGTCTGATGTCTTTCCTCAAGTTCTCAGGGAGATGAGTTGCCCCTTACTCCTACAAAACTGAAAAAACGTTTGACTATCTAACTCTAAGAGCACTCTAGAAAAGACAGCCTCAAAAGAAAGCACATCAGAAGGATACATTTTTCCTTACTTTACCTATATAGAAAACACTTCAGTAACATTACATATGATGTCTGTATACAATTAACTCCATAAATTGTTTTTCTTCTGCTTCAATAGACACTGAAAATTAGTTATGACCCCTGCCCTTCAGAATAACAGGAAGAAGACACGGAACTCAAGAATTTGAATATAAATTTGTTAGAGTCATGATCCTTTCTATCTGAATGACTCAAAATCCGAGGCATTAGAAGTGAATTTGTTATTTACACAACATTTTGCAGTGCTCTAAGCTTTAATGTATATAACAAACTGTCAAACATACAGCCAAGCTATTACACGTTAGAAGCTTTAATTATGGAGTGCTTCAAACATTTCTTACATTATGCCATCTAGTACACAGGGACTTTAACGAATTTATAAATGTAATGGAGTATGTTCTGCATTCAAAACGCCTGAAAATTGGTTAGTAACCACAAATAAATGACAGATTTATCAACATATCAAAAAACCCCCACAGTCCTTTGAATTGAGCCATTAAATAATTAGTCAATTGTTAAATGCTGGTAATTATTACTTGAATAATTCTATAATATTATTTTTATTTATTTAAAATCTTCAAACATGTCCAAGTCTAGGAATTTTTATACATTTTCAAAAGTAGGGATTATTTCTCATATAATTTATAGATGTTGCTAATGTCTTTTTGAATGAAAAAGAAAATACCATTGGTGTTAAAATTGTTTCCTGATCTATTTACTATTTATATAACATATTTCATGTAATTAGCTTCAGTGGTAGTATACTCCTATTCATGGGTAGAAAGAATTTTTTAATGCAAACCATATTTTTTTTTAACTTTTGAAAGAATTTGATAAACTCAAGTTCAGTCATCTATTTTTGGCCAAGACCATAACAATAAATACTAAAACAAGACAAACAGTCATGATAATGTACTTAAATGTAGTATGAACTGGAAAGCATGAATGAAATTATATCACACTGACCTGACATGTTGAAACAGGATTCTTCTCACAGCTGAACAGAAGCCTAATCAGGTAAACATTAGCAATAACATCTCATTTGAACTCACTTCCTTTTCTGTTAGACATTTTTCTTAAACTCTTCTATAAATTTCTCAAGTTAATACAATATTTAAAATGTTTTAGGACAATCAGGAATAAGAGGTCTTCATGTCTAGTTGATTTATCGGCTTTGAATTAAGTAGCAGCAGAAGCTATTTTGGGCCAATCCATTACATGAGTGATACATTTATTTTTTTAAGCTGTGTTTTCTCTTTTTCTGGTACAAGTTTTAGTCCTACAAATGATGTCTGCAATACTAAAATCGTTTTTGTGAAAAATAAGGAGCATTAAGTATAATATTTACTTAACAGGATCATTGATGCAATATTATTGAAACCACTGGACCTCCACATGTACTCATATTTGTCTTCCCCTAGAACATCATATGCTTTCCATATGGCATGAACAACTTCCATATTCCAGTATGGATGGATGTCCTGGTTTCAACTGAGATAAAGTTAATTTTCTTCCTAGTAGCTGGTATAGTGTTGGGGTTGTTTTCTATTTAGTATTAGAATGATGTTGATAACACACTGATGCTTTAGTTGTTGCTAATTAGTGCTTACTCTATGTCAAACTGACTTTTCAGTTTCCCATGCTCTGCTAGTAAGCAGGTGCACAAGAAGCTATGAGGGAACAGAACCAGGACAGCTGATCTGAACTAGCCAAAGAGACATTCCATACCATAGAACATCATGCTTAGTATATAAAGTGGGGGGTGGGGTTGATCAGGAGCTACCAATTACTGCTCAGGGAGTGGCTGGGCATCAGTCAGTGGGTGGTGAGCAACTGTATTGTGCATCACTTGTCTTTCTTGGGGTTTATTTCTTTCTTTTTGTTGTCTCCTTTATCTTTCAATTTGTTAGTATTAGTGTTTCAGTTAATAAACTGTTCTTACCTCAACCCCCAGGTTTTACGTTTTTTTCTGATTCTCCTCCCATCCCACTGGTGGCAGGAGGAGTGAGCGAGTGGCTGTGTGGTACTTAGCTGCCAGCAGGGGTTAAACCATGACAATGGGTAAATACCAGTCCCTTTTGCCTGAGGAGAAAGAAAACTCTGTTAAAAGTTAGGTATAAGAATACAGGTCAAGGAAATGAGTTAGGATTTACTCATCCCAACACTGAAAAAAAATATTGCTATTCGTATTATATACAGCATACAATGCTAAACTGAGAGGGGAAATGCATTAAAAGATATTTATAAAGAGAGTAAAGAGCTCTGATGGATGAACTAAGTGAAGAAAATAGCCATGTATAATGTACTAAGAAATGCAGTATTTTGCATCAGTAAATATTGGACCACAATAAAGATGAAGATCAGAGTGGGGTTTTGGATTCACTTTTTGAGAAGGGGAAGATTTTATTCCATTATTTGGGAATATATAAACATACAAAACCATTATGCATTAGCCCAATGACAGGAATATAAACACGTGAGTGAGCAAGAAGCTAAAGGAGGGAAAGAAAGGATTCTCAGCTGATTTTGCTTTCAAATATATTTGGAAAGCTTCCCCTAAGGATGTGAGACATACATATACCTGAGGGAAGATTTTAGATCAGTACCAGGTCATCTGAGAATTGACATTCAGTTTAGAGGAAATAAAGATACATTATAGTACTGAGAAAGATGGACAAGTACGTGAAAATGAACAGCAGGCATGCTGGCGTAACAAATCCAGACTGCTACTGAATTAAGAAATAAAGGGAAAACAGGTTTACTTGAGCAGAATTCAGGTCAGAGAAAAGAAAAGACTGGGCAATGCAAAATGGAAATTTCACTGCACTGTGAAAGACAGGAGGAAATATAAGATACCCTATCTTTTAATGACAGCTATTTATACAAAACCCTTGTTCTTAGCTGAAGTAAATTCATTGACTTCAGAGAAGTTTGAAGTTCTGTGGAGAAACAGACTAAATTCTTGGATGCATCTGTTTGAACAAAATCAATTTCATATTACATAGACTGTTGGAGGCAACATTTATCATTCCAATAATAGCTCATTCTCTGTTACTTTGTTGCCTTCAGTAGTATTGGGTTCAACACAATGAGGAAACATATTCTTAATTTCTTTAACTATACGGGAATCTGTTCTCTTATGTGTTTGGATATGTCAGGATGGAACCTTATTTGCATTCATCATTTTCAATGAGGTATGACACTGCTTTTAGCCAAAATCTTGCATTTTTTTCTTTAATTTCCTTTTCTTTCAGTTTAAATACAGGGTCTTTAAATACAACTCAGAATAAATCACTTCCATTCTTCTACATCTTCTATCCTCTCCTCCCCTCAGAAAACATACTTCAGAGAAAGTAAATTCCCAAGTTGTTGAAAACAACCTGAAATACCAATATATCTCAGTAGTGTCATTTAATATAATAACGAAGAAAGCTGATTTTAGAAAAACTAAGCTCCTAGTTTGCCAGCTTGCAGTCACTAAAGAAATATCTAAAGGTCAAGAATTCTTTCATTTGCAGGAATAACTGCATGGATTTGGTGGGAAATTTTAAAACCAAGACAACTCAAATCAATTTAATCTCAAGTAAAATGGAAAATCTTAATGAGTAACATCAGACAAGAAAAAACAGTGGTAATTGATGTTAATTTTCCCAAATGATGTTCTGGGCTTTGCTTTCCAGAAACTGGAAAGCAGGTCTGGAAAAGTAAAAGACTGTGTGGAAAAAAGTAAATTCTTAGATGAATCTGAAGTTAATGTTCGACTCTGCCACTTCCAAAGAAGAGACTCCTTTAAAGTATTTTTGTGTAAGCAAGAATCATTACTCCAGCCAAGAAGATTAAGGATTCTGGAGCATTAATCTTTGTGGGAATGTGGGCATAAACAGTGTCTCATGGGATTTTTTTTTTTTTTTAAAAAGAATATAATATTTATAAAAAATGAGCTATTGCTTTGGCTTGTGGCAAACCATCCAGCTGGAGGTTTCTCTATGGTTGCCTCTTAAATCTGTAACAGTTTTAAAAATCAAGCATCATATAATGTAAAGAACACAAAATACAGTCCAAATTTCAGAGGACTGTACCTGACAGTCTTATTCAGTTACCTTATCATCCTCTGAGATCTGGGTGGTCAGAATATTTCTTTTATTAGAAATCTTCTGAAACCATACAGATTAAGATATCACGCAGACTTTCATTTTGAGTGCTACGCCATTACTACCTTCAGTGGAGTGATTTTTTTCTGGAAAATAAGTACTTGATTGTGATGCTACAGCTGTGAATCACAACAGTCAGGCAACAAGACACAGCAGCTTCAGCACTTCAGCAAACTACTTTATTTTGGTGGTGAAAAGAAGTATTTTGGATCAAGATATATTTAAGAAATATTCATGAAGGGACCACATGTCCCCATGAGCCTTTGAGAGATCCTTGTGGTCAGTGTTGTTGATATAATTCAGATTCTTTTACTACTTCTTAGTCACTCCTTTGTTTTTATTGAGACAAAAATAGGTCAGTGTACATGTGTGTTTATGGAGAGAAACCTAATCCAAAAGTTTCAAAATAATTTGCAATTCTTTTTCCCCCAATTTAAAACTTCCAGTAATCCCTGCCATCTCTCTAACCCTGTAAGTAACACTGCAAGTACAGTATAACTTCCCTTGCTGGGCTTTTTTTCCTAGCATTACCTTTTAGCTCTGCTGCCCATGTCACGTAGTTAGTGGTAGCATACAGATAGCATATTCCTGTTGTTCTTATAAGCATCCTTTCATCACCTTCAGATGTTGGAACCAAGAGGATTATAACACCAGTGTTTAGGATTCATTTGAATTTTCCAAAGCTTTTATGTATCTAAGTCATGTTTAAATGCACTTCAAAAGAGGCCTATATAAAGAGAAATAGAATCAAAACACATAAGAAATCTCCGTTGGGGCTATTTTGGCATTAAAGATGTACTGGAAAATTGGAAAGATCATTTGTCATAACTTTGAATCCTAGTAGAAAAGATAAACAGAGAAAACTATCAAAGTACGAGAAAGTGTTGGACTGAGGCAGTTCACCAAATGATGCAAAGAAAGGTCTAGACAAGTTTTAGGTTCTTGAAAGCATAGGTTCTAGAAAGCAAGACTTATGTTCTCCTGGTAACATATCATAATGTCAGTTAGTCCAGACTGAAACAAATAGAATAAACACTTTGATCTTTCAATGATAGTGAAACCAACATAATATGTACTAGCTGTCTTCTGTGATCAGAAGAAGATCAGATCATCTTCTGTGATGCTGGCAAAGATCTCCTTAGAAAGCAAAAGGCTGATGAAAAGATGCTTTTCGCAGTGGATGGATGGCATGTTCATTTGTAGTAAGTGAATGATCTCCTTCCTTAGGGTGAAGGAAAAACCATGTTCTTAGAAGTTGTGTAATTTTGCATACATTTTCTTATTGCATATTGCAACATTAATTCTGGTTCTAGAAATAACTATATTAGCTGTTATTTCAACACCTTATCTGAGACTATAAAATACTTTTTCAAATATTTTTTCAATAGGATTGCAAATATTTTGTTCTTTCTTACTTTTTCAAATTATTTTGAACACTTGAAAGAAGATATCCCCACGTAAGATATAAGTTTATTTCAGAGAACAGAAAATAAATTAGAAATCATAACTTAATTATAAGTATTTTTAAGATATCCACACAACAGCACTATTGAGAATTTCAGTCATTTACATTGGCCAGAAGATAAAACTGCAACAAGAGAAGTATTGATTCTTGGGTGTTTAGTTTTGATATGGAACAAACCCAGTAGCTTTCGAGATTTAAGAAGCAAAGGGTATTTAGCTGACATGTGAAAAAATAGGCTCAAACTCCTACATCACCTGATACTGTCTGTTTCTAAATAAAAATTTCATTCTGCTTCTAAAAGAATTCCCTAAAGCTTTTTTCCTCTTTTACCTGGCTTGTTGCTATAAACAGTCTCAATCTTCTTAAAAAAACAAATTAAATGTCATTTTTTTACTCATTTAATCTTTTGCAGTTTTTCAGAGACTAGATTTCTGAAGTAGCCTGTGAAAAATACTTTTTACTGAAATTCTTCCTGTGAAATCTATTCTACAAAACTTAGAATCATAGAAAGATAGAATCATTGAATCATTTAGGTTAGAAAAGACCTTTAAGATCATCAACCATAAAACTAACACTAAGTCTACCACTAAACCATGTCCCTAAGTGCCACATCTACATGTCCTTTAAATACCTCCAGGAATAGTGACTCAACCACTTCCCTGGGCAGCCTGATCCAATGCTTGATGGCACTGTCAGTGAAGAAATTATTCCTAATATTCAATCTAAACATCCCCTGGAGCCACTTGAGGCCATTTCCTCTTGTCCTACCTCTTGATACTTGGGAAAAGAGATGAACACCCACCTCACTACAACCTCCTTTCAAGTAATTTTAGAGAGCAATAGGGTCCCCCCTGAGTGTCCTCTTGTCCAGACTAAAAAAAAGAAACAGTTCCCTCAGCCATGCCTCATAAGATTTGTAATGTAGAGCCTTCACCAGCTTTATCGCCCTTCTCTGGACACGCTCCAGCACCTACATGTCCCTCTTGAAGCAAGGGGGCCAGAACTGAACACAGTATTCAAGGTGTGGCCTCACCAGTACCAAGTACAGAGGTACAATGACTGCCCTAGTCCTGCTGACCACACTATTTCTGGTATAAGCCAGGATGTTGTTGGCCTTTGTGGCCACCTGGGCACACTGCTGGCTCATGTTCAGCCAGCTGTCTACCAACATCCTTAAGTCCTTTTCTGTCAGGCTGTTTTCCAGCCACTCTGCCCCAGGCTCATAGCATTGTGTGGGGTTGTTGTGACTCAAGTGCAGGACCTGGTAGTTCTCCTTGTTGAACCTTATACAATCGACCTCTGCCCATCATTCCAGCCTATCCAGATGCCTCTGCAGAGCCTTCCTACCCTCAAGCAGATCAACACTCCTGCCCAGCTTGGTGTCATCTGCAGGCTTCCTGAGGTTATACTCAATGCCCTTGTGCAGATCATTGAAAAAGGTATGAAACAGGACTGACCCCAGTACTGAGCCCTGGGGAACACCACTTGTGACCAGCAATCAACTGGATTGAACTCCACTCACCATTAGTCTGTGGGCCTGACCATCCAGCCAATTCTTTACACAGCGTAGAGTACACCCGTCCAAGCCATGAACATCCATTTTCTCCAGGAGGATGGTATGGGAAACACCGACAAAGGCTTTACTTATGTCTAAGTAGAAAACATCCACAGGCTTTCCCTCATCCACTAAGTGGGTCGCCTTGTCATAGAAGGACATCAAGGCAGTCAAGCAGAATCTGCCTTTCATAACTCCATGCTGCCTGGGCCTGATCATCTGGTTGTCCTGTGCATGCCATATGATGGCACTCAGAATTATCTGCTCCATAATCTTTCCCGGCACAGAGGTCAGATTGACCAGCCTGTAGTTTCCCAGATCCTCCTTCCAGCCCTTCTTGTAGATGGGCATCACACTGGCCAACCTCCAGTCAACTGGCACCTCCCTGGTCAGCCAGGACTGCTGACAAACGATTGAAAGCAGCTCAGTGAGCACTTCTGCCAGCTCGCTTATACATTGGGTGCGTCCCATCCAGCCCCATAGACTTGTGTATGTCAAAGCGGCGTATCAGGTTACTGACTATTTGCCCTTTGATTTTGGGGGCTTCATTCTGCTCCTCATCCTTGTCTTCCAGTGCAGGGGGCTGGGTGTCAGAGAACAACTGGTCTTACTATTGAAGACTGTCGCAAAGAAGGCATTAAGTACCTCAGCCCTTTCCTCATCCTTTGTCACTATGATTCCTTCCTCATCCAATAAAGGATGGAGATCCTCCTTAGCCCTCCTTTTGTTGCTAATGTATTTATAAGAAGGTGCTTTTAATGGTCTTTTATGGCAGTAGCCAGATTAAGTTCTAATCAGGCTATGGCCCTTCAAATTTTATCTCTGCATAACCTCATGGCATCCTTGTACTGCCCTGTCTTCCAAAGGTCATAAACTCTCTGTATTTCCCTGAGCTCCAGCCAGAGCTCTCAATTCAGCCAGGCCAGCCTTCCTCCCTGCCAGCTTGTCTTTTGGCACATGGGAACAGCCTGCTCCTGCGCCTTTAAGATTTCCTTCTTGAAGAATGTCCAGCCTTCCTGGACCCCTTTGACCTTCAGGACTGCCTCCCAAGGGGGTCTGCCAACCAGGCCCCTAGACAGGCCACAGTCCTCTGTGTTCACTCCCTCCGGCACTCCCTCCTTACTTCTCTGTGAATCAAGAGCTCTGTCATTTCCTGATTGCTGTGCCCAAGACGGCCTCCAACCATCACATCACCAAGTCCTGCTCTGTTCACAAACAGCAGGCCCAGTGGGGCACCTTCCCTCACCAGCTGTGTCAGGACGCTCTCACACACACGCCAGGCACCTCCTGGACCGTTTCCTCTCTGCTGTGTTGTATTTCCAACAGACATCTCTAAGTCTGAAGTCCCCCACAAGAATATGGGCTAGTGATCGTGAGACTTCTCCCAACTGCTTATAGAGTATTTTGTCTGCCTCTTCATCCTGCTTGGGTTGTCCATAAAGACTTCCCTCATGATAGCTGCTTTGTGGCCTTCCCCTGGATTCTTACCCATAGACACTCAACCCTTTAATAGCAATTATCAAGCTCTAGACAGTCAAAACACTCCCTAACATACAGGGGTACTGCACCTTCTCTCCTTCCTTGCCTATCCCTTCTGGAGAGTTTATAGCCATCCATTGCAGCACTCCAGCTTTGCGAGTCATTTGTGTTTCCATGATGGCAATTCTGTCATTCTTCCAGTACAATAGCTTCCAGCTTCTCCTGTGTACCGTCCATGCTGCATGCATTTAGTCAAAACAGTTCTGGGATTTTACTGGAGTTGTTCTTTTCCTTATAAATAGCAAAACCATTGCTAAGTCTGCAAACAACACATAGTAAGACACATCTCAGAAATGGCCTCAGGTTTTGTAGGGTCTGTCTTGTGAGTACAAGTAGTTGTGTTACAGCTCTTGGTGGGCGAGCAACATGTTCTTACTAGAACATTCTAGAATAACTGCTTCACATGTCATGGTTTAACCCCTGTAACTAAGCACCACATAGCCACTCACTCACTCCCCCCACAGTGGGAGGGGGGAGAGAATCAGAAAAATAAAAGTGAGAAAACTTGTGGCTTGACATGAAGACAGTTTAACAAGTAAAGCAAAAGCCACACATGCAAGCAAAGCCAAACAAGGAATTCAATCACCACTTTCCTCTGGCAGGCAGGTGTTCAGCCATCTCCAGGAAAGCCGGGCTCCATTACATGCAACGGATGCTTGGGAAGACAAACACCACAATGCGAGACATCCCCACCTTCCTTCTTCCCCAGCTTATATACCCAGCATGACATTCAGTGCTATGGTATATCCCTTTGGCTAGTTTGGGTCTGTCCCGGCTGTGTCCCCTCCCAATTTCTCGTGCCCCTCCAGCCCTCTTGCTGGTGGGGACCGAGAAACTGAAAAGTCCTTGGCTCAGTACAAACATTACCTGGCAACAACTAAAAACATTGGTGCGCTGTCAGCATTGCTCTCACACCAAATCCAAAACACAGCACTGCACCAGCTACTAAGAAGAAAATTAACTCTACCCCAGCTGAAACCAGGACACATCTTCATTAATTTCCCACTGGTTTCCAACTTCAGATAATTTGGCTTTTCTGATGTGGTAATTTTGTTTCATTTTTCATTCTGAAAAAGTTTTCATGTTTGATAGGCTTTTTAGTCAGAACATACATTCAGCCACCCTCTAGGATTAAAAGAGGATGGAAAGGCTCCAATACAATTTCTACAAAAATACTTCACCCCTCATGCAGATCGCTGAAGCCTGCTGCTATCCACCTGAAGCACCATGTTTGTCTCCCTCAAACTAAAGAGTTGCTCCCTCAGATCACAACAGTCCTTAATTGCTGTTACAGCTGTCAATATTCTCAACTTAAACCAATCTTCATTTATCTTCATTTGGCATCTTTAGGACACATTTATTCAAAAGTTACTTTGAAATAATTTAAAAGTACTTGGCTTTCCTAAAAATAATTTTTTCTTGTTGCTTGAGATAAAAGTACAACAGAGATGCTCTACTATCCCTCTGGAAAGAGCAAACAAATGATGTCACAGAAGAAAAATATCACCTTTATACTGAAATGCAGACAACTGCTTCATTTACCCAGACCATCCTGGATGCATACTCTGCTCCTGACCAGGTCTCTTATAATTCTCACACTCCTTAACAAAAATCCTTGAATTTTAACCCAGTCCAACCCCCTTCTCCCCTCAACTCAACAGAACTTAAAGGTTAGAACCCCACACTGACGCAAGGCTTTTATAGCCTTATGGTCAGACCACTTCTAATATCCATCGTTCTTATACCACATTTCCCAAAATGCCTTTAACTTGTAGTCTGCAATTGGAGTCAATATTCATGCAGGAAAAAAAGAAAAAAAAAAAACCACAAAAAAAAGAGAGTGCCATTTATGCCTTCAGTTTTGCTGGACCATCCTCATAACACCACACTTTGGAGATACCTTATAGAGTACATCTCTGAATCATCAGTTTATTTAAAAAAGAGAAGTGATTTGGGATTATTGGTACTTCACTTGTTCTATATAATTTATGGCAACAATTGATACTTCTAATACCAGGTGAATAAATCAAGGTGAGTCTCTCTTTCATATGAAGTTTCCTTTTTAAATCGAGTATGCTGTTCACTCCTGCCTGTCAGTCACCCATCTATTCATTCTGCTTTTTCACTTCTGCTTTCTCCAACATCCATAACAGGTCTTTAGACACAAACAAATATCTTCATGTTCTTTAGGTCTGTCAATTAATTCAGCTCCTGAAACTGTATATTATTCCAATCTTTCAGCTTTCATATTAATTATCTTCCTGCAGACCCACCTAAGGAATCACATGAACAAGATCCCACATGCAAGTGGATTTTATTTTAAGTTGCTCAGAGTTATCAGAATCCAACTCATCCTGTTGCTTAATATTCTGTTAAAAATGCAAAGTTTGAAACAAACAGAACTTGATGCTTTTTTTTTTTCTTTAGGTTACAGTAATTGAAATGGATAAAATTACACCTGAGCTTACAGAAATATACCTTGATTAAAAAAAAAAGGAACTTTTTTGCTGAGGGTGGCAGAGATGGGCTAGAAGTAGTGCACGTCATTACTTCTATCACATATTTGCAGGACTATATCACAGCAGCTGTATGATTGCATAACTGATCCTAAAATGTCTCTTGGCCAAAGCAGCATATCAGATGTCATTAAATCTAGTCAGAAATTTCTCTGTAACTTCTTTTTTTTGTTGGAAAGGGATGATTTAGTGAAATCAGACTATTTTGTGAAAATTCACCTCTGAGTTCAGAAAGAAAGATTTGTTAGGTTTGTTTTTATAAAGTGGCAGAGAAAATGCTTTGTAAGCTTCAGAATAGTCATTATTGTGAGTGGTACTAACCTGGCAAATAGGAGACCAAGTTTAATAACCCATTCTCGCTTTGAAACCAAGTATTTTACATACCCAGAGAGTAATTTCATTATGGGTCTACAGAGTCAGGGTCTTACTTTTTACCTTTACAGTGTTCTGTCATTTCTGTTTAGTATCTCTTGAGCCAGAAGAGAGAGACAGAAAGTGTAGCTTGGTGGACAAGTAGTGGACAGATAGTGTTGGCCACTTAATCAGGATGTGAGAGTTCAAGGTTCCCTACATAAGTGAGTACTCATTTACAAAAAAGAAAGACTCTGACAGGAGACACTCAGAGAACTCTTACATCAGTTGTCAGATAAGAAGGACTTACGTATGATGCATGGTTGATAGAATCAAAACTTTCGCCTGGATCAGGTAAAGTAAAAGCTTCAATGGGTAACCTGTCTTCCAGGGAACATGCTTAATCTGATAGCTGGATCCATCAACTAACATGCCCTTTTGGTTCTGAGATGATATTTTTTGAGGGAAAGTATTTCTGCACTTTAATTGCTACCTACAAGCTAAAGCCAAATCCCGAACACAATGTTAATGTAAGGCACTGATTTTTGCAGTCTGTCTTCCTTTTGCATCAATTCCTTTCACCTTCTTGTTTCATCTGTCCTTTGGTGGTGTGTTTTTTTTCTCTCTTGTGCTTAATAGGTCTTAGCCAAGCAAGATTTCAACTCATAGCATTGTGGTGAATCTGTGACCATAATGACAGCCAAAAGCAATTTAACACCATGCCCTGCCCCCTCCCCCCTCCCCTCCCGCCCCAACACATATAAAACAAACATACAAAAAAACCCAAACAAACAAAACCAAAACACAACCAACCCTACCCCCAACATTATGCTTGTTCAAGTTTTCAAATCTTTCACAGACTAAAAAAGCTTTATATAAAAAAGCAGATACAGTTTTGGTTTGGGTTTTTATTTTATTTCTTTTTAACAGAAAAGCCACAAGTGAAGTAAGCACCATGAAAAGTATATTTCTCTCTCTTTTGGGTAATTTCTGTCTTGTTGAGTTTTCAAGTAACTAGGACACTGAAAAAGCAATGGCTGCTTCAGAAATCTCCAACTAATTTCTGTCCTTTTCTTTTAGAAGGACAGCTATTACAATATTTTAACACTGCGATTAAATTGATGCTTCTTTTCTATGTCTTTATAGATGTAAAGTAAAAAGAAATGTTAAATATCTGTCTTAATATTTTACACTGCAAAAGATCTCTCTCTTGAAAAAGGCAGAGGAAATTCTACATAATGTAATTTCTACTCATTTAAATCCATACTTGCAAACTGATGTCTGCAATGAGAAACCCTAAACGGAAAAAAACCCCAACATTTTGTTTGATTCTTTTGCAAAATAAATTTAATTAATGAAGAAACAAAACTAATACAAAATAGAAGAAAAAAGAACAAAATCAGGTTTTCAACTGCTACTAATCACTGGGTAGTACTTGATTATTTAGTTCACCAGTTTGGCAACCATGGTTTTGGGGGCTTACAACAGAAAGTTTTGTGTTTTGCTTTTTTTTTTTTCTTTCTTTTTAAAAAAAAATACTTTAGTGTACTCAAACCATCCATAATAGTTCATTAGTCACATATGGTGGTCTTAGCTTGAGGCTTGGCATGCGTAGGGCTTGGCTGAAAGATCTCCATGTTTGCACCCCGCAGGTGATTTTAATTTTATACACAAAAATCAGTGTGTGTACCTTTTCAAATGGATGAGTCACCCTTAAAGTAACAATCCACCTTTAAAAATAACGATTAAGAGCTGTGGATGAAACAACTTTGTTAAGCTGTTGCAACAGTGGAGCAGAGGTAGATTAAATACTATACAAAACTTAATTTTCCCTTTAAGAAGGAAAGGAGAGAAGTAGGATATTCCCCTGGGCTCTTCCCCTCCTAAGTAACTTTTTACTCTTCCGGCTGGAAAATGGCAGACAACTTCGTCCATTCTCCCTGTAGGTGTGGAGAGCCATAGAAAGCACTATGCAGTTTCACTATTACATCTGAAATCAGGATACTGGATTAATCAGGATACAGCCATTAATCAGTTATACTCTGAGGCTCAAGATGGCTAAACAGAGCACACGAATAGTCATGAAGAATCTTCTTTTCTCTTATTAAACTGCTGAGGAAACAACTTGAATATATTTGACCTACCATATACTGGCACATTGCCCTGATGAAGTCAGGGAATAACACTCCTAGAGAAGTACATATGGGATAATTGATTCTGAATCACATTGCAATTTGCCTCTGCAAAATTGAATTCTTACAGAGTGAGTATTCAGGCATGGCTTCAGGGCAGTCACTGAGGCTCCATATCGTAGCAGGAGACATATGTTAGATTTAAACTAACCAGGTTGAGTATTGCTGTCAGTGTAGCCATAGCAACACAGAGCTTAGCCTGCACTCATCTCTGATCTGCAGCAGAGACATGCTAGCAGTCAGAACACTTGCTAGTTAGTCTAAAGCTGGCTTGGGTATGCCTGTTTGATCTGAAGTGCCTGCACTAAACACCTACTCTGAGACTGCTGGGAGACAGAAAATTCCACTTTGAAAATCTTTATGCATACTGGCTATCTACTGGAAGATTGGTCTTTCAGATCAGGCAGCACTAGGAAGAGAAATGTCTTAAAAACAAGTCGTTTCAGTTGTGTGAAGGATATGAGTGCTTTTCTAGAATTGAACTGCTCGAACATTGTATTAGTATTACTCTTACTAGTTGCCATGGCATTTGACGTTGAATACAGGAGACTTCTAATTTAGTTTATTCTCTTCCAGATATACTTGCACGCATACATACATAAACATCAACAAATAAAAATATCCCAGAAGGAATATATAATTTGGAAGACAACTCAGAAAACTAACATTTAACAGGAGTTTCCTGATGGTAATGGATCTGTGGTTTTGAAAGCTGTGAAATATTATAGTGCAAAAGACCTCATAATTATCCAAAAAGATATATGTAATCGATGTGGGAAAGTTCTATAGGTAAGAAAACTGAAGAAGAAACAAATTTTGTTATATGGTTGTTTCATCTACAAATTTCATGTCCGTTCTGTTTCCTGGATAATTAATGAAAGATAAATAAAACATGATTTTGATGGAACAAATTGCTTACTTTCCTTTTTTTTGCAGCTCTTCAGTCTACACAATCCATTGGGGATAGAGTTCATAATTTAATACAACTTAAATTTTTAAAGTAAGATTTTTGAGGCTTTTGCAAAATATTTCTCACTTTTCATTTACTTTCATTACACATCTGCATCTCTGGATATGGTCAGACTTTTTCCAGTGGATTGTTTATTGACAAAATATATTTAACTCAAAGAGAGATATTTGTGAAAATGCGCTGTTTTATGCAAACTACATTTAAAAATATGGAAAGTATTTTGTGACTGATTAAATATTGTTTGACATTTTTGAAACAGATCTTTTCATATTTTTTTTAATTTTATTTTTAAAATATTAATATTAAGGTTTCTTACCTGAAAGGGTCTTTTTTGATTTCATCAACATGAAACAACAGGATGCAACTAGATAATTTCTTATTTTCATTTATTTAGAAACAACTTTTTTCCTATTTTTTCTTTGTTATAGAAAACACAGTATCTGGAAAAAATATGGAAAATGAAATAATCTGCAAACTTTTCCTCTACACTTAAATATCTTCCTTTTTATAGAAGGAAGTTAGGCTTGTCCATTAACGTATCATTTTCATAATCTTTTGCTAATACCTATAGTAGAAACCTTATTCTTAAGCTTATTAGTAAGATTGTGAGAAGACAATAACAACTTTAAGTAGGAGTATTCCTCTCATCTTTTCCTTAGTGTTTTTTAATACTTATACATGCAAAAGCTTCTCCAGCAGGAATGGAAGCTTGCTTCATTAAGAATGACTGTACCGCCAAGGTGAAACATTGACAAGTACTTTTCAGTTAGAGATATTTTTTAATGTATGGATTTTGAGGGTAAACTTGGGTTAAGTTTGCAAGTTTTTCTATAGAAACCTTTACTGCATAGGTTTCCAAATTACATGTAATTCCCACAGGTGGTAATCCTGGAAAACGTGGGTAAGAATAGTGAACCTGACAGAAATTCAATAGTTTCTATATATACTCAGACTTGTGAGTTCACTGGAAGCAAAGCCAGAAACTCAAAACTGGGTCTTACCCTGCACTTCACTATTCAAGAAGGCCCTGCCTGTTTCTTTTATCTTCCTGATTAACTCATGTTCTTTGCTATATTTTTCAGCAAATCGCTACATTTTTCAGCTAGAAAACAACTGTAATCATTCAGTGAATGGGAAGATAAGCTCAAAAGCATTAATTTCTGCTGTGAAAGCACTGAGAAAGACAGACAAACAACATCCAAGGGAAAGCGTGGTGGACAGCTGAGTGGACATTTGCCTTAACAATTTTGTGGAACAAAAAGGTATGAGCTTTGCTGACTCAGGCACGTATCAGGTGTTATAGCCACAAGAAAGAATGAGACACTGGTTTCCAGCCCTGCAGAGGCAGGGGTGAGACAGTATTTTTTCCGCCTTCACATCCCATGGTTTTGATGCCTGTAAACAGCTAACTGTGCATGTGCAGGGTACTAGGTCAGTGACCCTGGGGAGGGTCTCCTCTGATGCAACCCCAAAATAGTCCCAACGTGACCCTGAAACAGTCCTCCTGCAACCATCTGGGATACACCAAGGCTGCGCAGAACCGGACCACACCTATCCCCATCTAGCATCACACCCACCATGCATATGCATGAAGTTTCTTGGAACTGGGTGGAGATTTGGGGTCTTGGACTGTATAAAAATGGTACTACTAGAATCTCGCGTGGGACCCCCACCACCAAGAGTGAAAGGACCAACAGGACACTGCTGGATCTGCAACTGGTGATCTCTTTCCTTTATCTCTCCCTCTCTCTCTTTGTCTCTCTCTCCCTCTTCTTCTCTCTTTCTTCTTCTAAGAGTGTGGCATGGGACTCGCTTATCCAGTTAAGTAATTGTCATTGAGTTATTGTACCTACCCACATGCCCTGTATTGTGTATTAATAAATTGGTTGTCTGGTGTTGTTTCGCCTTAATACAGTCCAAGAGGAGCACAGACTTGCTTGTTGGCCCCAAAGGGAGGGAGGTCATCCTGAATGGCTCATTTTAGGTCACAACAAGAAGGGGCTTAAAATTAACCTTATCTCTCTCTGAACAGCTTTCATCTCAGAGCAATGTAGAACTTCTCTGTGACTTCGCACACCAAAAATTATGCTGTGAAGAAAACAGTAGCTATCAAGTGACAATCTCAACAAACCATGATGTCCAAATACTCACCTGTTAGGCATGCTACTGATTGCATCCTTGCCAAAAAGCTGTTTCAAAGTCATTCGTGCAGTGTTGTCCTCTGATGAAGCTGTATTTTTGGATAATGCAAGGCAACTGCTGAAGAGTACTTCCTCAGACATGAAAATTCCTTTCATTCAGTGACAGATTTTTTAACCTGAGTGATGTTAAGCAGAAAGTGTATAACCCCAGACTTTTCTGATGGTTAAAATCTTTTCAAACTCATTTGGTTGGAAGGTGGACATATGGGTAGCATTCTCTTTCAGTAAGATGGTTGGTCAAGCATTGACCCTAGCAGGTGACCTGGGTGCTTCGCAATGAAGAAATTGTGTTGTAGGACAAAACAAACTACTTGCAGAGAATGGATTTTCATGGAAGTCCCTTCTCATCCTTTGGATGAAGAAATGTCACTGGCTAATTATAAAACTTGAAGAAAAATGGAAGGTGACTTGTAACAAGTTTAGCAGCTAGTTTTGCAGTCATTCTTCTATGTCAGCTGCCAATTCAGGAATTATTCCCATCCATACAGACATATTTAATTTTTTATGGAGTCCAAAGAACTTTATGTTGTCCTGAATGTCAAGGTAAGGATTTTTTTTGGGGGGGGACAATTGTGATGATATCCCAGCCACAAACGGTCTCGCAAATTCCATCTCCATATTAAATCATTCCAAATCCATATTCCATCACTCTCTTTAGTAGTTGTTCTTGGAAGAGACAGAAGAAAGAAACACTTGGTCCAGCCTTTGGTAAGCACTGATGCACATGAAGAGGAAGGACAGTTTCTCAGATTTAATCCAGCTCTAAGGCTGCCCTCTCTGCTGCAGCTAGATCTGCGGGGGATGAGCAGCAACTAAATGTCAGCTCCCACCAACACCTCTGCCTGATTGTTAGGCTCTGGATGCCCAGGGTTTGGTGCCTGTTCTCCAGGCCAGCTCTGATAGTGAGGCAACCAGCCTTGAAGCAGAGAGCTATTTGTTGGAAGAGCTGTGCAAAACCACTGTGGGAGCTCATCCCCTTCTTTCAAGTGCTGCTTTTACCTCAGCTACTTTCCAGCTGTGCTTGTATTTGGCCACATATACACTTGACCTGGACCTTGAGTCTGAGATTGAGCAGCGTTGCCTGACTGGGTACCATCACCAGACCTGCTTTGCTGTTCTGGCTGGGGTACCATGGGGTAGCATCCTGTGTGGGTCCTCTGTCTGCCATGCTGCAGTCCCAGGTCCCTGGACCTTACGGAGCCCTTTCTTCACACACACTAAAGGTCAGACTGAGGAGCAGGCAGGCATCTGGAAGAGGCAAAGCTACAACAGGGGTGGAAAAAATGGCAGAGAACACTGTTAACAGTAGGATGTGACCAGAGGAATTTTGTCTTCTAGCCACTCCATCATAATGGAGTGACAGGTTTGGTCTGGAGTTTTGGCACGTGCTCATGAACAGGACCACACAACCATTAAGAAAGGCTGTTGTATGGGGAGTAAGCTGGCCTGTCCATCATCTTGTACAGGTAGATTGTGGCTGAGGGCTTAGGGGGCAAAATCATGTGCAAGTAGGTGGATAGAAGGCATCTGTGGACTCACAAATTTTGGGGAATCTTTCCTATTCAAAACAGAGATTATTTCTGTTAAGCTTCTCTTGAAATTGTGTCTGCATTTTTTTGTATACCATGAGATAAGATTTTACTAGTTCAGAACCACAAGTGGTCAAACCTGAGAGGAGAGAGAAAGGAAGGCTTAAGGAACCAGCAGCCAAAGTTTTATAGAGGAGCTGTAGAGAGGCAAATTGGCAACACCCACAGGCATGGAGGTGTCACTGGTCAGTAAGACCTGCCAGTACTGGCTGGTGTTTTCCCAGACTCTCAGTTTGTTACTTACAATTCTAGTCGGCAACCAGTGCCTCTTTTCTATTATACCTCTGGACCTCACCCTGCTAATGAATATCTATCATAAAGTTTATACTGCTCTGAGAAGTAGAGGTCATTATTTTGAATGTTAAACTCTTAATTTTACTATATGTCTTAAGCAGCCATGAGATAGCTTGTACGTAATCATGTTCTGTTTTGAGAAAACCTTTTTCCTCGTGCATATACTGATATATAAAATGGCTGATACACCCTTTCTGTCACAGCTAGTATGTGTTAATACAGTTGTGTATTTAAGTTGTTGTGGGTGAAAGTAACTGGAAAAATATGGCTGAGCTTAGGTTCAGGTCTTGGATTTGTTTAGTGATACAAGGAGCATACTCTTAGGCATAGGACATTTTCTGGAATCTTCTTCTAAGCTTTGCCTTTTTAAGTCTGTATGGACAAGAGTTCACAGAGTTCCCACCAAGACCACACTGTTGCAGGAAGAAGCATATATGCATAAGTAAAGCTAGTCCTAGCATTAGTATAGGAAGAGCTAGGGTTAAAAAAAAAAAAAAAAAAAAAGAGAGTGCTTCAAATGATTGATCTGCTTCTTTCCAAGTAATAAAAGTAAGGAAACAATTCTGAAGCATTTTTATTACTCTGAACCTTTGTATCATCAATAATTTAATATAGTATGTGCTAGAGAAAACTTGAAGAATCTCACTGAAACATTTGAATACTATTTGGACTGCCTTAGCTAGTAAAATGGTCCATCAACCTCCTAGAAGTAATTGAGAAAATTTAGTTCCAAAGGTACTTGGTAGAACAATATCCAGAGAGAAATACAGGGATATGACTCTTTCCCCAAATTATATATTGATCTTTCCCCAAAAGCACATCTACAAAGCAAGGATGAGACTATGGCTTGTTGCTGTCAGTTGTCTTGCAGGATTCGCGGGCTGAATGAATTACATATCTTTCCAAGAGCTTTTTTTTTTATTTTTTTCCCCCACAGTTTATAGTTGCACTCTAAGCAAATATAGCTACAGTAACAAAATGTTATTGCCTTGTCCATCAAAACTTTGCAGAATCTAATCTTTATTAAAAAAGGGAGTTTTAATTCTTACTTAATGTGTTTCATATAAGCACTTTTTTGCTTAATTTCCATTGTGTTTTTACATAGTTTTCTTAATCAAACAGTTTGTGTCAGTTTATGATGTGTTTCTTTACAGGAGCTATAGATTCTTTTTCCTTGTGAACAGTTTTTGGTCATCTTCAAATCTATTTATTATCACTCATGAGATTTTAGGTTAACATCATATTTATTGTGAAAAATATGAAAACATTAAACAGAGGTAAAATTAAAATATTGCTAATGCAGCAGTCTTAGGAGCTCATATAGTCCCTCTAGTTAAATTAGCTAAAATAATTTAAAACTGCATTAAAAAAATGTAATTTTTATCTTAATAAACAACAGATTTATTTTATTCTCTCTAGTTATCATGTTGTATTCTTATCAGATCTTATGACTTATCTGCTTGTATTCAGAATCAATAGGTCTGTATAGTTAGTATATATCTAACAATTTTTCTGAGCAGTTTCCTCTGAATGGAACTGTATTTTAAAGGTAGAAGTGCTGTAGACAACACAGTAACCTGACTATAATTAAAAAAAAAACAAAACAAAACACAAAAAACACCATACCATTTATTCTGAGAAGCTGCACCCAGCTATGCCCAAAATTGCATGCAATCTGTATGATGCTTGCTGGATGGATGAGTCTCTTTAGCTTTTTCTGTGCCTTTCAGGTTTATATATCTCTTAAATAACATTTTAAGACAACATTTCTTTTTTTTTTTCTTTTTTTGTTCTTTCATTTTGTAAGTAATTTAATTTAATTACTGTCTGGAAACTTTTTCTTCTACAAAAGCTTCAGAAAATGCTATAAAGGTAATTAAACTTTTGTACTAAATAGGACTAGACTGCATAGCTTTCCTGGTTGTGAAACCATGCAATTTAACGTTAGGTACCTGCCAGGTCCAAAAATAGAATTCTTATTCTTTTTCTGTATTGTTCCCTCTGTGCTTCCATTCTTTTATGATTTTTGCATTTGACTAGTAGTTAATTGCACTTGGAGACAGTGAATCACCCATCAGATAATAAGATGAACAGTATACTAAGTAGAAGGCAACATTTTATTCCAAAACTAATATCTTTATGACCAGGTAAAGGAAGCACATATGAATATTGTGCTAAGTCTTGATACTTCTAAAAATACTTCGAATTATTGAGGAAGAGAAAGCAAAATAAAAGAAAGAGAAAGGAAATTTTCACTTTTAAGAGAAGAATATCACTTGTATAGATAATCAAATTAAAGTGCTATTGTTTGGGAACTAGTCTCACATAAACACCTGCAGAAGCTACTGATGAACTGGGCCAAAGAAATCAAGAATAAATATACATAAACAGTACAGAAATATTATCCCAAAGCCTATAACAAAGCCTTTTTTGCTGTCTTCTGCCCCAGAAATTGGTGATGAGGCTGTCCTCTACCATGAGTTTAGAAACTTATTTTCATTGAGACATGGAGACAAATGTACTGTGGTTTACTAAGAGGAAGAGGACAAATTCTTTAAATACTGCTCCAGATCACAAATTTTATTTTGGTTAGCAGGTATTTATGCTCAAGTCAAACCATACGTCCTGTACTAAATGTAACTATCAACACCTTGTACTGTCTTTCATTCAGTATCGAGTTTAGCTTTCCTGACCCAAAACCCCATTCAAAGGCAAACTAAAAATTCAACAAAGTTAAAAAAGGAGTCACCCTTCCACCCTTGGAGCTGCCATGCATCCCTTTTACATATTGGGAAACAGAGAGTTTCACGTTTCTCCGATTCCTTTTGCTCTTTACATGTTGTCTTAAACAGGAAGTTAGTCTGTGTCCAGTAAATATGCAACGTTGGGCAGTCAGTTTTAATCCTTTGAAAATGGGGCTGAATCCTGCAGCAATAGCCATATTGAGTGAGCCATCACACACTTTGTGTTTGTGGGTTTTGGTTGTTTGTGTTGTTTTTATTTCTGTTGTTGTTTGTTTCTAAAAGACTGCATCTCATCTTCAAATTAATAAGAATTATGTACAGAAGCTCTTCTTGTCCAAACCAATTTCCTCTTGCAGTTTTCTTTTCTGTGCAAATCCCTAGCCAGCAGTCATGCTGAGATAAAAACTCCTGAAGCTGCTCTGCTTTTTAAATCCAGTGGTACAGACAGCACTTCACAGACAGCTTGTACAGCACACATGCACAACAGTGACTTACTGATGAGATTGACACATTCTGTCCTGTAAATCAGCACAGAGAATTAGTGACCACACAGGAAATCATTCTCTAGGAAAAAATTACTTTTATTCAGATTTGTGTAAACATTCAAATATAAAATGTACTGGAAAAAATCTGATTTTTCATCCTTCTCATGTTCCTCTCTTTCCTCCAAAGAAGTAAACTTGTTGCAGTTTCTATATCCATTTATTTTATTTATTTTTTTTGCTTGGACAATTTCCACCAAATTCACTTTAGCTCCTATGTTTAGCTGTGAATGAGCTCTCATAGTCCAACCTGAAAGACACACATTACTTATTCCTGCTACAGTGGAGGCATGAAAAGGTGTCATTGGCCTGGTAGGCCTATTGTCTCTGGCTCTACGTACATCCATGTCTAAATATCTGATGTAAAATAACATGCTGTTTTGTCACAGCACTCTCTAAACTAGCCGGCTGCAACAAGGTCTTTTACTATCTCATACCAACATACTCTTCATACCAGTCCCTCTGCTGCATTCTCCTCACCCAGGGCACATATTCTCTCAGCATCTTCCTCATCTCTTCCTTGGCTGCTCTCTCTTCATTGGCTGCCCAACCTCTTAACAGAACAGCCACACCTGCCCCTTATCTACATCAGCCAACCCACCACCCCTGAAGCCAGCCCACAGGTGTATATTATCAATGCTAATTAACCCAGGTTCATTCCTCTACACTGATTTTGGTAAGAGTCCCATGGACATAAAATATTATTACAGAGCAGAGATGATTTCACATAAGTTACTGATTTGTATGCCATATGTCTAACTATGGAAACTGTTAGTTTTTCAGGTTTGTGAACACTTATGGAGAAGTATAAAAATACACAGTATTATACAGTAATCCATTATTTGGTTTGTTTATTCCTTTGTATTTTTTAAAAAAAATTGTGGTTTGTAAATTGTTAGATACATACTTTATGTATGATCCTGTCTTCTCTTTTATAGTCCCAGACCGTTAACATCACTTGCCATTAACACCCATTTTAAAATTTGATTAATGTTATGCCACTTTAATTCTGACAACATTTATTTTTTATCCCATCTCTTTATGCAGTCAAAATTCCACTGGCAGAAATGTAAAAATTGCTTATATTAGGACTGCTAGAGCTGATTGTCAATATTGTCCTTTATATGAAGAGTAGAGGCATTTCTTACCAAAAAAAATTCAGCTTGCACAATATTTAACAGCATCTCCATGCCACGTTGATAAAACAGTTTTGTTTAAGGTAACACTCCCAGTTGAGTAGACTTGGAATGAAAAATCAGAAGATCTGTGCCACGAGGAGTAGTGGTGGTCCAAATCCAGCTCTCCATAGAATTGTAAGGGCAGGACACCAAGCTGTTTTTAAATAAGTTGAAAAGTATTATGTGATATTATTGTGTGAGATAAATAGGAATGGGTCAACTGAGAAAGATCAATAAATCCCCAAAACATCTTCTCCTCGCTCTTAACTCTAGTGAAAACCATTTAAAAAGATGCACATGAAGGATAGTTGTGACCACAGGTGCTACCAGGGCATAATGTAGTTAGTTCCCTGATGTATTTCAGACAAGGAAATTGATATAATTTCTGTCATTTCTTTTAGTTACTTTATGCCATCAGACATAGTAGCTTTTCCCTGAATAGATTTCAGCTAATGGTTTGGTAAGCAGCTACTAAAGATAGATAAATCGATACGTAGATTGATAAGAATATCTGGACAATATTCTCCTGATTGTGTCCCTAGTAAACCTTAGTGACCTGAAAAGACTTCACGTTATTTTCTGTGGAGTAAGCTGATAGCTCCCACCCATGCCATGAAATGGCAGCATTTTAGATTACTAAAGCTGTTTGTGGTTCTGTACAATTTAGATGGGACGTTATCCAACAGATACTGTAATGGTGTGTTCTGTCTCCAGGGTTTAGACTTTCAAAAATCCCTCCTGCTTGTCTCTGTTTTTCTGTTTTCTGGTACTCATGTGAGTGTGCTTACATTTTGTTTCTATAAAAAGCTATCAGAAAACTATGGGTCAGTGCCAAGCCATTAATATAAATTATCAGTGAACTTGTCATAACCATTTTTAGACCTCTCATTTCATATTTTTTTGAAGAGGTGAGGTTTCCTGGAAGTAAATTTCAGATCTGACTTGTTTGATGTGGTTATAAGCTCCATGGACCAGCAAAGCTGCACAGTTCATTGAGGCAGCACTTAGGGAGCAGCTGTAGAGGGACCCACCTCCTGAGGACAAAAATGCTTGGAGGAAAGCGAGAAGGAAACAATCTTTCCAGGCAACATGAATGAGAAGGGAAAGGTAAATACAAATCATTTTAGGAGAGACTGGTAAGGATTGCCTGGGCAACCCACAGGTGGACTGCTTTAAACTTTCCTACAGCAGCCAACAAAGGCTGAGATTAGTGAAGGAACAAAGAATCTTTCAGATAAGACTGTTCTTGAGACATCTGTCACTAGCTGACTGATAACAAAATGAATTCCATTGATCTCATTAAGCACTTCCCCTTCACATCTCAAACATGGCTGAGAAGTTCAGACTTCTGTTGCAGAATCAGATCAAAGCTGTTAAGCAGCAGCAGAAGGCAGCTGCTGAAATCCCAAGCATGACAACAGCTGTTCTGGAGGCAATGAGAGGCACTTGGTAGACTTCACATGTACAATGATTTCAACAGGTACTCAAGGTCTGAATATAGGGAGGACACTGAGACAATATTCCTGAGGTTGTGATAGCTAAGATGGCAAACCAGAATCTTTCAGGATGATCTTTGTGTGAGTTGCTGGAGTTATTGGAAATCGGGGCCGGTGGCTCAGCGCTGCTGTGAGCAGGAGGTCTCTGTGGAATACCAGGCATCATTGCTATCCAAGGCCTCTGCAGGGAACCAGGAGAGCCATTAAAGCAATCCAAGGGAAAGAATGTTGTGTGAGTACTAAAGGGGGGTGTAAAAACCATCCTACTCTATTGCTCTTCTATGCACACTATCTGCACAGATAAGAAGAAACTGGTTGTTCTCAGCTGGAACTAGGTAGAGGAATAAAGGCTAAAGAAAGCTAAATCATTTGCCTCAGAGGGTATACAAGGTAAACGATGGACCAGCAGCATGGACAAGGTAGCCGTAGGGGAATTTTGAGATGTGGAGTCTTGTAAGGCCACTCATACCTAGATAAGCATGTTAATGATATCAAGCAAAGTCAGTATTTCTTGAGGAACAACATTATAAAACACCAAATTTGAGTACAAGTGTAACAGAATTTGAAATAATGAGGAAAAAACAATTAGGGGACTGCTGTCTGTTTGGGAGGAGATTGGGCATAGAAATGGAGGTGTGAAGGAGGCAAAAAGCTGAGTCCAGAAATTGAAGAAATGGGAAACAAGGTAAAAAATATGTAAAGAACGAAGGACCTGAATCTTTAACCAGTATGATAGTGGACACCTGTGGCTGGGAATGGAGTTGTCGACCCAAAACTACTGGGATACCAAGCCTCTTGGAGCACCCACTCCATTAGGCTTGCCAAAGCAACTTGGACTGGAAGGATGGATAGACTTGAACCCCAATACTAAGAGGTGTGGGAGGGAAGGCTGATGAGTTTATAATGCATTAGTAGTTGTGATTTAAACTTTTAATAATAATTCATAGGTTTAAAATTGTGTTATAGTATGCAAAAATTGCTAACTGTAATTTAGCAATAGTAATGTGTTTACTGGATAATTAGGTTACTGATTTTAGAGTTGGTTTATTTGCTTCTCAATAGTGTGTTGCTTAATCCATAAACACTTTTGTCTCATACTTACATCTCAAGCTCACAGTCTGAAGGGATAGACTCAGACTCTGAAGTAAGAACAGCTCCTTCACTGGGAAACCTAGCTACCTGTCAGTTCTGAATCACCTCTCAGCCCTTCAGTCATGAAGTCAAATCATTTGTACTGGCTGGAGATAAAAGATGAATCCCACAGAAGATAAAAGATGACCCATCCAGCACAAATGCAGACACAAGACAGATGCGTACATCTCTTGACAGCGCTGGGTGCAGAGCAACAGGATAAAAGATCTGTCCCAGAAATAATCAGGACATCAAGGTTATGAAATGACCTGAGATAACAGATGTCAGCTTTTAGAGCACTGCTAAACAAGGCTAAGCAAACGAAAAAGCAGTAAACTGTATTCCCTTCTCCTTTATCACAGCAGGGATTTTTTTCAGTTTTTTGAAGGGCTGCTCACTTGTCATGAAGAAAAGTGTAGAGAATTCTCATCAGATGACATATAATTAGGATGGAGCAGGCAGTCGTTTTCAGACAGTAAGGTGACAGACACACATAGCTGTGATCTGGCCTAGCAAACCTAATGATAGGAGTGTGAAGCTCTAGAAGCCAGTTGAAATTCTGAAAGCTTGAAAGGAGAAAGACCTTTGTAACAACAGAAATATATTAATTTCTTTCCAGTACATCTGAAAAAAGAAACAGGGTGCAGGCTACTAAGCACAAAACATGCTTCAATATAGGCTGTGAGAAAAAGAGGAAACAAAGGATCCTTTAGATACTGGTGATTCTTAAAAGAATGCATAGGGCACGGATGCTAAGAGATTTGAGTATTGGTTGTGTGTAGAGGCTGTAATTTGCTGAATTTGCCCAGTGAAATATAAAGTCCCGGTACTCATAAAGAGACAGGTGAATAAATATGCTTGAAGAAAAAGATGGTAAAAGAAGCTTCTCAAAATATAACATCCCAATGAAGAACTACCTCTGCTAATCACTATCACCATTTTAGGGATTCTTTGGAAAGGATCCCATCTGCACTGGAGGAATATCTAACGAACTAGTAATAACTTCCCAGAGTGCGAACCGAAAGGCAGGGCTGAAAGTCAACGCCAGAACTTGGCTCCATAGAAGAAACTGGTAAGTCACCCCTTATCTCTTTAGAAAACTGTGGATGGAGGGAAGGCATACTAATATTAAAGCCTACTTGCTGCAGCACACAGTGTGATGTGGAAACATACCCCTGTGCATTGTGTGTGGGGAAAATTAACTGGTTTAGGAACTCATACTCTTGTGAGAAAACTAGACGGCTTCTGCACAGGAGTTCTCCCTACTGCTACCTTCATGCATTGGTGTTGATTTTCAAAAATCCTGGAAAACTGTCAGAATTTCAAGAGATTAGAGGACTGTCAACATAATTGTAACATTAGATTGGCAAAAGGGATGACCCAGAGCTCTGTATATTGACATCAGTAATGAAAGAATAATGAAAACCATGCAAAATAGCGGAAGTCTAAATTAAGGACTTTAACATAAAAGAATTAGAAGTTAAAAATGTAACTTTAAAGCCAGTCAACATGTTTTCAAGAAACGTATGGTTTGCAGACAAATCCCTTTCTTATTGACAAGTCTGATTGTTAGACAGTCATGTTGATAAATACATTTGACTTAATATCACATCCCATTTTGACTTTAAAGCTTTCACTGTATGAAATAATACAGTCTATACTCAGTCTATATTCAGTAGTTCACAAATTAATTCATTGATAGGTACCAAAATAGAAGCTGTGAGTGGGGAGATATCAGTATGTTGTAGCAGCTCTGATAGGGCATAACTGTGGGATCAGGTAGTTGTGGGAGATCTCAAGCAAGCAGAAGCCTTGCTGGTCCCCACCACTCCCTCTTTGCTTGGGAGCTGCATTTATATGCAGGTCCTTCCCTTAGTCCCTGCCAGAGTCGTTCTGTAGTTCTGCTTGCCATGCACCTTCTTGATCCTTACCTTCTGACTCAGCTTTCTAGCTTGACCTCAGACCTGCCTCATCCCTATGGACCTACCCAGTAATCATCAGGCTGTGGCTGACCCTGGTAGCATCACTGGACCTGCTCTGCCCTTCTTGCTGGAGTATACCATACGGCTGCTGCCTGCAGTGGGCAGGGCACTGCCATGCCAGCCATGTTGTCATCCCTGGCTCCCAGCTCCCTGAACCATGCAGTGCAGCCAGTCACGCTGCTCCCTGATGTGATGTAGAAATTGTTGTTGACCAGTTTCTCTAGAAATTTGCTCCTGACATGGTGCTGCTCTGAAGACTAAAGTAGTTGCCTTCTTTCTCTAAAATTGTATAGGTTCTATTGTTTCCTTTGTCTATAAAAATGTGTAGATTCCATTTCTTGTAAACGTTTCTTTCAAGTTCACACTCTATACAGGAGAAGAAAGAATGGGACTTGTCTGGGTTTTTTTTTCCTGGTTAGATTTTAGATGATGAGGAAATTGCAGATATGCTTGATACTGCTGTCTTTTACTGCAGCTGTAATTAAAGGGGTTTCTTGTGGGCTAAGAGAAGGACAAAAAGGGAAGGACAAAAAGGGAAGGGCATAGGGAAAACATAAAAAATATCTAGACAAGAACAATATAAATGAGTAAACATATGAGGAAAATAAATAAATAAATAAAGCTAGCCAAAGGCAGTAAGCTGTTGTAATGTAATGGACACAATGTATGTGCTGTCAGCATGCGGAACACCTGTGCAGGCACAGGAAAAAAGTAAGCAACTTTTCTCTGAATAAGGAGGCTACTGATGCCCCTTGCTTCCTAAAATATAGCTACGGAGGTGGTCCCTGACAGTGAAATAATGGCTAAAGCTCCTGCTGGAGGCAAACTGTACTGCTTAATATTGTTATTCTCTGTCTCATGTCTTTGGAGACACAAATCAATGAGGATTACTTTGATACCGTAAGCTTAGTATTATTGTACATTAATGCACTAATGGTACTGTATCATCTTTTCATGTCCTCAGGCAGCACTGGGGAGCTAGAGCTATACAGAAATAAATTAGAATTGAAATTTAGATGCAAAACTAAGGAGAAGGCAAAAACCTCCAAACAGAAGACAGAAGCACCAAGCTACAAACAATGGACTCAGCAGAGGAAAAGTGAACCACCTAGCTAACATTTAAAAGAATCTCAAAGGAGAGACATGGAGTTAAGACTGGCAGTCATATTACCTGATATACTTCAAGGAGATATTAGGTGGCCAAGTTGGCAGACTCAGTGGGAGTTCCTAAACAGAACTCTATTTTATGTTATTATTCTTTTTTACCCCCTCTCCAAACAACACATTGATTTTGGAGTATCAGAAAAGTAAACTGAAAAAAATTGTGATAATTTGTGATACTGAGACATTCATCCACAGTCTGGGAACAAACTTTTTCCCAAGTAATTTTACTGGTACTGCAGTGACTTTAACAGACGTTTATTAGTTGACAGGATAATTAACCCACTAGTGGAGAACCAGAGCTGCTAATTGCCACTGCGTCCTGCACTCTTTGGTGACTCTAACCCCAACAGCAGTATGGAGTCTTCTATGTGTAGAAAAGACCACTGCATTTTGCTGTGTATAGGCACTACTTCTGATTGTACTGAGGGACCCAAAACCATGGGATCTAACCAAAATAAAACATGGTTAGTGTCTTACAAACTTAGGAAGTCCTGTCAGTCAGCCCAGTCTCAAAATGCTGTTACAGCTGCATAAAGCAGAGTACAGAGTAACATCAATTTTCAAAGAAGTGCAAAGCATAAAGTCATGCAGTTGTATTGCAGTGGATCAGCAGGACCATTTCATGCGTGGAAGCCATGATGAGATCAGTATCTTTCAAAAACCAAACAATGATTTACTGGCTGGCATTTATTCTTGAGTATATCTTCATTATTTATCCCTAAAAGAACCACTGAACAGACCTGATGCATACTCTTCGCTAGCTCATTCTTAAAAAAATTTGTTTCCCACCACTGTATGTGGTTGATTTCTGCATTTAACCAAGTCAGGCACATAATAACCCAGTTCTTCCACATGACACATATCAATGAGACCACAAATGCTGAGACTGGTTTGAAGCCACAGATGTGCCGATTAGCTGGCCTGTGCGCTCACACTGATTGGCTAAACTGTTGCTGATGAACCAATGAGTTACACTCCTCACTACCTCTTATCTACCTTACCCTGGGTTTCAAAAAGCCTGCAGAAACTTACTGTCTTTGAGACTTTTATGACACTATCACATGTGATTGAAAGGAGGACCCAGGGAACTACAGGCCAGTAAGACCCATGCTCACCCCTGGAAAGGTGATGGAAATTGCTCATTCTGGAGGTCATCTTGAAGCACGTGGGGGAAAAGAAGGTCATCAGGAGCAGTCAACATGCATTCACCAAGGGGAAGTCATGCTTGACCAACCTGATAGCCTTTTATCATGGAATGACTGGCTGGGCGGATGGAAGAGCAGTGGATATTGTCTGCCTTGACTTCAGCAAGGCTTTTGACTCTGTCTCCCATAACATCCTCCTAGGTAAGCTCAGGAAATGTGGGTTAGATGGGTGGACAATGAAATGACTGAGAACTGGCTAAATGGCAGAGCTCAGAGAGGTGTGATCAATGGCACAGAGTTCAGGGGGAGGCCTGTAGCTAGCGATGTTCCGCAGGGGTCAGTACTGGGTCCAGTCTTGTTCTTGTATTCATCAGTAAGTTGGATGAAGGGAGTACCCTCAGCAAGGTTGCTGATGATACAAAACTGGGAGGAGTGGCTGATACCCCAAAAGGCTGCACTGCCATTCATCGAGGCCTGGAGAGGCTGGAGAGTTGGGTGGAGGGGATCCTCATGAAGTTCAGCAGAGGCAAGTGGAAGGTCCTGCACCTGGGGAGGAACAACCCCATGCACCAGCACAGGATGGGGCTGACCTGCTGGAAGGCAGCAATATGGAGAGGGACCTGAGAGTTTTGGGGGACAGCAAGCTGGCCATGAGCCATCAGTGTGCCCTGGTGGCCAAGAATGGGATCCTGGGGTGCATCAGGAGGAGCGTGGCCAGCAGGTCAAGGGAGGCTTTCTGGAGTGCTGTGTCCAGTTCTGGGCTCCCCAGTTCAAGAGAGACAGGGAACTACTGGAGAGGGTCCAGAGGAGGGCTACAAAAATGATTAGGGGACTGGAGCATCTCCCTTACAAGAAAAGGCTGAGAGATCTGGGCCTGTTTAGCCTGGAGAAGACTGAGAGGGGATCTTAGGAATGCATATAAGTATCTTAACGACAAGTGCCAAGCGGATGGGGCCAGGTTCTTTGCAGTGGTGCCCAGCGACAGGAAAAGGGGCAACAGGCACAAACGACAGCACAGGCAGTTCCATCTGAGTATGAGGAAAAACATCTTTAATTTGAGGGTGACAGAGCACTGGCACAGGCTGCTCAGAGAGGCTGTGGAAGTCCTCTTCTCTGGAGACAACCAAAACATGCCTGGACATGACTCTGTGCAACCTGCTCTAGGAGAACCTGCTTTAGCAGGGGGTTGCACTAGATGATCTCCAAAGGTCCCTTCCAACAGTGACCATTCTGTGATTATGTGATTATGTGGCTGAAATTGGCCAATGGGCCCAAGAACCACTAGAGGAAGAAAGAAGTGGAAGAAAAACAAGTACACAAACAGTGTATGTGCATATTTAGTAATCCATCTGTCTAAAAATATTACACAGACTCATAATGTAGATGATGGAGAGGCATAACAAAGCAGTGTTTAAATTTTCCAATTGAGCAGCAGCAGACCTGGCTTTCATACTTCTCTCTGCAATGCATTACCTGTGTGGGCAAGCTTCTCTAAGTCACTCATACAAGAAATGTATTTTTCTGTTTCACAAAGTATTATGAGGAAAAACACATACTGGCAACCAGGAGGCACTAATGTTGATCACATATGTGCTGCATGATATGCTTTTATAAGACTGTGACTGTAAAGTTCACCTATTCAAATACAGACATATCTAAGATAATTTAAATTAACTAGTTTAGGTAGCAGTAGAAGGATAAATAAAATCATACAGCTACCTGTGGGTGGCCACAGATATGTAAATCTCCAGTAACTATTCACTGAAAAAACCCTTTGTGCTAACAGAATGACATGCTGCTGCTTGTACCTGGGCCACTAACTTATACTGATAAACATTATCAAAGACAGACTTCATGCTGTTGTGCTTAAGTGCTTCCCTCTATTGCAATTGTTTTCTAACTTTCAACCTTAACAGCAGTAATTATGCCCCCCAAAGTCTCTTCTGAATACACAAAATGTGGTTGCATGTGATCCACAGCAAAGTGACCCTAACTGCCTCCTAGTTAGCTGAACACTTCTGATCCACATGTGCATAGCTGGAGTTGTTGCTACTGGCATCACTAGTGACAGCAGTTCACAGGCAGAAGGAAATTTGAAAGTCCTGTTATTTAGCACTTATTTAAAAGAAAATCTGTTCTGAATGGAGAGAAAAAAGAAAAAAAAAAAAAAAAAGTGAACAGTTCCTGAAGTATAGGAAGGAAAACACACAAAGTGCTTTAACATTCCCTGGTTTTAAGTCCCAAGAGAGGATGAACGCTCCCTTATGTGTACTAGTGCTCCTTCTAACCTGCTGTGTTTTTAATATATTAGTAATTTCTTTTGAAACTGAGACTCTGCAACTGAGATTACAGTTTATTATAACACTCTAATAAGTTTTTTAAATTTCAGTAGCAACTTTTAAAATACTCTCGTTTCTCAGCTATCATTTTGCTGTTCTTCAATTAACCTCTTAGTGCTGCTGTGCTTTAACTTTTGGGAAATATGAAGAGGTTCTGAGACATTTGCCCATCAAGCCCAAGAAGGTGTAGCTGTGAACTATCTCCACAGGTGCACTGTCTGTGTTAGAAGGTTTATCAAGGGATACAAAGGAGCTATCACCCCTGTGAAGGGAATTGAACTGCTAGGAGCAGGTCAGTGAAAAAAACAGTAGGAAGGAACCCAAAAATGCATTGTAATGAAATATCATTCCCCGCCACCACCAAACATCACTGTTTTGATCAGTTGAGTTTATGCAATGGTGATGTCGCAAGCAACAGGAAGGGTTGTTGTAAATCAGTGTGAAGTTGTGCTAGTAGGTTTAGAAGCCAGAGTGTTAAATCCACAGTAGTTAAACACTGTCTGCTGACTTGGCTAGTATTCTAGTTGTGAAGCCAGTGTTTCAACAGCATTAATTTGGCCTTTGCTTTAAAATAGATTTTATGCAAATGGTATTTAATGTAAGCCAGTTGGATGCTTAAAGTCTTCTTGCCCTTGAAAGAAAGTATTCTTAGGTGCTAGGAAAAGATAGAATTTGTAGTATTGTTTTAAGATAAAGCTAAACATGAAAGAGATTTTTTTAAATCTTTCTCAAGAAATATACCTTATGTTACACTGTGAAAGAATCTAGAAACCTTGATATGGAAGTACAGTAACTTGATGTAACAGAGAGGGACAGGTAGAGGTCAGGTAGCATGTTGAATGCAAGTAAACTTCCCTAATGCTTGTCATCACAGGTGTGAGAAAAATGATGTGTTCATTTATACTACATTAACATCTGTTGCCACAGTCCTTATAAAAAAAACAAAATCAGTGTATGAAGCCTAGTGATTGTATGTGACAACTCAGAAAATATTTGTCAGCTCTAGTCATCGTCCTATACAGAGCATGAAATTTACAGAGCAGAGGTTGAAGTATCTTATGCTGCCAATTCTGGTCCTGGTGTTTATTGCAAGAAGCAGAAAAACAAAGAGTTGGAGCAACAGCAAAAAAAAAAAGAAATAAAATGGAAGACATATAAGGTATTTAAACCGCATGGAAACAGGAAGCCTGGAATTGTAATGGCACCACTCACTTTTTGATGTGTATACTTGTGATCTTCAGGGTCACAGAGTTCTCTCTCTTGTCTTCCTACTTATGTTCTTAAGCTGTGGGGTTTACAACTTACATTTTAGGACCTGTTCTGCCCTGTACATGACTCACTTCTTGCTATTCTTAGAACAACTGCAGATAAAATACTCATTAGATGACAAAGCTATAGATAATGTGGACTTTCAGCACCCATAGAATTGAAAGCTCATTAGGACTGGAATAGATGCTTATTCCCCTCCCACAGCAGACACGGTGGGGCCCTCGGTTTTGTTTTCTGAATCCTTGCCAAAGTGCTCAGATTTTATCAGTGAGAGATGACAAAATAATGGAAAGGTGGGGGGGGGGTGGGGGGGGGGGGACGGGAGAGAAGAAAAGCAACTGACCTTGGCTACAATGAATGCATTGGCTTGACAGATTTCTGAACACTCTTCAAAACATTTTGTTATCCCAGCGTGGCTGCCCCCTCAGAGCCCTTTGTGCAAAATTGATGGTCATTCATTTAGAAACATTTCCAGACATTGACTCAGAAGTGTTGGCATTGAATATGTCTAAACAAACGGGGTGGATGTGTGAAAGGCAAGAGGATGACGGCTTTTTCTGCTGTAGGATACTTTGTGATGTGATAATAAGGTGCTCTTTTTGTAATAGGCCATAGTACCATGTAGGTATGAGGATTTCACACACCAGCAAATTTCAAAGAACTGTTTTCAGTTTTCCAGGAAATTAAGTGATAGAACAAGGCTTTTTACTCAGTGTGCATTCTCTGCTCCCACTCTGTACACCTCTAATGCAATTTACCAGTGAATTAAGCATAAGATGTGATTTATCCCACCAACCTAACATTTCATGTTAGTCAGTGGGGTGACTGCTTTTACGGCTTGGTTTTATAATGTCATTATAGTTGAGCACACTTCTGCTTTAGCAGCATGCTTAAGGGGGTCTGTCTTTGATATGTGCATGTGGCTCTTACTAACTTCAAGGACCAAATTCTTCCTCGGTGCAAGCTCCCTGTTGTCAATAGAGCTAAAGCAGGTTTCTTTGGACTTTATGACTAAGCTTTTGCTGTCAGCTTCTAAAAAAAAAAGTGCCAAAGGGACATAAATTTGCACAACTGCTCACAGCACGTATCCGTGGAAAACAGTGTGTGAATTAGCCCTGTTCTACTTCAGGATGCCATGGTTTAAAGTACGTTTTGCCTTTTAATGTAGTTTGCATACACTAATATAAATTATATTGTATGATATAGCCAGTACTTGAACTGGCTTTTGATCTCCATGTAACTTGGATTTCATGCAGAAAACCCACAATTAAATTAACACAAAAGAGGAAGTACCCATGACCTGCTCTCACCGTGGTTGTAGGCAAAGGGGGTTTCTTGGGTTTTCTTCTTTTTTAATTAGATTCTGTAGAATCAGGGATTACCTGTACTGTATTTGATCTTTTCCCGCAAATGATCCCATGTTATTTTTAAAAGGAAGGAGTGGAAGCTGTCTCTTTTTATTTTTTTATTTACAAGTCCACCCAGATTTACCGTCACAGCCATTACAGGCTGCACCTAGAGAGTGTGCAACTCTTTTTAATCTCTCATGCACCATGACATTTTACATCGTTAGGTAAAGGTAATGCATTTTGTAGACTGCTGTAATATTTTTGTGGTACTGAACGTGACTTCAGCCGCTGTTGACATTCAAGAAAGGAAGTTTCCACACTGTCCATGCTCCAGTCATTTTTTTAATCATTACTTCAACCCTATCTCCTTTTGTGTGTGTTATGGTTTACTTTGTAAAAGCTATCTATAGTACACTGGAATTGGATAAAAAATAACAGTGTGCTAGTCATGAATTTTCCACAGATCAGAACCTATCTGCAAGCCTTTTGGAATACCAAATTCAGGGTGATATTTTGCTGCTGAATCTTAAAGGACTAAAGTACTTGCTTGCAGAGTCTAATATGACACAGTAAAGAAAAAAAAAAACCAAACCCAAAAAACACACCCCACCCCCACCCCCCCCAAACTACTTAATATTTACGAAAACATTATTTATGTTTATACAACTGCAAACAAATTATTGGATCCTGGGGTTTGGGGGGGAGGGGAACCTAAAAAAAAAAAACCAACAACCAAAGCCTATAGCTTGCAAAAGGCTTTCTCCAGTTTGGATACAGCTGTGAAGAGATCAAGGTCTTACACAGAACATCCTAATGCCTTATTAAGAATCAAAGGGGGGAGAGTTAGATCCTTGTGGGGAAAAAAGATATAATTAATTAGTAGCTGGTATAGGAGAACATATAAAATCTGAAGAGATTTTTTAGAAATGTCATCATCCATGTTCTTGAGGAAGTCAGAATTGTGTATGCCAGTATTTCCTGTTGAATCATAGTCAATAATTTATTCAAAACTGAGAAATGTAAAAATATTTTTTTTTAGTTGTTGGAGGAGAAAATTCAAATTGGAACCCATGGCATAGATGACATAAAACTCCACAGCACTATTTTGCATGATCACTTAACATTGTGAAAAGAACTTCTCATTGAATAAAAGAGGTTAGGAAGAAAAACTGATATGTACAAAGAATAAAAGAAGTAGAAAAAGTGGCAGGAAAGAAGCGAGTAAGGAGGAATTAAAATATGAACAATGAAACAGAAAAGAGGGAAGAATAGAAATGTTTTAAAAGGGGGAAAGTACAAAATCAAGGATGAAAATAGAAAAAGCAAAGGCTGAGAGACAAAGAAAAAGTAGAAGCTAGATAGATTTTTCTTTCATACTTCCTTATACAACATGTGGGAAAACTGTTATACAGAGATAGACTGGTCTTGCCCAGCTGCTATTTTCAAACATTTATTAATGAGTGCCCAGGAATGAGGGAATGGCCCTTTACCTCCTACTCTTCCCAGAAAGCTGGACAGCATGGCTAAAATTGATGTAGGAGGGGAGTATTTCTAGCAAGGTAAAAAGAGGAATACATACAAAAAGGCTTGAAGTGGGCCAGAAAGACCACAGTGGCATTGAAACTGCACAGTGATGCACTGTTCTTACCCATTAGTAATGAGAGTCTATAATTCATCCTGTTAGAGATGGACAATGGTCATAAGCAAGACTGAAGAGATTGCTAAAGGGAATTAAATACTGAATGTCGGGCATAAAGGGAAAACAGCAAAGACAAAACATTAGGAACACCAATACTTTTCATTTACAGAAATTCGGATGAATCTAGAATACTAAAATGTCAGGCAGGAGAATAACTTGTTATGTGTTCCTCAGAAGGATAAGCTTCTGTGAATCTATAAACTTGAAGCCTTGAAAAGCTATATCTTCTCTTCCTTTTCTCCCCCTTTTACTGCATATTTTATTTTAAGAAATGACTGTGAGCCTTTTAAATATACATATAAACTGCACAACATAACTTCAAATGGCCTCTGAAATCAGTAAGGAATTGTGCAGTATGTTGTCATTTTCTTTTATTTCTCTCATTTTCCAGCTTCACTGGATTTTAACAAGAGCCTTAAATGCAAGGATAGCATAGCAGGGCAGCATGGATGTCAAGGTCTCTAAATCTCAGACATCCCTCCAATACAAACAATGCAATCATAAAAAAAATGAAACCAAAACACAACAAAAACAAACCACCTCAATTAAATCCTTCAACTACATAAAGTGTGAGTTTGTATTCTTCTGGCAAATGAATACCTAAGCTTTCCATATGCATTGTTCAATAGGAGTCAGTCTTATGTCACTCCAGATATTACTGGAAGGATGGAGAACTACCCTAATATGGGGCAAAAATGGTCTACCTGCTTTGATACTAGATAAACAGAGAAAAGCATGCTCTGTTTTCTGAATAGTGAGCATGTTGCATCACTTTGCATCCCTGCAGATATTTTGTGTGTTTTCACTGGTAGCTTCACATCCCCAACCTGTAATCCCCAAATCTCTATATCCCTGCTTCTCCAGAGCTAGAAGATTGGTATCTGTGAACACTGCACATTAGTCAAGACATGTCACCACTGGGACGAACATAGGGCCATAGCACCGTTTACTCTAAAACGTTTCCTTTACCGGTAGTAATTCAGGAAGCTGGCCATATAAAATCGCAGGTGTATGCCTGGACATGGCATTTATATTGGGGTGAATATTAGCCTTTCTACCTGCTGGAAAAGGGAATTGGTATGTAGAAACACAGCCCAGCAGTGCAAGTGCTGGGTGAGGGGTGGTGAATCTGGAGAAATCTGCAACGTTCTAATTCCAGCTGATCTCAATGGGAGTTTCAAGTATACACAGTGTTGACCAGAAGCATCAGGTGTTGATTTCTGACCTTAGTTTTCTTGTGCAGGCTGATCATTCCACACGTGGTTTTGCATCATGTTCTTCTGTTTCTCTTTGCCTCCATGCCAACACAGGTATTTATTTGTTGTGACCTCTGCATTAACTTAGTTTTATTAAATCTATTTTGTCTAAAATCAGAGACTTTCCATGGAAATTATAATTCTTGTTATAATGAAATTACTTCCAGTGCCATTTTACCTGAAAGGGGATTTAACTTTAAAAGGATTGCATGATATTCAAGAGAAAATATCATCTCCCCAGATTAGCTTTGTTTTATGAATGCTAAAACTGCTGGACTGTGGCATTTGAAAATGAGGTACAGTCAACATTTACATGACTTATTTCCACTCTGAACCTATACATGCTTTCAAACATGGTTTGGGTTGTTTCTTTGTTTTGTTTTTCTTTTTTCCTCCTAGCTTTGGCCTCTGCTGACCTTGACGTTGAGGTCAGGCTCCTGCTGCATGGGAGACAGTGCAAAGTCCTTACTGAAGGCACTTTTTAAAGGAGGCTAGGGAAACTGAATGTCCAGTTTTTATCAGGCCTTGGTTGGAGACTGATCCTTATCTCCTCTGAGAAATCCCAGCCTGACAGAAAGAGTACCCATGAGCTAAAGTCCCATTTCAGGAAAGGTTGCTCAATTTGTCCATAGTGATTAAGTGCCGTGTGAAGTTGTTGGGTTTGGGTTTTTTTGTTGTTGTTGTTTTTGGGTTGTTTTTTGTTTTGTTTTTTTTTTTCAGAGATGCCAGTCTGAATTGGGGCCCAAAGGACAAGACATGCAGTGAGTAATGCATGCAAACAGATAGGAGTGCCTTAGAAGGCAAGTGAACAAAAACAATAGGTGAGGTTGGCCGCAAAACAGATAATGTGGAGCCATGACCAGCCTGCCACTTGTCTTCCCTGTATCAGGTGGCAGATTTAAGCACATATCTGGCAGAGGAACAGAAATACTTTGGAAATGGAAAGTCTCCCACCAGGGCCATAGCCTTCCACATCATGCCGTGCTCTGTGGGGCCGTATTGGACATGGTGCATAAACATTTATCTGCCTTGGCAGGCAGCTAAGTGACCTGGAATTTCCTTGCTTAGTCACAGCAGATGAATTCTGCACAGGATGGGTTAAGGGGAATGAGGATGGTGGATAGCGTGTGATCCTGCACTGGGACAAATTACTTGTGCCTCCCACATCCCCAGTACCTGTCATTAAAGCCAATGTGAGACCCCAGCTATGTAAAACATGGTTTCTAAGAAATACCTGTGCACATGAATGGGCCATAGAAGGCACTTCTAGGATAGTCCCCTAGGACTAGTTTTGGGATTTCACTGACATTGCAGGCCCTCTCCTAGTGTTGCAAGCTGGTACCAGTTTTCTTTGGCAGCTCTATAATGCCAGATAAGGCTGTAGCTATATTGCCAGATTGGGAGGATTGGCAAACACTCTAAACTTGTATTCAGAAACCAGGAAAATTATGAATAAAACACAGATAGCAGTACCACCTGCTCTTGACACTTTAAAAAGTGAGAGGACAGTTTGCATGGAAGGGCATGCAGGAAGGATGCTGAAGCTCTGCCAGGTCTACCAGCAAGCCCATCTGAAGTGCATCTACACCAATGCATGCAGTTTAGAAAGCAAACAGGAGGAGCTGAATGACATGGTGCATCTGGAAAACCAGGATATACTTGCCACCATGGAAACATGGTGGGATGACTCGCACAGCTGGAGTGCTGCAATGGCTGACTATAAACTCTCCAGAAGTGATAGGCAAGGAAGGAGGGGCAGTGCAGTAGCCTGTTCCATACCTTTTTCAATGATCTACACAAAGGCATTGAGTATAACCTCAGGAAGTTTGCAGATGACACCAAGCTGGGTGGGAATGTTGATCTGCTTAAAGGTAGGAAGGCTCTGCAGAGGCACCTGGACAGGCTGGAATGATGGGCAGAGGTCGATTGTATAAGGTTCAACAAGGAGAACTACCAGGTCCTGCACTTGAGTCACAACAATCCCATGTGACACTGTGGGCTTGGGAAAAAGGAGCTGGAAAACAGCCTGGCAGAAAAGGACCTAAGGATGTTGGTAGACAGCTGGCTGAACATGAGCCAGCAGTGTGCCCAGGTGGCCACAAAGGCCAACAGCATCCTGGTTTATACCAGAAATAGTGTGGTCAGCAGGACTAGGGCAGTCATTGTACCCCTGTACTTGGTACTGGTGAGGCCACACCTTGAATACTGTGTTCAGTTCTGGCCCCCTCGCTTCAAGAGGGACATGTAGGTGCTGGAGCGTGTCCAGAGAAGGGCAACAAAGCTGGTGAAGGGTCTAGAGCAGAAGTCTTATGAGGAGCAGCTGAGGAAACTGGGGAACTGGGATTGTTTAGTCTGGACAAGAGGACACTCAGGGGAGACCTTATTGCTCTCTACAACTCTTTTCCCAAGTAACAAGTGGTAGGACAAGAGGAAATGGCCTCAAGTGGCTCCATGGCAGGGGGTGGTGGTGGTGGGTTAGGTTGGATATATAGGAAAAATTTCTTCCTGTACAGGTTTCTTGAACATTGGAACAGGCTGCCCAGTGAAGTAGTTGAGTCACCATTCCTGGAGGTATTTAAAGGATGTGTAGATGTGGCACTTAAGGACATGGTTTATTTGTGGACTTGGCAGTGCTAGGCTTAAGGTTGGAATTGATGATCTTAAAGCTGTTTTCCAATCTAAATAATTCTATGAATCCCTGAATGTTTACTTATTGTCAGCTTTTGTTGTATTGTGTATCCTGTACACCCTCTGGAAAACAGTGAAGCAGATTGTTGCAGAAATTGTCACTGATGAATGTAAAAAAAAACAAAACAGGGATGAAAAGGTAACTGAGTGATGAGGTTTGAAAGTGAAATTGGTAGAATTAACTTTTTTTTTGTTTTCATTTGCTCAGGTTATGAACTTCATATTTACAGGTGATTATGTGTTTGCAGTAGTGATGCATCTTGTAGATGGTGGGAGAGTGGAATTGCCATCCTATAAATTGCTCTTCAGGATCTGTTGTTCAGTGCACAGATGTCGAATACACTGACATCCATACACAGTGTGTAAATAGTTTCATTATTATTATCATCATCATTATTTATTGCTATTAATTATTATTATTTATTATTAATAATTATTATTATTTATTAAAACCTTTTTCCTTATTCTTCTTTAATCCAACTAATGCAGATTAAATTAATTCATAATATCTTCAAAAACATTGTGCTATTTAATCAGTATTTGTCAAAGTATGTGACTAGATTTTAAAAGTGAATTGCAAGCAAACTGCCTATTCGTGACATTTCATGTGGTACTTCATGAACTGCACATGCAAGTATCCAGTTTTTCAGTTTGGATATTTGTTTTCATATGTTAGGAATATGCCAATATATGTACATTTTCTTATTTATTTGAAAATTCAGGATTGAAAGGAGATTTGGTACCTGTAGCTATGATTCATTTGGCTGTGTTAAATTTTGATGTCAGTTGCTATGGGACAGGTTTATGAATCACATAACATGGGAGCTCTTCTACAGGAAAATTATTTTTTGTTTCTCCTCTTACAGAGTTTTCCCCTATATAGAGCCGTATAGTAATACAGACTGAAAAGTGTATATTCATAATGATTAAAAAACAAAGTGAAAAACATATGTTACAGAACAAATTATTGGTATTTATTTATTAGAAGAAATATGAACAAACAAACAAAAAAAAGGAAATATATTGTTATCTTGCCTGAAGGAAAAAAAAAAGCTAACGTCACTCATGAAAAAATGAAATCTTTGCTACATAGGATGTTCCAATCATAACTGGGGACTGCATAAAAAGGATGAAAAAAGGGAAAAGTTAACAGTGTAAATATAGATAGATAAAATGTTGGTGGATATTATTGAGAAAGAGTGGACAATGTGTTCACAAATGTTTAACCTTCAGAGGACCAAAACTTCTTCCAGGATCATCTTAATCTGTGAGCATTCCCAGAGCAACCAGGTGACAGAGTAGAACTGGAGATAAACTGATGCTTAAGTAAAGTGATTTCTTCTCAATTTGAAATGAAAAAGAGAAAAAAAACCCAACCAACAAGCAAATAAAACGTTCCTGACATTCTTACTTCTGAAAGAAAACTATGGACAAAACCAGAATTAATGTGTGTATGATTTATTGATGTCAAAGAATATTTGACCTTGAAGGATCAGGTTATATGGGGAGTTATGGTGTGAGATTTTTCTTTGTCGTGGATTATAATAATGTTCTTAACCTCTTGGCATCCTGCTGATTGCTTTTTTCTTAAACCCCCTGAGTGCTAAGACTCACTGGTTGAAAAGAAGTTGTGGATATAAATGTTAAACAACAATAACAAAAACAAGAGCATTTTTTTTTCCTGTTGACTTATGTATATTTACTGTCTTAAGCAGTGAACTGCTCAATATAGAGAACTACTTTTTACTTAACCTTGTTGATTGTTTAGAGGAATGTAGAATTATGCTGACTACATATAAGTGGATGAGTATATTCTTGAGAATGTTTAAGAAAAACTTCCTTTCCTGGAAAGAGACTTGTCCTTTTCAGTAACATTATCTGGAAGTATCCAAATAATCACTGCTGCATTTTGAAGTGTAATCTTATAAATAAGACCACCTGGGTGTTAAATCTGTTAAGCCTTTACTCAGGATGCTCCAAAAGCATGTCACAGTGAAGGCATGCTTCCCATCCCCAACTTGAAAGCTGCTTCCAAAAGACTAGATGGTAAACAGGAAATAAAAAAAAAAAAAGAACTAGGAGAAAATTGGCCTAAATACATTCCCTTGCCTCCTGTTAGGAAACTGTTGTCCCACATGTAGTATCAAAAGCCAACAAGCAGCGTAGATGTGGGAAATAAGATGATGGATGAGAAATCTGTACTAGCTTTTCTGAAGAATTAGGCAGCTTGACCTAGAAGATGTGTAGTAGAGAAGAAACTGAGAACAAATTTTTCAAATACCAAGAGGATGTTCTGCATTATGTGAGCTCTATGCTCTCAGTGAAAAAAAATCTGCTTTCAACATGATTGCTAGATCTGTGCTGCTGAGAGCTGGTTTGTTGTCAGTCATAACAGACTTCAGTTCCATATCTGTCTGGTCACCATTTTATTAGGACTGCAAAGGATCTGGTGTGCGCAGCTGCTCTACTCAGATTACATGGTTGGTCTTTTGATAAAAAGTCTTCCTGAAAACTAAAAAGATTTGAAAGTCAAGTTTTGCTCCATTAATATTAGCTATTGCAAAAAAAGAGAAAGAAAATGATTGATGGGTGAGTATGTCACACAGCAAATGTAAGAACTCTCCCACATCATTGCATCTGTTAAAGCATTTGATACTTTAGAAATAATAATGGGCTACATAAAGGTTTTGGAAACTGGTTCCAAAATTGGGTTGATGTAGAGGACTGCAAGAAAGATTAAGGACTCACCAAATGGATGTGAAACCCTAATTACGTGTACTGATAGACATCAATCCAAAAGTACACTAGAAAAGTTTGGGGTTTTTGCAGTGTTTTGTTTTTTTTTGTTGGTTTTTTTTTTTAATTCTATTGAGGATCATTAGTCACCTGAGAATTTTAATAATACAGAAGAAAAAAAAAATCTCTTACGAAAAATAGCTCATCCTACTGCAATATGTACAACATACAGTTGGAAAAGTTATTGCATGGATATAGACATGCCAATTTATTGGATTTAGCTGAATGTAATTTTGCAATTTGTTTCAGAAGGATTTTATTCAAATTTATTACTGAAATGAATGATGTTGCAAAATAACAGAACTTCTGAGAGACTTCATTTTAAGTACAACAGGATCAAAGCCCCGAATGTGAACATTGGATATTATAGCTATCTCTTCATAGTGTAACTGTTTGGCACAAATGTGAATTTGTCACTGGTGCTATTTACTGAATCATTACAATTTTTGTTGTGACACAGAGGTATAACTTTTTCTGCCTCATCTGTTCTGTGAAGGGTAATATGAATGGTACTACTCTGACCTTTTTAGTATTCCGTAATTTGATTCGCTTGCCATTCCTATCCTCTTCAGTTTGTAACCTCAGCAACCTGTGACTAGAATGGACACTCAGTCAAAACACAGAATACTGAAAAGGTCACAGAAACAGAATTTACTGCATCTGCTTCTCAGGACACGCTGAGCAGTAAAGTAGTGGTACCTGGCTCTGATGATTTATTTCCACAGGGACTGAAAAAAAGGCAATCTAGTGTCCTACACCTCTGGCAGGAAAAGTTTTGCCTTTACCCCCATGCATGCTGTAACAATGAATAGACATCAAGCCAGGACATGTACTACTTCTTAAACTTCTTTGTATTTAAAACAGAAATAAATTCAATAAAGCAGATTTTCAAAGTTTACTGGCCTTTAAATTATTTTTCTTCTCTTCAGTTGAGTGGAAAAGTAAATGAAGTGGGAACTGTGCAGTCTATTAAAGCAAGTTTGTCAGGATGGAAAAAAATCATTTTGCAGCTATTGTAAAATGTTTGTAGTGTACAAAGCATTTCTACTAAAGGTTTTCAGTCTCATGTACTCATGCTTGTAATGCCTTGTCTTATGAAGTCTTACATTTTGTAATAATATACAAAAAGTATTTCTCTGAAGGAATACAAAGTTGGTGGCCTTTTATACTGTTTTCCCATGTGAAAATGAATAGTTTCTTTTCTTCAGTGTAATCCTCCACACCTCAAAATCCACGGTGTTGACTAAATTAAGGTGTTTAGCTCTACAGAAGTGCAAACAGGGAAAAATTAGGCCTGAGAATTTTGCTTAATGAATGAACTGCAACTAAGTCAATATTTAAACATTCCCCATTTTGTATGGTAAACCCATAGACATTATAGCAGTGTTTTATTAGCTCGGAAAAATACAGTTTATTATGTTTGGATTTGCAGATTAGGCATCAGGTAGTTTGGATATTTTGGTTTTAGAAATAAATCAGAATATGCAGATGTTGATTGGATATACATTTAAATTCATCAGCTGTGGTGGGATGAATACATGGAAATACTTGGGGAAAAAACGTAAATGGTAGCTTTAGTCACTGAATCCTTTGGACTCTCTTAGTGCAACAGTCAAGGTTGTGCTTCAAAGAGTAAACAGGGCATGCCCAGTTTGTGCCTACAGCAGCTGGCAGCACTTCTCTGCTTTCTGCAATGCATTTGTTAGTCCTTATCCTCTGGTCATCCAGATTTACTGGAGCACCCTGCAAGTATCCTCTAACCCTCTGCATTTCCATTTCCTTCCAAAGGAAATATATGGAAGAAGGGTTTCTGCTGAGGTCTCATTCATTCACACACCAGGCAGAATGTGACCAGGAAACCCACTGAGGGAGCAAGTAGGACTTGGGTGGGTAACTCCTGAGTAGAAGAGCTAGCTTGATCCTATAGTTTCATTACTTGATGAAAATCAATAGCTTTGAAAATATGCCAAAACTCAAGAGAATTTTGAAGTCAATAGGAGTCTTTCTATTCACTTCAGCAATATTGGAACAGGTATCAGGTAGATGACAGTTGCTTTCATTTATGGAGATTGCTAGCAATACCAGTTGCAACTGCAAGAAAATTTACTTGACAGGACATATGTGTCCTGTTATTGCTCTGCCAAATACCAAGCATAGCAGCCTACTAACTCAGCTTTCAACCTGTCATGCATAGTGAAAGTAATAGCTTTTTATTTCAGATTTTTGTTAAATTTATTATTTATTGGCTTGAAGTCACACATTAATTTTAAACCTATGAAGAATCCTTATTTGACATACTAAACCTAATAGATTGTATGTAGATAGAAGCACCTATAAGATAATACTTATGGATATATATGTATATAAAGGAAAAGGATGATGACTATATCTAAATAGTGAACTTGCTGGTAATGTTTAATTAACTTTTTTTTTAAGATGATAATTTTTGTCTGACTTGCAGTCCATCTTTCCTCTGCCAGTCAATCTCCTTCCAGGACCTTTAGAATTTAGGGTTAAATCACAACATAATTTAACAGAAGTGTCAAGCAAATTAAAAGATTAGTAAAAATCAGTACTGAAAAGAAGAATTTAGTATCCTCATTGACAAAGGACACATCTATCTCTGCAAGGTTTGTTGAGTATGTACTAATCAGCTGGTAAGCACATAGCTTAGAAAGAGACAAAGCACATCACAGCAGAACACTGGGGAATCTGGGAAACATGTAACTTCTGCATGAGAGGGTCTTAGCTCTTCCACAGCTTGGGATATTGTAAATAAGGCGATATTGTACAACATTCATAAAAACAAAACAAAACAACAAGTTTCCTTAATTGTACTATTCAGGGAAAAATCTTTCTACTATTCACACAGTATCCAATTTTTGTAGCATAAATAACCATCACTATTTGATTCTGCTACTGTTCCACAGGGATCAGCTATTAGTCACTGTCAGAGGGAGGATACTGAGCTGCATCAACTTTTGTTCTGACCACTAAGTTCTGTGTGTCCTTATTTTCATTTAAGTTTGAAGGAAGGTTAAATCCCTACATTTCTGTCACCATTCCTTAGTCACCCTAACAAAAATCTGGAAAAACAAACCAAATTTGCTTCCCTAGCTTTATTTAAAAAAAAAAAAAAAAAAAAAAAAAAAAGTTGTTAGCTCCTTTTCTTAGCTTGTATGTAGCACAGGAAAAAAACAGTGATTTTGACCCTTTAGACTAAACATATGCAACAAAATCAAATGAATATGTTTAAGTACTAAGAAATTTAATAGTTCCTGGACATTGGAATTTGGTTATCTATACTGTTATATTGTTGGAAAAATTCCTTACATGGTTCTGTCTTGGATCAGCTAACTCTTTAGACAAACCCTGAGCATGGCTTGGAAAGGATCACAGGCCTAAAAGGCAGTTATGGTGAGGAAAAGAGAATTTAACGGTATAGACAGGGGCTGTTCCATGCCATCTGGCCTCAGTGCTAGGAAATGATCCCAGGCATGTTTAATTTACTACTCTAGTCACAGCCTAAGTGTCCAGGACTAAAAATAAACACATTCACTGGGTATTTTAGTCATGCAAAAATCTTTACTTACTACCCCAATTATTTTCATGCTACACAAACTTCCATTTCAAATCCAGGCTCACTGTTTTCTAGAAGATGGAGAAAGTAATACCAAAAACTTTCTGACCTCACGGGCGAGTTGCTGATGGATGCTGAGAAAGTAACCCACCGGGCCTCATTTAGGGAGGTACATAAAACAACTAGGAATGTTACTGCTTGTAGGTTGAAAGGACTTTTAGTGTTCTGATGACACACAGCTTTATGTTTCAACAGTCAAACGCACATCACAGTGCCTCATTTAAATAGACCATACGCATTTGTGAGCTGGCTGGTGCTTTCTCTTGAGAAGAGTTGAAAATAAGTATGCTGGATTTGTGAAAGCTGGGAAAGTTTTTCCATGTCTTTCACAGCTCTCTTTTAATTGCACATAACAACGTTTGTAAATAAACCTAATTTCAAATGAAGCTTTCCACTGTCTCAACTGTTCAAGTGAAATTTCTGGTAGGCAATGGAAAAATAGCAGCCTTTCCTCTAGGATTTCACCACTGTGACCTGTCTTCTCCATCTTTGGAATCTGGCTATTACGATGTGTTTACCACAATCTGTTCAAAAGATCAAACAAAAGAGTCAGATGTAGGCATGTGGAGTTTATCTACCTCTACTGTATCAGACATATTTATTACTAGGAAGAGTTGTTGTTATTACCACCTTCCCCTTTTTCATTTGTTGTCAGTTTTAAATGACCAGAGCACCTTCTCCTTGGGCAAATGGTTTGGGCTCCATCTCATATCAAACTCCTCCCCACAGACCAGAAGTTTTGCAGCTGTACAGTTTTCCAGGCTAGGTCTGCCTTTTCATGGAAGGGAAGGGTAGCCAACAAACTGATCTGGGAAAGAATTCCTTTTTTCACATTGTTCACTGAAGTATGTTTACCTTCCAGCCACGCTACAGAATCCACCTGTAGGACACAAATATTGCTGGCTTTTGATGACAGAAATTGTGACTTGTAGAAAAGAATAATCTATTTTGGTTTGTTTTTAAATTCTATTTTGTTGGTTGGTTATTAAGGAAAAGTAATCCTCAAAAAGGATTTGCAGTCTTTAGAGTAATATTAATAAGTGTTATTCTGTGTCTTGCAAAGGTAATAGTGTAGCATATGTGATCTTTCTGTATAGGCCAGCCTACAAATATTGACCTTTCTTTTCTTCAAATATATAGTTTTGTCACTCAAAATATTTTATTAGACTATTTCTGTATCATCAAATAATTTAATTTTTGTTTTCATGCTGATTTTTTTTCCTAGGGTTGAAGTGTTTCATTTCAGTATGTTGAAGCAAAACTATCCATATGATCCAGAGGTGAAATGGTGGAATGGAATCCTGTGATACATCCAGTTCATGTTTCCAACACAACAAGCATCCTGCCTTGTGCAAGGATCTGCTAAGATTTCATCAGTAATTTTGTGCATGATTTTGAAGAGCTATATTCAAGAAAAGGAAACTCAAAATAGAAGAGTTTCAGCAAACGGTTATGGCAATATTAAAAGAAGGAAAGCTGATCCCATGGGAGAAAAAGAAAGGACCAAAATGAAACTTGAGCAGGCATGAAGATCAACACCAGTCAGAGAAAAGGGGCTGTTCTGTGTTGAACAAACAGATAAAACACGTTTGTGCAAGCTGGAAGAAGCCAGCTAACAAAGATGGTGTAACACACTGGAGCTATGTCCCATATTTTGATACTCATCAAAATAATGTGGACAAAACTTGTCATTTGTTTTAAGACAGAGCTCAATTAGATTCATTATGACTACAATCAAGGTTCAAAGTGCCAAAGGTTTATATTAATAGATCTGTTATGCTTCTTCTGGATTTCTCTGTCAGTTCATATCTTGTTTTGAAGGGCAAGAACAGTGTTAATCTTCCTATTCTAGTAGTATTATTAACTGGAAGCATTTGAAGTAAAAACGAGAAAACTATTATGAACTCTGTCTTATACATGGACTGTTTTTAATGTCCTCATGTCAACAGAAACATTCCTATTTACTTCTGTAGAGGCAAACTCAGCTGAAATGTGAATTTACAATAGCTGGAGGTTAAAGACAACCTTTTCAAACTTGAATGTCTAAATGCAGGCACCAAAGTACCTAACAGAAAGTTACAGCAGTGGCCAGCATTACTTCACTGACATTTAGGTTTGAATATTTTTCTCTGTGTGGCTAGTTCAAACTGACACTACTGATCTGAAGCATAGCTGAAAAACCTTGATTTTTTGTCATTTGATAGAAACTGCATTGTGTCATTACACACTCAAATTCTGGAAGTTTTTATGTACTTGTAAAAACCTACACTTTCATCATACCACTGAGAGCACAGCCATTGACATGAAAGCAAACCAAGTAACTCCACTGCATTAATAATGGAAGGCAATAATTAGGATTGCTGCTTCATTCTAATTATACTTAGCTGTTTCCATCTAAAAGGAAGTGAGAACAGAAACACAGTGAACAGAAATACAATCTCTGAGTCAGATTTACAGAAGGAATTGATTAGCAATTGACAATGGAAAGTGCTTATCCTCTGCTCTATGGATACTCCTATTCTAATAAAATGTTAATTATAATTGACTGTCTAGGCAATGTATACCACTGCTGTTAAAACAGAATGAGCTACTAGTTTTGCCTACAGCTAAGAATTCTGACATGCTGACAATCCTTTATATACCTTCCCAGAAGAAAATTTGTAGGGTTTTACATTTGACAAGTATTTTATTATGTACTCGCTTTCTCAGTAACATACACTTTCATCAGTTTTGTAATGAGCATCTTATTTGAAATGGACTGTTCATTATGAAAAGTGTTACTGATTTATAATGATACCGAATGAAGGCCACCGTTGTTAAAGTAGCTGTGGTCACCTGGAAAGGACTTCAGCCTCTAAAGCTAACCAAAGGAAGAGGAAAATGCACATTTTCTTTGGTAATACATAAACAATCAGTATTAGAGGCAGTATTTCAATGCAAAGCAAATTGTTTTGTCTTACTGTTATTAACGGGGAGCATGGTGTCAACATAATTTTCAGGTAGATTACTATCATTACATCCTCAAACCTCCCCTTACCATTATTTTTATATTCTTTTCTGCTTTTGTCATATCAGCAAAACTAGACTTTGTACTCTAGGGAATATTTTAAATATTCTAAATGTGAGAAAATTACATTTTCACTACACAATAAATATAAACTTAGAAAAAACCCTAGATATATGTACTTTTGAATAATTAGAATCTGACATTCTCTTGTAGCCTGCCTGGTAATTTTGGATAAGCACTGACAGGAAAGGAGCTGGTATATCCAAAAAAAACCCAAAATATCAAAGAAAAACATTAACCAAATGAATTTGCAAGCCAGATTTTGACATAAATTAAATTATGATCACATTGTAATTATTGTTTATCCTTTTTTTTTTTTTTCAGAAATAACTTCTGATTTCTTTGTAATAATTTTAAAAATGCATTTATGCTTTTCAACTGGTATGAGTTGTCGTAGCTTTATTGACTTAAATTGATTTATACCCAATTTACACTTCCTGGAGACCCAGTCCACTCCCTCTGCAGCTGCTATCACTGATCAATATGCATTCACTCTCCACACATGAGGAAAGCAAAGGACCGCACAAACTGAGTTTTCATTGCGTTCACTATGTTACAGGGAGGTGGAGGCAGAAACAGAGAGGGAGAGCATGAGTTTCTTGCATTTAACTGGAAGGAAAATCAAATTAAAAACTGCCAGTACTCCAAAGAGTTAAGGAACATACGGTGTTCATAGTTGCCATAAAGGTCAGTTCATTTATTTCCACTGAGTTGAACTGGACTATAATGGAAAGTAATGGGAAAGTTTTGAAATCCCTTGCTAATTTTTTTTTTTTTTTTTTAAATAACTTTTCTCATTGGGAGTGTTTAAAATCTGTTTAGTTCCTCTCCTAATACATGCTATGCTTTACAAAACAATAATATACTAAGTTATTGGTTTATGTTTGTTAAAAATGGAAGTGTATAAAATCCCACGTGACTTTTGTGTTAAAATAGAATTGCTTTTCAATTCAATGATCTCAGACATTAACTACTTTAAAATATCAGCCTGAGGTAGGCCTGAAAATAGGTTATGTAGTCTTGGGCCCACTGAATTTAACAGCCTCAACTTTACTTCAAAACTGAACATCTGTTTTCTGAGTTTAGGTACTATGGAAGTTCCAAGCTCAGAATTTTAGTATGCTAGAAACTGAAGAAATTACCATTTTTTCATGTAACTTCTATAGATAAATGAAACTTTTGTACTGACCACTCTTTACACACATGGGTTGTGTGCTAAGAAAAAACTTATTTCACTCATCTATAAAACATCCCCTCCTCCATGTAGACACACAGATATGTGTGAGTATAGATATACAAATACACTACATGAAGTGTCCCCACATCCTAAGTCTCCCTAATTCTGAAGCACATGATTGATCTGCCTTGAATACTTCTTGGTATTTTTTGTGGTCTGTTTTTGACAAAATACACAATTACTGCAAATTCTTTTACTTACTTACTAGCTTCTAGGTCTTTAAAATTAATTGACATTTGTCTTAAATATTTATTAAGTCTGTTTTAGGTAATAATATATTTATTGTATATTCCTTTTTCTTATGATATAATAAAAAAATAATTCAGTGTGACGTGTTGCCTAGTTTCACTCTACTGTGGTTACATATTTAATAATCTGAAATACTAAAAGTTCATTCTGCGTTAATTTGTGATTCTTAATTTAAATCTTCATTAAAATAATTATTTCAGCCCATTATGATAACCTTTTATATTTATGTCACAATACAGACTTCTGCTGCAATTTTAGTCTTATTTTGTTCACCTTTGTTCCAGCATAACAAGCTTCTGTACTTGGTTTTTTTGGTTTTTTTTTTTTTGGAAAAGCTATGTGGTCACTGCTTTCCACAGGAATAAAACAAATAAAATTAGAATAAACCCAGGCCAAACAGACAGACACCCAAGCCTGCAGAACTGCAAGGGTTTTTATGGGGGGGAGGGGGGAAACCCAACCCCCAAAAACTTAGCCTTGTCATTTAGTGTAGGCTAGATTACAATAAACACACACTTTCTCTCCCTCTGCCCCCAAGAATGTGTGTAGAGTTGTCAGTTTTGAGAGATTTTGATTCTTATGTATCCCTAAACACTTGGCTCCAGGGGGAACCACGTAGACTTACACATGCCATGCACACTGGTAGTTGCCATATAGTTACACAAGCAAGAGCTGCTAGAGCTCGTGCCTGTAACCAACGGTGAGACCTGTATGTAGTTTCCTTGCTGGAAAGCTGCTGCCTGTGCACTAGGCTGCATTTTGTCAGGCCTTATCATGTTTCAGGAGTGCACAATCTTTTCATGTCATACAAATATGAATAATTGAAACAAATGTGATTATTCTTCTCTCCCTTTCTTTCTTGCACAGTGTATATAATGACTTATTAATGATATTTTTTTTTTTGTTATAAAAATACAATTTAGGCTGAACTATTTCTTGTTGAGAGAATTGTTCCAGGCTGGCTCAGTGTGACTGATACATGAAGAGGTTTGATACACAAGTTTTTGAACATCTTGTTGAAAGATAGTGCGGAATAAGCAGAGCAATGACACTGGGGGCAGGAAAAGAATCTGTACAACTAATTGTCAACTACTCCCACAGTAGTAGAAGCAGCCATAAATCTGATGGATGCAAAAAACTGCCACACTGCAGTTCCCTGCCACCATTGATATAGATCTCACCAAACAGTAGTAATAAGGGAGACTGGGCCTCCAATAAATGTACCTCTGAGGTTAGCATTTGTCCAACCTGCCATTCCATATTGCTAAAACTGCCCATAATCTGCAGATTTTTGATATTTTTGTTCTCTTTTAAAACAGAACCATAAAAACACAAATTTGGGGAGAGAAAAAGTAACATTAATAAACATTTAATGCAACAAAAAAAAAAACCCAACCAAACACTGCAAAGTCAATAAATTTAAAAAAAACCCTGGGTAACATTTGAGAGAAGCTGACTGCTTCATGGCAGTGTAATCCTGTAGCTAGGACTACATGAGAAGAACTCATTTCCAGCTCTGCTTCTGACCTTCAGGCAATCCCTATGCCTCTATTTTGTCTGCCACTTGATACCAATCTTTTCTATGAAAAAGTGAATGGTTTTTTTGAGCATGCTTGCATGGTACTGAGCATAGTCGAGCTATAAGTTCAGCCTGGGCCTCTGAGTTCTGCATAAATAATAATAATAGGATCACATTGATAATGTGGACTATATATTCATCATTTGAGAATTTCAAAGGTCCTTTTAGAAGAAGCAGAATAACATAGATTTGTACAGAATAATACCTGTAATCCTCAATTATAGATTGTGAACTTGATGCAGGAATTATTGAGCACAGTTCTATGTCCTGTGATGTTAGTATGAATGATCGGAATGGTTTCTTCAGGCATTACAATCAATGAATCAACGAATAATAATGCAGTGGGCTTTCTTCCTAATGTTTCCAATTAAATTCAAATTGCATTAGATTTTTTTAATATCATAAATGTATTCTTTATATGATATTGTTTGCAATATGACCAAGTTAATGCCTGAGGAGAAGCCTCTTTCTTTGAAAGCTCATTTTCCTCAGAGAGCTCAATTTTGCAGGTTTAACAGTAAATTAACCTGAGCTCTTTTGCTATTTTTCCTGTTAAACCAGTCAACATTAATCTGCATAACCATTCCTCTGAATAACTGCAACATCTAAGTTTTAATAGAGCATTATTTAGTTTATTGAGAATGTTAAACCAATTCCAGTTGGGAAGTGCAATGCTTAAGTAATGCTGCCAAATGGTGCTGGAGGTAAGGCAATGATAGTTATTTCTCCAAGATTCCTGTACCTGTATTCTGAGTCTGTGGAACAATGCACACCTTGAGCTTCAACCTGCAATCCCTTGGAGTCTGTTAAGAACATTCTAGTGCATATTTATTTCCTCCTTTCTTATCTTTTAAACTTGTGATCTGAAAGAACTAGTTTTTCCATAAATTCTATCTGGCATAAAACTCAAAACATTTTGTTTTTTTTCTGGGTACATCTACGTTTATATTGTCATTCATCATGGCAGAGATGTGTGGAAACAGCTCCATATTTCATTTTGTTGTATCAGTGCAGTAGTAATGGGAACATCTTTGACTCAGTTCCCTATTTTAATGCAATTGTGGTTACCCTCTATCTCAAGGTTTCAAAACTCACTTCATGCTCACAACAACTCTCAGGTTTGATGATGCCAGACACTTTTTATTGCTCTATTCAGAATAAAATATAACTACAAATGCTATGCTTTTAATGCCGTACATATTACCTGTAGTCTGATAATTTGGGCACTGGAGTTCTTTGTCATCTTTATACATTTGAGATACTCTTGTGTTTAACCACCAAGGGAAATCTGTATTTTTAAGGCAAGTAATTTACTTAGAAGTATATGAATTGCATATTGGGATTTAATAGTAATTTAGAGAGTATCAAAGTGATAAGATTAAAATAGGAGCACATGTGAAATATCAGACTAGAAAAGAAATTATCCAGAGTTAAAAATACAAAATATTTTTTATGGCACAAGGCAAGAAGACAAAAAAGTTGCTGAATTGGATACAATTAGAAATGTAAATGCTCTTGAAAAGTCCATGTCAAAACCCTGTGGGCATGCAGTAAGTTTTAAGTGTTGTAAAGCTTTTGGGGTTTTTTGGGTTTTGGTTTGGTTTGGTTTTTGTTTTGTTCTGATCTTTTTGGGTTGGGTTTTTTTTTGTTGTTGTTGTTCTTATACTTTGAAAGGACACCAGTAACCTGAAAAAGTATTACTTATTTGATTTTTTTATACTATATCAAAATTTCTTGGAATAAACTTGATGTTGCCTATCTATCCATCTACAATTCTGTACTGAGTCCCTTTACTGAAGAGATTTTATTCTTCTATGGGAAGGACAGTAGGCACCTCTAGGGGAACACTTTATGAACTTATCAGTGATTACCTATGCAACCAGCAGGGAAGCTTGTTAAACAGAAAGATAGTCTAAAATTCCTTGAGCAGAAGAGATCCACTTGCTGTAAAGGTCTTGCTCCTGGGTCTTCTGAAATACTCAATAAATTATAAGTGTTGTTGGTATCACCTGGCATTTGATCGCCCCAAGTATTTTTCATCAGGTTTTAAATGGGCATCTCTTAGTGTAGAGAGCCTCCTAAATTAGCTGAAACCTAATCAGAAATCCATCTGGTACAAATTCACAATAAGTTGTTAGGTGTGATTCATAAAAATCACATTATGTGTTTCTGCAGGGCATTATTAGTATTTTTCTTGCATGCTTTCAGAAATGAAACATAGCTCATTCTTATTCCAAAGCACTGGGCCAGCCCAATTATGCTGATAGCAATGATACCTAGATGACCCAGGAAAACGCATACTTTCACCAGCTGAGTATGTTCTATCACCTGGCTGCACACTGAGGAGGGGAAAAAAAAAAAACAAAACAAACCACCTGACACAGAATCCAGCCCGTTATAATGGAGACTGACAATATCTTACTGTACCAGTTGGAACCAGACATGTCACTGTTATCCAATTGACAAAAGACTTGTCAGGGAAGTAACTAACTAATACTTTACTAGCAAAAAGATTCTTAAAATGTTAATGCCTAGAATAACCATAAGCATGTTTAGCATTCAGATCAGAATGCTTTTGTGAATAATTTTTCGTATAAAATCCTGGCCTCTGGGAAGCCAATGATAACATTCCCTTTAACTTGACTTGGACCAGAATTTGAAGCAAAGAGCTTTAATGGGTCTGTTGGACATTAAAAAATAAAAATAAAAAAAATCAGTGAAAAGTTGATAAATATTAAGTTGCTTTCTGATATACTGAAGTAATTTTTTTTGTGGGTTTGTTGGGGTTTTTTACATCTTAAAACAGTTTCATGATGTTCACTTGATTCATAATGCCAGTGGAACTACAAGATAGCTGTTACTATATTGCTACCATTATAATGCTATTGCTATAGCAACAATAACTTATTTTAACAGGAATAAGTTCTACACATCAACAAATAATTAGTATTTATTCTTAAAACTTTTCCTAAACATTCACACTAGTTCTAAACATCAACATATGGAAAATTCCAGAGATATAACAAAATATTGATCTATTTAACCTTTTGGGCCTTAAAGATTCATTCACAGAAACATAGTAGCTATGTACATAGTGATGAGGAAACCACTTGGAAGACTAAGCTGAAATTGACTAAAGACTTTGGGTTATAGCGTCACATTTCTGCCACATAGTTAAAAATAGTGCCCTGGTTTCAGCTCCGACAGGGTTAATATTCTTCTCAGTAGATGGTACAGTGCTGTATTTGGGATTTGGTGTGAGAACAATGTTGATAACACACTGATGATTTTAGTTGTTTCTAAGTAATGTTTATACTGAGTCAAGGACTTCCATAGTTTCTCAGGCCCTGCCAGCAAGAGGGCTGGAGGGGCACGAGAAGTTGGGAGGGGACACAGCCAGGACAGGTGACCTGAACTAGCCAAAGAGGTATTCCATACCACGGGATGTCATGCTGCATATATAAAATGGGGGGGTTGGCCGGGGATGCTGATCGATGCTCAGGGACTGGCTGGGCATCGCTCAGTGGGTGGCGAGCAGCTCCATTGTGCACCACGTGTTTGCTTCCCTCCCTTCCCTTTGGATCTCATTCCTCTTCCCCTCTCTGTCTTTTTCATAATAACTGTTATTTTTATTATTATTTTTGCTTTTTCATTTTTATTTTATTTCAATTGTTAAATTGTTCTTATCTCAACCCTCAAGTTTTACAGTTTTTTTCTGATTCTCCTCCACATCCCTCTTGGTAAGGGGGGGAATAACTGAACTGCTGCATGGTACTTAGTTACCAGCCAGGGTTAAACCACAACAAAGGCAAAAAGGAGGAAAGGGGAGTTAAACATCTCAGAAATCCAGATGCTTAGCATGTAGCCTTTTCTGTCTGAATCCTTAATCAGTACTAGAAAGTACAACATAAAGAAAGCATAGTTTTCATCATACATTAAGTTTTTAGATTTATTTAATAAGGAATAATGTTGAACGCAATCTATTAAAATGTGCATTTCTTAGTGTATATTCTTGGTGTGAATCAGGGAAACCATGTTCATATGTAGAACTACTAACAGGAAACAAGCAACAGCAAACTTCTTACCTCCTCCATACCTGAATTTTCTTGGCTTTTTTGCTGTTGCTGTTTTTCATAAACACTTCGAGATAATCAACTCTAATTACAGTTTGTGAAGATTTTTTTAATGCAGCTGGAAAGTGTTTTTTTCTTTAATTCAGACATGCTACTGAAGACTGCACTTGAAAGCATTAAAAATGAGGAGTTTGCTTGGATTAGTACAGTGAGACCTCCTGGCTTAAGGAAGAGCAGCTCTCTGATGCAGATCACCTTCCCTTCAGGCCGAGTAGTCTTATATGCCAGTAACGGGTGAGACAATCCCTCTCTCTCCCCCTTATTTTTATTTCTCAGTTGTATTTATTCTTCCATCAGTGTTTTAAATACTTGAATTTATATTAAAACAGTTTGAGATGCAGGTAGCTCTGGTAAGGCTGAACAGCACAGGAAGCAGGTTGAAGCTTTAAAGCTCATCACGCTGTTCCCTTCATCAGACTTTACCTGCTCTGTATCTGTTTCTCTGGCCTGGGTGAAAGTAGCCTTATGGCTGACAAGGTGGCTGCTGTAATTAATGTTGAATATAAATAGACATAAGGGCTGAGAGCGAACCATGGGATCAGCCCAGCATGGAGAATGCCTCGGTCACCCAAACCTTTTTTCTTCTACTCTCATTCATATGGTCTTTCTAGCAAAAAAATGGGAGGAGCCACAAGTACTCTCATTAAAGTCCTGCAACACTGGACACGCTTCCTTCTCTGCTTTACTGGCTTTAGGCAGCACTACTAATTGCAAATCCTGTGAAAATAATGAATAAATTATCTCTTATTTCCTGTAGTTGGAAAATGGAGCTTATGGAAGTCTCAATGGTTTTTTTATTCAAAGATACATTTGGAGAAACTTCATTTGTCTTCAGGTCTGTAAGTCATGCTTTGAAGCTTGTTGTGGCAACATTTTTTAAATGGAAAAGCTGAGATTTTGAATAATTTTCATTCTGAAGGAGACAGAGAGGTGACCAAGCTTTTAGAAGTTTATAACTAGAAGGTAGAAACTGCTGAGATTTTCCAAAAGCTCTACCTAATGATTTCATGTGGTTAATTCTGTATCTCCGGTATACCAGATCACCCAACAAGGCTCATGTGCCTGATGACATTTCTATTATCTTAGCCAGAGTACATTAGTGGGGATTTTTTGTTTGTTTCTTTTGTACCAGGTCTGCAGAGGATCTTGCACACTTAAATAATTCCATTTGACATGTAAAGCCTTTCCACAGCCTATTTGGCTGCATTACTGGTTCTTCAAGGCTTATGTGTTATTGTTTGTCCATAATTATATTAATGTGCAAGTGTTCTTTTCATTTTATTGTTATTAATTGTCACATAGCTTCTCAAAATTGAAATCAGGAACCCACTAGAGAAACCTCCAATTGTGCTACAGTCACTGCTGTTTTAGTATAAAGAGAAAAATAAGTTATTTTGCTCCTTTAAATTTTTATTATTATCAGGTGGTATAAAACTAAGAGCTGTGCACCACTTAGGGATTCAGCCACCTTGTATAAATCTTCAATATCTTCAGTTGGCATGTAAGTGTTTTTTTTTTTTTGTTTGGGTTTTGGTTTGTTGTTCCCCCCCCCCCCCCCCCCCCCCCATGTTACAGCAGCATAAAGGCTTTTTGGTCCAGCTAGTGTGTACTTCATGGACTCCCGCGGGTGTATACTCATTTACACCATGCAGGATAACACATTTTCCTTTATTTTTTTTCAAAGGCTTCCTGACTTCACACAGTGCTAAGCTCCTGCATAAGTCGCTGGATCCTCTTAGCTCCTCACATGCTCACCAGTTTGAAGAATCAGGTCCCACTCAAGCAGTGCAGGTGCATTAGCACCATGGAAACTCAGACTTTCTTCCCAAGGGGGCGAGTGTGAGAAGGGGACAGTCACAGCTTACAAACAAACCAACCACTTCTGAGGGAGCTCAGAGCTGCAGACAGAAAGCCTGGGGATCTTTCTGCATTTCCATATCTGTGCAAAGCCTTCACACAACATTTCTTGTATGGGAAGTGTAACAGCTAGATTAAAATTAACTGAATCAGTATTCCCTTCCCCAATTAATAATCATTAATAACATTGTTAACATGTTTGATTGGAGGCTATTTTAACTCAGTTGCTTCTCTTCCTTGTGAAATTATGATTACTGATTTCCCTCATGTTCCTCCCCCTGCCTTTAGAATGTCTTATTTCACATGAGCCAGTCATCAGGGAAGCAGGTCTACCACGCATACATTTTTTGATAGCAACACTTCTGGCAAAAGCTAAATGTCGAGATGTGCTGCAGTTGTATAGCCAGTTGTGTGACATTCTCACAGCTAGCGAATACATTGATAATTAATTCAGCTTTAAAGGATTTGAGTCAGAATTTCAGCTCATGAAAATCAATGCATTTCTACCACAACTGAAGGGGCTATGGCTATTTACCTCCTTTGAAGGCCCTAGACCTCTGTAATAAATTTGAAATTTACATTTTAAACATTATAAATCCACAAAAGTGTCCTTAACTTTGCCAGAATGTTTCAGTATTATATGGGGGTCACAATGCTCATGCCCTAAATCAGGAAAACAATTAACCACTAGACTTTTTGAGGTCATCCATGAGCAGGAAAGTAATTAGGTCTAGATCCTCACAGATAAAAAATTAGCTGCCAAAATGCACAGATGGAATTTTCAAATAATGCTTAATAAGGTAAGATGCCTAACTTACATTGATTCCTTTGAAAATTTGACCTTTACAGCTTAATTTTAAGCTTCCCCATTATGGTTTAAGAGTGTGTGAAAACTGAAGTATGCACTTGAATGTGTTTCATGCAGGAAGATTCTTCCATAGACAAAATCTGAAATATAGTCATCTTAGGCCAAGAGATGGCAAAGGCAGTGATCATCTTGAATCAAGAGGGATTTTGTTGGTGTGTTTTGTGCAGCAGCAGGCTGAACAATGCCCTTTTCTAATTGACATTAGTTCAGAGGGAACAGCTTTCAAATTAGTTATTTCAAACACATACACATGTCATTCCGAAAGAAAAAATATCTACCCCTGGCTGTGATCTGTGAAGCAAGATGGATTGCTAGTCCCTCGATAAAGCTCTGTGCTTCTGTTTAACTCAGTTCCTTCTTCTTTGTTATGTTTATCTTCTTTCACTCTTATGCCCTGTGACCCCCTGCAGTGGAACTACCAAATATCCATGATGAGGTAAAAAGGAATGTAGAAAGCCAGAGTATAAGTTCTCAGAAACTCAGGATAAATTAACTTCACTATATGGACAGGTGGAAATTAACTGTTTAATGAACTGTTATCTTGGATTTCTGTGGCCTAGGATAAATTGAAATTGCTGCATTGTGCTTTAAATTGACCAGCATGGGGCAAAAGACAGCTTTTTGCTAGTATAAGTGTTTTGACATTCAGTGTCCACCACGCTCTTCCGAGTTCACCCTGGAGATCAGAAGTTCATTTCTTTTTTGCATTGTGTGTTTTCCAGTTCTCATTTTAGAGAACCCACCCAGGAGTAATAAAATATTACTGTGCAAACACAAAAGAAATGTTTCCTTGGTGGTAGGAATATGAATGAGATGCACTGTTTAGCATGTACTATCTATTATGCAAACAAATATATCTCCTGGAAATTTCTAGTCTCTTTGCAAGTCACTTTTTATTTTTAAAAGGTTGTTTTTAACATCCACAAGTTGGAACTCTGACTTTAACTGTTTGTTCCACTTTCACTAGTCCTCCTTGCCAGCAGAATCTATCTGCGTGTGAGTATATGGAATCAGCCATTCAGAGCTTGTGTCACATATATCCTACATGATGGTCAAGAAAGGGATGTTAGCTTGGGAATTTTCTCATGCAATGGGCCATCATGGGCAAAAAGTTAGCTATAGCCTGTAGGCAATCAGCCTCCTTGGCTAGGATTGCTGTAGAGAAAAACTCATGCAGAAGAAGTGAACAAAGCAACTGAGGCTTAGAGCTGGCTTTCAAAACTGGTTTCTGAGTTGAAGCACAGGAAGGAACGAAAAGGAATGAAACCTCAAGCCACAGACCTCTGTACACAGCACTCTGCCTTCTGTGGGATGACACAGAGAGACACTGAAGGCTGAGAAGGAATGCCTGTCTGAAAGGGCTGAGGAAAATACCAGAAGAGCTCTGAGATTGTCAGGGACACTGGAGGGAACCTGACGCTGGTTTTGCTTATATTTTTTACTGTCTTTGGGAATTTGGGTAGTTCAATGTTAATCTCTCAGGCTAGGATTTATAGTCAGTAAGGCCACTGTTTCTGTAAAATTATATTAGACGAGGGGACTGTGTTCATCATTTTCAGTAAAGGGAAATTAAATTAAAGAAATTAAAGAGTTTGGGGTTTTCGGGGTTTTTTTGGTTGGTTGGTTGGTTTGGGGCTTTTTTCAGCAACGCAAAGCATATGAGATTCCTGTTCTATTTACTACCTAGATCCAATTCAAGGATTCATCCCATTCAGGTGAAGACCTCATAGTAATAAATTATAATTTTAAAATAAACCAAAGGCAGCTGAAGAATAAAAAAGTATTTTGCATTTTACTAGATTAAACTTAATTTTATGCAATAGGTGAATTTCCTCACATTTCTTTCTCTGGAGGGATGGAAATTTTCTATGCTTGTGCATAGTCTCTATTATATTTAATTAAGAAAAATCTGTTTATTCCTGGGTCTTGGCAGTTTACCTTGAACATCTGTAAAGCAACACACTATTAAGTTTCTTAAAAGGTGCATGAGAGAGTTAGCTTCTAAATCCTGCCAAAAGGGGGCTGAAATTTGTTCAAGTTGATCCTTTAAACTACAAACAAGATAGGATCCATACAGTGCACAGTTTGGTTTTGTATTTGATTAGTTTTTTACATTTGTGGGAAGCATGGAGCTTTGTACTTTTTGCAAGCCTGCCGAGAAAGCAATGAAGACAATACAGACTTTACAAATGCAATACTGAAGGTGTTAAAACATCTTAGGAGAACGTTTGCATTATATTATTCACATTTTGGCTCTGCCTACAAAGAGTACAAAAGTACTTACTTACTATGGAAATGTGAAATCAACAACAAAATATGCCATTGATGTTAAATCTATTTCTGCTTTGTAAAGCTTGGATATAATTATTTTGACATGATTTCAAGAAGTTTTGAAAGTTACAAATTTTCTGTCCAATGCAGTATATACCTCACGCTTTTTTTATGGATTGAAAGATTTGTATTTTGCTAACCCAACATTTTCCTTGGAGAAGAAACCCAACTCATTCGTTTGACTGGCTCTTGCATATATTTCAAATATTCCTCCAGCATTGAAGATTACTTTGTGAAAAACCTTTTACGTGTTGTACATTCTTATTACCTGTATTGTCACTGTGAAATGTGAGGAGAAACTGTACCAAAAATTCCTTTCAAAAGAGTGTAGAGTGAATAAGAAAGGAATCAGAAAATAAAGTAGGCTTTGGTACCTTTACTGCTTATACTGGAACACATATACATGGCAGTTTTGATGGAATCCTAATGCAGATTTATTACTAGAATCTTCAGCTTGCTGTAAAATGCAGTCAAAAGAACAAATAAAGAGCAATGCATAGGAAGTAAAGATGTCAGATAGTAAAATGTCTCTTTCTAAAAAAGCCTGCCTTCTTCACAAGCCCTTTCATGAACTTTTTATGAAGTTTCTAGTGTAGACCAACATAATTAGGGAAAAATGACCTTGAGATTTATGCTGTGTTCAGAACAGTGATTTGTCCAATCACTGTAGGAAAGGGTGGCAGATTGTGATTGATGTTTTCAGAAGAACTACAAAGTGAAGTGTATGAATGGTACCTTAGCTTTCTAACCATGTATGACAAATGTGAGCACTGTGAGAAGCTCTTTATCCCCAGATGCTGGGAAAGCACATAGCAAATTTCATATGGATGAGCCTATGAGAAGACTATCTAAAGAGCTAATCTAAAATCTCATTTTCAGAGTTGATTCTGGTGTTTCAGAAGAGAACATATCCCTGAATATAGTTCTTATATCAGGAGGATTAGGACGTCAGTGATTAATATGAATTTCATTTTTAGACACGTCGTGGGATTTCTATGGCATATATAAAACACTGAACTTGTTGAACAGCATGTCCCTTTTCAATTACAGTTTTAATGAAGAAATGATTTTACAAGAAAAAACTCTCATGAGCTTCATATTATAAAAAGCTGATTCACCCCCACCCCCGCCCTGCAATCAGGTACATTTGGTTGTTCTTGATGAAACAATAACATTTTCATTGTTGTGCCTGGCTGCCCCATATTTTAAAATTAAAAGAACCATCTCTTGTCTCTTCTATCTTTATTTACCCCTCTGTAGCTCCACTAGCATCTCAGGAAAGGGAACAGTTGAAGCGAAGTCTAGTGGACAGTCTTTAGAAACAAACCCCTTGGTAGTTAGTTTCTTAACTCTCATTCAGGGTCAAAAAGATTTGAGTATCCTGTCAGTCTTTAACTGACATTTAAGTTTAGAGACATTTGTGTATACGACAGTCTACCCCAAAGCTTTCAGAGTGAAGCTGGGGGTAGTGAAAGTTTGCTACAGTGCTAAGCCTAATGATCTCTCAAATGGCAATAAGAAACATGCAGAGCAGCAATCCAGTTGCCAGCATCACTAACATACCCCTTGATTTTCTTCCACAGATATGCTACAATACTTCAGCCTTATCAATTTAAAAAATGTTCTCTGTTCTCTGGGACTTCTGACAGTACTAATTTGTGCCTTCTCTTTCTGCAGGCTGTGGGTGCTCCCAAAAGGAAGGAGAGTGGAACGGAACCCCTAGTCAAGTTTATGTGTGCTGCCAAATAACTTTCACAAATAGAAAGATTTCATTGCACCTACTGTAACCCCAATTTCTGCCACATGGTCATCTTTTTTTTTTTTTTTTTTTTTTTTTAGTGGTATTTTATCAAGATCATTGGACCTACCTTTGATTCACACCTATGAAACCTGAAACCTCACTTCTAAATTAATTTGGAAATAATTTGACTCAGAAAGGCATTACTAAATATTAAGCAGTTTCCCTCACCTCTTAACTTTATGTGTGCAGTGTGTAAAGTGATGTGAAATGCAAAACATAAATTCCCCTTCTGTTGCGTTCCAGTCATTGTCATTCTGTACAAAAATGCTCTTCATTCATTGCCCGAGCTCCCTTTTCCTTAGCCCAGCTGCACTTGAACCCTCCATTTTTTCAGTTAACATGTAGGTGAAGGTGGAGAATGTTTCCAGCTATGGGAAATGTTCTCATAAGGAAAGGTCATAAAATTTTTCCCTCATGAATTGTCCACTGAATACTATAAATACAGCAAAATCAATGTTTGTGATCAATTGATTAAATATTTTAAAGTTTATTCCACTGTCTGAAATTTTGAACACTCATCTTCCTTCAAAATCAGAATGAGTAAGTTTGAGTGAAAAATCCTTCTTCGTGAAATATTAATGGTAAGGACATAGTACACAGTTATGAAAGTGATAAAGGCCAGGTTCCTGTGGTCAAAAGGGTATTGAAGCTTATAGTCATCATTTCATAAGTGGTGCTGGTGTTTGAATGTCAGTCACCAGGGAGTTATGATTCACATCTCTCTTCAATACATTTTGCGTGGTTTACAATGTAAGAAACCAGTGACACTGCAGGACTTCTTTTGCACATAATGCACTGAAATAGCCTTTGAAAATACATGCACAAAGTGCACAGTTGTGGCCCAGAGGTAAATGTAGAACGGATGCCACATACGCAGAAATAATTAGAAAATAATCTAAACAAGTCCTTGGTCTTGTTTTTAAATATCATTAGCAATTTGATGTTTATGTGATAAATAAATAAATAAAATACAAAAAATTATGCTTGGTTCAAAATGACCAGTCCTACTTATTGACTATGTAAGAGTTTTTTTATAGAGAGTATTTTTCTGTCTTCCTGAGAGTAGGAGAGCTATTTGGATATATAATTTGTATATGGCTAAAGAATGTTTTTTTTTCTTCCAGAACAGTTATGAAACTGTGTTTTCATTCAACCCTACATGCTTGTTTTTCTTCCAGACTACATCACCCAGCATCTTCTCTGATCTCTCCTCACAGGTACCCCCAGTGCATTGACAGGGACTATAAAAACCCACTGCAGGACTGAAATCACTTCTGTAGGCTCAAGATGCCTGACTCATAAATCCCTGCTGGTGCTCTCTTGTTCAGGCTCTGGTACTCATTTTTGCTGGACTCGGAGTGGATTAGGAAAGAATTATGGGCTCACAATAAATTATGGAGTTAAAACAGCAAATGACTCTTTAATGTAATTTTAGTACCACATATCACATGACATTACTAAAAGTTACCACAGTTTGGTCAGCTCATTCATGAGATGAAAAATACTTTTATAAATACCATTTTCTGTGGTCACTGCCTCTCTCCACTGTGTATGCAAACAGTCCCAAAAGCTTTTTATTTTCTTCTTTCTCCCTCTTAAATATTATCCAAAGCTTTGAGAGCTTCTGTGCCTGACATATGGAGAAACACCACTGTGTGCGCTTCAGGTGTTTTTCCAGCAGTCCCTGTGGTGCTGAGAAAAACTTCCATCCTGCTTTAATGGAATACATTTCTCTGTAAAGTTTCCTGAAAACAACCTGTAGAAAGTAATTGCTCCATCTTCAGTCTGGTACAACTTCCGACAATGTGTAAATGTTCAGAAAGCAATTAGTAGTCAACTTTTGCAGGAGGGAAGGGAATAGAGCTCTCTGTTTACTACATAAAAGAGAAAGTCAACTCTTTGAGTTTGCTGAAGCTTATGGAAGCATCTAGTCTCACAACAGACTTTCTTAGAGTTGTATTAGATGTTAACACAGACACTCATTGTTATTCCTTCTTGTAGGAACATTAAAGCAGCCTTGCAAATTGTCAGAAAAATTTATTGACCCTAGCCTGAAGACTCAGGGTGGATGGTTTTGACTATGAAAATATATTTCACATCAACGTTTAATATCATAGAATCATAGAACAGTTTGGGTTGGAAGGGACCTTAAAGATTTAATTCCACCCAACTGCCATGGGCAGGGACATTTTAATATCTTTCTATTCATTTAGTTGTTGGAAAAAACCTTTTAATTGTAACCCCACCATCCAAGGACTTAATGCTGAAAAAAAGTCAAATAAAAAGGCTTAAGAATATATTTGTTAAAATACCATGGGTTTAATATAACAGTTTTAAAATCTGTCTTATGATATAATGTGACTTGCTTTTCAAATTTTGCCATTTAGGGTAGTCAACATCATACACTCTACCTACTTTACATTCTGACTTGACTGAAAATAAAGTTTCTTCCTTATACTGTTAATAATTATACATATGTACAAATGCATACACACTTTTTTTTAAGAAATCTGATGCATGGTTTTGCCTTTGAACAAGCTACTTATTGACAAATCTTAAGGGTCATCCTGAATCAACATTGATAAAAATATAAACTGCAATATTAAAATATAAGTTTTAATCTAGATTTGATGGCTAATACGTTAAATGGAAGCTACTATAATATCAGAGATAGTTTAATAAGCAAGGTGCTTAGAAATCACCCAGATGAAAAGAGTTTCTGTAAAGGACAACAGCTAGAGTAGTGTTGTTTCAGATTTCAGAATGGTCAGCTGTTGGATGTCAAGAAATTCTGGAGTCCTGGATTTCTTAAGATTATTTAATTAAAGACAGAAGTTCTTTAAACTCTGTAATAAGATATGAATCACATACTTGCTGGATGTGTTTGGCAAGCAACATAACACCCTTAGTTTGGACAATCATCAGTTTCCAAACACAGTCCTATACTCTATAGATACTTTTTTTTTTTTTTTTTGTAACTTTTTTGCTTTTCCCTGAATGGGCATGGGCAGCTTGTGGTCTGCCTGACTATCTGCCTGAGATAACACAGGACATGATTCCAATGGCTTCTGTAGCTTTTGATTTTGAGCTCTGTAGGGGTCTGCAGTGGGTCTGCAGACTAGTTAGTTGACCTTGAAGACTTAGTCGTTTACCCTTGAGACAGCCACAAAAACGTCAAGCATGTAAACAGGATGTGAAAACCCAGAACTTGAAACTGCAGCATACAGGCACATATGGCAACAGCAAATAGCAAGCAGGAAGAAGAAGACAGAAAGCCTATCAGAGTCAGACACATGTACTATCTAAGATATATAAGCAATATGAAAAAATAATAAAGGTCCATTTTGTTTGAACCCATCCACGCTGATACGGTGTTTTTCAGTGACTTGTGTCACCGTAGAGCTCTAGCTCAGTAGTGCTTGGATTTTCTGGCTGTGTTCTTTCATTGTTGTTTTTTTTTTTTTTCTGACATAAATAAGACTGGCCTGCTTCCTTTTTTCCTGAAATAAATGGATATTGACAGTTTGTTGGTCAAACATGTCTTCTTACTCCCAAGTATTACATGTGTTCATTTTTCTGTTCTCTCTCTCTTTCCTGCTCTATAATCCCAAGGATAGGAAACATTTGGAGTAACTAGTTTTTTTCAGCTCTATTCTCAGCTCTTGTAGGAGTCTTTCTTTTCCCTGGAAGAGATCCCCCAGCATTTTCTTAAGTATGTCAGTGCAGTGTCCTCCCTGATGAGTCCAGAGACCTAGCACATTTTAATTAATTTGTGCTTTCTTCGTCCCTCTAATACACTTGGAAGTTATTTCTCCTCTTCTTTTCCTCTTCCCTTCCCAATTTATTAACTACTGGCACATTCTGCTGATGTGCTTGGTTTGGGGGCAGAAGCTTACTATTTGCAACCCATTCTTCTATCCATGTACCTTAAATATAGCCCCCAGCTGTTCCACCAGTGCTAATCATGGTTTTGACTACCATACTTTCCACTGCACCTGTTTCCCACTTAACTAATAAATGCTCCATTTGTTTCCATAGTAGTAGGCCATTCATCTTCTGCTGCAGATCCCATGAAAAATTTCTCTGTGCTAATCACGCAGTTATCAACCCTTTCATCATACTGCACACAGTTTTCTGGCACGTTAAAACTCCTGCTCAGTTGGACACGATGGAGCTTGTTGCAGCCTTACTTCTTTTTTTTCCAAATGTCAGGCACCTACTTACCTTTTGAGGCTGGCCACAACATACGATCTTTATGTGGTGTCTGACGTTCAGACTCTGAGTTCCACTTGCCTGGTTGTCTCAGTTTGTTTCTGTTTCCAGTTACATTCACAGTATAAGAGTATTGGCTGTTTTCCTTAATCCTTCTGCTTACAACTGGGTAGGCAGAAGACTGGCAGTCTTTTTTGCTCAAAAAATTTAAGATCTTCCATTAATTTTTAATTCTGTATCTTTCCAATATCCTGTGAGATGTAGTCTGGAATCCCAATGGTTATAGGATCTCTTTTGGTATCCTTAATCTTTCAAGTTTTTAAGACTGATTTTACAACTTTAAAGACTAATCAAACTTTTCTGTTCATCAGTAAATTTTCTGCTTACTGTAACAGCAATTTTTTCTGCTTACAGTCATAAATATATATTTGATTTCTAACTATATATTTGCATTTCATATATATATATAGTGTTAATTTATTTCATACTTGTTTATAATTCTTTGATATGTACCCTTTCTCCCTGAATTGGATGAAAATTATTAAAACCACCTGGCTTTTCAGAATAAAAGATCATGAGAAAGTGAAGCATGAACAGCTTTCTTCTTGTTTGTGTTTGTGTTGGTTTTTTTTTTTCTGGTACCCCCTCCTGGCAGGTACAAAATAAATTGTTTTTTATTGAATATTTAAGTAGAGCAAATCAAATTTGAATCCCTCCAGCCTTCTGCTAAAAAGCTAAGGAATATGATAAAAATCTTCTTCTTCCAGTGTCTAATATTAAGTTGTTCATCATAAGTTCTCATCTGAGCTGCTTCACAATGGACTATAAATACCTAAATTTCCTCTACAGTTCCACGAGTAGAAGTACTTTCACATGCCTGGCTTTATCTTGGCACACAGGGAACAACTTGCCACCGATATTCTCTCCCAGGCATTTTGCTGGCAGTCCCAAGGAATCCCACCTTAGAAATCATAATGTTAATTCCTTTAACAGGACTTCAGTCCTTCAGTCTTTTACCTTCCTTGGCCTTTACAGGTGAGTTAACATTGTGTTTGCATATTTATTGATAGGCTGATCTCTTTTATTCTCTGATCGCCTCAATGCTCCAGATTTGGGAGGTAGTCCCCCTTCTCTCATGGTTGTTGGCATTGCTGACTGACATTTTTGTTCACTTTCTCCTCCCTCTATTTTATTCCGAGGTAGGACATGTTGATTAATTCAAGCCTTGTCAGCCACATACCCGCTAGTCCTACCAGTCTGCTCAAACACTTCCTTTCTTGTCAAAAATAAATGCATCTCATACTGTCTTTTCTACCTATAAACTGATTCTAATCCTGCAAGTTTCAGCATGCTAGTAAATTGAGTCATCCTTAAGAAGCCCAGCTGATTCCGCTAGGGTTTCCATCTCACAAACATAAGCATCAGCTTTCACAGAGCTTTGTGAAGACCTGTGCTGTACTTAGTTAAAACAACATTGTCCCTTACATCTTGCTGAGCTTAGAAGTGGGATTTTACTTATAGCACAAACCTGAGAATTCTGAAAGTCTGAGGTGTTTTTTTTTTCACTTATATGTTACAAGAATTTATTCTTATGTGTACTACATGCATATCTGGGTAGAGGTATTTACTCAGAATCTGTGGAGAAAGGAAGATGGCTTTGATTTCACTCCTCACACTCTCAATGTCTGACCTGGCAGATGTCAAGCTCTTTCTTAAGGCAGGAACACTTTTTAAGAATTGATATTTAAGCAGAAGCTCTCACTGATTAAATGGTATCTCTGCTAGCACACACTTGTTCTGTCATTCAATCCATACATGCTGTATTAAAGTATGCAAAGTTAAGGCAAATCCATCAGCCTAAAACAAGCATGATGAGAGAAAAGATCTGGACTGGTACAGAAGCTTCAACTCCTGCAAACAAAAGCACAATAAGGACAGTGAAGATACAGAGAATTAGCATAGATTCCCCGAGCCTGTGCTAAATTTTGCTTGTAAGTGTTGTATTAAACATTTAAAAGTATACTTTCAAAAATGCATGGGGCTTTCACAGCAAAATTCTCAGTGACACTAATGGGCATCATGTGACTCATTTGCCACACACAGCTTTGAACATCCATCCCGTTCTGAGCTGTACAGTTTCTTGTGCCACTGTCATCATTATAACATCTGAGATCTGAGTACTTTAAGCTCTGAGAGTCCCATTTTCCATGAGTGACTTGTTCTTTTACTTGTGCTCTTATTTGTGCCTTTGTAATTTAAGGTTTTTAATGGAGTTTCACTTGCCTGAAAGCAGATTATTCTCTTTTGGGGGGGTTGGTGGGGTTTGGGGGTTTGGTTTTTTTGTGGTTTTATTTTTTTTTTTTTTTTTTTCTTCCCTTTCCCTCTCTTAAAACCAGATTAATATCAGGAGCACCAAACTCTTCACTCATGGTTGTTCACAGAAATTAGCAGTTTCAGTAAAGGGCTGCACATAAGAAGTGTGTCGTTTTCTGAACTGTATCTTGTACTTCTGGTCAACAACTCTTTTTGCTGCTTTTGAGGTCAATAAACCCAGGATCTCTGCCTAGTGACAAAGTTCAATACTGACATACAGGACTTTTTTTATTATTATTTTTTTTTTCTTTAACCCTCTCAGAATTACCAGGTGTCGTGATTTCATGACAGCTGGATCATAGGTCACCTTAATTTGATATTTCCATTACCTAATTGGGGGGGTTATTGCATATAAACTATTTCTTCAACAAAAAATACCCCCAAAAACCCAAACAAAAACCCAAGTCAGACATGTGATTGTGTTTCACTGGCCAGACATATAACTTTTCACTGAAATGTGTAAAACCTCATGCCTTATGACTGTTATGAACGAGCAATTTTTGTAAAAGGAAATTTTTATCTTAAAGTCAGTAAGATTTTTAGAATCAACGTTTTTGCTATATAGTCAAGTAAAATACTAAGAAGAAAATAAAACCATCTTTTCAAGGATTTAATGAAAGATAGGGTTTTTTTCAAATAAAATGGGGGGGGGGGGGGGGGGTTGGTTGGGGATTTTTTTGGTTATGTGAAACCTGGAAGTCTTCAAAGGCCATAGGCAGGTCTTCCTCTACTGCCGTGCAGTTATGCTTAGATCCCCAGCATACAGGTGGTATTAGATGAGTTGAGGTTTTATCAACTGGGTTGGGCTGACAGTCTCAGTAGGAGACTGAAAGAATGAAATGGCATCAAGAGACATACGTAAGAGAAAATTTCCTGTCATCTGAGAAATAGGGGACTTTGTAGCACCTGTGAAGATTCTAGCTACTATACAGCAATTAGTACCATTACAGCAACACCCCCAGTGTTAAAATAGTGCATTAACATGCATAAGGTAGCTGTAGAACCAGTGACTGACTTTTAACAGTACCTGTATATTTTAAAAATTTCAGCCGTCTTTTGTCTAATACATGGGAATGATTCCTATGGCACAAAGACTGTCACTGTAGCATTGAGAGCGAGGTCTACAACTATTAATAAGATTTTAATCTTTCATTACCTGAGGTATTCAATGACATTTTTCTTTTCTATGAAGAAGTTGGACAATTTATAGAACTTCATCATCCTTTGAAGTAAAACTAAAAGGATACTCAGCACAAGATCACATCCATACTTCTGCTTAGTCGATGAAAATTCTTAATATTTACCTTGCCTTACTGCAATGGGAGAAAGGGAAGAAATAGGTAGCTAATGTTGATGATACAGGGAGAAAGCAGAAAAGATATGTGTACATCAGATGCTCAATTTTACGAATATGAAGACAGATTTTTTTTTCAGAGTTCCTTGCCTGTCACCAGATTGATAGCCCCTTCCCACCTCCCACCCCAACAGCATAAACAACAATAAAAGCCTGAGCTCACAACAGCCTCCAAAACACGATAGTGAAAAAGTATACCCCTATAAATCCAGCCTGGAATCTCAAGATGTGGATTTTAGGCATTTCTGGAACTGCAGAGGGAAACAGATTTTTTCAGCAAAGTTACTATCTTTTGGTCATTTATAAGTCTCCTCTCAAGAATTAGGTGAGCAAAGCTGATGAATAGGGTAAATTACTTCCAACAAAACGGCCAGCTCATGTGCATCAAACAGACCAAAAAGATATTTTTTTCTCTCTTTTTCAGGGGATGTAAATTGTGCTTTAGAAGCAAAGATTACTCTGCATGGTGGGATGGAAAAGAATCCAGAACTTTTAAACCCAGGGAGCCTTTGAAAGCTATTTTAAAAATTGTTTTTTCCTGCAGGGTTCTACTGAGCTTAATGAACCTAGTGGGCTTGGCAGGCAGTCCTGCTGGCTCCTGCAGCCTGTGGGAAGTGTGGTTACTCTGGAGCTCATCCATCTCCACGTTGCATCTCAAAGCAGCAGCTCTACCAGATGTGCTAATGGAGCAGCTCTGCCAGCCAGGCTGATAAGCACTTACATTTTTAAATTCTTTGCCTGCTAAATTACCCCTGTACACTTAAAGCTACACACACAAACATACACATGCACATACACGCTAACAGGCGAGTCGCCTACAAGCCTAGTAAGCATAATAGTGCTTAGATGAAGGTTCTCAAGCCATTTGCACATCCTTTGCAAATCCCAGTTCAAAGCAGACATTTCATTAAATCTGTAGTGAAAATATCTCCTTCACAGAAAGAATTTGTTCAATTATTTCCAACAGGATCCCTACTCTTGTTTGAATTCACAGGCTGATATATAGCAAGTTGAATGACTAAGAAGCAGGCTTACCATTGCTGCATGAAAGTGGAATATAGAAATGCAAAAAGAAACTTAAAAAACCCCAAACAAACCAACAATTTAGGCCTGTAAATCCATTAGAACTCCTAATAGTCTTACTCTTTAATCACTGTAAGACTTTCAAGTCTCACTAAAACTAAGAAAATCAGCATGAAAATTAAATTGAGGTATACCATGAATTATTTTTATTCTCACAAGAGACCATTGATGGTAAAGTTTACATCACAGGCAATATTAGCATCATCTAAAAGATATTTAAGAAAGGAAGAAGGTGCTGTCATGTCCCCCTGATCTGTATGTAGGAAGCATAGAATAATTCACTTGTAGAAAACACCGTGTTACTAGTGCAAACCCATTTGATCTTTATTTGTAATCTCTACAAGTCTGCTTGTGCTCCCAAGTTGCCTTGCTGCTAACTTGCCCTTTAATTACACTTCTCTAGGGTTTGGAGCAAGAACTGTGTATGACTTCAGTGAAGAAAAATCAGGCCTTATGATATGTTAAAAAACCTAATCAGGAAATTTATAGAAGCATCTGTACACTGTGAAGAGTCACATTTGTGCAGGAGCAGTTCAGCAATATCCCACCAGTAACTTGCACTCCAGCCCAAAATTGTGTAAGCCTTCTTTCTCTCACCCTTTTCCCTTGATTGTGGGAGTGTTTTAAAGCAGGTTTTGATATCATAGTATGTAAAGCTGGAAAAAATACAGCTATCCTGGGGGCAATACCGATGTCAAAACTTGTGGCATGTGTTGATTTACATAACCATCCCTGAGTTTTCTTAATACCACTTTATTGCATGTTTTTACATCATTGCTTGGCAAACACAAGGAAACCTAATTCATGTGTTTCCAATGGCTAGGCTTCAGGAGCATAGAAACATGCACTATCTACTTCAATATGGTATTTTCACAGTCTCACTTCTGTAGGAACACCTAATATGTCACTGTAGATTACAGACTAAAACTACTGGAAAAGAGTGCAGCCCAAGCCAACATCTGAGAACATGGGGTGCTTTTAAGCTCTTCCACAAACCTTGTGTGCAACTCTTGTTTTGGGTTCCGGCTCATACATTTTTTAGTTTAACATGGTTTCACTGGAGTATGAACCAAAGAGATTGCAGAGCTTCAAGACCTTCGAATAATGGGGAAGAGGTGAACTGAAAAATTGGATTTCTTCAAGCTTTGTGGCCCCAGTGCTCAACCTAAACCTCAGTAGCCATCTTTATCCCCTCATCCAGACTTTCTTCTTTCTCCCATTGCTACCAACGATCAAATCACTTTGGACAGGCACTGGATTTTTTCTGTTGCAAAACTCAACAAATTCCAGGCTCTGTATCATCTCAGGAGTGAAAGTTAAGCATTTTGATCTCACAGGCAAAGAGCTTTGAAGATTACATGACTTAAGCAGCAGCAGCAAGATAGTTCAGCAGAAAGGATATGTCTAGCCTTTTATTTTAAATAGAGTGTAATGTAGTTCACTGAAGCATGTAGACTGTGGTGGAGGGCAGGATTTGGGGGCTTATTTTTGCTGATGTTTAGTGATTGACCAATATTTTTAGTATGCTAACAAATCAAATCGATGGGGAAAACGCACTCATATTTAGTTTTCTGACTGACTGAAAGGAATTCAAGCCCTATTGGTTTTGCTGCCACCATTATTAACTAACTTTTGGATTTAGGTGTATGTAATGATACAACCTGCGTGGAGAGGAGTTACTGACAGCAAAAGTATTTACTAGAATATTCTGACAGAGTAAGTTTTTACAGTCAGAGGAGCTGCATAAAATCCACACCATTCTACGCCTTCTGAAATCTATTGAGTTGAATGAAATTTCAGATGCCTGATCTGAAAAAGTCTGAGGAACCACACTTGTAGTTTGTTCTTATTTGCTATGCTTCAAACAATACTAGCTTCTGTTCTCTCATAAACATTTCCCCATAATTACCAGTTTTTTGAAAATGCACTAATTAGATTGTTGCCTTAATTTATCTTTACTGACATCTTCTTGTTATTTTAACAAAAGTTGTCTGAGGAAGAAGCAATGTCTCCACACACGCCAGGGAAGTGTACCAGATATTCCAGAAAAGAGACAAATACTGCCTTCTGCCTGAGAAGTGTGACAGATCTGTAGCTGCTTTCTAGAAAAACTGTCTCCATAGGAGTCTGGGAGACCTAAGGCCCTAAATTGGTGTAAACTCCTCTGTTAAGAGTAGATGAAATATTCCCTTTCTCTATGCACTCATACTGATGGCTATAGGCTCACTAAAAAGACAAATATTCTCTGTACCAGTTATGAAGACATGAATTTCTTACAGCAAAATCTCTTTCAAATCATTAGCTAGTAAAATCCAAAGATATTTCCAAAACAAAGGGCTGATGAAATAGAAAATGTGATCTGCAAAGAGCATGAGTCTTCTTAGCAATAGGGAAGGCTATTTGGAGATGCTGAGTGTGCTCAGCATCTCTGAAAACAGGCTTTGTATTCATTTCACTAACTGTTGAATCAAAACATAGGTTCTGTTAGACTCCTTTAAGAGGCAGAATGAGCAAATGATTACTGCAGTGCAAGTTTAAAATTGGGAGACTGAATCTTCAATTTGTACTTTTGAATAAGAGGTAAATATCTTACAAGATTCTCGGCATCTGAGAAGGAATAAAATTCTAATGAGGAAGCCTGCAAGAGTTGACAAAGGCAACATTACATTTTTTGCAAACAGTTTAAATGTACATCAGACACAGACTATGGCAAGGTGGTTTTGACCCATGTTTGTTTTGAGGCAGCATATGAAAAGTAAAAGAAAGAAAAATAATTCAAAATTCTGGCAAGTTTCATCCTTCTATCTCATGTCTTGTCACATTAGCTTATATTTTATGTGATATGACTTGATATATGTTAACATAATTCAGTAAAACCTGATGTAAAATGATGTGGCATTGTGGAAATTTGGAAAGAAAAAAAAAAAGACAGCAGAATTGCTGCTCTGCCTTGAGTATAATTGACCACCTCCTTCTTCTTGCTTCTGAACCACTTACTACATCACTAACTTCTTAAATCACTGCAGAATTACAGCATACTGATAGCATAATGATAATCACAAAAACTCAGCAGGATATCATCCTCAAGAAGAACGAAAAGTATAAAAGAGAGGCGCATAGCTGTGTATCAGTTTCACAACGCAGATCTGCACAAATACAATCACATACTTGAATGTTCCTAACATTAGAGTTATGGATAAAAAGGAATATGTAGCTGAAGCAAAGAAGCACTGAGAAAAAAGCACTGGTCCAAGGAAAATGGCAGCATGTTGTAACTGATTAGCTACAGGTGTTTGGTAAGGTTGGGGACACAAAGCATGAAAACATAAAATAGTGTAGAGATAAGATCTCAATCAATGTCAACGAAAAAAAAAAAAAAACAACCTTCTGGTAGGAGTGAAATATAAATCACAGATAAAACACTTATGAGATGACATTTAGAAATGTAATTTTTCCACTTTCTCTTTTAGATCACCTCAGTATTTTAGAATGTGTGATCTAAAACCCAGTAAGGCAAAGTGAATTCTTATTCTCTTTAGTAGAGTTTGAATAAGGACTTAGCTAAATAACAAAACGCTGAGCCTTAGTATAGACAAAAACAAGTGAAAATGGGAATCTTTCCACTGATTTCAGAGGATGCTGGATTGGATCCACAGTAAACTGCCTTTTTATAAAATCTGTCACTGTAACAAACTGAACAGGACACAGGGTAATTAGATCAAAAGTTGCTCTTGCAGGTTTTGTTGGTTTTGTTTGTTTATATTTTTTAAACCAGACTTCAATCTGTTTCTGTGACTTAAATACACACAGTTTTTTGGTTTTTTTTTTTACTTACTCTGTTTCATTTATATGTAAAATAGAACCGCTTTGCTCCTGTCTTTTGGCAATTATTGTTTTTTCCACTCAAACAGCCTTGTATTTATTCTGTAAGAAACTATTCAGTCATGTGAAAAAATCTAGCTTTCCCAATTTTCATTTAATTTGCTTTGGTATCTTGGAGTGACTCAGAGATTCAATTTTTCCAAATACATAATTTTTAGCTTTACTGCTTGAGTTGTAAGTACACAGGAAGCAAAGAGCAAC